>NC_137985.1:35268183-36000683 GCF_963924665.1 Micromys minutus
AACATGGAGGCATGAGCAGACCTCCAAAGGGCTAGAAAGCCTCTATCAATAAGAATCCTATCGTTCCCAACCACAGTGAGCCCCACAGGAAGCTAGCTGTCCTAGCAAACCAGGCTCATTAGGGCTGCGGCCAGGACCACTTCTCCCCCCCACTTCAGTGAAATCTGAAACGAGCTGTTTGGAGAAGGTTCTCTCTCTCTCTCTCTCTCTCTCTCTCTCTCTCTCTCTCTCTCTCTCTCTCTCTCTCTCTCTCCTTCCCTCCCTCCCTCCCTCCCTCTCCCTCCCTCCCTCCCTCTCTCTCTCTCTCCATCTATTTCTCACTCTCTCTCCTTCCTTCCATCTCCTCTGGGGCAAGTATCCGGAGGCAAGCTCTACAGATCAGCTCGATCCTGCTAGGTGTCTGATAGCTTTGTTTTTCCTCTCTAGTGACTGTAGATGTTTATCAGAGAGCAGTCATAAGAATGCCTCCTCTTCAGGAGCCAATTCTAATAAAATGAGTTCAAACATTTGATTCCTGGCAAGGAGGCCAGAGAGATGTAGCCCAGAACTAAAGTCAGGCTATAAAAGCCTAGGAACCAGGGAAGGGATCCTGCGTGGGAATGGGAGCTGTATCAAAAAGACCTAAGTAGGTAGGGAACAGCCTCCGTGGCTGCGGTTGTCCACACTTCTGTGCCCTCTGTAGACTGAAAGCCTGTGTCCTTCTAGGTGGTCAGAAACAGCCAACTGGAAATGAGAACAAAGGTAAAAGCAGACCATCAAAATCAAGTGCCTGGGTTCATTCAAATATCCCTGGACCCAGTCACCCCAGCAGTGCTATAAGCCCGCAATGTACCTACAGAAGAGGTAAAGATTCCTTACCCCTCTACACGTTCTGTGTCAACCACAGGCTCTTAAACCTCACTGAGTGACAAGCCAATGAATTCCCACCCATGGCAGCAAAATGCCTCTGGTGCATCTTTCCCTTGGCTCCTGCCAAAACTGCCAAGGTTCTAAAGACCCGCCAAGGGGGTAGGGGTGGGGTGGGGAGGTAGAAAGACTAAGTCAAAGGCTGAGTGACAGATAGCTGGGGAAAGCCGAGGAAGCCGAGAATCTGGGAAGCTACACCTCCTCTGCATCCATCTCCTCCTGGGTCCCAAACATCACCAACAGGCTTCTTCCAGGCCTCTGTGTCCCTAGTCTGTGAGGTTTCTCAGAGGGTCCAGGTTTTCTGACTGTTTTGACAGCCTTTAGAAGGGGTTTAAAAAAAAAATCTCCGACTTAAACTTTCAAAGCTGCTGATGGTCTCACTGGGCCACCATGATTGTGAAGGTGCCAGGTGCCTTTCAACAATAGGGTATGACCGGGCACCATGGTGTTAGGTGTTTTTGTAAACTCCTCTTTCTCTGTGAGGCTAAGAAATCATGATACAGTCAGAGAAGGGAAACTAAACAAGCAAGAAAACAGAGGCAGCGCCATTTTGTGACATCACCACTCAGTCTGGAAGATGGAAAGGGAGATTCTCACAGGGCATTGTGCTACCCTGACCTATGGGCACCATGCCGGAGAGGCTGGCTTCTGCCTTGCTCTCATGGCTCCGCTATGATTCCTTTCAGAAAACTGGATACTGTTATTCACTATCTGAGCCTCAGTTTCCCTATCTGTAAAAATGGGAGCAGCTAGTTTTCTACCTAATAACCTACCAATTGCAACAGCTAGATCAATACTGTGAAGTTAGGCCAACGGTGTCAGACTATCTTCTACCAGAATAGGAGCACCCTGCACATGGAGACTGGCTCTGCCCAGCAAATGCCTCCTCACTCCTGCAGTAGAAGAGTGTCTAGTGCACTTAAGAATGTGAACTCTAAGTCTTTACCATGGGTAAAACCTCCATTCTAGTCAAGCTCAGTGTTCATTGTGCTCCTGGCCACCATCTTTGGTCCCAATACTTGCCATACTGCGTGTAAGGAAAAGATGACGGGGCACCAATGAAAGGAAAAGTCACAGGGCACCAATGTTGTGAAAGGATAACGATCCGAGTCACGGCACCAATGTTAGGGGAAGGATGAAGAGAGTGGGGGGCATATGGCCCATGGAGGTGCGGCGAGGCCTGAGGGCAAGGGAGATGCCTCTGAGGGGGTCCATGTTGGGAATCCCTTCCCTGAGGGACCAGCCACACAACAGTATAGTACGGAATAGAGTTTAATCAGGTCATGGGAGAGTTAAGAGGGTGGTAGAGGCAGAGAGAGAGAAGTAGAGGAGTAGAGGAGTAGAGGCTGGCCATGAGCACGTGGGAGAGAGGGGGGAAGGGAAGGGAAGAGGGAGGCTGCAAGAGCACAAGGGCAGGAGAGGCCAAGAGAGAGAGGAGGGGTCAAGCAGCTCCTTTTATAGTGTCAGGTCACTGGGGCGGAGCATACCTGGCCACTGCTGGGTAATTGAGGGGTGGGGTTTACAGAATCCCAACACTGCGTGTGCAAGAACTGCCACATGCATCCACCATTTTCTGTGTCTTCTCCCTCAACAAACCCCACATTCTCAGGTCTGAGGTCCTAAACTAACTCAGATGCTTCATAAACCGCTCTCCCTGGCTCCCCCTGTCCCTCAAGCTAACTTTTCTTACTAGGACAAAATACCTGACGTAGCAGCTTGGAGACAGGGGAATTTTATTCTGGCTCATGGTTTGAGGGTGTAGTGGGTCATTGCAGAGAAGGCATGGCAGCAGGAGCTGGAGGCAGCTGGACCCAGGCATCTACCATCAGGAAGCAGCAAATGATAATGCTAGGGTTCAGCTGGCTTTTCTGTTCAGTCTAGGGTCCCAGCTCATGAGATGGTGCTATGTGTGGGTCTTATTTATATACCAAACCCTACATGTGACAGTCACCCTATGCATGGTACTCGTCCCGTGAAGCATGTTTAGTGGATGCTTAAGGGTTGTGAAAAGTGTTGTTGCTGTTGTTTTAATGTGTTTAGTTCTGTATAATTCACCCAAGTTTACGAAAGCAGGATGGTACTTTCATCCTGTCAGTTCCTTGTTCATAATCCTTTAAGAATTTCCCCATCCCCAAAAAAAAGAAAAGAAAAGAAAAGCCAGGTGATGGTTGTGCACACCTTAAATGCCAGCACCCAAAATGCAGTATCTCTGAGTTTGAGGCCAACCTGGTCAACAGAGTAAGTTCCAGGACAGCCAGGGTTACTCACAGAAATTCTCTCTTGAAATGAACAAACCAACAATTCCCCCCACCAACTTCTAGGTAGACTCAGATGCAAAGGTCAAAGTTCAGGTATTGACAGTCCAGCATGAAGTACTGCTGCCTGCCTGCCTTTTCATCCCTCCTGTTTTTCTTCTCCTGCCTTGGAGATGCCTCTTAGGGACACGGCTCAATGGTAGATCATGTGTCAAGAATGTTCAAGGCCCTGGGTTCAGTTGCTCAGCTCTGCAAAAAGGAGACTGTGTCTGTCTCCTACTTAATTCTGTTGATGACTCTTTTTCACACCCTGGGGACATCTCCCCCCAATCCACGTATTCAACTTATGCCAACATGCCAAGCCCACTTTTCCTTTGAAGGCTCATAGAAGCAAGGGGGAGGATGGGAGAGGGGAGAACCAGGAAACGGTATAACATTTGAAATGTAATAAAATAAACTAACCAATAAAAAGAACAAAATAAAACAAAAAGGATTATTAGACAGGCAGGTGAATATAGTTAAGTCACATGTATAAAATTTTGAGGTCAGACATTTTCAATTTTTATTACATTTTTTTTTCTTTTACTCTTGGTGGTTCGTCTATAAAAATGTAGACAAAGTAAGAATTTTGCATGTTAAAGTTGATAAATAATATATGTAATATTTTATATTTACACATTTTATACATGTGTGTGCATCTTATCATGGAATACATCAAGGGCCCTGATAGCAGATTTGCCTTCCTATAATTAATAATAAATAAACTACTGTCAAAAATCTAGACGAAGGAAACAAAAATATTGCCATTGGTAGTGAACAAAACGGGGCTGAGCTGTGCTGAGAGAGAAAGGGCATACACATTAGATGGCCCCCCAGCAGGCTGTGTGTTCTGTCTGGAAGCCTAGGGAGAAGAGGCTCAAAGAATGCAGTGTAGTTTCGACGCGCTGGGGCAGAGGTCGCAGTGTGAGCAGGTCCAGGCGGCTGACCAGACGAGGAGAATGGAGCAAGACCCCTTAAACTCTTTCCACCTGCAACCTCTCTTCACACAAGAAATTATTATACAAACCCAAAGACATATTATATATGACGACTATTAGAAAACATGTGGATCAAATATTTACCGGTAACAAATCACAAAGAAATGAATTTCAGAAAAAATTCCTTGATGCGCACATAATTTTACATAGCAACTATGAAGGTAAATGTGCATGCTAATGGAATGATGGCGCTGCTTATTTCTGTCTTACACAGAGAATTAAATCTTGATGATGCATTTGATAATGCAGGTGTTTTCCACAGTGGATGGATATTGCGATTTTTATTCTTAAACTGTCCTTGGTGAGGATGTCCAGTCACATAATACTAATACAAAGACAGTAGAGGTTTTGGGATAGTTTTGGAAATTGCTGGGAATCCTGAGTTCTAGCAAAACCTTGAGGACACAGTAACACCAACCTCCCAAAACATTTCTAAGAAGCCTGAGTGTAGGGAGCCGTTTGTGCCGCACCCAAACATGGTGCCGGCTTCCCGCCAAGAGCTCAGCAAACAGAGCTGTTGCCCAGCCAAGAGACTTAATGTGCATGCGCCACATACGTCATAGCCCGCTCCCGGGGCGCGTGATTGAGCTACAGGAGGATGCACCAATCAGGTAGCAACACAAGTCTCTTAGGCATATATAGCAGTGCATTTTCTCCCCCACGAGGGAGAGGAAGATAGTGGAGAGATTGCGGGAGACCCCGTGGAGGGATGGCGGAGAGATACCACATGGAGAGAAACCTGATAGGAGAGGTTGCGAGAGATACCACGTGGAGAGAGACTCGGTAAAAGAGATTGCGGGAGGTCCCGTGTGGACAGAGACTGGACAGAGAGATCGCACGTGGGGGATTGCACGTGAGAGGTCGGCCAGACAGTAGAACCCGGTAGGGAGTCCCCGGCTCAGAGAGAAGTTTCCTGCTCAAGAAGCCCCCTGCTCAAAGTGCTGTCCAATAAAGGTTATCCGCAGAAGAATCTGTTTGTTGCACGCCTGTTCCTAGCGGCGGGAAGCGTGGGCGCGTGACACCTGAGCATTTGCCACACTGTTTTCTGGGATAGCAATGCTATGCTGGCAAAACCAAATGGTAAAGCTTCAGTTGGACACCCTTTATAAATATGGATAGAAAAAGTGTTGAATGCATATTGGTAAATTAAGTTTAGAGATGCATCCAAAAGGGCAACAGGTCATGCCCAAACAGTTTACAGCAAGAATGCAATGGCTAGCTTAACATCGAGAGATCAACTGTTGGCACTCTCCGGAACCACAAACCACAGGAGAAAAATAGATGATTACCTTAGTGGTGTACATGAGAGAAACGAATCTGGCTTAACGCAGCGTGTTAGGTTAAGGTGCACATGTGGAGCCAGTGAAAACGGGAGAATATTAAACACAACGTGGCTGCAGTAGCATCTAAGCCATCAAGCAGTGGAGGGTAAGTATAGACATACTGGTACGCCCTGGATGCTAACGACGACTGTGCATAAGCATCGGGGAGAAGACCTACAGAAAACTCAATTGCCAGCATGTGCCTTGCTCGTAGACTAGAAACCAGAACGTTAACCACGCAAATGGTAATCATTGGAAATGCTAATTATCGATGGGTTTGGTCAATGAATTCATTTTCTGTTTCTACTTTATGTGTAAGCAGTAGCATGTATGTATTCGCACCAGGTGCCTGCGTGGCACACAAAGAGGCCAGAAGAAGGTTCAGATCACCCAGAACAGGAACTACAGAGGGTATATTGGGGACTGAACCTGAGTTCTCTGAGGAAAACAGCAAGTGATGTTAAATGCAGAACCGTCTCTCCAGACCCTTGGCCATCAAATTTAACTATTTATGGGGAAATAACAAAGAAACTGGCGATGTAGTTACATCATTTTGGATAAGGAACAAAGTTAGAGGTCTATGCTGTCTGACCTTATGATTACCAGTAAAGCTTACTAAACATCAGGGCATAGTGCTGGTGTGCAGACAGTGGTCCAGATTGGGGGTGGGGGTGGCACTGGGATTCATCCACCTGTGATCAGTTAAGTTTTCAGCATTTTAAAAAGTTAACAAACGGTTGAACTGTCAAGGATAAAAGCGGAAAAATAATTTTAAACAATGATGCTTAGGGGAAAAAAAAAAGAGCACCGGTCCCTAGTAGAGAGAACTATAAATCTCCACTTTCACTCCACATCATACATAGACGGCAACTCAAGACGGGTCATTATTTCCAACCCAAAGTTTATAGCTATAAAACCCCTGGAAGGAAATGGAAGAAGAAAACGTATCCAAAGGATAAAAATTCCATACAAATTAAAATCATCTGTTCTGTTCCTTGAAAGATACCCTTAAGAAAATTAAAAAAAAAAAAAAAAAAAAAAAAAAAAAAAAAAAAAAAAAAGGAAAGCTATAAATCAGGACGGAGGAGGGCAACATGTCATTTTATTGAGATTTGTATTCGAATCGAAAAGCTTTTATATCTTGTTGATGAAGAAGAACATGAGGAAGAGGAGGAGAAGGAGGAGGGAGAACAAGAAGAGAAACAAGAAGAGGAGCAAAGCAGCAGCCAACGTAGACAACCAGTAAATGGAAGTAAGGGTATGGCCAGAGTGCACCAGAAAAGATTACCTCGTTAGTAAATGTGGAAATAAAAGTTAACTGTACAGTGAGTCACCACCACATACATGCTGAGTTGTGGCAAGTATGCAGACCACAGGAATACCTACTTACTCACTTCCGCAGGAGAATAAAATGGGACCTTAGAAAAATGTGTGCTGGGCTCTAATCAAGTTAGGGACACTCTGACTTACACGATGTCCTAAGGATGCCACACTTCCACACTTACTCCAGAGCGAAATGTGTATCTACACGGAGTCACATACGGAAATGTTTGGGGTTCACTTAACAGCCCCAAAATAAAGATAAGCCAATGTCTGTCTACAGGTGGATGACTGCCCGTCATGGGCAATCTGCACAAATGTGTACTTCTCCATACTGAAAAGAACACTTTCAATATTTGCCTCATAAGTAAATCTCAGAAACTTTATGCCGACTAGAAATACTCCCCCAAACAGATGGTACTGACTGAGTGATTCCATGTATGTGAAATTTTACAGCAGCCAGCCCTATAGGAATGATTGTACTCAAGAATGAACAGAACACAGACCAACGGGTGCTGGTGGCTTGCAAAGGGTTATGGCAGGTATCAGGAATGGCCATGTCTTTATTTTGGTAGTGCTTTAAGAGTACACACATTTATCAAAGTTCATCAAAATACACATCTAAGTGAGCTGTGTGTGTGCATGTGTGCAAGTGTGTGTGTGTGTGCAAGTGTGTGTGTGTGTGTGTGTGTGTGTGTGTGTGTGTGTGTGTAGAAGTTCCATGTCTTCTTCAAGTGTCTGCCTTTTTTTATTTCCCGAGTCAGGCTTTCTCTATGAAGCCTTGGCTGTTCTGGAATTCACTGTGTAAACTAGGCTGGCCTCAAACTCACCAAGATCCACCTACCTCTGCTTCTTGGGTGCTGGAATTAGAGGCATGCACCACCACACCTAGTTTCTGCCTTATTTTCTTGAGATGAGGTCTCTCCCTAAACCTGAAACTCACCCATTCAACAAGACTGAAAGAGCAGCAAGCTCCCGGATTCTCCTGTCTCCCCACCCACCCACCCTAAGAGGTGTGATTTCCGGCGTGCACCACTGTCCCCAGCTCTTGTACTTGCTAATTTTGAGGAATCAAACTTATGCTTGTGTGGCAAACACTTTACCAAATGAGCTGTCCTCCCAGACTTAAGTGAGTTCATTTAGTGTGTCATATCTCAGTAACATTGACTTTAAATAATCAAAGAAGATGGTGTAAATTGGACTTAAAACACTGGCTTTGCCTTATTTCACATTTTTATGTAGCAATAAATATTGCTCATCAAAACATTTGGTGGCACATGGTTGGAAGACGCTCTGATTCTGACAAATGTTTCAGTATCTCCTATATGCTAGGCATTTGTAACCATGACAAAGGAAGCGCGGTTCCTATGGCAGTGCGGTGATTTAAGGGAAATGGTGTTTGCTGTTGAACAGTACAATCTGCACTTTTCCAGGGAGAGGATCTGAGTAGCCTGGAGATCCTCCGAAAGGATGCCTGGCCAAGTCTAAACAAGAAGGGAGGGAACTTTGGGGTGGATGGAACCCAGTAGAGGGGTGTGTCTCACATTACAAAGCCGCTATAGAAGAGAGAAGCATTTTTCAAGGAAATGAAGGAAATTTAGTGTGCTGAAGCCCTGAGAAAAATGAATTGAGACAAAGTATGAAAGGCAGAAGGCCAGGTCCAGACCACGGAGGGCCCCTGAGCAGGAGCTGCAGGCACAGATCTGAGGCTGCTTGAGAAACTGGCATCTTGTCTTTGACTGCTGGCAGTGGGGAGGGGAGAGAGGGACCCTCTGAAACACACGTGGCCACGGCCAAAGTTCTCCTGGATGATTGGGGGTGAAGGATAGAGCATCCACCACGTGTCCAAAATGGCAGTCAAACTTCCTGCCTGGACAACTCTTCTGAGAAAAGCATTCTCCATTAAAATAATAATAATACAGGCAAAGAAGTTAAACTAAAGGATGGAGGAGGTGAGGTTCTATTGAATATAGCATGCTGCGGGACTGTAGATCATGGCTACCAGAATAGAGGGGGTCATCAACACCTCTGAAAGACAAAAGCAGAGACACAAGGAGAAAACAGGGCCCAGAGCAGAGCCCACGGGGAAAACCAACTTCTTAAAATCTCAATTTTTTCTGGCTGTCTCTATCTGTCTGTGATTCTGCTTCTTTCTGACTATCTGTGTCTCTGTCTCTCTGTCTCTCTCTGTCTCTGTGTTTACATGCTGTATGCATGTCAGTATGGCACGTATGTTCACATGTTAGAGTGCAGGCACACATGTGAAGTCAGAGGACCACTTTGGGTGTTAGTTTGTGCCTTCTGTCTTGTTTGGAACAGGGTCATTTTCTTGCTACTCTGTGTGACAGTCTAGCTGGCTCCAGAGCTTCCCGGGAATCCTTCTATCTCTGCTCTTCATCTTGCAGTGGGAGCACTGAGGTTAGACACATACCCCCTGAGCCATCACCTCGGCTCAGAAAACCAACTCTTAAAGCCTAGCCCGAAGAATCTCATCCCAGGAAGGACAATGAGGACGAGGATCCGAGCTGAGGGGGAAAAAATCCAGAAGCAAGTTAAACTGCAGAGGCCCGGAGGGGACAGGAGCCTTTGAGGAGAAAATGGCAGAGAATACCAACCCTAACGCGAGATTCCTGCCCAGCACCAAAGAGGGTAAGGGGCTGGCACTGACACGACCGAGTGCTGTGGTACCCTGCATTCCCGCACCCTATTGGGTAGGAGACAGGATCTCACTGCTTTAAGACCCCTCTGCCCAAGGTAGATGCAACGCAAGAACGGAGCCCCTCTGTAGCGTCCCGTCCCCTGGTGACTCTTCACTGAGCTGCACTACCACCTCGCAAACATCAATACATCATCCTACTTCTCTGCACGGTGGGATGGGATGCTTGAGATTTTCGAGTCTGGGTCTCTTTTCTTGGATCGCTGGAAAGCAGGCTGAGACTCTGGTAGGTAGAAAAGAGACACGGATTGCCTAGAGCCCCCCCCACCCACACCCCCACCCCCACCCCCGCCAGGCTACTCTGTTATTCCTCCTGCACCCGCCATGGCAGCAGCTGAGCAAGAATATCACTGTAACCTGTGTTGGGGGTGATTAAGGACTCTACCTCCTTCCCAAGAGCAGGCTCCCACACCCTCTTTTTCCTCCGCTTACTCGCTGGCCTGGTTCTCTTTCCTACGCAGGATTTATGCAGTTACCCAGGCAGACTGTCTGTAGGCACCAAGGGCCCTGCTGCCAGGGCTGTGGCTGCAAACACTATCTGGGAGTCAGGCGACCCAGTGGACTTATTTTCTGCTCCTTCAGCCAAGCACCCCTGTAACTGACTCCAGGGGCCCTTGCCAGATCCTGCCATGCAGAGATCCAGGGGAGAGTTAGATACTGAGCACCGGGTCTTCGCCGCCTGCGCCCCCGCACGTGCACGCGGGCAGGTGTCCTCCCCTCCCCCTCCGTGCCTGCGCAGGGCTGCGGTCCTTTGTGTCTGAGTCTCCGCGCGCGTCTGCTCTAGACTGGGTGGGGTGGGGGAAGCCGGAAGCGGCGTCTGGGGCTTGCAAAAAAGCCTAGAAGGGTGGACGTTTCCATTCACAACCCCTACCCCCTCCGGGGCCTCCATTCCCACCCCCACCATCCCCACATCAGCTCACCTCGCTCTCTCAAGTTCCCCCCTCCCCTGCCCAGGTCATCAGGATGTCATTGTCCCTGCGGTTCCCCAGCTACAAGTTTGCATTCGCTGCCCCCACGTGCACAGACCTAAATGTGCTAAAGCATCTCCACTCTGTGGACTTCTACCCCATACAACTTCACTTCCAGGGGAGATTCTCCAGGTACCTCATTTCCCCTGCTCCATGATCCCCATAAAGAATGGTTCTTTATCCCAATCGAAGAGGGCCTTGGGGCTATATAACTAGAGCAGGGGAAATGGCAGGAAGGGGACTACATTTTTGTGTTGAAGAGAGACTGTGCTGCCTTGTGAGGTGGGGCAATTTAGTTCTTTCCTAAAGAATATATGAGAGCAGACTATTTCTCCACCGCTCCCTTAAATGCAGATTTGGGGGAGGGGGAGGGCTATGCAGAGAACCCCATTAAAATGTTTTTTCTTTTATTTAGCTTCAAAAGCTGCTGCTGCATTTGGTAACTGTACACACACACAGACACACACACATACACACACATTGTATATGTATACACACAACACACACACACACATACACAGTTAACTGGTGTGCTGAAAAAGATCAGCAAAAATCTAGGACATTGTTGCTTTAAGAATCTAGACGAAAACACCTTAAATGAACTCTGCAGCAGACAGTTGAAGGGGGGAAAAAGCCCTTCTCTGGCCCTTGCTGCTTTTTGCCATTATTCATGATGTAATTTTTCAGGTGTTGGTTTGGCAGAGAAAGATTGGAACTGGGCTTGTTGCTAGGACATGAATGAAGAAGAGGAATCTCATTGGTTCTCCTGTACTTGGCAGGAGCCAATAAGATTGAAGGGGATGGAGTTAGGAGGGAGGCCACTAGAAAAAAAGAAGAGAGAGAGAGAGAGAGAAAGAAAAAGAAAAAGAAAAAAAAAAAAACCTCCGGCCAGACTATTAATGCTTTGCTATGTTAAAATAAAGTGGAATATTGTGAAGTTATGGTGGGGTCTTTTAGAGTCTTTTAGGGTTTGGATGGGCAGTGGTGCCCGATGAACCAGGGCTAAAAAATAAGCACTTAAAAGGCAGTTTTGTGCAGACTACCCTGGGTTTCTCTAATAATTCACTGTCATTGCCAGTCTGGAGCAAGATGCAAACAAGGCCTCCTCTATTTGACACCCTTAACCCGCTGCCACACACCGGTGTTCGGGGAATGCAGTTACGCTAAAGCCAGAGGCAGGGACGCTGGCACACTGGCACACAGGCGCTGGGATTGTTCCTCTAGTCTTGATCGGGACTAAATGAACCCCAGATAACCTTCTGCTGTGTAAGTGAACCGGCTCTCTGTGTGAACTGGGACTCAACATGTTCCCTGCCCAAGGCATTGGAACAGGCTCCCATCACACGTTGCCACGGGCATCTCAGTGGGTAACAAGATCTGGCCCAGCCAAACCTCCAGTTCCAATGCCTTCCTTCCACGTGGCCGAACACTACAGCGAAGAATGTCACTGGGTTTCCTGACCAGCGTTATAAAATGGTCACCCATTTAAGCTTTTTGAGCCCCAGGGCCCCATCTAGCATACTAAGCACTTCTGGGTGCTAATCATGCACCCAGAAGTCACTTGATTCTGAGCAGTTCTTTGCGACCAGGGAGGAAAAGAAGCACTGACCCTACAGGGCCCTGTCTTTTCCTCGGAGAGTTCTACAGAGCCCAGCAAACTATGCTGTTCGCAGTCACCTATTGTCTGAGCTGCAGCTGTACCCCACACCTTTTTCTTTAATAACTGGGCAGGGCTTTGAGCTGAGTGATTTGAAACACACACAATAAATTGACTTCTATTGGGTTATAGACCAGACTGGTTTATTTACACCCTGGAGGAGGCTCAGCCTCTGCCAGATTCCTGACTTCAGAGATTTTGTGGCTGGCGTCCAGCAACATAAAAGGATTTTTCCTTGTAACCGGAGCACTTCCTAAAACCACAGGCAGTTTCAATCAATTACCATCTCTGGATGCAAGACAAAAAAATTTAGGAGACTCAAAAGGACCAGAACTGGTTTTGACCACAAGTCTTTCTGGATCCATAGCAGGAATTGATCTGATTATTGATTTTTTTTTCTCCCCCTTGTCAGTTACTGGGTCTTCCCAAGTTGCTGCAGACTTCAGAGGATGGAGGGTGGGGCACTAGTAGAAAACAGGAAAAGGTGAAACAATTTCTAAACAGGCCTTCTTTTTCCGCCACCCAAACAAAGCCGAGCCTCCATCCATGCCCACCCCACAGCATTGACAGAAAACACCCCTCCACGTGTAGACCTAATTGTACCCTTCAGGTGACAGGTACCATGTGAGCCTCAGTTCAAAGCCAAAGTCAGAGCTGAATAAATCTGATTTCAGACAGTCGGCGTTTCAAAATAAAAGTATTCAGACTGAGCCTCGAATGGAAGGCTTCCAGCGGTCTCCAGGAATCTGATACTGTGAAGCGCCAGGGCAGGCTGCATACAGCCATTGTTCTCCCTTCTCATAAAACCCAACTTGCCTGGCAGAATTAGCCATCCTGTACTAACTAAGCAGAGCCCCCAGGACCGAGGCCAGGGGTATTCCACACACAGAAACAATGTTACGGTCTGCAGGTCTGCACCGAGAAGTTCAAAGCCATGCAGCTGCCAAGGAGAGGAAGGAAGGTAGTATGGTGTCCCTCTGTTTCGATGTGCTCATGAATTGGGTAGTATTTTATATATACGGGAGGAAATGGCTGTAAATCCTAAGAAGGGTGTAGCTTGGTAGACTGCTTGCCAAGCAGGGATGAAGCCTGGCTTCCAGCTCAAACACCTTACAAACTGGGAGCAATGCACAAGCCTGCAAGTCTAGCAATGGGGAGGAGGAAGAGGAAGAGTCAGACGTTCAAGGCCATCCTCAGCAACCCAGTAAGTTCGAGGTCAGACTGAACAATGTGAGGAAGTCTCTAAAGAATCAGTGAGTGAAGAAAGTCAGTCAACAAGCAGTTAAGCCACATGGGCTCATTCCAAGGCTGCCCCAACATCCAGCCTCTAAGCATCCAATGTGTGTGTGTGTTACTGACACTGTATAACAGCATTGTCCTTCCTTCATGCAAAAATAAATAAATAAATAAAATAAAATAAAATAAAAACTTTACAGAATCCCACACAGATTAAAAGATCTGTTTAGTGATACCCAACGAGCCCAGGTCAGGACCAAACGGGGACACTGCATTCCAGTGAGGAAGGGGGCCTTCACCAACAATCTTCACATGTGAATACATTTTCATTGCCACTTCATGAACTACAAGCTAATTATGCTTTGTTATAAGGGAAGCAAATTATACTGATTGTACAATAAAAGCTATTGTCAGTCCCAGTATATTTGCCATGACTCTGAAAGATTCATGCAAAAATATTGACTGGCTCTAAATAGCATTTTCCTTTTCTCCCTGCACAGCAAAATTTAAGGCATGGAATGACCAGAGATGGTTCTGTTAACTAGTCATAGGACAAAATTATGACAAAAGAAACAGGAGGTATGAACAAGACAGTATCTGTGATTGACCAAGGAAGAGTTTGTGTGTGTGTGTGTGTGTGTGTATTCTTAAAATTCCCAACAGTACCTACAGCAACAAGGATATAATGAAGCCCACTGACATCTCTCAAAAGAAGGTGATTAATTAAAGTAATTAGGCTCCACTGAATTATTAAAATATGAAGTCTTCTGCAGGATGACCAAAAAAAAAAAAATAATAGGCAGAACATTTTTGCTGTTCAAAAATTAAAAACATATTCTGGTTCATTAGCTGAGCCGGGAACTCACACGTTTTAGCCTGCACTCTTATTCACAGATGCGTAAGTGTCTAATATTTCACACCTTTGTAAAAAGGAAAAGAGGGGAAAAGAGAGAGAAACTGATTTCAATTATTTCATTGCTCACCCAGAAAAGGAGAGCTTTCCAAAGAAAGGCAAGGAGTCTGTGGGGTTTGCTTTGAAAATGTCCTCTGGCTTTGAAAGGACAGGTGTGTCGGGCACACCGCTGGAGTCAGCCAGGGGACAGTGAAGGACAAAGAGGCATTCCTCAGTTGTGTCTTTAAAGGGTCCATGTCCCCCTTGACTGCTACGAAACTGACTGGGGCCTAGTTTAACCGTATTGCAGGGCCCCATCTAACCAACTCTCGGAAACCTCTCAACCTATGCCTCTCAGACACAGCTATCTGCTTCCAAGTCGAGTTCTCACTTGGCTTAACCCTGCCTGGAGCACACTTGATTACTTAATAGGACATAGTCTCTCTGCTGCTGCTGCCCAGAGGACTGAGTCCCAACCCCTCTGCCTCACTCTCCCAGAGTTCACACTTTCTTGGCCCAGCACTAGTTTTGGTGTCCTGCTCTGAAACCTTCCACACTGTCTTCTGCCTTCAGAGCAAATGGTCTTCATGGTCTTCTGGGGTCTGCTCTCAACTAATCCTCCAGTGAGTGTTTAATGTGCCCACTGGAGAAAACACTAATTCTGTCGTACATCATCATGGTTTGGGGTTACTAAACTTATCTTAGGAAAAGTTTGGACAAAAGACTATTCATATATTTAAAGAACTAGCAGACATGACGGGTATCTGAGCCTAGTATATGCCTGTTCCTCCACTGGACATCACTACCTTAGGATGCTTGTTTTTCTGTTTCATTTTGGCTTTTTTTTTTTTTTTTTAATCACGTGCTCTGCGCCTCAAGCAGACTTCCCACTGTTTTGTTGACACCTCTTCACCAATTTGCCATTGTTTAAGAGCCTATTAAAACTTCCCAATCCTCTTGCCTTCACTGAAATGCCACGCTCTACAAAACTCTTGCCCAGACTCAGCCCTGCTGACTGACCCAGCCCCTCCCCAGCAAGTGTTCTTCATCTTCCTGATGGTTCCTGTGTTTTGCATTGGAGTTTTAATCAGAGACGGAGGCAGAGGCCCACATCTACCTTTGTATGCACGTCATGTTCGTAGCAAAAGCCATTAGCCACCTATGTTATCCAACTTCCACTGCACCGCCTTGGAGTCAAGTGACTAGTCGAGGTGGCTGGACCATGAACAGTGGTGACATCTAAGAGACAGTGCTCTTCCTCAGCCTTCTCTTCCCTTCCTTGGTAACCATGGAACTCACATTGGAAAGTTCAGATCTAAGATGGTGGGCAAGCCTTCCTTAGTAAGGGTCTCAAGTGACCCATGAAACAGAGAAGCTCCAACAACCCTTGCTGCATGTGTTACCTGAGAAAGAAATAAGCATTTTTGCTGTACTAACGCTTTAAATGGAGAGTTTTGTTTCTTTAATATAATCTTGTTTATAATGATGTAATAGCCAACTTCACAATAAAAACAAACAAAACAAAAAGCTAGAGCACAGCAAGTACCCACTATTCAAACCCTGAATAGGTGATATTCAAAACCTCTGGTATTATCCCTCAAGAGATGTACATTTACAAAAAACAACAAACAACAGCAACAACAAAAGTCTCTCCCTGGCCTCACCAAATATACAAACAGGCTAGGCTTGCTAGCCAGAAAGACCCATAAGTCTACCCACCACTGCCTTACAATAACTGACTTTTATTAATGTGTATGATTGTGTATGTTGCTCAATCTAATTCCAAGCATTTGATTTTGACTATTTAACTATAATACAAACTCTTCAAGGTTGCCATCTCCAGGAGCCCTGAGCACAGATTTAATCAGACCTGTTGGTTAGTTGAAGTCATCCTCTGTCCAACATTATATTCAGGTCTGCTCCATCTGAGGCCAAGCAAGAATCCTATGTGAAGGCTCCGTCAGTTGTCAGGGTGTGGTCCATATGGGTCGGGTAGTGCAATGGCTATCCCAGTTCCCACTCCATAGTTTCTTGGTTACGATAGAGGACAGAAGAGGTAGAGCTGTTTGTTTGTTTGTTTGTTTGTTTGTTTTAATATTTCAAGCAGTATTCCATTAGTTCAGTGTTGAATCAGAGCCTTTGTTGTACATTGGTACCTCTTTTATGAAGAAGGAAGTATAATGAACATATTTCTAAACTTGAAGCTTAATGTTCTCCTTCCCCCGCCGACTCTAACAATCCCAACAGATACCAAGTGGGTAGTGATGGGTTGAAGGCCTGTTCTCAGAGCAGTTTTCTGCCATCTTCATCCCAGATGGATGAACCAGGTGATGCACGCCACTCCTTCTACCCTCAGAGAAACTCTTTCTATAGGCAGAACTGTAAAAATCCTAACACTCAAGTCCAGATCTTCCCAGGGAGGAACTAGACCCTTCTGTCTGGTTTGCTATAGACCCTTCTGTCTGCTTTGCCATCTGCAAAAAGATGAGGAGCTGTTTCTCTCTCCTTTTGTCCCTCTTGTTTTGTTGTAGCAAACACTAATTAGGATCCAATGGTGTGGGGGGGGGGGGACTTTGAAACAAAATTCACAAACAATATCCTTCTGCTCTCTTAATAAAAAGTCCAGTCCCTAGAATGCTTTTGCAAATCTGCCTTCTGGGCTTTCACAAGCACCTAGGCTTTGTTTTCTTAACTGCTGATAAGGAAAGGGCTCTTGGACATTTAGGCATTGTACCCCATCACTGCCATGTAGGGAAGCTGACACAGAGGGAAAGACTAACACACCCAGAGAGTAAAAGCAACTCAAGGCAGAAGGGCTAGGCCAAGCTTGGGAACCTTCCCTATGAACTGGGGTTTAAGAAGAAGCCAAAGAGGGTTAAAAGGAGGTAATTTGTATAAGCTGGAAAAACTCTCCACCTGTGGTATATATGCTCTGAACTAGAATGCCTAACCCTAGGACCCTATTCTTAAAAACTGAAGAAAAAAAAGGCTAAACATTTGTAGAAGAAGGATGGTGCACACTTATACCTCATCTGGAGCAAGGTAAACCCAAACTGGGTTCTCTCCCAAGATGCCAGAGTCTTTAACAGAGCATGAGACTCAGATAATTACCATCACTGCCATTTGAACAGTCTACCAATGGTGACTGTGCCATAGGTCCAGGCACCTCTCAACTGTCCTAATTGGTTTTCCCTGTGCCAGCTACTGTCAGGGGCTCTAAATGCCAATTTGCCCAGTGGGGCACTGCCTCTGAGTCGAAGAATCAGCTCAGAGCTGCCAGGGCCACCAGGATGTCAGACAGCTCAGAAGCACTAAATGGGCAAGGTCAGGATATCCAGGGGGAAAGGGCTGGCTCAAGTTGACCAAAGGCAAACTCAGCAGAGAGACACAGGCTTTGTCAGGTCACTGTTTAAAATGCAGAAGGGAAGCAGAGCTGCTCTCTGGAGCCAGGTGGGAGCCAAGGCCGGTAATTAAGAGGTAAGCAACACTGTAGCCAGTGGGCTGGGAATTCACTGAGCAGATGGCGAAGGTGGAAGTGTAGTCGTTCCCTAGCCAAGTGCCCTTGTACACAGATGTCATTGTTGGGTGTGTGTCCTACCAAGGACTCCAGATCTTTGACACAGCAGTGCAGCTATCCTGCTCCCTGTCCTGTGGGGACATATGATGCCACACCCACTCTTATCCTTCACCTAAGGGTCACTAGAGACAGTGCTGATCTCAGCTACATAAGCCTCGGGCTTGAAGTTATTTAATTCTCCGGCTCAGCCTTTGAGGCACACCCTCTCACCCTCTTTTTCCCTCCCTCCCTCCCTCTCTCCCTCCCTCCCTCCCTCCTTCCCTCCTTTCCTTCCTTCCTGCCTCCCTCCCTTCCTCCCTCTCTCCCTCCCTCCCTTCCTTCATTTTCATTTATAAGAGTGAATATCACTCATTATATCCACAAGGCTGCACCCTAGATTCTATGGCGAATAAGGCATGGTTTCCACACTCCAGTTGAGTTTGGCCAGCCCAACACATGGAAACGATATGGTTCCTAAGAGTAAACTTCGCATAGCTCACCACTGCTTTCTTCTTACCGTGGTCAACTCTGCATGTGAGGATACCTTGCTGGTCAGCCACTGGCTTTAAGTATCAAAATACACAGCAGTTTCCCAATTGTACATCCCCAGTCTACTTCTCTCCTTCGCTCTAATACATTCGCCAGCACCTCTCAGAAATCTATGCCGGGTAGACATCTCAAGCTTACTCAGCACCCGCCTTCTGACTCTTCTCTCACCACCAAACTACCACCCTCCCGCTACACGGCAGAACATCCACCCGATGCCTCATCCAGTAATTCCAAGCATTACCCATGCATCTATCCTTTCTCTCACAGCCTTTATCTAACCAACCAACACATCTGAAGGGAACTCAGCACCCCCTGCTACTGACCACGTGTTTAGTTTGAATTGTCTTGGTGACTGTGGCTCCAGTTTTGCGTGCAACAGATTCCATATGAATTCTGAGGTTTTGTGGAGTCAACCATTGGGGGAGGGGCATGTCAATAGAGTCTAGATTAACAACCCAGGTCATTGGCTGCTATAAATGAGTGTTTATATCTGTTTAATAGTTTTAGATGTTAAGCTACTTAGGGACAGGGCTCCTCCATGTAATTATCTCTGTAGGGCACCTGGCGCGGTGCCTCATATAGTTAATCCCTTAATTAAGTCTTTTTGAATATCATATGGAGAAGAAAATGAACCATTCATCCAATAAATATTTATTGAACACATACCATGTGCAGTACCCTGTGCTGATTTTCATGGGAGATGCAAAGACTTGGATAGAACAGAAAGGGAAAGTTAGCCAATCAGAATGGTGGAAGGGATGCTGGAGCTCTGGCTTCAGAATCCAGCAAGGATGGAGAGATGGACGAGGTAAAGATGGGTTTGTTGAGATGTAAGGGCTTCCTGAGAGGTCATAGAAAGCCCTGTTGGTAGCAGGGCTAGAAGGTTAATAGTAACGAAATTACCATTCAAGCCATTCTGACCTCAGAGGCTAGCAGGGAGGATAGATAATTCAACACCATTCCAAATCCATGAACCACTGAAAGGTTCTAGGAACTCTTTTACTGTTGTTTTCGTGTTACAAGTAGGAAATGAGTCATATCAAGCCCCTCTTCAGGCACAGAAGATGTGGGGGCATTCAGGTGCTTAGTCATGCTCTGTGCATGTACAAGTGCTTCCTAACATGATAAAGTCACTTCAGAGTGACTCATAGTGTGGCTCTCCTGGTTGCCGTAAAACGTTTTGTAGGGCCAGGCCCTGACCCAGAGCCTACTTGCTTTTTCTCAAGAAGCTATACTCCCTGGTCTTCGGTAAAGTATCTGGCCATGCATCATTTTACTGGTTTCTCTCTAAGCCTCCTCAGTGAAACTGGGGGTACAGATGATATAGAGCAAGACAGCTTGGAGCACACATAAGTTTTGTAATGGCCTATAGCTCCTAGAAAAGAGCTCCGCTTAAGGCTCTGCTCAACAAAGAATTTCTGAATTTTACAAGTTGAGCTGAGCTGAAATGGCCAAGTGGGTAGTACTTCAACAAGAGTGTCCTATGTGAGTTCCTGGTCACAGGCTTGGTCATCTGTGTGTGTGTGGGGGGGGTGGTCTTGGTGCTTCTGGTTGAGGATCTGGAATAAAGAGATGACTAGTCCTCCCTCACATTGGATAAAGTCCCTATACTCTGTCAGATTAACAGATGTCCTTTCTTGGATAGAAGACTCTGTCACCAAGCACCTTCAGGGTACCCTGACTGAGATTTAAGCTATGATTTGAATCTGTCTAGACTTTGATAAGCATCTGTCTTAGTCAGGGTTTCTATTCCTGCACAAACATCATGACGAAGAGGCAAGTTGGGGAGCAAAGGGTTTATTCAGCTTACACTTCCACACTGCTGTTCATCACCAAAGAAAGTCAGGACTGGAATTCAAGCAGGTCAGAAAGCAGGAGCTGATGTGGAGGGATGTTACCTACTGGCTTTCTTCCCCTGGCTTGCTCAGCTTTATTTCTTATAAAACCCAAGACTATCAGCCCAGGTGTGGCACCACCCACAATGGACTGCTTTTCGAGCCCCCACCCCCACCCCCTTGATCACTGGTTGAGAAAATGCCTTACAGCTGGATCTCATGGAGGCATTTTTCTCAACTGAGGCTTCTTTCTCTGTGGTAACTCTAGCTTGTGTCAAGTTGACACAAAACAAGCCAGTACAACATCCTAAAGAGATGGCTAGTTTGACCCTGAACCATCAGAACAGTCACAGACTCCTTATTCTTTGTATATGAATAAGGAGATCAGGGACAGAGAAAATGCTTGAAATCAGTAGTTAAGAAAGCAGTGCCAAGACAAAGCACACAGCCAGCCTATTACACAGTGTCTGTTGTATGGGTGAGAAGTGGTTGTTTAGTGATCAGAACAGTTCCTGTGGTTCTTGGCCTGGGACTGTCACAGTAACAGCTTCAAGCTCTGGAGTTAGCTCTGTTGTCTCTTATCAAGACTTAGAGATGACGTGGCCTGTGACTAAATGCATTTTCTTATCATCTCAGACAGGAATGGGACTCTCAAACACATTTTAAAGAGAAGTGAGTGTAGTCTTTTCAAAATATTCTCTTTAAAACTCTAAGATCTCTTTAAAATTCCAAAATCTCTTTAAAAAGTTTAAAGTCTCTCAATGTAGACTCAACGTGGAATCAAAATTAAGTTAAATATTTTGTTACTTCAAGAAGGAAGAACCAGGGCACACTCACAATCAGAACATAACAAAACCAAGTTCTAACACTGTAACTCAGTATCCAGTGTCTGGGATTCATTCATGATCTTCAGGGCTTGGGTCACTTCTCAGCTCTTCCCTATGTAGCACACCGCTTGTCTTCCAGGCTCTGGCACACTCTAGTTCACTGCTGCTGCTGTTCTTGTTGATCACACCATGGTACTGACATCTCCAAAATGCTGGGCTCTTCTGCTACAACTGGCTTTCCTTTCACCAATATCCCCACCTGGACCCTCTTCATTATACCAAATCCCTCTTCTCCCAGTGATCCCTGAGAGTAGATCTTGAGTAGTCTACTGTCACTAAGGCTGTACCTTCTTCATTGGCCTATTCTGGTCTCTCACAGTACCAGTGTCAACAGAAAGCCCTGACTTCTGTATGGAGGTACATACACTTGCACCTGCATACAGATATGAACACAAACACACAGACATACAGGGGAGAGAGAGAGGAAGGGAGAGAGAAGGAGGAGGAGAAGGAGAATCAGAGACTAAGCTTCCATCATAGAAACTCTATGACCCACTGATAGCTGCTGCTTTTTACCTAAATAATGAATGGTAGAGAACTAACAGTGTGGACACCTATATAGATTTCAGCTCCTCTTTCTGTTCCTTCATTGACCCAGTCATTCTTCTCAGGTGTCTTGCTGGAGAATTAGAGCTGACCAGGGTGTGGGACTTTGCCTGTAGTGACATAGTTAAATAGATAAAATAGACAGGCAAGTGGTCATGACAGAGATGCTAAGTGACACAGCAAAAATGTGGATACGGAGTTCTCAGGAATAGAGGGGAACACTATTTCTACACTAGTGGGGTCCCTCTAAGAGCTAGGAGACTAGCCAAGCAAATGACCATGAGAACAAAGAACCCTTGACCACCAGCTGGTCCAAAAGCAGAGTCCCAGGCAAGTGTGGGGAGCCAAGTTGTTGAGAGGGGGGGGGAGGGAGGGAGGGAAGGAGGGGGAGAGGGAGAGGGAGAGAGAGAGGGAGAGGGAGAGAGAGAGAGAGGGAGGGAGGGAGGGAAGGAGGGGGAGAGGGAGAGGGAGAGAGAGAGAGAGAGAGAGAGAGAGAGAGAGAGAGAGAGAGACAGAGAGAGAGAGACAGAGAGAGAGAGGGAAATGTGAAAAGGATAAGAATCAGAAATCTGTTGGCTGATTCTAAGACCATTGCCAACTGTCATCATGATTGGACTCATGCACAGCCTGTGTGACATCAGAACTGAGTGTGGATGAGCTTAGGAACAGAAAAGACACAGTTGAATGATCCTGTTTTCACGGGGAAACCTCTGGAAAGGAATCACATGTGCTGGTTTTGAAGCTTGGGTAGGAGTTTCTATAGAAGAAAGTTCCATGCAGCTGAATGTTGATATTGATAGCCCTACGTTCCTCTTCCAAATACTGTGTATATGGTGTTCAAAGCCACCTGTCCCCAGACACATACCAGCACATCCTCCACCACATTGACACTGAGTCATCATCTCTGTTCCCCAAACAGTCTTTAATTCTTTGACTTTTTGTCTTTTATTGCCCCTTGTCTTACCTTCTTCTGATTAAAACTATGCATTTTTAAAAAGAATCTCCAGCCCAGATATGAGCCCATCTTGGAAGACTTTCTCTCCTAATGGCCTAGGAAAAGGGAATCATTCTCTAAGATTTCTTCAAGGTCTTGTTGATTGTGCTTCCCTTCTGCCTTGGCTCAAACACAGTGCTTCACATACTTATTTGATAGTGAAGAGCATGGTAAACTGCTTATGGAGGGGGTATATTCTGCCTATGGAGGGGGTATATTCTGCTTATGGAGGGGGTATATTCTGCCTATGGAGGGGGTATATTCTGCTTATGGAGGGGGTATATTCTGTTTATGGGGGGAGTATATATTCTGTTTGCAGAGCTTTTTTTTTTTTACTAGAATCTTTGTCATTTGCAGAAGATTTGATTTAGTCCCTGAAGAACTTTGATATACATATCATGAGTCACCAGTTGCTAGCCTTCTAGAACATTTACTACTTTTTTTAAAAATTAATCATTTAAAACTGAGTTGCAAGCAAGCATCCTGACACTCAGCCCAAATATTTCAGCATGCCTCTCCTAGCCATATGAACTTCTTCCTATAAAACCACCGTGAACTATTCAAATCTAATTATCACTAATCTCCCAGAATCTACAAAGTACCCAGTTACATTAGAGATGTCTGTCATAACTTTTCCTCTTCAGATTGAAGGTCCAATCAAACTCATACATTGTGTTAGTTGAACCATTTTGGTGTCCATTAAAACAGAATGTTGGTCAGAGATTTCCTCAACCTTCGGGTGTCAATAAAACTGAAACAACTCCACAAAAGGCCATGACCAGAAACAGAGTTCTGGTAACTCTTTATTTCATTTATTGCCCCCTTCCTCCAAAATGTCTTACCTCCTTCTGATTAAAACTATATACTTTCTCTCACACTACTAATGCCAGTAATGTTTCCTGGCCCAGGAAGCATGAGTTATTTCTGAGAATTCTGGCTGCCTCCAGTGGGAAGACAATCATGGCCATTGCCTAGAAGAACCTCAGGAGAAGAAGGTGAGAATAAGAACAACTGTCTCACCAAGCTAAGAGAAGGGACATCTCCTGCTGTCATCGACTAACCAACCGTCACTTTACCCCAAGCTGAACTCTTCTTCTAAGGTTCCATTCTAGCCGTACCCATAAACACAGAACACTTTGTGGCAGTTACACCATGATGACCATGTATGGACATGGAAGCCCTTTTGAAACCATAACTGATAAATGAGAGAGATCGGGGTGCAGAGTAATTCTCACCAAACTATCTGAGCACGGAGCATTATTTTCCTAATTTTTCACAGATAGTAGTGGCACAGGTTAGGTAGCTACTGAAGGGCTTCATTATCGGAGAGAGGAAGAGGCTGGTTCAGACACAAACATTATATGACTAAGGAAAAGCTTCAGTCACTTCTGAGGAGCCAGAGACTTCACACAGAGATCCCAGGCGGGGACTTGAACTTGTATGACCTTGGTTGAACTGCTTAACTTTTAGAAACTTTGTCTATGAGGAAAAGGAAGTTGAGTTAGAAGAAAACTGCAGTTACTTAAAATAAAGAAAGAAAGAAAGAAAGACAGACAGACAGACACTGGTTGTATATTGCAACCATCTATCTTGTGGATAGAGCCACATCTGTGGATTTTTAACCTATGCCTTTCCACGGTGATGGACGCAGATTTGAATGGGAATATATTTCCTCCCATACCAACAGGAGCCCAGGCTGACCTCAAACTAAACTTCTGATCCTCAGAAATTTAGGGATCACTGGTTCAAACTGATCTTAAGCAGGCAGGACTGAGAACTTCTGCATAATAGGATGTCCCAAAGCTGATTCTCAGAAGAGAATCAAGTTCCCGAGCCCGTAGATCACTGGAATCCTTTCACCATCCCAAGGAATAGATATGCCTGCTTCTCCAACTCAGTTCATTCCCCCACCCCCTCCTCACCCCCAGGCTGAGCACCATCCAGTGTTGCCGTACAGTGTGGTAGTATCCTGTAAAGAGCTGCATATTTTTCAGAGAGAAAGGAAGATCCAGGACAAGATCTCAAAAACATCCTGAGTTGTTCACCTACCATTTTTCCCATGCTTGATTCACTGAGCCGGACCACCACTGAGCAGAGAAAAGGGAAAGACAAGATGGCTGCCCAGCGGGCCTGCCTGGCAGACTCCAAGCCCAGTCAGCCACCACCAGCTCTCCACAGGCAGGACTTGAAGCAGCTGCCAGATGGGTGCTGGCTTTTGATCAGCACCGTGTCAAGCCAGAGACCTGCTCGAAAGCCAGCGAGGTCCCTGGGATTAGCTAACAGAAATCTCCCTAGCTTCCTTGACCAAGTTACTTGAAAAATTTGAGCACAGACTGGAAAACAAAATGCTTGGATGGGGGCTGCACCATAAAGACCAGATCTTGTTTTCCAAGACCGAGTCATTTCCAGCTTAGCGGCGGGAGGCCGGGCACCCTTTCCGCTCTAGTGGGTGGAACTGTATGTCTTGTTGCAGATTTAACTGATAATGTCCCTGCACTCAGAGCTCAGTCTTTTAATCGCATAGGACAACACCTATAAAGGCCGGGGTGGGTGGGTGGGGCACTAGAATGGGTCCCCAAGTATCCCTGCGAGTTGTGTGACACTGAAAAAGGTCTGTTTGCAAGACACATGATCATTCCAGCGGGTCCACTCAGCAAGGTCTGCTGGAGGCCTCATGTTTTCAAGGCGTTCTCTGGGGGGTGGGCTGCTATCCTCCGGAAACACAGCTTGTATCCTTAAGGGAGATTCAGAAATCCCCCGAAGCTGTCCGGGGCTGGTGTCTCCTCCTGGCAGGAGCAGCCAGGCCAAGGGTTAAACGGAGGCTCAGAGTGTTCTGTGACTTGCAATAGCAGTCCACATGACTCCAGGCCTCTTGTCTTTCACAAACCAGTTCAGCTTATTAGCCCTAACCTTCATAGAACACAGAGGTCCGTCCTGGATCCACAAAAGAACTCCAATTCTGCTCTAGCGAGCTTCTGCAAAGTTCAACTATCGACTCCCTCCTGAATCTCCACGTTCTCTCCCTCCTGTCACCCTAGCCCCAGGCCTGTTCAACCCCCCTCTCCTTTGGGGATAAATCAGCCTCCCTTTGCGTTTTGTTTTAATTCTTTCAAAGGATGAGGAATGTTGACACCCCAGAAACAAGCCTCTGATGTCTGGTTAGACTTCAGACGGCTGAGTGTGAGCGTACGCTGACGCAATCGGGCCGATTGGGTTAAACCAAATATTACAATCGCAAGAACTCATCTGGAACTAATAATTTTGAGGCCACCGAAAGTAAAAGGGCCCGCTTTGGGCTTGGCCAGTGGCAGAGGCCAGCTCGGGCCAATGCTGCCACCTGCCGTGGGCGCGGGGAACAGGGCGCGCCGCCTCGGCCTTCCTGTTTTGTTCGCGACCCCTATGCACCCACGCAAGACAGGTTCCTCATCAGCCAGACCAGGGCTATTTTAAAAACACTAGCGCCTGTCCCCAGCCCCCAAGGTAAAGATAGCTAGTCTGGCAGCTCACTGTCTTCTCTGAAGAAAGGGCCACTTCTCAATTATAGACCCAGGCCTGGCTGGCAGGGCACTCCCAGTCAGAGCTCCATTAAGCAAACAACCCCTTGTGCTAAGAGATCGTGTGTCGCAGGCCCTCTTAGAGGAAAGCTCATTTAAGGAAGACTTTTATTTTGCGGGAGATGAAGGAAACGCACAACTCTGGGTTCTGTAGCCACATTGCTGAACTGCAAGTCACGTGCCAGAACCAGAAATGATGAAAACATCTGTTTTTGCTTTAGCCCGGCGAGGCTCGGACAGCGGGGAGGGGCAGGGAAGGGACCGAGGTGGCTTTGCTCACGAGCGCCATCTACCGAGCCTGCCGGGGAAGGGCGTGAGATCGCGGCACAATGCAGATTGCTGCTCACCCCCGGGGAAAGGAGAGATCAACAGGTGGGGGCCTGTGCCCCGGAGACCACTCTCTTCGGAGGACAACTCTGGCTGTGCCCCGGGAACTTTGCAACTCAAGTTGTCTCAGAGTGTTCTCAACAAAGAGATCTTTCCCGGGAGACTGCTCTGGGGCAGAGGAAAAGACGGAGGGGAGGCAGCGAATGAATTCTCAGGTTGGAAAGGAAGGTGGTAAGGGGGAGGGGAGAGGCTCTTGGTTTGCAGACAGTAAAATTTGCGGTTTGTGCCGGCTGAAATCTCCCAGAACAAAGAAACCACTTCCCAGCTCCCGCCCTGTGCTTGCGCCAATCTCTTTCCTGCTATGGTGGTTTTGTGCAGAAGGTCTGAGAACGCTCCAGAGTCTAGAGAATGCTACTCTGGTCGGGCAGAGCCTGTCCATCCCTTTATGTGTAGTTTGCCCAACCTCAAGAAGCCAGTGGCGAATCCAGCTCTGAACAGGAGCCATACTGACAGCCATGCTATACAACCTTAGCATACCTCCCCACCCCTTGCCCCCCCCCCAGTGGCCCCCAAGTTATTCATTGCTTGCCTGCCAGGTGCCCAGCACAACTGTTTGCACGAAGTACATATGTGTACAAATACATCAGAGAGAAATGCGTGCATGTCAGTGTGACACACAAGGACAGCTGAGACCCCGGAGGCAGAGAGAGGATTACAGGCTAGGGATGTGGAATCCACCTTTCCTCTCCTGAGGAATTCTTCCCCTCAGCCGGCTCCCGCCTACCCCCCAGCCCTTACAAATGAGCCCTTCTCAGCTTTTTTTGGGAGCACAGTGTTCAAGAAACATCATTTGCCTCCCATTACTCCAAGTCAGCCTTGGTCCAGGACCCAGGCTCCATTCCCAGCCATCTCTTCATCTGCCGTTCCCAGCCACCTCTTCATCTGCCGTTCCCAGCCATCTCTTCATCTGCCGTTCCCAGCCACCAGATGCACATTCTTAGGTGCTGGTGGGTCTGTATGTGTTCATATATACCTGCTTCCCATTAATAAAACAAACAAACAAACAAAAGAACCACAGGTCAAAAGGATGTAGGCTTTGCCAGGGGCTCATGTGTCCCTTGAGACCGGGCTGTTGAACACATCCTCAGCTCTGGGGTAACATTCCCCCCAAATAAGTCTGTCCGTACAGTCTGATGGTGTCCTCTAGCCTACAGACTTACAGGTTTAGAAAGGAAACTGAGGCTATCTATTGGAGCTGCGTCCTTTCCCATCCCTCTTCCAAACAAATATAGAAAGAGTTGTTCTTTATATGGGTCAGGAACCTGTCTACAGCCCAAGGGATTGCAAAAAAAAGGCTTTTTTTTTTTTTAAAAAAAAACAGCTGAACACATTTTCTAAGAAGCAAGCCTGTCCTTCACAGAACCTGTCAGAAGCTCTGTCCCCACTGACCATATCTGTTTCCATGGCACCCAGTGAGTTCTTAGGTTACCAGGGCCACGCTAACCTTCTGAGTCCCTGTGGGCTCACCTGTCCCCAGTGTCACTTGGCTTTGTCAGGGACCCCTTCCCAGTTCGTTTCTTGTTCCAGGCCATAAAATGTCAGGACATGAAACTTCCTTTTAGCCTGGCTGAATATTGGTCCAGTATGGGGAGCTTTGATGGATTGTCTTTGTTCACCAGAGGAAACCGTGTGCCCACACTCTCTCATATTTCCTTTCTGCTGTCTGGGCCCTTCCCCCACCCCCTTTTCTTTTTCCCTACCTGGTTCTGCAACAGGTCTGTGTTTGTAGGGTGGGATGGGAAACTCCTTCTACTGTGTCATCCTCTCATAACTCATTTACGAAAGTCTTGTCAACATCAGGAAAACAAAAATCTCTAAAGTAGACTTCAACAATAAAACGGGGGGAGGGGGAGGGGAGGAAACTAACAACAATGTGGGTCAAAACCAAACCTGGGTAGCAGTGTTCTCTTCCCCTGGAAGGGTTTCATCCCCAAACAATTGTCTCAGTCCTGGCCAAGACTCTCTTTTCATAGCATAAAAGTAATTTGTTCCCTGCTTGTCTCCATCCATCTTGGTGTGATTTTCCCCACACAGAAAAAAAAAAAAAAAAAAAAAAAAAAAAAAAAAAAAACCTTTGTTCAAAGCTTCACTCTCCTAAGCTGGACTGAATTCTGCAAGATCGCTCCCCCACACACCCCAAGCGCAGCCCCTCCCCTCTGGCTCCAAACAGACCAGAATCCAAAAGCCGCTCTTTTAAATAGAGGCTTCTTGTGTGCTTAAGTTCCTAAATAAAAGGAATGTCAACCGCTACTGCTAGTTTTCCCAGTGAAATCCGATTTTCGCTGAAATGCTCGCTGCCTGCTCAAAAATCAGGGCGTGGGCTGCAGGGAGAGCTAGAGTTCTCCAGCTATCTAGAGGGCCCTCCAGTGGCCAGAATGATACCTGTCACAAACAAAGGGCACCAAAGCCAGTACTGCAACAAAGACAGAAGGGTGGTCCCTAGCCTGTGTGGAAAATCCTGCGGAATATCAAATCCACACTTTGCTCCATGGAGGTGTGTCTCACTTAATGGAAGCCAAGACAGACTCTCAACTTGAAAAAAAAATGATGACGTTATTTACATGACAAAAGGACCCTTCATTAGATAAAAGAGGGGCAGGTTTGAACTCCCTCATACGATAACTCCCTCTGTTTTTTTTTAACAGTTCTGATGAACTGGGGGGAAGGGTCTGATGTGCAAATTTCCAGAACACATCTGTGAGATCTAGCAAGGTGCACTTGAGCTTGCTCCACTTGACCTACCGATGACATTTCTTTCTACCTGTGAAAATCTCCTAAGTACTGTGACCTTGAGACATGAAATCAATGGAGGGTCAGGACCCTTGGAGATGACGTAAGAACCAGAGAAGCAAAGTCAAGATCTTCTGAGCCCAGAC
The DNA here is from genome assembly GCF_963924665.1 of Micromys minutus. Classification (NCBI taxonomy): domain Eukaryota; kingdom Metazoa; phylum Chordata; class Mammalia; order Rodentia; family Muridae; genus Micromys; species Micromys minutus. Next base: position 35,297,677 of record NC_137985.1, read on the forward strand.
AGCCTTTCTAGGGGGCTGTGTAAAGGCAACCAGTTCTGCTGGACCTGACAGACTTCCACATTTCCAAAAAGACTTCTAGATTGGTTACAAGTTAGCAAGTCACATTTCACAGGCACACCTGGGTTTCTTCTGGTGTAACACACAAAGGGAAGACAACACAAACCAGCCACAGATTTCTAGGGACTTTGGATTCCTAGTCACTGTAACAACCTTTGTTACCTGGAAGGCTGGTGAAAGGAGGAGGACACATTCTTCCCACAAAGTCCCTTAATCCTTCTGACTCATCCTGAATTCCTAACCTTTTCTTGCTTACATGTGTGACTGGCAGTCAAACCCAATCTCTACACCTGCTACCAATCAACACACACACACCACAACACACACACATATACATACACACACACACACACACACACACACACACACACACACAGATACCACACCACATGCACGCACGCATGCGTACAAAGGCTTGCTGGATGCTGGGAGAAGCCAAGGCGAGGCAGGGATGGAGAACATCTGGCTTTTCTTTCCCACTCTCTGCTCCATCAGACGCTGCTGTCTAATCTCCTTTGTGCTGTCTTTGCTCAAGACCTGATGTCTGTGTTCCCCACACATGTATAGACTGAGATCGTGCTCCCACAAAATGATAGTATTGAGAGATGGAGCCTTTGGGGTCATGAGGTTGGAGCCTCATGAATATGATCAGCTCCCTCATTTAAGAAGATGTACCAGGGAGCTGCCACTCTTTGTTTGCTGTTTTGTTTTGCTTTTTTTTTTTTTTTTTTTTCTCCATTCAAGAAAGAGCAGGGAGTCTGTGAAAGAAGGAGGGGCCCTGGCCAATCGCAATCTCCAGAGTCTGGATTTTGAGCTTCCAGCCTTCCAGTCTGTGAAAAACAATATGGCTTACAAACCACCCACCTATCTTCTAACATTTTGTTACAGCCACCCTACTGGGCATCCCCAGCTGGCTTTTAATTGTTTTGCATTCTTAGCTGAAGCAAGGACACAAGTGTCTGTCTGGACCCGTCTTCCAAGTCCATGAAGCACTGGAGAAATGACATACGTGAAGATGGAGTGTCTGTGGCAGATGAATATTAGCAGCAGGACCACACATTTCCAAGCAGCAAAGGACCGGAGAGCAAGGCTGACAACCCACTCTCTAAGCACACCCAATCTCCTTTGTCCATTTCTACCAAGCACACTCCAGCCGCCTCAGACAGCGGGAGGTGGGGTGGGGGTGAAGGAACCTGACGTCACTTCTCCTTTCCCATTTTTTGTTCATCGTGTATCGATCTAGTCTCCAGGCATCCTGCATCCTGAAGATCAGGGACACCTATAACTTCCTCCTCCATAAATAAAGCATGCCTCTCCCAGAGCTACAGAGGTAATGCTGCTAGCAATAGATGCATTCTCTAGTGTTCCTTGACCTGCTATCATCCTTACTGTGGCCAGTTGATATATCGACAACTATATAAAACCTTTATATCGACAGGGAAGAAACAAGGGTGGGTCAAAGATTAAGATGCACAGCATCAAACTTCCTGAGCCAGGATTCTGCCCCGGACCCCCTCCCCCAAACCAAGTGTGATTCCACAAACAGACCACGGAGAAGTATGCCAGGCTCACAACTGAGCTCACAGCCTTCTTGGGCAGAAGTTGTTGGATGGAGCTGCATAGTGGTGAGTTTGTCTTTTACCCTCACTGTGGGTAACCCTGTAACCCCTGGGGTATGGAAAGCGCAGAGGAAGTCCTAAGAATAGTACATAAAGTCCTGTGAGTGTGTAGTGTTTGACATGGGAATAGCCATGTCAAGGACACAATGTCTCGGACCCATGGGAACAGCAAAGCCTTCCCCAGGTGGGGTTCAGAGGGATAGTTAGGCCTCCCTCAGCTCCCTCAGGACCAAGTGTAAAGGTTGACAGTGTGTACACTTTTTTTTTAATGAGCCCCTAACCAGTGTGTGCAAAATCTAGCAACCACAGCTTCCTTCTCCCAGATGACTACAACCTGAGGATGTTAGCCTACTAAGACCTCCAACAGAGACCAGATAGCCCCTCCTGCTGTGCTGCACATAATACATGCTGTGGTTCTGGCCTGTTGTTATATATCAGGTGTCTCCCTGCAGAAAGAACACATCTTATTTCATGCTCGCCTTTCTGTGTACTTGTCTCTGTGTCTGTGTGTCTGTCCTTTCTTCATCTCATCACCACCCAGCCATATTTTCAGGACCAGGCAATGCTAGATGTGGCACCCGACCTTCTCCTCTTTGATGCTGGGCCCTCAGAGTTGATGGTTGGAATGTGAGCTCCACATAGACTGCGGACTAGAAGGAGAACAGTGCCGGGGGATGGTGGAGCTGAAAGATGGAAAAGCTGGAAAAATTCAGTGTTATTTCTTAAATGTAGGTGATACATCCTTAAAAGCAGTAATGGTGATGAAAAATGATTATATAAATTTGAAGGAGAATGAGAGAAGGAAGAGATATAACCAGAACCTCAAAACAAAACAAAACTCTTTTTATAAGTAGAGGAAAATTAGGTTAAGCCATCCCTTCGTTCAGTCACCTTACAAACTGCCAAAGGCTGTCCCAAGCTTCCAAGCTTTGTGGAAATATAAGCATGAATAAAGCTCACCATGAAAGAGGTCTACATTTTCTACTTCACCTAGGATGCAGGGATGATAAATGACAGCGTTCATCTTACACTTTGGGTGAGTTCAGGGGTGTTCACTTTTGTGTTATCCCGTCCAGGTTCACCAAACTCCATGGTTAGAATGACTTATGCTCTTGAAATGGAGAGGGTCCTGCTAGTTTGGATCTAGAATGTTCTCCCAAGGGCCTACATTATTAAGTTATTAAAGACCTTGCTCCTTAGCCCTTGGTGCTATTGGAAGGTAATAAAACCCATGGGAAGCAGAGATGTTTAAAAGAAAGTTGGTTTGTAGTGGTGGTGGTGGGTTCTCCTCTGTGGGGAATTGAGAACTCGGTCCCTTCTTCTCTCTTGACTTCTGGGCCGAGCTTTCTTCTCTGCTGCATTCTGCATCCATGACATACAGAGATGCTACATTGCAAAGCATCAGGGCCAAATGACCATGGATTGAAACATCTGAAATTATGATTCAAACCTTTATTTTAAGTTGGTTTCCCTCAGGTATTTTGTCATAGTAACATAAAACTAAAGAACACTATCATACACTTGTAGCTCATGCAGGAAGAACTATCTCACATGAGCCTGGAATGCCTCTTAAGGAAGAAGAAGCCCCCAGAGGTCTACCAGCTCCAAGTCAAGCCATATGAACACAGGATACAGCTCTTTGTACCAATATTCCCGTGACTATGTCAAAGATAATGCAAAGGGGGGAATCCTATGATGGGGTTCAGCACGAGAAGAAAATAGCAATTTGTTAATTTGTGTTTTAGAGACTGTATTGCATGTTGACTTGCATTTGAATTGAAGACTAAGGGAAACATACCACAGATGCTTAGAAGGAGAGCCAGAGGTCTGAGGGTATAAACTAGTAGTAGAGTTCTTCCTTGACATGTACATGGCCCTGGGTTCAATCGCTAGGACCTGAAGGTGGGGAAGGGATGAGCTGCTACTGTTTGTGTACTTTATAAAGCAAGAAGAGTGGCTAGCTCTGTACATTTTACTGAGGTTGTCCAATCAGCTTTCAGCTCTTGAGCACAAAACAGAATAGTCCTAGGCTATGGGACTGTATTGGGGCACTGGACTTCTTTTATTTTTACCTCCCCCCTCCTAGTGAGAAAGACTGTACAATAAAATGGGTGGTGGTACAATCTGTGTAAGCAGCTGGCAGCACACTCTTCTACCCCAAGGTAGAGTTCAATACACTGGAGCCAGTGTCTTCACACCACAGAGTCGGGGACCACAAGCGTAGCCTCTGTCTGCTTCAGGACTTTAGGCTTCAGAATACAAATTTGCTGACTAACTGAGCTCTTAGGCAAGTCACAGAAGATCTTCAATCTCTATGTCTCCTTTTACAAAATCACATGGAATTCACAATGCCCCCTCGGCCCTCATGATTTATTTTAACTTGTCGCAGGGGGCAGGAACCATATCTGTCCTGTTCTCGATATACTCTTAGGTTACTGGATAGAGAATGCTCATGAGTTCTTGGATGGATATTACCATGGCACCCATGACCTTGGCTCTACCACCCAAGGGGTTTAATATCTTACCAATTAGAGCTTGAGACTTACTGGACCTTCATCCTTCCTTTCCCTCGTGGTTACCCTAATCTTTGGATTTTCTCTTCCCTTTCATACCTCTCTATCATAGAAACTGTAGGTCTTGAAGAGATTCTAACAGGGGATTCAGCATCTATTCGAGCGGACCGTGCACTCTATTACTTCCAATTCTGGCAGAAGCTCAACACCACACTGGAATACTCAGGAAAACCATCTTACTAAGTCCCTGGGCAGTTGGCACGAACAATATATTCACCAGCCAGCACTAAGTACCTACCGAGCTCCTTCCAATTCCTCCTCTCATCCCATTAGATAGATCCGTGGAGAAGGGCCCTCATCCAGCTGCTAGTATCTTTTAGGTAGTTCCTGTCTTTTCTGTAGAGTTGTGATACAACCATGGCTAGAGAGTCAAGTTCCCTTTGTACTAAAGTGACAGTGACTACCGTGCTTGTGACCCTGTGTGTGTGCTCATGCCTTCCTTATTCTTACCTGTCTGCTGATGTTCCCCGTTCTCTTTGATGTGAGGAATTCATCACTGACCCTCCTATCCTCTGAGAAACCAAATGAAAGTTTGTGGGGCTAGAAAGGAAAAGACTCAGAAGCTTCCTCCCGTGAGCTCCTCAGTGTGGGTGGCTATTCTGGCAGAAGAAGGGCGATGTGACCATAGCCTGACTGCCTGGTGAGTGACAGTCCCCTGGCTCCTCTTGTCTTCAAAGTAAGTCTGTATCAAAACTGCTTGTAGAAACTAAGGGGGAGAAGCTCTGGCCCTGCTTTGGACCTCTGAGCTCAGACTTGCCTTTTAGTTAAAGCAAGAGTAAGTAGTGGCAGTGTGGCCTTCTCCCCTGTGTGAATGTTTTCCGAGCAGAACTCTAAGTGCCTGCAATCACTGCAACTGAATAAAGCGACAAAAAGACACACACCAGATGTTGCCAGTGGTTATCTCCGGGATTACTAGGAAATCTCATTTTCTTCTTGGTGCTTTTATTCCCCCCACATTTCTATAATGAATACAAATTCCTTGTCTAATCCCCTTCTTACAAAGGAGCATTGCTTAAAATGGTAAACCAGCTGGTTAAATAATTTCCTGATGTACACACTCAAATTTGCTATCAAAAGGGGTCACGTGGAAGGGCCCTGTAGTAAGGAATGACATGGAGTCTGGAGCCAGGCTTCCTGGACTCCCATCTGGATTTTGCTTGTTACCTGATGTGACCACAGGCAAATGTTCTTTAGATTCTTTACTGCATGAGAATATCAATACCCTGGTTACAAGGTTTTGAGGGTTAAATGACTTTAAATAAGCGACCCTCAGAAGAATGCTTGGCCCTTGGCAATTACATATTTAATGCTGCTCTTCAGAGTAGCAGCATTGTCATTGATCAAAAGATTTCTGGCTCATGTTGGGAGTATTTTTTTTTTTCAGTCTTACACAAATTCCTTGCCACTATCCATGAACAGTTTCCTCTATTGCGTTAATGCTTGGAAGTAGTAGCTCAGTTTAGAGCCTTCGGTATACTTCTGAAGCCAAGAGCACGCTATTCTTGCGTTTCTTTACACTCCATGAAAACCACAAATGTTCAGACACATCCAGACAGCTCAGCCGAAACCAGGACCAATCCATCCCTGGGTAATTAATTGGCTTGGCCTCTACCAGAAAGAATCGAAAACTAAGTCTTAATTACAAATCCTCTTCCTCTGATCAGCCTTGAAGGCTTTAAGGAACTCACTACAACCAAAGGGCAAATTATAGAAAAGTCTGATTTACATTTAAATCTGAGTCCTCACCTCCCCCCTCAAAGTTTGCCAATGCCAAGTTTTAAATATGAAATAGCACTGTTTTCATACAGATATTACCAAGCATTGCCAGTTGTCATTTTTGGCCTTCGATAGGGTTATGATATTACAATGGCAACATTAGCATTTTCAAAAGTCTATCACTGTTGTTCTTATGTAAATTGTTGCTGGCTCAGATTACCCTGCACATAATCTTTTAAAAAAATAAATCAGTGGGTGCTAGTATCAAAGCCAGTGGGAAGGGTAGTCACCTCCTTTGTCTGGGACACTAATGGTCACATGTTCGCTTTGTCACTGCCCCAGTGGGAGATGCAGCAGCTCCGGGTGTCTCTGAGCCCACACTAGTGAACAAACCAGACACTGAAAACCACCCACCATGCAAAGGGGTTTGATAAAATTGTACTGACTTGCTGCAAAGCCAAACAATTTTATATCTTTCTAATCATGAAAATACCTACAAAACTACCCTTTTTCTTTTTTCTTTTTCTTTTTTTTAAGGTTTCATTGCTCTACTATTAATTGTGTGTTATATAAATAACTTGCAAAGAAGTCTGGGTCTGTTCATTTATTTATCCCTCTGAGTTGAAAACTTTCTAGTTGAAATGTTTCTAAAAATGCGTGACTTGTGACTGTTAAGAGTGTCCAAGTAAAGTCAGGCACGGGAGCACATCCCTTTAACCCCAGCACTCAGATGCACAGGTATATGGGTCTCTGAGTTTGAGGACAATTAGGTCTAGAATGTGAGTTCCAGGACAGCCAGGACTACACAGAGACATCCTGTCTCAAAAGACAAAAGCAAAACAAAGCGATAACGAAGAAAACGAGAATCTCTATAGACAGCATCACCCTTATGAGTGGGACAAGATAGCATGGCCAGTAACAGCGCAGCTTAAGAATGGAGTTTAACTAGCTCAACCTGACTGTCATGTTACTATATGTGACAGCTTGGGGAAGCTAAGACTGTCTTCTTTAAAGGAAAGATTCATACCTAATTCAAAGAGTCACTTTCAGAATGAAAAGCCTCTTCATGAATGGTTTAGTATAGTAACTAACAAATATAGATTCAAAAGAAGAAAATCAGGCTGGAGAGATGGCTCAGTTGTTATATCACTGGTAGCTCATCTAGAAGACCTGGGTTCAATCCCCAGCACCCACGTCACAGTTCACAATGATCTGTAACTCTAGTTCCAGGGGATCTGTTCTGGTTTCCTTGGGTATGCATGTGATGCACAGACATACAAATGTAGGCAAAACACCATACACATGAAATTACATCTTAATTTAACTATAATTATGCTATAAGTAGATGGGATACTTAATGTGTGAGACTGTCTGTCTATGCTAAGTGGCTCCAATAAGCTGTGTTGACTGGAATTCCCTTCTAGGAAACTACTGTCATTCTAAGGCTTTTTGCCCTTCTATTATTGTCATGGTTCTTGCATTTCTCTAGCATTACTTTTTGGTTTCAATTTGCTGTAGGCTCAGTGGAGATGGGGGCCAGCATCACACAAGCACAGCTGACAGATGAAATCAGAATAGGGCAGGAGTGTATAGAGATGTGTCCCTAAGAGTCAGAGAGTCTCTCCTCAGAGTTAAAATTTAAAATCAATGCATCGTGGGCAAGGTAATCTAGACATGAAATGACTCTCATGCCTTTCTATTCTAACACAGTCTGGATGTATTTATACCATCTACAGTGTTATACGGGAGGGAGGAACTGGCTCAAGAAGAAAGCAGACGAGTCAAAGTGGCAGCCATTGAGAGTATCCCAGCTCCATCAGCTTTAGTGCCCACCAGCAAGACCTTCCCAATAGAAATGGCTGCACAGAGCTACAACATTAAGGGTCCCAGACTCATGTTTGAAAGCTTGGGTTATAGGGAGTGACACTATTAGGATGTGTGGCCTTGTTTGGAGGAGGTGTGTTACTGTAGAGGTGGGCTTTGAGGTCTCATGTATGCACAAGCTATGCCAAGTGTGGTACAGTTTCTCCCTGCTTTCTTTGGATGAAGACAAGAACTCTCGGCTCCTCCAGCACCATGTCTGCCTGCACGTTTTCATGCTTCCTGCCATGATGATAATGGAGTAAGCCTATGAAATGTTAAGTCAGCCCCAATGAAATGTTTTCCTTTATAAGAGTTGCTGTGGTCATGATGTCTCTTCACAGCAATGAACCCAAACTCAGGCAGCAGGATACCCTTTGGAATTTCTTGGTACGATGTGTTAAAACATTGCCCCCATTCTGTCACTGAATGGCAGCTACATGATACTTGGCGTGGAGTTGCAGACTTACGGTCTAAGGTCAGAAGAACCTAATATGGAAGCTGGCTTAACCATTCACTCTGCTTTCCTCTAAACCAACTCTCCCAGTGCTGTGACTCTTGTGTGTAAGATGCATTCTTCAGCACCCAGCCCATCAGCACCGCTGTGCTTTCTTCTCTAAGATACAAAAATCACCTCCTTGACAGATTGTCCCATACACTGTTACAGTTCCCGGCGAGGCACTTGAGCCAACACCCCTCTGGAATAATTCTATTTACTTCAAAGCAGCCGCCACCCCCCTTCCCACTCATCAGTCAGCACAAGACACTGTGTGCTTCAAGGATCCGCCATCTGAGACTAGCTCCTTCATAACAAAATTATCCCAGGTCTTAATGTTCTCTCCTCTATGACATAAATACCCCCTTCAAAGAGACAAATCGGCTGCTGCTTTGGAGACTGTGTTAAGCTATCTTTATTGCACTCAAAAGAACAACTTTATGACACACACAGTGGATAAAATAGGTGATGGTGGTGTCTTTATTTATTTTTTATTGTTTTTTTTTAACCCAGTTAAATTTTTATTCAGTGAGAGATTGACACCAAGACAAAAAAAAATTATTTTAAAATTGTGCAACAATGCAGTAAAATCTTCAGCAGAAATCGGTGACTTGGAAACCTAGCCCAGGCGATCAAATTTATATAAATGACCTAACTTTACTTTGGAGAAAAGCACGTACCCAGTGTTTTGCTTTAGATGAGAGCAGATCGGGCCTTGATTTTGCCGCAGAGCCTTCTGAGTTTGCCTAGAGTATTTAGTGAGTCTCAACAAGAGTCTTTAAACGAGGAGTGACGTGGAACCTCTGGGTGTAATGATACTCCATCTGGTGTTCATGCTCAGCCCATTGCAGTCCTCACACATGAAACCACTGCCACCCTTGGGTTGTCACTCAGCTCCGGTGATTCAATTTACAATATGGCTGCTTGAAACGAGTGGGCGGAACCACATGCGACTGGTCCTCCCTCCGCTCTGATCAGCGACACCTTTCTGACTGTGCACTTCTTGTCTGTGTAGCCAATGGTGCTCGTTTCCTGCAACCTAGTCCATATCTCAGTCTTGCATAGAAAGTAGTCTATATAAACTTAATGCTCTGGCTTTTATTACACAAAAGTTGTACCTGAAAGGCAGCGCATACTCCAGCTAAGAAAAACGTCACACGGATGTTGAGATACAGTCCGGCAGAAGGAAGTTTCTGCAGGGAGTAGAGTCAATTCTTACAGTTGCTGTGAGGATGGTATTCAACTTAGATATATGTCTGAGTCGTTCCTGAGTGGACCCCCTCACCTCTCTGCTGAAGGAAAGAGAATTCTCAGGAACTCACCATGGCCCTGTTCGTGGGGCAGAGAATTAATGTATGAGATGGGTTTGGAACCATGGGACTAGGATCTTGGTAGTTGTGCTGACCACCAGGGACATCTGAAGGTAAGGTGAACAAAAGAGACACTGGTACTTATCTATCTGTAAGGGGTTCAACATACCACTGGCCTTCCTAGCTCACTTCCAGACACCTAGTGCCTTCTGAAGGGCCTACTCTATACGTTGGAGAGTATAATTCAGTCTAGCACACCTCCTAAAGTCAGAGTGTCAGCCAGTTAGATGCCCGGCAGTAGGCTGAGCTCTCTAGCTTGCCGGGCATCAAGCAGTGATGGAGATGTGGCCCCTCTCCAACAGTCCCTGGAGGAACTCTGCTCTGTCACTAAATCCACGTAGAGCCATGTCCCACAAATCTCAAAGGGTATTTATTCAATATAGACAAGAGAAAAATCAGTTTCCACACAGTACACAGGGGACCAAGTACCCGGTGTTCCCGTGTGTCTCACTTCCTGCGGGGTGGGAGCTTTTCAAGACTGCACATAGCTTATATTTTCATTTCCTATTGTTACCCCCACCTCTGGACTCTTGCAGATGACAGGGATACATCAAAACCTTCACAAAGCAGAGGGAAACAGGAGTTGCGTGCTTGAGAAGTTCACAAAAATATACAATTTACACATAGCTGCATCTATCTGCCTTGGTCTTCAGGACCTAAGCTCTTTTATTTATATAAAATACTCTAGCCTTAAATGGCTACATGTTTTCAAACAGCACAGTGCATCTTCCGGGGAGAGGGGTGATGGTGGGTCTGTACAGTACTATGTTTCAGCATCAGAGGCCCTGGAGACTGGTTTTGATGCTTAGCAACAACTTACATTGCCTGCCGGAGACATATGCTCCGTGAAAAGGCTTCACTGAGGAATAATAGAAAATAATGCCTCATAGCCTTGTATACCAGCTTCTACAAATGCCACCAAAAACTTGGCAGGAAAAGAAAAGGAGAAAATATACTTTCCTAGTGGTTCAATTCAATGGCTTGCCTCCCACAAGACTGCTAATCCTTCAGCTACTTAAAGACGTTATTTAAGGGGAAGTGGTAGGAGGGGAGGGACATTGAGCAAAGCTTCAAAGCAAGACAAGATAAAGCTGAGGAAATTCCAGTCTGGGGAAAAATAGTGAAAACGAGGATGAGGGAAGAGGAGAAAAATAATTGGTAAGAAGACTCCTTATTCCTAGCATTTGACACCAGGAGCTATGGCCACACGCACACTATGTATCTACAGGTTAAAACGCTCATTTAATATGCATATATATCCTAAGAAAAATTGGCTCTTGTTTTCCAAACAACCCTCAGGTAAACTGAGACCCTATTACCACCCAAGAATGATGCTTCTAGTTAAAAGAAACTAAGCACTTAGGAGGGACACATTGCACAGGAAGGAGGCAGGTTTCACAAAACTTGCATATAGAAAACGTGTTCAGAGGCGTAACTTTGGGATATATGCAGAGCCTGCTGCTTTTCCGCTGGGAGGATATCCTCAGTGAGGTTGTTCATACAGCACAAGTCATGACAGGTTGGACGTAGATGCCTAAAAGTCAGGCTGAAGGATGGGTTGAGACCACAAGGAAGTCCACAGGACTTTCAAGTGGCCACTGACATGATCCGAAGGGGGTGGAGAAAGGGGAGGGGCTTGTTTAGACAATCATGGAGTTTCACAGAGAAAGTGAATAAGCAAAGCTGCTGATGGAGAAGTCAAATGTTTAGATCACCTCCATCCCTGGCAGTACCTATAAACTCTCTGTGGATGACTGGGGGCACAGGCTAGGGAGGTGAACGGAAGGGGAAGGGATCCAAAAGAAGGCACAGACCAAATGCAAAATGACTGCATATATCAGAATGGACTTTTGTGAACGAGTCAGTGGTAAAAACCCAATATAAAATTTTACATTTGAGATTCTTTGGTGGTGAGTAAAAACAAAAGGAAAACTCAAATTTAAAATGGAGACACGGTATACATTTGCAATGTATATCTATCATGGCACAGATCTAGAACTTTCTCCCACAACCACAGTAATTTTTTTTCCCAAGTGACAATGATACCAGTGTATAAGAAAGCAGTGTTCAAGAAAGTCACTTGGCAGCTTCCAGAGGTACACTTTGTACAGAGACATGCACAGTAAAGGACCACGGGTTCCTAGAAGACAGGGGGCTATGGCTTGCAGGGTCTCCCGGGCTACAGGGCATTTGAATTAGAATCTAGCAGTAACCTAGAATTCTCTTCTGCCAAAGACCTGTCCCTGACACATGAGCAATAAAAACAGATTGCTCCTGCTCCCGACCCCAACCCTGTTGGGCAAGGGGCCCTTCACACATGGGGTTTCAGACAGCCACTAAAATATGGCCTTAAACAGAGTCCCAATAAATTAACAAAAACAATAGCACAGAACCTTCCCCCACAATTCACCCACATACTTATGTAAACTGAACTCAAACGAGATGTAAAATCTGAGCAGTTTTCAAGGAGAATGGTCTCCATATCCGAATCCGTTACTCTCTCTTGAAGGTTTAATTAAATACATTTCTTTGTCTTAGCAAAACAGAAAGGATGGTCAACTCGATGAAGCAAAATGATCTCACAGACTTAAAAGCATGCCCAGCGAGCACAGCCCTGTAAGACAACATCAATGTCAAATCAAATAATGTGGTTACTGAAATCAACCCGGTTTCAAGTTCACAGTCGATACTACAAAGTTTATTCATTCTGTTCTTTTCTCTTTTTTTCCTTTTTCCTTTTTTTTCTTTTTTTTTTTTTTTTTTTGTTTTTGTAGTTTTGACCCATATAAAAATAACATATTGCAACTCAAAGTGCATCTTTTAAAATAAACCATCAACTATCTTTATCAAATAAAATATTTACACCATTTGGTTTCTAATGAGAAAAGCTCTTCACGCTATCACCATGGGGACGTCGTCTGAGAATCCAGTAATCATGGGAGCATCTTCATCGTCCTCTCCTGAAGATAAAACAGTCAGATCTTGGTGAGTTCCAGCAGAGTTTTAAATGGCCCATATGTCCCCAATCTGCCCATGCCTGCTGAACCCCAGCTAAACTGACACTAACTAGTTCTAAACCCCAGAGGGGCTTACCTCCACCAGGTTCAGGTCACCCTCTCCCCATCCCTAGGTGACCACACTCATTTTAATAGTCATTTCAAGTTAAACCTGTGGAGAGATGACTCTCATCTCCTACAGCTAGATGGGATCTCTTACTGATCTCTGTCCAAGTTCTTGAATTTGAACTGCTCTGAGGAAATGGAGACAGGGGGAAGGGGTGTCTTAAGATTTCTGAAGGCAGCTTCCCAGGCTTCATGGGTGTCCCTTTGAGACTCCTGGTGATTACCCTCTAGTGACTATTGAATGGCAGCCTAATATACCAACCAAAAGGAGCCATGCTATCATTCAGGGCACTTCTGGTGCTTGCTGATTATCAAGAAAGGAAGCAGAGAAGGCACAGGAATACAGGTGACCTCACAGGATTGCTGGAGCAGAAAACACACTGCTCAATAAACAAAAAAGCAGCAACAACAAGTCTATGGGAGAAGTAAGCCCACAAACTCACGGCCGGTGCCTTGATGTTAGGGGAAGTCTTTTCCACACCCTCTAGATTATATGGCCTGGCTCCTAGCTTGTCAGCTTAGGGCTGGCAGCATGCAAACTTCTCATAGGGATGCAAAGATTTCCCTTCCCCTTACTGTGCAAAATCCCAGCAGAGTAAGAAGCCTGTAACAGGTTGTGGTAGTTATGGAGACAGGGTGTGGTTGACTGAAGGGTTTCACACAGAAGTTGACCACAGATGTGATCCTTTTGTTTTGAAGCTCTCCAGAAGAAGGATTAGAACCGGGGTCAGGTGAACATACCTGAGGATTGTTTTGAAATTTGGGGAGCATTCAAACCCAGGACCCAGCACTCCCTCTCACTTCTCCCCTGTTTGGTGCCGAGACTATACAACCACAGAGGATGTGGTGTTTTGATGAAAGAGCAAGAAAAGGCAAAGATGGCAGGATCGGAGACACCTGTCCTGAATGGATGGACTGAGTCTTTTCCACTTCCTGATGCTCGTTTGCCCGGCCCCACCACCCCCTGGGACCCCTGGTTACCTACCTAGGTCATCCCCAGAGGAGAAGATGGCTGAGCCCAGCCTGGAGCTGTAGTGGCTGTTGGCAAAAGCAGTGAAGCTGCTCTGTAGGCGGCGGTGCTTTGTATAGAGAATGGCAAAGCCCACACCCAGGCTCAGCAGGATCAGGAACAAGATAGGAACCACCACAGCTGCCACGTCGGTAGACCTGGCAGCCTGGACCACTGCCGTATCTCCACCTGTGGAGGTAACAAATCCTGGCCAGTGAGCCTCCTACCGGAGGGCCAGCCAGAAAAGGATGGACCAGGCAACTTCTCTGTGCCCCGCCCACCTGCCTAAACAGGAAGAAAGAAAGAAAAAAAAAAAAAAAAAAAAAAAAGCCCGGTGTTTACAAGGGTTCCAACAAACCAGTTTGCTTTTCTTGTGTGGCATGTTCCAGCACATGCATGAAGGCTGATGTTTCCCCAAGTACTTACCATGAGCCGGTAGACTGTGGGCCTTGCACATGCAAATACAGTAATTACATTAGACTCCTAATCACTGCCTTGTTGGTTATTTAGATAATCTCTTGGAAGGGAGACCTTTGTTGGGGCATCAACGCTGATTTCATTAGCATTATTACTTAAGGCCGCTTGCTTGCCTTACATAAGAGGATGTGAAATCAGACCACTAATTAACGAGATTGCAATTATTTCCCCTACTTGGCACCAAAGTCACTCTACATTGCAATTACCTGAAGCTCGGTTAAGTGATATAAACGAGATTCCTTTACTGCAGGGACTCAACAGCTCATGAAGTTTTATGGGTTACCCCCCTCTTCTCTTAAGTAAAAAAAGAGAAACAATGTTTCCATATACAGCTGACATTTTAAAAAGCTGGCTCTTAAGCTGCCCAGCTGTTTATAACCTCACAAGGATGCTGCCTTCTCAAGGTCGGAAACAGGGGCCAGCTTTGGCTTTAGATGGCTCACTGATCTGGTACCCACGCTTCAACTCCACACCGGGTATAGCAGGGGCCATTGTCTTGAGAGTGAGTAAACTTCTCTCGTTACAAATCTTGGGGCTAGCCTAATCTTGGGGCAGGGAAGTGGAGGTTTGGAATTGGTTCTAGCAAAGGGGACAGTCTTTGCTTAGGCATAAGTCTCTATAGACCTTGGGGTTGTTTTCCTGGTACGGTGGGAGATCCCATAGAGAAAACAGAGATTCGGGCAGACAGAATGCCCATTAAAATGGACCAGAGAACAGCCATTTCTTGTGGGTATAGCAATTCAGTATGTATGGTCTCTAATCTTCTTTCCTTTTCTAACCGGGAAACTAATACTAATATTCTCCAGCTTATCTCAGATGGTAAGGTGGTTAAATTAAAGAATCCTCCCCAGGTGGAGCGGCTAGATCTCTGAGATCCTGATCAGCTTGACTCCCTAAAAGCAGCTGTTGGGGACCTCTCGACTGCTTTTCCACGACTGCTTTTCCAGTGTGTATTGCACAGACTAATAAATGGTGTTGCTTAAAGCCAGGGCTTATTAAGGAGAAAGTCTATTATAAAGAGTTTTGCTGTATGTTTTCTACAGGACCTTCCCAGAGCCTTGACTGTGCCATGACTCTCCAGAGGGAGGTGAAGGAAGTATCCATTCTCTAAGAGAGCTTACTCGGGAAGTGCTAACAGTCCAAATAAGGTGAGCTAATTACAGGTGGAGAATTACACGTCTGCTAGCACTCGGAAGGCTCCAAGACGAAAGCGGCCAGCAAAACCCCTGTTCATCTAGTCCGATGGTTAGTCTGTTGGCTTGACTGAATTTCCTCTACCCCATGAAAGACTGAAACATATTTCTGGGTGTTTCTTTCTGTGAGGGTCTTTTAGAGGAAGTAAGTGAGGGAGAAAGACCCGCCTTTCATGTAGGTGACACTGCCACCATGGTCCTGGGGCTTGGATGTAATCGAGGAAGGAAAGGAGAGAGATAGCACCAACAGCCCACTTGTGCTTCCTACGTGCTAAATGAGCTCTAGGCAGCTGCCTCAGGCTCCTGCTGCTGTGCCTTCTTCTGCCTGATGGACTACATCTCTCCAAACCACCAGCCAAATCCATCCAGTCTTAGCTTGCTTCTTATATCTAGTCCCAGTAACAAAGTAACTAACACACCACTCAGTGGGGTACCTTGCACAATACCACTGGAGGTCAAGAAGTATTTATCAACTGCATCATTACCCAGCTAAACTGGCACCTAAGTGGCTTTCTCCAGCACACAGGCAGTACTTGAAATGTGTTTTAGAAAGATTATCAGAAAAGTCATCACATGCCTCTCCTTCCTCAGAACTGGACCCAGGGAGGACAGCCACATGGAGACTTACCCGAGCTCAGTTCATCGTACAGCAGCACGGCAGGTTCCCCACAGATCTGGCTACCAAAGAGACATCGTGCTTGGACCGTGAAAGTGTAATTATGACCCATCTTCAGGTTGGACACTTTGAAGAAATTGTCAGTAGTATTCCCAAGGTAAGCAGTGAGATTCACAGCACTGTCAAACATGTGTATCTCGTAGCCCTGTAAACAAGCACACGCTGGACCATTCAGAGGTTTGAATACCGGACCCTGATGGTTTCTGTTACCAGCTGCAGCTATAGGCGAGGCCTTATTGCAGGCTTTTATGGGTGCTAATTAATATACTTTGGTTTTCTTGCTAGTTCTTTTGATGATGTGATTATGATATTAAACTCAGAAAACAGGACTTACCCTACTTACAAAGTGCGGAAGGGGAAGAACAAGGCATGGCCAGAGAAGAACCATTTTGACCATCACATACTCAGAGTTCGGGGTGGCGGCTGCTTGTGCAAAGAGCCTGGGCATCTCTAATACTTTGCAGTAAGGGAATCTGACTAGTGACACCTCCTGGTGGCAGTGGGTGCAGGCAAGACTGGAGGTGGTGGTGGCGTGCAATCAGAAGGGGAGGTAGATGTCTCCCTACCATGGATTGTTGGAAGACCCCTGCCATTCATTTCCTGTCTCCCTGCTCCCTAGCTCTTTCTAGCCTGATCCCAGAGCCAGACAGCCTGATGCACTTAAGGCACAGAAGCACTTAAGCAGGTTGTGGGCTTAGAAGCACTAAGCTTTTTTTTTTTTTTTTTTTTTCTGATGATCTTTCTAAAACACATTTCAACCTGCTTAAATGCTTCTAAGGAGGACAGGATGAAATAATCTCTCCCCTCCTCACCTCAGGAAATTCTGACTGCTGTGCTAGAAAGTGACAGGCCAGACCCCGGATGCCAGCTGGGGTCAGGATGTTGGCTAGCTCCTCTCCAAACACTCCATTGCCAAACTCTGTCCACATTGAAGCCCACCACATTGTCAGTCTCTGCTCCTACGCCATGGAACTGTCTCTTATGCTAAAGCAGGAGGAGGAGAGGCGATAACATACACCCTCCACTAGAAATAGAACCCTGACCTGTACTCCCAACCACAGCTGGGCTTCTGCTGCTCAGATAGGCTCCCCTAGTGGCAACTGGCTGCCAAGCTGGGCTTCCCAACACCTACCTGGCATCCTACACCAATACCTCTTCTTACAAGCTAGTGATCAGTATTTATTATCTGGTGGGAATCCAGTGTGGAATGTTTGTAAAATGCATAACAACGAAACAATGAAAAATGATACAATGTATACAAGCCACCTCTACTTCCCTTCCTGCTAGGCATTTATCTTTCTTCTTCCTATCATGAAGTAGACTATATCAAGTTTTAATGCATTGCTTTTTCAGAGTAAGACCTCAGAATAACTAGATCAGAGAATGTGAACTGTTCAGTGTTTCTGATAAGTATTACCAAACAGCCTTCCAGAACTTTCAACTCACTTATACTCCCAGAGGGTCATTCCCAGCTGCTTCCCACACTAGCGCTACTCCCCCAAAGACCTTTGCAGGTTCCATGTCTTCCCTGTTAGCTTGCTAGGGGCTGTTCTCTTCCTGCTCCTTACTGTTCAGTACGCTTTTCAAAACTGGAGTATATCTGGGTGGATCTGATATTCTTAAGGAAATTTATCACATAGATATCACAGATAGGGGAGCTGTGATGCTTCTCCCGGATGGTGAGGACTTCCAAGGCCCTGGCCATCTGAGCCTGGCTCTCCTGTTACACTGCTTTAAACCTTTGGGCTCTTTGCCTGTACTGTTCCTCCAGGTAAGGAGCTTGATCCCCTCAGCCCTACTGTGTTCACACTTTGCTTTTAAGGGGATCAAGCCAGCTCCACTCAATAATGAGTCCACTCCCCTAGGTAAATTGCTTGGATCTCACCCCTCCTTCTTTCCCCTGCTGGACAGAGTACTGGCCCTCCCGATAGTAAAACAAAGGTACTTTTTTTTCATAAGCCACCAGAGTATCTTCAAATACTTCTTGCTCTGGAGAGATAATGACAAGGTGCTAGGTTCAGAGTGTGGCTCAGTTTCCTGGTGCTGGAACCATAACCTAGCTGTCCAAGGGTCAGGGAAGGGAGGGGCACTTGGTTCTAATGCTGAACACAGCCCAGTTTCAGGAAGCACCATGAGTCCCCCACCATTACTTTCTTCCGAGGGTGAGTGTGTGGCTACTGAGTGCAGGCATTCTTGTGCTTAATAAAAACATTTCACTCATCAGCATATGGTCCTTGCATTCCCGCGTACACTACTGCCTGGTGCACCCTTCCTTCTTCAGGCTTTCTGCTAGCCTGCTGCTAAGGAACCCATCTCTGAAGCGGAGTTACGGCTAGGGGTCCAGAGTCATTGAGGCTGTGTGAGGAACTTACCCTGGTTTCATTGAACTGCTTCTCCTTTAAAGCCAGGCTTTTCCAAAAGAGGAGCACATGATCGTTTTCGGTTATGATTTTTAAGGCGTCAGGTGCTGATAATGAAACTGAGAGCGAAAGAATAAGCAAGTCGAAGTCAGTAGGCGTGTATCAGAACCTTTGTTTCCTCATCTAGAAAAAGGCTAACGTTGTGCCCAGCGTCCAAGGCCTGGGATAACGGGGATAAAACACCGATGCTGCTCAGTATAACCCCAGTTGGTCGTTGTTATTAGTCCTCTAACCACGAGATCTTGGACCGTAGCTAAAATTATAGCCCCTGGGAAAGCAGATGGCGGGCAGAGGCAGCAAGGAACAAGGAGGGAGAACACGTTATATCCGGACACAGGGCCTTGAGGAGGACATGGAGACTGGTCTTGGTCCATCGCGTCATCACCAGGCTAACTGGGCCTGGATCCTGTTTGCTGCCGTGGAGGCAGCTGAGTTCACGACTCAGTCATCGGATGGGAGCCTAACCGACAGTCTAGCCTGGTCACCCTCCAGCCTAGCTGCCTGATCAACACAAGGGCCACTGGCAACTGGAAAATGCTTTGGGTTTCTTAACTCTCTTGAGTAAGCCTCTCCTAAGACACACTAAGGGAGGGTGTGAAAAAGACTCAGAGGTTGGATGTAGTCAGTGACAGAGTGGTGCCTAGTACTCTAGACACTCTGGGTTTAAGTCCTTGAAGTGCATATATAAAAATATATATGTATATATAAATGTATATATAAATATATGTATGAGACTATATGATGGATGTGTTATCTTGTTTTCTGTATTCTTGAAGTCTTTTGTAAATATACATTATATATTTATCATATATGTTACATTGTATTTAAATAGATGTATATATATTTACATACATGTATTTATATATATTTATACAATGAGTCTTTCTCAGCCCACTGAGCCATGAGCCCCTTACCCAGGAAAACCCACATCCTTGCCTGGGTCTGCGGTAGCAGGGGCAGAGAAGGAGAGCACGTGTGTGTCTTAAGATGCTATGGCCCCCCCATGCCCAGGCTGCAGTACTGTGGTCGCTGACTGTGTAGCAAGGCTTACCTGTGGTGATTTTTATGCTGGAATCCTTGCTCATGTTTCCCAGCTGGACAATGATATGGTATTTGCCTCCAGGCTCCAGCTTGCTAAGGCTGTACTCCACGGTACTGTTGCGGGATCTGACTTTGTAGCTCCTGTCTGTCTTTCTGATCAGATCTTTCACTGCAATGGCATAGAACTGAGACAGACAGAGGGAGGCCCTAAGTAGCAGTCAGAAGTGAGGTCTGGTCCTTTAAATCGGCTACTGATTATTCACAATGTTTGTATACAATGTGCCATTCTACTGCTGTGGAGAGACAACATGGCCGAGGCCAGTCTTATAAAAGAAAGCATTTACAGCTTCAGAGGTTAGACCATGATCATCATGGTGGGAGCATGGCTGTACAAACAGCGCTGAAGCATCAGTTGAGAGCTTTACTTTTGGGATTCCCAAACCTCCTGACCTCAAAGCTCACCTGTAGTGACACACTTCTTTCAAGAGGCCACACCTCCTAAAACTTCCAGTCCTTTCAAACAGTTCCACTCCCTGGTGACTGAGTATCAAATACATGAGCCTATGGGGGCCATTCTTATTCAAACTGCCACATCCACGGAACAGTTGACTACCACCTTGCTCAGGGAATAATGAGACAGTGTCTGTATGTGTTCCGTACGGATACAGTTCTCTTTCATATCCTTCCAACATGCAGTTAGATGTGGAACTCAGGTGTGGGGCTGACTATTCTAAACCTCATAGTTTTAATGCGTTTTGGAAGAACGTAATGCCCTTTGGAGTCTTTAGGATAGTCAGGGTTCATTTTATAACAAGTATGTATGCCCAGAGGTATGTGCATAAGCATCAGCTAGATGAGGGGTGGAAAGGGAAGGGGGGGAAGAAAGAAAATAAAACAGAGAAAGGAAGATAAGAAAAAGGAATAAAAAGGGAGACAGGGAAGCAGGACTGTGTAAATGGAGGAAGAAGGAGTGAAAAGCCGGGAAGAAAGTAAAACACCCTAGGGAAAGCCACATTTATCGTGGTGTTAGAAGCAAGGCTTCTGTCCCTTCATCCTGTCAACAACCTCTGGAAGGCCATGTTCAACCCAAGCTCTAAGGCACAAAGAGCCCCACCTGCTCTCTCCCAGGCTGCTTCTTATATGGGAGTGCAGAGGGCAGGGCACACACAGGGCGCACAGGAAACTTGATCACTAGGAAGAATATGAGGCTCAGCAGCCAAGAGGGAACCACACTGCTTGGGTGTAGGGAGTGGGGGACAGAGGTCACAGTAGTCCAGAGTAAGGAACAGTAAGGGTATTTCTAGGACCAGTGCCTTGTACTTTTATATTTAGCAAGGGATAGCAAACTCTCTGAAAAAAAAATCTAGATGGTAGCCATTTTAGGCATTGAAGGTCTTAGGATCTCAACCACATATTGCCAGTGGCACAAAACCAGGTCATAAGTAGGCAGATGCGTGTGGCCTGGTGCCAATTAAACATTAATTAAAAAGAATCCATTCATAGGCTGGATTTGGCTCACGGGCCTTCCTGCTGAGCTCCAGTTAATGAAGAAGACATGGACAGGTAAGAAAAGACCAAGAAATATGGTGGCAGACAGGGCCAGCTCAGAAAGGGTCCCTGTGAAGTCTGTCTTTGGCCACACAGACATGGGGACATGGCCTGTTGAGCTGAGCTACTGTGCCTGTGTTACCTGCTGTGTCACCAGACACTCTCCACCCTGCTCCCCTCCCCCAAAGCAAGCCAACAATAGTCACAGCAGCCTATATGCCTTGCCGGCTGGCTCACCAAGTCCTGGTCAGGAGAGTCATAGGGCGATTCCCACTTGATGACTGCTGAGGTTTTGCCTATTTGGACCGCGTGCAGGTGCCGAGGTGGAAGCCTGCTGTCTGGAATCATCTTCACTACAACGTAGTCAGAAGATGGCCCTTGGTAAGGGATCAACACCCGGACCTAGGGTCCAAGCACACACAGGAAAAACCATAGCACACCGCTCACACCACCACGGTTAAACTGTTTTTCAATAAGCTAGTGACACATGATCACAAGTAGAATTTGATTAGCACAAAATAATATAAAATAGTTCCCTGACCAGAAATGCTCTAGACATATATAAGCAGAGACATGCTACATAGGTACACACCTACACACACACACCACACACACATCACATATTCACACACACACACATCATATATTCACACACATTCACACCCATCACACACACACACACATACCCATCACACACACCCATCACACACACACACACACACACACACATACCCATCACACACACACACACATCACACACACACACACACATCACACACACACACACACACACACACACACACACACACACACACACACATACACCCATCACACACACTTGTGTGTAGCCTATCTTGGAAAAATCTTTTTCATACAACTATGCTTTCCCTCCTAAAAATTAATAAGAATTTGGATTTTTTTCCCATATGGGTACAGTCAGCACTACCTTCTTTCAGACAGTTATTCTATATTCTTCTACTCCATGGATAAGCCATACTTTATTTTACCAATCTTTTCTTGAAAGATTTAGGTTGCTACCAGATCTTTTGTACTCATAAGTAATCCTGGCCAATGGGCGAGCTTCATTTGTATCCTGATCTTTGCACATGTCAGAGTTGTCTGGGAAGAGGAAATGTCAGGTGAGTTATCTCCACCATTTAGCCTGTGGGAAAGTCTGTGGGGCATTTAAGGTTGATAATTAATGTGACCAGCCTGGGCAGGGTTCTATAAGAAAGCAAGTGTCAGGAGGGGAGCCTCTGTGACCTCTGCAGCGACTCCTGCCCCTGTTTCCAGCCTCAAGTTCCCTCAGTGACAGATGTAAGATGAAACCACCCCTTTCTTCTGCAAGTTGCTTTTGGTCATGGTTGTTTTTCATCTCAGTAGAAAGCAAAGCAGGACAGCCCATATCCCTTTCCCCACATTGGCATATGTGCAACATTGCTAGGAGTGGGTTTGACAAAGGCATTTTATTTATCTGAATCTGTGATCCATTTGCCTAGTGACCAATGCTCCACTGCTAAGCTGCACTTGGGAAACTGCTGGTGGGGACTTATGCAGAAGATGAATCCAGGTCCCCCAAGTCCCCCAGTCTAGAGTGGAGCTCAAGAGCCCTGAGGCTTAATAAATCTCCTTTAAATACTGGAACTCATGTTCCCCTGGTGTAGAAAGCTTACCAGAAACAGATACTGCTCATCCTTGCTGACGATGACTGTCTTATTGTGGAGTGAAGTAGTTAAGCTCTTGGGGTTTCGGTAGAGGTCAAGGAAGGATGTGGCATAGAAAATACCATACACCTAGTAAAGGCAGAGAAGGGGAAAGGCCATCAGCTGATGGGTCGGTGTCCTCGAGGTTTGAAATTGCTAACTTAAAACTTTGGAAGTGCTTTTTAAAGTGGCCAGAAAAATCCTCCCTCAACCTTTATTAAGTTGACAATGCTTAGGAACGGGCATGCCCACTTGCAAATGCTCCATGAAGCAGCTCCTGTTCACACAGAGCTTCTGCTTGAGGACGGATGGGCAGAGAAGGGAAAGAGAACCAATGCAGCCACAGGAACAAACAAGAAGCACTGGATGTTGTCCCAAGGCATGTCTGAAGGGTCCAGAGAGGGACTCATCAAGGAGAGGTGACATCATACAATCAAACAGCAGAGACAGGGGAGCCGAGTGACACTGTGGGGTGGGAAGCTGGGGAAGATGTCACGTGAGCATGGGAATCTCAGCAGCATGTGGACCGGACACAGGAGGAGAGATGTGGCCAGCCTTCCCAGCACCCCCATTTCCCTTTAGCAGAACCCTGCTTTCTCTAATACCAGGGAAACTGGAAGAGCCAGTAACAAGGTGTCTGCTAGTGAGATACAAGCCTCAGTGCCCTGAAGGTTCTTTGAATAGCAAGACAGCCTATCTTCCGGCCCTCCTGCTACCTGGAGAGCAGAAAGTGAACTGGGACTCCAGCAGGCCATCTGCCCATGAGATGACCTCGAAGATGCACACCATTGGCTGGAGATGGCAAGGCCTGTGCTCCCTCCAGGGTGACAGTGTATTGCTGAAGTAGAGGCCTTGCACTTCATGCGACCCAGGGTATGTGTAAAACACATTCTACGGGTCCAGGTAGGAAGCTGAGGGAATCTCACACAGGGGAAGTGGGAACCGGGCTAAGCATACAGGCAAGGAATGGCGGCGGAGTTCATTTACACGGAAAGGAAGGAGCTGAAGGAGATAAAGTGGGATCAGAATACTTCCTCCCCTGAGTGTATGCACAGGAGCCCAGGTGCCTAAAGAAAGGGAGCACATGGCTGCAGGTGTCCTGGGCACAGAGAGGGGACTGACAGAGAGAGACAACAGAGCTACTTCCTGTAGGGCTTAGCAGCTGAAAGTTTGGAGAAGGGAAAGCTTAGGTAATGAAAGAGGAAAGGCGGCCTCCAGGGGGATCAGTTAACTGAAAGGAGCCGAGAGGATAGAAAGATAATGCACCTGGGAGACCGAGAAAGGAAGAAGTGAGCCACATGGCTTAAATGGGAGGCCTGGTGATCAGGTAATCGGGAGGAGAATCTGATTATAATAGGGCCTGTGGAGCATGAGGTAGAGTGATTAGCATGGGGTCCCAGAGCCATGGGAGTTGGAGGAGAAGAAAAGTCCCTCACAGATGGTGAAGAAGACAACCGTGAATGCTTGCTCAGGGGCAGGACATAGGAGCAGGACATGGCCGCCCATAGCTGGCCTCACTCACTCATCACCTATCAAAGGTGGCTGTGTGTGACCAGTGAATGCACAAGCTGGAGCATGGCACAAGCAAGTCCACTTTTGCAAACAGAAATGTAAGAGAGGCCCTGGCTCTGTGTGCTACTCCACTGTTTTGAAAGTTACACCTTATTTATTATGGAGGGCTGCTCGTCCGGACAAGTGGGCTGGCACCAAGCTGAGCTTCTTAATAGAGAATAGTGACTGTTTGTGGGTTGACTCTCCTCAAAGTGCAAGGGAGTGCAGAGGGGGGGGGGCTGGGGATCTTTGTCACTGTCTTTTGGTCAGTATCACATGGTGGGCCATACAAAAGAGCTGAGGCTATTAAATTAAAAGATGTGACCAAGCCTACCACTGAGTTCCTTAGTGCATAAAAACAGCACTCCAACGCTCCAACATGTGTGGTCTACCCAGTGACAAACGTTGGGGATTATCTCTGAGGACAGCAGAGTGAGGTCAGGGATGCAGGGGGATGGCTGGGATGTCCGGTCCCTTCAGAGGGCAAGCCCATGCTTTCCTGAGCAGGGAATTGTGTTTGGAGAAAGAAGCAGAGCAGCAGAGAAAAAAAAAAAACCCTTGGCTGTCTGGGGGTTTAGGCTTGGGGAGGATGCAGACTGCCTCGCGATGGTTATTCTTGTCTACTTACCACGTTCTTGGGGCCAGTCCAGATGCACTCCACTGCAGTCTGGTTGATGGCCTTGGCTTTGAGACTGGGAGCAGGTGGACTGATGCCTCTGGTCAAGATGTGTTCAAAGGCCAGAGGACTATCCCCCAAGTCTGTCTTGGCCCAGGCAGAAATCTCATAGGACGTATGAGCTGTCAGATTGCTGACTGTGAAAAGAAGGAAGGGGGCGATGCCATGGCTGGATGGATGCGGAGTGACAGCCAAGGATTTGGTTGGGTTTACAGGCACCCATTTTTCAATAATTTCCAGATTCACTTACTATTTACTAGTATTTAGTGATGTAAGCCCTAGAGACTGGATAACGTCCAAAGCTAACCGTGTGGGCATACAACCCGTGTAACACCACAGCAGTTATTTGGCCTTATGTGTCAGGAGGCTTGAGACTCACACCCATCAATCCAAACATCCCAAGAAACTAGAGAAAGTCTCAACATCAGTGAACAAGGACATCCATGGTCTGCTACAGTAAACACCAGCTGGGAAATGGGGAGTCCTTTTCCTCAGTGGTGTAGCCACTGATTAGTTGCCCTTGCCCCAGGAAATGATCAACCAGTCATGTTCATGAGAGCAATCCTAGTTACAGTCAAACTCAAGCACCCAACTGGTTAAGACAGGAGAACTGTCAACAAGAGGTCAACCTGAGCTATATGGTATATGAAAAACCAAGGGCTGTAAGCTAGCTCAGTTGTAGAGGATTTGCCTAGCATGCCCAAGGTCCTGGGTTTAATCCTCAGCACAGACAAAATGTAATAATAATTAATAATGATGACAATGACAGTGATGTTTGACAGCACTCGTGTGATTTACTTCAGAAGGCTGAGGAAGAGGGGATAAGCCTGTGGTTGACAGTCCTTTTCAAACAGTCTGGAAGAAGAGGAAGGGAGAAAGCTCCCAAGCCATTTACAGCACCCACAAGCAGCCTTTGGTATTGAAGGTTTTCTCTTAGAAATACACTAAAATCTTCCTGTGAGACCATCTTCAGACTAAAGAATTTTAATAGAGCTCACACTTTGCACAGAGTAGAGCAAGGACTGGAAAACCCTGCCTTTCAGTTGTTTGTTATGTGTCGTTGACAGATCTCTGTTGAATGTCAACCATTTAGCAAGGCTTGTGCTAGCTGAGGACGAGTCAAACAAGAAAGGAAGCAGGTAATGGAATCTGAATGGATTCTTACACAGTGCAGGATCACCTATTGGAGTCAATCTGGCTCCTTAGAGGTTCTTCCTCTTCTTGTTCTAACTTTCAACTTGTTTAGAAGAAAGCTCAAGGAGCCAACAAGTAAAGACTCTCTACCTGGCTCAGGAGGATGCAGATGTTATCCTCAATGGGCAAGGATTGCTTATATAAAATCATTTCCAGAGAAAACCTTCTCTCATTTCCAGCCCCACCCCACCAAGCTCCACCCCAGGAAAGCACTGATCTAACCTACTCCTTCCTGCCCACATAGCAACAACGTAGCTCAGGGTGTTACCTTTGTGTGACAGTGAACTCCCTCCTCGGAAGTTCAAGGTTATCTTTTCTTGTTTGTGGGCATCAAATGACCAGAAAAGGTTCACCACATAGCCATTGACCTGCCAAGAACCAGAAAGTGTAAGACGTGATCAGCTGACACAGTCAGAGGACATGTGACTACACCAGGCACAGCTGGCCTCTTGCCTTGTCTCTATCAATGGACAGGTGTTTCTTCTAATTTTTTAATAAGGTTCTATTTATGCTACCATTAAATACATTCAGTTACTTATAGTAAGATGAAGTTAATGGGATATCTCAGTTTAGGTTGTCCTCTTAGTCATTTGAGGTCAAAAGGTCAATATAAAGGCCAATTTATAAGAGCCAACCCCCCAAATCAGGAAATGTTACCTTCCCCAAGTTCTCCATTAGAGAAGGGTCTGAACTAAAAATCATTACATATGGGAAAACAAGAAAAAGTCTTGATGACCAAACACGAGTGACAAAGGTCCACTCTAAGGCATCTGTTCTATTAGCCCTCTTTGAAAACCAAGAATAGACAGGATTGTAAATGTACTTAAGTGAGTGGCACAAGGACTCTGAAGACCATCCTCCCACAACATCATAGATGGAGAGAGGAAACAGCACATGGGAAATGGGTATTATTAAACCGGGTTTCAAGTCACAAGATCACAGGGACAAATAACCGTGGTGGAGCGGGTTATGCAGATGGGTGCTTCAAGGGACCAGTGGTAGCAGAGGAGGAGAGACACAAAGCATGTGGGTTTCCAAAGCATCTCATTGTCCCCAGAAGCTTGCCCTACTGCAATGGGAACTTCAGCATTAGTGCGAGTACCAGGAAATCCAATAAAGCTGAAAATTACAGGGTACACATATTCTCTTAACACCAAGTCTTTCTATGCACTGGAGCTGTGAACCATTTAATTATACGGTTAAAGAAGAAAGGCACCAGGCTGAGGCAGAATAATTACATGTGGAGACTCAAGTTGTATTTCGTTGGGGAAAGAAAACAACCTAGGTCTGGTATTTCAGCACCACCAGATGAGGTCCTTCAATGTCTCCTAATCTCCCTGTACTAAGACATAGGAGTTCTGCACAAAGGAGAGCCCCACCCAGCTGCCAGTCTGAGAACTCTGAATCACCTTGATGTCACCATCCATGGTCAGGGTAAAGCTCAGAGAATTTTCATCGTAGCTGTCAATGTGGATATTTGGTGCTTGGATCACTGAAAAGAAACAAGAGTCAGAGAGAATCCACGCCGTGGAAAGGAAGGAAGGCGGGACTTCACAGCTTCCATCTCAACAGACAAAGTGGCCTTTCAGCCAGGGAATATAGGGCACCCCAGCTGCCTTTAACCGTCTATCTCTTTTACCACCATGTCCCTGACTGAGGCTGGGCCTACTGTTGCTTGGTGAACACACAACGAACTTGGCTCGGTCAGAAGGCCTGGTAATTAGGGTGAGCAGATAAATTTCATTGTACCCATGTCCCCACATAGCCTGGCTCTTGAAGAGTTAGGACCCCTGTGAGTGATGCCTCTGTGGGGAACAATGTTGCAGCCCCCTTTGTGTCCTTTTTGAAGGACAGCACGTGGCGTTGTGGAAAAGTGGGCTTGGACTATAATCGTGACATTGGGTACCTCACAACTCTCCAAAGCCCAATCCCTCAGCTAGAGGATGAGGACAACATTCCACTCCCAGGAGTCACATGTGTGTGGCAAGAAATAAGCATACCACACATGGCAGCCTGCTCACTGGTGCCAGTGCTAACCTGTGCCATCCATCATGAATGAACCTGGCTGATACATCACTGTTCTTTGTCCTCCATCTTTCTTCCAAAGTCACTAAGACCCCAGGTCACAGGTATCTCATGACAATATTCTTTGGTGCAGTACAGAGCTACCCTCTACACACTGCCCTAGCAAAACACACAAGGAGCTGAGACTTGGCCGAATCACAGGAAATGAAGGAAACCACAACTCAGGTTAATTTTCAGAGTCAGATTTGACTTGTGTTAATGAATTCGGGAACAGGGTGGATGGTCTTCCAAACTCCCTTCTTTTGGATTTGGATAGCCTCTATACTTTGGCCCGGATTTTCTTAGAGAGAGAGCTAATAAGACATTAGGCTCTCAAAAACAGTAGATTCAGCACAGCCTCTTTATAACCTGCCAGCATTCTGCCTGCTGATTGGCCGGCAGCATTAACTCTGACTCTTACCCTGACTGTCACAGTCCCACAGAATTTAGAGTAACTGAAGAGTCTCTCAGAACTTCTTACAGATTTGTGAGAAACTGAAATCACCCAATAGCATCCCATGACACAGAGATCACTTGGTTTTAATATCTGCCAGGCCATGGGGTGGAAGTCCACTGGGCCACAGCTATGCTAAGAAAACCACTCAGGAGGATGAGCTTCCCTCCAGGGCTCAGTGGGTACCGGGATCCTTCATCCAGGTGCTCCAACCCACTGACCCTCCAACTGAGCTTTCTCTTCCCACTAGATACCAAGGATAACTGAGATTTCTCGTCCCACTAGATACCAAGGATAGAGTAAACCAAACAGCAAAGATCTCAGTTCCCATAGGCCCACATGCAGGGTGGGGAACAACCTCTTGGCAAGCAGTGCACCCCAGCAGGCCCAAGGAGCTCAGCCCGGGGAGGTTAAGAGCCCAGGCTTTGGAGCTGAGCATGTACAGCTCTAGCCCAAGTGTTGCCATGTATGTGTGTCCTAGGGCAAGTGACACATCTCATCCCACTCCCTTGTCTCAAAGCAGTTCTGAGGGACCAATTAGATAAACTCATTGGTGTCGAGGGTCACCCCTAGCCCTGGCATAGCTTGTGTAACCAAGGGAGGGGCCACAAACATCATCAGTGAGGTGTCTTAGCAATTCACAAATGAGTGTGAAAACTGTGTCCAGCTTTAGTGAAAAGGGACTCCTGTGTTAGAAGTTGCACAAGCTCACAAAGGGAGCTGGCATAATGACTTCTGTCAATCAATGTTTAGAGGAAAAAAAGGCTGCCCCCAAAAGATTTCATGTCTTTGTGACCCCAAAGGGTGCCTGTGCCGGGGAAGAGGAGGCCCCGAGGAGCTTTCTAACCTATGCTTCTCCTGTCCAGCTCAATGAAGGTCATTCCAAAGGGCTTCCTTCTACCTTCTATAAATCCACAAGTGCTGGAATCATACCTTTTCCTCTCATGGTGGTGATGGATTTGGAATCGCTCCAGTTTCCTATTCCGCGACTAGTCACCGCAGCCACCTTTTCCAGTCAGAATGGGAGTGAGTAGGAAATAAAAGTAACGTACCATACAGCAAGTATTCTGAATAAACTAAATGAATAAGACTTTAGCAGTGAGGGCAGAAAAAAATATATAGACAGAGTGACCTGTGGGATGTACAGAGGTCCCAGCAAATGATATAAGAGGGCCACAAGGCAAAAAGAATTATAATAGTCCTAAGAATATAACATTTCCGTTTTATATTTAATATATCCTATTAATATTCAGATTCTTCTAAAGGGTGTGTGTATGTGTGTGTGTGTGTATGTGTGTGTGTGGGCATGTGTGTATGTGTTTGTGTGTGTGAGCTTGTGTGTGTGTGAGTGAGTGTAAGCATATGAGTGTATGTGAATGTGTGTGTATAAGTGTATGTAAGTGTGTATGTGTGTGTAAGAGTGTGTGTATAAGTGTGTGTGTATATGTATGTATGTGAGCATGTATGTGTGTATGTTTGTGTGTGTATGTGTGTGAGCATGTGTGTTTGTGTGTGTGTAAGTATATGTGTATGTGTGGGTGTGCCAGAGACCTTTAAGCTCTATACCCACAGACACATGTACACCCACATGAAAGTCCTAGAGATATTATCAGTACAGGGGGTCTCCAGAGGGTGTATCTTAATGGATTTAGTAAATACTCTTTACATAAAATCTTCCTCCTTTCTGCTAAATATATTAATACTGCGTTTCATAAGAACCTTACAAAATTGGTTTATAAATGCCACTTAGCACCGTATCGCCCCACAGCTAACGATAAGCAAAAAAGAGGCATTCACAAAAGTACAGAGCCCAGAGGCAGCAGAGTGTCTGGTTCTTGATTATCTCAGAGGGAAGCTGGACTTCCCTCTAAAAGACGACAAACTAGGTATTATGAAGAGCACCAAGACTCATTTCTTAAATGTAATCGTAGCGATGACAAAGGGGGGCCATCTCCCTGTGCTTTAGGACTGGCCAGTGGCTGGAGGGGATGTAGACACTCACTCTGATGGTATAGAGGGCATTGAGCAGTAAGTTCTTTATTTCTGTAGAGTTTTTGGCAGCTCTCTGGGAGGCCCACATCTTGGATCCACTCCGGCTGTATTCCACCTACAAAGAGAAGTATCAGTGTAAGGAAGAGGTAATCAGAGGTCTGGCCTGTCTACTACCTTGTAAAGACGCACACAGGGGAGGGAGAGGTAGGGCGCTGTGAACACTGGTGTTAATTGACAACTTTCGAGGATCTAGACTCTCCTGGGAGAGGAGGCTGTGGGTATCCCTGCAGGTGTTTATCTTGATTAGGATAAGTGAGGTGTAGCTAGCACATCCTTTTCCCGGGCTGGATGCTGGACTGTACAAACAGAGAAACTCAGCTGAGCACAGGCACCCATTGCTGCTTCCTGACCATGGATGCAATGGAACTGGCTATTTCTACTCTTAGGTCCTCTGCCATTGTGGACTGCATTCCTGAACAGTGATTAAATTTGCTCCCTTGAGTTGCTTTGTCAGCATATTTTATCACTTCGACGAGAAAAGAAGGTAAGAAGTGTGCAGTGACCTAGCAGATGGGGTCATTCTCCACAGCACCAGATCATATCCTACTGACCTGAAGCTCTCTGACACCCACACCAATGTCTGGATAGTACTTACAATGTACTCACGGATGAGGCCATGGGTGTGGACAGGAGGAGCCCAGTGCCCAAGAATCACACCTTCCTCTTCACTGTTCAGGGAGAGCTGGAGATTTCGAGGGGCATCCGGCACTGGAAAACAGCCAAGCCAGAAGCCACGTTTCAAATTACTTGGTCATGTGCTTAAAACAAAAAAGAAAGACTCTACCAACACGCAGTTGGGACTGATATACAAATTCGGGAAATTAAATGACATAGGAATTAATAGGTAAATGATGAAACGAATAGTTTAACATCATTAATCACAAGAGAGGTGCAAATCCAAATGATGAAATATCCTTTAACCCAACAATGGCGGCTAGCATCAACCGGAAGGACAAGAAGCCAACAGGAGCTTTCATGGTGGCAGAGAAGAAATCTACTACTGGTGAGATTATCACCTGCTACAGTGTCGGGGTTTTTCAAACTCTATCATTAGTGCTACGGTATAACTCAGCATCCCTGCTATGACTCAGCATCCCTGCTATGACTCAGCATCCCTGCTATGACTCAGCATCCCTGCTATGACTCAGCATCCCTGCTATGACTCAGCATCCCTGCTATGACTCAGCATCCCCAAGACTGGAACCATATATCTAAAGAAATCTGTATACCTATATTCCATGTTTCTGCAGCAATTCACAGTGGCCAAGATGCGAAATCAACACAGATACACCTCAGTAGACAAACAGAAAATGTGGTACATATATAAGGTATAATAATATTTAATCATATAGCATGATACCCTGTCATTTGTGGCAGCATGGATAAACCTGGAGGGAATTATATATCAAGTGAAATAAGCCAGGTCCCAAAAGATGAATCCTGGCTCTTCTCACTAATATGGAGAGACTGTAGAATGATCTCCCAGCAGTGCAGAGACCGTTGGTTCAAGGGTGGACTGGTAGGAGAGGGTTGAGAGATGGGTGTAGTGGACAAATGGAAGAAGGCCTGGTGTTAAACAGCACAGTGGGACATTTAATATTTAAATGCTCACTGGATATCTTAAAGTAGATAGTGGAGAGGAATTTGCTTATTCCTTATACAAAGAGCCATCTATTCTGAAGGAAGGAGCAGGTGGGAAAGCCTCTTAGAACCCGTTAAGTTTTTGAAAACGTAGCAACAAACCGCTCACATGCTTGTATTTAAGGGACAAGGACAGTGCAACTATTGGGTACCAGGAAGTACCGAGAAAAGGAAAACAGAAGCAGGAACTAGGCAAGAAACAGTGAAAGGAGTGGGAGTGACGACAGGAAGCATCTGAAACTCACTTCACGGGTCAGAGCATTCTGAGCCGTGGTAAGGAAGATTAGCTTCGACGCCTCACACCAGACTGGGAAGCCTCGGCCTTAGCACGACAGCACAAGTAAGGAACGGGTGTGCATCCTCACACACGTGGAGTGCGGAGCTGCACTTGCTCAGTCCATAGGATGTTCTAATGATTACATCCTGGGGGCTGGGGAAATGGTTCAGTGGGTAAAGCACTTCCTGCGCAAGCATGGGGGCCTGAGTTCAGATCCCCGGCACCCGTATAGAGGTTGGACGCGGTGGCAAGTGACCACGGCCAGCCAGCTGAGCCCAAACAGTGAGCTCCACGTTCAGTGAGAGAGCCAATCTCAAAAAAGGGGGAGAGCATGACAGAGAGACCCCAGTTGGCCTCCAGTCTTCACACAAGCATATAAGGTGTATACACATGTGAGCATGCTCACTCACGCCTCCGCACACCCCCCAAATACCACGAACTTTAAAAATGCATTATAAATGGGTGTGACAGCGCCCATCTGTCATCCCGGCTATCTGGGATGGAAAGACAGGAAGACTGAAAATTCTGGGCCCGCCTGCGCTGCAGAGCAAGTTTGAGGCCAGGTGCAAATTAGTGAGCCCCCATCTCAAAATAAAATTTAAAAAGGACTCAAGGTGTAGCTCAGTGGTAGAGCGTTTCCAGAATTGTGCAAGGCCCCAGGATCACACGTTCATACCTAAGAACAAGTCAGCTGTGATACTTACACCCCTCTGGAGTCCTCAGGGTCACGAAGTCATTGGTGTTGTGTACTTTGCTGAGGCAGTGCACCTGGACCTTAACCTGGTATGTGGTGTCTGGTTTCAGGACCTTCAGCACAGTGCTTGTTTTATTGCTGTGGGTTTCCAGGGTCTTCCATATGCTCTCCCCGACCACCCTGCCCAAAACAAAGAGCACATTGTCACAGAGACGCAGTGTGGGGTGACAGAGAGGCATGGGCCCACTAAAGAAGAGTTCTCCATGCACATCACAGGAGAACTCGCAGGGCATCCGTGTCTGCGGCTAAAGGGACCCACCTGTAGTAGACGTTGTATACACAAGAAGCAGATGGCATTTTTTTTGGCCTCATCCAGGTCAAAGTCACATCCCCAGAGAAGTCGGCTGTCCACTGAAGATTTTGGACTTTGTATACAGTTAATTCATCTACAGAGAAAGAGAGAGAGAGAGAGAGAGAGAGAGAGAGAGAGAGAGAGAGAGAGAGAGAGAGATCTAAGAAAGTTGTATCTTATATATCCTTGAGGTTCAAAGATCTCCTCTGAGGTGGCACCACCACAGACTAAATTGTTAAGAGGACACAATCATCATCTGAAAAGATAGCCCGGAAAATGTGCCGGCACCCATAGTCCCTCTCCAAGGCTCTCCTAAATTTCCCACCGTATTTCCCTACGCCTTTTACGGCCCCTGAACCTGATCAGTTTTAGGCTTTGTTCCCAATAGAAGATACTACAAGGTGAAGACTGTCATGCGCTCTACACTACAGGCTCGAGTTAGCCCCACCTGCAGCACAGGGCTCTGTGGGAACAACGGTGTGTACTTCTGTAGAGGTAGAGATGGTAAGGAACACACACCAAGGCTTCACTGCCAGGGACGAGCTGGCTGTGTGCTCTGTCAGAATCTTACCACACCTCCCCTCAGCTGGTGCTCCTGGGTTGGGCACAGTCTCAACTGGAGACAGAGTTCTGAGGGTCCCAGCTAGAAGCCCCCACGTGTAGAGCGGGGCTGTGACTCACCGCTGCAGGCCTTCTCGTCGCTCTCGTCGGAGCAATCCAGGAAGCCATCACAGCGCTCCGAGAGCACAATGCAGGTCTCGCCGTCCTCACACTGGAACTCCCTGCTCATACAGGTCAAGGTGCTGTGAGTGGCTGAAATACAGAGGACCTCCTTCAACCCAGAGGCAAAGGATATGCTGTGTGCCCTGGCTGGGCCCAGGGTCACCACATTTAAGGAAAGTAGGCTGGCTCCTTGGAACTACTGGTGTCCAAGATCCTCTGGAAGGAGAGGCCGAATGGTGCTGGGCATGCAGTAGCTGTGTGTTTAATTCCTGCATCTCCCGGCAGGAAGACTGGGAGCTTCGGAGTCAAATAGACCAGAAGAAGGTTTTGCTTATGCTTGTTTTTGAGACAGTCTCAAGGATTTCAGCCTTCCCTGAGAATGACTTTGAACTTCTGACTGTCTTGTCTCCATCACTTGGGTACTGCAATTACAGACATGTGCACCTCTGCCCTAGTTTATGCGGTGCTGGGAATCAAGCCTGGAGCTTTTTGCATATGAGGCTCCAGGCTTGGAGTTTTATGTCAACTGGAAAGATTGTGATGGAGAATGTTCAACCTATATTATCTACTATCAAACTGGGCTAACGCCATGAGTCCTTCAAAGCAGAGGCCTTGACTGTTGCTGCCGGAAAGAGAGCCAAAGGCAGAGGACAGACAGATGCAAAGCTGTCGGACTTGAAGGTGGGGGAACCATGAGCTTCTGGGGAGGGGTTGCCCAGATGCCGGGGAAAGTAAAGAATCAGCTACCGCAGGAGTGCCCAAAGGGATTAGCTAGTAGAATTGTTCTTTCCTCCCAGTTATCTTAACCTTCCTAATGCCTCTGCCCTTTAATATAGCTCATCAGGCTGTGGTCACCCCCAACTATAAAATTATCTCATTACTACTTCAGAACTGTAATTTTGCTACTGCCGTTAATCACGAGATATAATAATATAATATATATAATCTGATATACAGCCCTGAAGGGGTCAGAACCCATAGGTTGAGAACCACTGGCCTCTGGAGCTTCCTTTGGACTAGTGGTGAGCATAGTGTGAGACCCAGGAAGAAATGGGCGGTGTTCCTCCAAGCAGTCAAGAGGCTCAAAGGGAAGGCAGAGAGAATCCTCAGAGATGTTTCCAGATTGTATAACATACAGGATGGGCCAGGGAGGAAGGGAGTAGCAAAAGAGGTTAAGGATATTTGCATCAGCTCTGTTCAACTACTGGTTCTTCACTGGGAGGGTTCATTGTCTTTACAAGGGTGTCTAGGATGGAGGAGCAAATTTGTTTGGTACTTGGAAAACGTGAACTGATGTAGGGAATGGCTGGCTCCAGCATCTCTGCGACAGGGTAACAAGCTCTCTCGTTTCAATATTGAAAGCAAAGCATAGCCTATGGGCCTCTGCACATACTTCAAGTAATTTCTAGATGACTTACAGTGCCAGTAGGGTATAATCTGTGTAAGTAGGTGTGACACTGTTTTGTGTTGGGGATGATACAAGAAAAGAGGCTCTACATGTGCCATTCAAGGGCAGTTTTGAAAGTTTCCAGCCCACTGGAATGCATAGGCACAGAATCCATAAACACACAAGGGAAAGGGAAGGACCAGAACCCTTTATAAAGGTGTGTGTGTGTGTGTGTGTGTGTGTGTGTGTGTGTGTGTGAAAGCGCTAGTATTGGGTATCTTCCCCAATCAGTCTTCACTGTGTTCATTTTGGTGGGAACTCTCAGTTGAGCCCAGAGCTCACTGATTGGTGGAGACACTAGACAGGGAGCCTCCAGATCCCTCGCTCCGCCTTCCAAATGCTGAAATTACAGAGGAGGCTTCCACACCTGCCAGCTTTTGTGTGGGTGCAGAGGATCCAAATTATGATCCTCACACTTTCGTGGAAAGTGCTTCACTCATGAAGGTGTCTCTCTTGCAACCCTCGTGAAGTTTTTACAACTAGAACCCCCCATCCCCAGGAAGTGGGTGATGTTACAGACGTCTGTTATACCCTGAGCAGAAACTGTTCTGTCTTGGGAAGCAGAAGGCCATGTGTCCTATGCAGGTGACTTAAGAAGAGGTTTAAGAACCGTTGCTGCCATCATCTCAGCAGCTCCAGAGGGACTCGCTGCATCCACTCAGTGAGCACGGGCACTATGTCTATGACAGTGACATGTCACATGGCCACAGAGGACCTGCCCTCACAGGCTAACCTCCAGTGAGGAACTGCAAACACACGTCACTCTGGGGAGTGCAGGAGACAAGGCAAAGGACATCCTTTTGTAGTAGGGGGTGCTAAAGGGAAGGCTGGTGACACAGCGTTGCCAAGCTGTTCTTATGGGAGTTATCTTGAAAGACCACAAGATTCCTGCCACAGAAATCTCCCACCGGATGCTAACTCGAAGCAACCTCGGAGGCGACAGTGAACGGGGCAACAGGGAATCTGAGGCGGTTTTGTGAAACGTGTCTTGAAACTTTAGGAACACAAGATAGCTTTAAAACCCGAAAGTAAGACTGCCGTTAGTATTTGAATTGATTAACAAACACGTGACTGCCGGGCACAGAGCACAGAATATGCTGGAAACACGTTTTCTCTTTGATAAGGCGATCACAAGAGTGGAACAAAGGAGGTATGGGTAATCGTACATTTGATTTTTTAGGACCCTTAACTAAGAAACACCCCTGTGAGTGAGATAGATTTGGAACAAGTTGAAAACAGCGATTTAAAAGGATGCCAATTAGCGAGTTCTGATCACCCGGGTCGTGGGGGGATGAAGGGAGGCGCAGCTTCTTTTCTTTCCTGTTAATTATTTTTAACATTCACCTGATGCCGCAGCTTGCTCTTGGCTAAGCTGTTCCCACTGTGGTTTTGGTGAGTGCGAGTATGAGGTAAACCCGTCCTGCTATCAGAATGTCCCAGGGGTTCGCCTTCTTCACTCTTTCCCTGCAAATGTAGGAGTTCCCACTGACCCGTATTTAATTTCTCTGTGTTGGGCTTGGTGTATTCTCCCTTGATGAGAACATTGAACTTGGAAGGACAGCAAAGCCACAGATAAGGCCCCAGTGCTACTTACTGACCGGGGGAGGCGAGGGGTGAAGGGTGAGGGGTGAAGGGTGAAGGGTGAAGGGTGAGGGGTGAAGAGTGAAGGGTAAGGGGTGAAGGGTGAAGGGTGAGGGGTGAGGGGTGAGGGGTGAAGGGCAAGGGGTGAGGGGTGAAGGGTGAGGGGTGAGGGGTGAGGGGTGAGGGGTGAAGGGTGAGGGGTGAAGGGTGAGAGGTGAAGGGTGAAGGGTGAGGGGTGAAGGGTGAGGGGTGAAGGGTGTAGGGTTGGGTTCTTCTCTTGAAACTTAATCTTCCTTTTACTAAACAGGAGATGATAGCAATATTACAATGAGATTTGGACTCTGGAGAAACCTAAGCACAGGAAGTGAGAGTGGAGCATTACAAATTAAAACTCAAGACAAACATGTTAATGTGCCTTCCCTTTTAGGTGTGAGCACATACATGGGTGTGGGCAGGAGAGTCAGGGGACAAACCGAAATATCATCCTCATGAATGCCATCTGTCTCCCTTGAGACCAGGGCTTCCACAGGTTCAGAAGTCACCAACTGGGCTAAGCTGGCTGATCGGAGATCCTCCTGCCTCTGGCTCTCCACTACCAGGAGCAGAAGCAGCATCTGTCTGATCTCTCATTTCTCATGGCTTCTGGGCACTGGTGTTAGGTCATCAAGCCTGCATATCCAGGCTCCCTACTTTCTCCCCTGGCCCCTGAGCATCAGTTAGCAGGACAGCCCATGCGTCTGTCCATCTATCATCTACTCCATGAAGCTTCCCTGGGTACATCAGGGGAGCAGACAGGGGGACAACTGCCGGTTCAGAACATAGGCATCACACCCGTGTTACTTCCCATGGAGGTCAGGTCCCTTGTGTGGCTTATTGTTTCTCCCTTGGGATAATTAATCACTCCAGGGCTGAAGCCTGAGGGTTAGGGTTAGGGTTAGGGTTAGGGTTCTGACACAGGACTACAGGTGATCTGCCCAATAGAATATTCTACATGCCAGAGATGCTCACTGAATATTTCCGAGAGGCCACAGCTTTACCAACAGGTGCCTTTAGGACTTAATGTATGTTCAGCAAAAAACAAAAATAAAACCGACAAATGACAGCAAACCTCAGTGAAGATACTGTTCTTCCGCTCAGAATCTTTCTACATGTTCCTGGTAGTTAACACTCAGGCAGCTTATGAAATCCAGCATCACCATCATATACTGTGACGTTTGCCCTCATAGACAAGGCAGTAGACATGGTTACCCCGGATGCCCACAGATGAAGCAGAGGAATAGGACCCAGGGCTCTGGAAAGTGGCCGCGAGAGGATACTCACGGCAGTTGGCTTCATCCTGGCCATCTTGGCAATCTCGGTGACCATCACAGCGCTTCCAGTTGGGGATACATTTCTTTGGTTGGTGGCACTCGAACTCAAATCGGTCACACTGCCCAAGCTGGGTAGGAGTGGAGGCAGCAGTGGAGTTTGCTAGGAAAATGTTTTTAAATTACTTTTTGGTATGGAGGAAGCTTGCCTGTAAGAGCAACCATTCAATGTGGTAGGGGCGGGGCACACCTGCCAGCTGAGGACAGAGAAAGCAAATGGGGGCGCTAATACCTTATGATGCTCCTCACAGGGTCCCACACAGTCTTACTGGAGATTCCCTTTAAAGACAGACCCAGGCATGGATATGAAGGAAAGCATAAGTCCAGGGAAAGTGACACGGGGAGTCTGGAGGGGCTGCATCCCACCGGGTGCTACTGGAAGAGAACACACTGAGCCAGCCAGCTCAGTATCACAGGGCCCTCCAAAGGCTCAGAAGTCATCTTCTCTGAGGGAAGCCCATATCTGAGGAGGGCAGAAGCCTGGGTGACTGTGCTTTGCAAAGAATCAAAACAAAAGAGCTGTCTAAGCGGCCATACTTGAGAAAGAAAATGCTACGGTCTACATAGCTAATTGCAGGGCTGCACGGTGAGATTTTGTTTGAAAAAATACAAACAAACCAAACCAAAAAGAGCATGAGGAAAATTAATCAACAGAGAGTGACAGACAACAAGGTCACCAGAAGAAGACTGAGGCTTGCGTCACTTAACCAAGCAGCTCCAGGAAAAATCCCTCAAACCCCAACACATCTCCACACCAGATGGAAAAAGGATGTAGATCAAAGAACGTCCTAATAAAAAGTCAGAACATGGGAGCCAAGTGGAAGATCTGATAAGCGGGTGGAAAATTTAAAATGAAACCACACACGGACCATTAGGCCAAGCTGGACCTGGCTTTCCTAAAAGCTACTCCAAGGACAACCACAGACGCCCCAACAATTCTAAAGAAAAGTTATTGACACGCCAGTGTTCTCAGTCCAGCTCCGACGTCAATCGGACCCGAAGATGGGACAAAACTGTTTCAAACATGTCGTGTCAGTCCCCGGGTATCTTTTCTACACATTCTCTTCCGGGAACTTTCAGTATTAAATGGGAGAGAGAAGAGAAAGGAGAAAAATCGAGACATCGTTGTGGACAGCTTTACAAAGACAACTGTGCTGGAACATGGAGGTAGGAACCACAGTAACAGGGCCCGAAATGAACATGCTGAGATGCTCCTACTGTGTTCTCAGCCGCTGCAGCATCAGCTCCACCCAACACGGTCTCTGCAGGCTGTGCTACAAGCTCCGAGGCTGGCCTGGGATGCAGACCGAGGGCCTCTCTCCAAAAGAAACTAAGAAAGAGGGGGTAGAAGCAGAGGAACAGGAGAAGCAAAAGAGAAAAGAGAAGGGAACGGGGTGGGGAGAAGAGGAGAGGGATGGGGAGAGGGATGGGGAGATGAGGAGGAAGGACAGGAGGAAAGAGGAAGGGGAATGCTGGGTGTTGCGATTTGCTCTCCTGGCCTGGGAGAATACCTCAGTGGATCATGTGCTCCCCTCACAGATGTAAGGCCCTGTAATCCCGGGGTTCCCAGGGGGAGATGAAAATAGAGAATTCCCAGAAGCTATACTGGTGTATGCAGAGCAAGAGAGCCTGGCTGTCTCAAACAAGTTGGGATGCAAAAATCACTGCTGTGGTTGTCCTCTGACCTTCACACATGGAAACATGCATGAACACATGTGCGTGCGTGCATGCGCACGCGCACACACACACTCATGCACACTGACATACACACAAGGAGGATTAAAAAAATTACTGATCTTCTACAAGACCACTGGGAGAGAGCAAGGCGGCAAGTTGAGAAATACTGTGGGTGGCTGTGATCAAGACACATGGTCTACATGTATGGAAATAATATAATAAGACCCACTGTTTTGTACAATGAATATACACTAATGCTTTTTTAAAAAACAAAATTGAAAAGATGAATTAGCAATTGTTAAGATATCACTTCTCGACCTTTTGGCTGAGATCAAGTGTAGAAATTGCTAAGATATTTGCCTAATAGTCACAGAACACCCCCCCCCCCCAAACCCTTCTCTGATTTCTCAGGCAGGAAACCACTGGTGAGTTTTTTAAACGGGAACAGTAGGACGGCACAGAGGGAGAGGCTCTCTGCAGACCCAGAATGGGCTCTGAAGAGCACTGTGCAAAGCATCCCAAACAAGTCTCAATTCTCCTCTCAAAAGCAAGCTTGGAACTGCTTCCAGTTCAGGGAAAGCCCCAGCCTCCCTCACCCCAGGTCTGTCTACAGGACAGGTGACTTCTCAAAGGTGGACCTCCAGCATCACAGTGGCTGTACAGCCCTTTTAGCTGTTTCTGTGATCAACCACTAGATGGCAGTGGTCACCCTTCTTTTAGAAGGAATGCCAGTCAGCCAGCGAGCATAAAAATTGGATCCTCTCCCTTAAGTTTTACACACACACACACACACACACACACACACACACACACACACACACACACACACACTGCCTTACTACCCCAACAGTAATTCTCCATTGCAAGGGAAACAGGGTTGGCGGGCAGAGTAGCTGGCCTTTTCAGACAGTACGCACACAGAGCAGTTTTCAAAGCTCAGATGCTTCTCTCGGGTTGCCACATGGTCTTGGTGCTCAATGCTTCCAGAGTCCCCTCCACAAAAGAAAATGCCAACTGAGCAAAGAAGGCCAGGACTCACCTAGAGAGGGGCAGGCTTCCTCATCTGAGCCATCAGCACAGTCCCTGTAGCCGTCGCACACCCAGGTGCCCATCACACAGGCCCCGCTGCTGCAGCGGAAGTAATTGGGTAGACATGTGGAGGGCCCGGGGGTGGGGGAGGGAAAGACATGAGAATCTGAAGAAGAACAAGCAAGGAGATCCTAGGTGTTAGTAGAAGCTTGATCTCCAGTGAAAATGTGTCCCAGACCTATGCCGACGTCCCTGTTGCACCCAGCTGAAGGAGACCAGTGGCAGACACAGCCCTGAACATCGGCCCACGTAAATTGCATTTATATGTGGGCAGGGAAAAGGGTTTCTGAAGAGATGGCAGCTTTTCCATACTACTTAGCAGATTTAATAAAGCACAACGCCTGCAACAATGTAACAGTTGCATGCCTTTGCCCTTTGCAAGGGCTCCTGACTGCTACCAGAGGAAGCCAGTGGACAGACACCCAGGAAGGCCCAGGTGGCTGGAGCAGTCTCAGGGAAGCCTAGCATGGCTTTAGCTAAAACATCACAATGACCCAAGACAAGAAGGCAAAAGGCAACAGAAAGCACATGTTCTAAACCAGGGCAGAAACTTATCAGAGCGCACTGGTATGGGGTCCTCTGACATTTTAAGACATTACAGAAAAATGTGGGGGGTGGGGGGGGGACCAGGGGGCTGCTGCTGACCAAATGTTGAGAACCAAGGCTCTGGGCTCCTTACCCCCAAGAAGCCCTTCAGGACCAGGAAGGGGTAGTCTT
Organism: Micromys minutus; assembly: GCF_963924665.1. Taxonomy (NCBI): domain Eukaryota; kingdom Metazoa; phylum Chordata; class Mammalia; order Rodentia; family Muridae; genus Micromys; species Micromys minutus. Next base: position 35,340,113 of record NC_137985.1, read on the forward strand.
GAAGACAGTGGAAACCACACACAGATTGGAAAACGGAAAGTGGAGAACCCGGGGCTGAGGGCCTGAGTTCAATCCCAGAAGCTACACAAAATGCTGAGCATAGTGGCTTACACTTTTGAAACGCTAGTGAGGGGGAAGGCAGGCAAACAGGCCTCTCTGGAGTTTGTTGGCTAGCCCGCTCAGCCTAATTGGTGAGCCCCAGATCCCCAGTAAGACACTGTCTCATAAACCAAGGTGAAAGGAGACTGAAAACTGACAGAGGAGGTTGACCCCTGACCTCCATAAGCACCTGGACAAACATGCAGAATGAAGAGGAAATAGGAGGATGACATCACTGAAGCACTTGGTGTCTCTCACACACACAAAAGCCAAACCATAAGGATTAAGCCAGGCACTCTAAAGAGGGTGGGAGTCTTCAGCCAGGCGGAGCTGTCCTACTGAACAGGTGGCAGGGTGGGGCTTGGGATGACACAGTCCCCGGGGTTCTCACCTCCACAATCCTTCTCATCAGACCAGTCCCCACAGTCATTCTCTCTGTCACATTTCCACCTGTTGGGGATGCAGTGACCATTCTCACAGTGGAACTGAAAGTAGCGGGAACAGTTTGGGGCCTCCGTGGGGTTTTCTGCAGAGATCAAACAAGCCTGTCATTTCCACTGCACCCGATGTGAACCCGAGGCTTCACCTGTGTTCATCTCCCCAAGGGTACCTGCCCGCCTCTCCCAGAGAATATATGGTATCTTCACAGATCCGAGAAGAGACAAAGAATATCTGCAAACTCAGCAGCACCCCATCTTCCAACTCCCATTTCTCTGACCTATTCTGGCACCCTGAGAATGGTCACTTCAAGTTCTAATTGTGACACTTTACCAATAACTTGTGGAGACAGCCCAAGGATGCTGGTATGTTCTGGACCTGCTGGAGCGAGGTACACTCCTCAGCACTGGCCGTCAGGACAGTTCATCTCCACTGTCAACATACAGTGGACTCAGAATTGTCATGGAAACATGCCTCTGAGTGTGCCTATTAGGGCTCTTCCAAAATGTTTAATTGAACAGGAAAGACCCATGCTAAGCCAGGGTGACATGTTCCATGGGCTGCAGCCACGGGCTGGATACAAAGGAGGAACTAAGCTGAGTATCCGCACTCATTTCTCTCAGCTTCCTGACAGTGTGGCTGTCTCGGGTTGCTGTTGCCACGATTCCCTCGCTGTGGCAGATTACACCCCTACACTACGTGCCAAAAAAAAAAAAAAGTTTCTTCCTAAAGGTGGCTCTCTTGTGCATTCTGCCACAAGGTAAGTCACCAAGACACCGTTCTCCCTTACGCATTATCTCCTGTACGTGGGCTGTGGTCCTCGATGCTGAGGAAGTGTGAGAGGCCCCTGAGCATCCCCATCACTGTAACTGGAAGGCTGGCTGAGTGAGGCGGGCTTCTTACCACAGTTGGCCTCGTCAGAGTAGTCCCCACAGTCATCCATCCCGTCACACTTCCAGATCAAGCTGATGCACACGCCATTCTGACACTGGAAGCCGAACTCATCACACTCCTTGTGGAACTCGGGGTCTTGAGCTGGAGGGCAAGAAGTATCGGTCAAGGCCAGGGCACTTCCAAGCTGGGGAGCTCAGAGCCGCAGGGCCCCGTGGTAGCGAAGGTCCCACACGTAGAGCTCAGGGAGCCCTGAGAAAGGCGGGGCCCAGTCTCAGCAGAGCACTGTGTTAATGAACCGGATCCCCGCACTCACATGGGACACTAGGATCCTTAGGAAAGGATTGTCACTTAAGCCCAGGTTTTTGGTGCCAACCTGGGCAACATGGCGGGACCCTGTTCCTTTAAATAAAAATATACAACAGTGGAAGTTTAAACATAGATACGTACAGGAGAAAGATCGTGGGATTAGACATAGATACGAATAGGAGAAAGATCACGGGATGAGAGAGGCCCCAGACCATGCTCCTAAGACCTCAAGAGTGGTCAACAGAGTTTCTGTTGGCTGAGGCACCCAGTCAGTCTACTGGATTTTGGAATATAGCTTAAGACATGCACGGACCAAAGCTATGCTTGGAATATGAAATGCCCCTAATAGGCTTATGTTTGAACCCCTGCTACCGCTATTCTAGGGGGCTATGGAAACTCTGGGAGGTGGAATGTAACTAGGAAAAGTAGCAACTGAGGCTGGGCCTTTGAGGGTTTGCACTGGGTCCGCTTTTCACTCTGCCCTCCGTGTGTCATGCGGTAAAACAGTCACAGTGACACAGAAGCAAGGACTGGGGAGATTCTGCAGCAGGGGAGGCTGGCTGGAGAGTATACAAAGAAGGGCTGGCTCTGTGCTAGGAAGACCACTGGACTGACGCTGTGCCTCAGAGAGATTAGCCCGTCAATATAAAGGGGGGACCAGTCTCTCCCATAAGGTGACACTTGACAAGGCCCTGGTCACTCCCCAGCCTCATCACATTCATGTATAACCAATAGGGGCAAGGTGTTGGTGCTTCTATGAGAAAAGGAAAAGGACCTGCATCCAAGTCTTGGGTGCCCCACAGAGTGGCCAACTTCCGTGTACACTCGACCTCCCCAAGCCGCGCACTCACAGCATCCGGCGAAGGCGGCATCCTCGTCAGAGCCATCTCGGCACTGGACAATCCCGTCACACACCATGGAGTGGAACAGACACTGCTGACGGTTCTTACACACAAAGTCCATGAAACGCGTGCAGAAGGGCTCTGAAAGGGAGCGGCGAGGAAGGGCCGTGAGCAGCTGCGGCTGGCAGGAGGGCTCTGCAGCCCTGAACAAGTGCTCCTGGACAGGATCCATGCACGGTGATGGTGACAGGCACTAGGGGTGGAGCACCTCTTTCTGCAAGGCCCTGAGCCACTGGGGGTGCAGTTTATGCCACTGAGTGAAAGCACTTGTCATAAAGAAGACCGTGAAAACCCCGAGACAATAGTAAACGGGGCATCGGAATAAGAGATTTTACTGTCTCTGCATACATGTGGAACAAGGAAATGAGGGGGGCCAGCATCAAGTACTCTTTGTGCCTAGGGCACAAGGCTAATGAGCAAGAAGCTCAGACTGCACCCCAGAGGTGCCTGGCACAAAGCCCACACCTTAGCCATGATTAATAGGACACCGACTCTCTGATACAAAGGTCAGCAATTATTCTCTACAAGAAGCCGGCATTACAGGCCGAATCGCACTCGCCCTGTTTCCAACTCCTCTGTGGAAACCCTGAGACCAATGTAACTAACTCTATCGGGAGACCAGTCCTTTAGAAAAGCCAAAAGCCACTGGGGTTTTAAAAACAAGGTCACTAGAATGAGAGAAATCACAATAGGTTGTGTCCCTGTGAGGAGAGACATTGGAAATGCTTATGAAGAAGAGATCATGGAAACCCATAGCAAGAAGGGATCTGGATGTGAGAAATAACTGCCTTTTAATAGTTTTCATACTCTTGTACACCAATTCCTTATCATATGCCCTCTCTCTAACTTGTGTGTGTTTAAACATGCCAAACCTAAGATGTTGTTCCCATGAGAACCCCCACACCTTTAGAGAGAGGTGTTGGCCTTTGTTTTATAGAAGCCTAAAACACAGTGTCTTCTGTGTGCTCAGTTTCACCACAATAGCACAAGAACAGCCACATGCAACACACAGTGTGTTCAATGTGACTTCAGAAGAACTAGGATGAATCTGGCCGTGGGCCAGTCTGCCATGCCTAATACTAACACACGCTTTTGAATGATGGGCCGGATCCTGCCTAGGGGCCAGGTCACACCTGTACTAACACATCTGTTCTCAACCTGTACTGCACATGAGAATCGTGTGGAGCACTGTAAAAACAAAACCAAAACACCAGAAAGATCTCAACACCCAAGCCACACTCAGTGCTACTCAGAACATCTGAGGTAGCTCCCAGACACTGTGGCTTTTAAAAGCCCCCAGCTATTTCCGGCACCACCACAGATGTATACTACAATCTTTTTAGGATTGAAATGGGATAGGAAACAGTTCCAGTGATATCCAGTGATAAGCTTTAATGAAACCAGGCAAGTGGAAAAGGTAAGTGCCCAGGCGAAGAGAACCACGCGGCTGACGGTACACACGGCAACCAAATGGCCACGTTTACCTAAGTGTGCTCTAACGCCCCAATCACCCTGCTCAGCTCAATGCATCCTTTCTCCCCCAGCCTTGTATCCTTGCCTGACCCATGCCCTTAGGTCGAGAACTCTGGGGCCAGGTACCAAAGAAGAGGTTGGTGCAACCACCAGGGCAAGGACTGGACTTACCACAGTGCTGCTCATCGGAGCCGTCGGGGCAGTCCCGCAGCCCGTCACAATGCTTGCTGGATGGGATGCACGTGCCGTTTGGGCAGTGGAATCCGTTGCATTTTTTCTCTGAAATTCAAGTCAATCATAGAACAACAGTGAAGAAACAGGCAGGTGCTCACACTTGTTGGCCAAGGGCAAGGCCACACCACCTCCAGGGTGATTTGTTACTGGCTAGCAAAGTTACAAACAGACATATATATGTATGTATATGTAAGATCCTGCAATTCCAAAAGCAGATGTGCATTCTGTTTACACAACTCAAAAAAAAAATGCAGGAACAAAACTACAGCCTTAGCAGAAGCACAAATGTTACATTATAACACATTGTAGTTATAGTTAATGCGTTGTAGTTACATTGCAACACATGGTAGCAGGAACCAGCCACTTGTATGGAGGGACTGTTGAACAAAAGGCTACATGAGTCTGGAGAAGACTATTATTTTAAAAAAATCATCTAGGATATACCACTATGTAAAAAAATTTACAAGGTACAAAATACCATTCATGGCACATTGTGTGTCTCTGAGAGGTATAAAGAATATATGTGCCTTTAAATTTATAATCATAGTTCATATAACAATGGGGTATGTGCTAAGAAGTGTGTCAGTGGTTAGTTTTGCTACTCTGTGAACATCCCAAGACAGTGGTTAGACAGACCAAGATGGCATCAGCAGCTCGGTCACTTTACATGCTCTGGAGAGACAAGGTAAACAGGAGAGGCAGTGGCACCTGGTGAAGTGGCCCGCAAGGATGGCAAGAAGGATATACATAGCAAACAGGCAAACAGCAGCGCAAGTAAGCGTTATCACCTTTGCACCACACATAGTGCTCAACCGTGTGTTGTATACAACTGGCAGCACTAAAAGCTGATTGACCCAAACACCGCCACAAACCCACAAGTGACACATCCCACCCTGATGTTAGGAAGCTCGGAGTCACTGCCCAACAAAAACTTCACATCTCCTGTGTTATCTGTAGGACCACTGTAATCAGAGCCCATCACTGACTGAGACAGCCTGATACAGCTATGTCTGCCCAGCAATATTCTTAATCATTTAAAAACACTGACCAATATGTAAAACCATTAAAATATGGTTTTCTACAAGAATGGGGCAGAAAGTATGCAGATGGGGGTGTGGGTGTGGGTGGGAGCAACTTTTACTCTAGACCCCTTTGGGCTTTTTCTATTTAGGCTTTTTTCTCCCCGACTGTACTATTAAAATAACCAATATAAAAAGGAAGAAAGCAAATGAGTTTTGTAAGATAAGACTCCACAATTTGGCTTCTTTATTAGACATAAGAATTAAGGATCATCCTAGATTAATAGCAAATAAATTCGGAAAGTGCTGTGAATGTTAGTGGATTGTTTATTTAAAAACACCTAGGAAAAATTCATTATATTTTTATAAGAAAAGTTTCAGCAATAGGAACAAAAAAGGATGCAAACTCTTGAGTTATTAAATCCAGGATTTTATATGCTCTAAAAATGCTTAGCACCTCGATTCTTACTCTTCGGGAATCCTAAGGCAAAGAAAGCCCCTTTGGAGTATGTTTGCTTAGAGACCTTGAGAGTCTGGTGTCTCACAGCCATTTCTGGTGAAACTGAAGCCAGAACTAAAGCATCCTGGCGCCAAATCCTCACCGAGTCTCTCTGCCTAAGTGGCCAGCACTGCTTGGAAGTGAGGGAGCCAACAGGGCAGGCGCAGTCTTTGAGAGCCCAGCACCTTGCGGACGGTTCACTCTACAGAGACTAGATTCTAAGGCAAGGAAATGTGCTGCAGTTGGTATTCCTGGAAAACTAGTCAAAGAGCATCACTCAGATGGAGGAAAGGTCCACACGTCTATGGCTTGGGAAAAGGCTTAATGCCGCTATGTAAAAACCATGTTGGAGAGAGAAGGGAAGAGAGTCCTGAAAACAAGTGCGATGATGACGTCATCAGGGGAGGTGACGGGGAGTGTGCAGCTCAGGATGGGCAGAGAGCATTTACGACAATCTAGCAGCAAAAGGGACCATGGGAAGGCATGGCAACCTCTGCCACCATGAGTCCATATTGTACAAAGTGTCCCCCAAAATAGCACAAAGGCGAAACAGGCCTTCTAAGCATCTTGCTGCTTTAAGAGGGAGAGCAGAACATTCTCAAATGCCCAGCCAGGATCAACTGGATAAAGCAGATCACAATTTCTATAAGATAAACATGCATCTTTCATTAAAATGCTCACTACAGGAAATGCTGGCATATGGGAGAAGCTAATTTTAAGCTTTGGAATCTGAAAGGAGAAGTGTGTGTAAGGGCTTACAGAATGATATTTGACCCCAGCGACTCCACATCTACGAAAATTCAGAATGTCCAGCAAAGGAATGTTAGCTATCTAATAGAGAAAGCACTGTATATACGGTTCTATGTGTGTTTGTGTGTGTGTGTGTGTGTGTGTGTGTGTGTGTGTGTGTGTGTGTAACTGCTAACACATAAGAACAAAGTTTCACCTCCTGCCTCATTGGCTGCCCCTCCCCTTAATGACAGACCCCAGGGAAGGGCCAGGGAATCTGAATTTTACCACAGCTGACAGGATCTTCATCAGAGCTGTCTTGGCAATCGGCATCACCGTCACATGCCCATCGCTGGGGGATGCAGTGGCCGTTATGGCACTGGAAGTTGGAGGCCTCACAGGTGTGGTAGATGGCTGCCAACAAAAAGAGGGACAAAGTCATTCTTCCTTTTCCACTTTCCCCTGTTAACTACCAGAAGGAAGTTCTCCACTAGATGTCAAGGTGTGGACTTAGGGAGCAGCTGAGGTACAAGTACTTTTGTCCCTTAGTAATATCTTTACTGCTAAAGAGACAGGTGAGGCCATGAGACAGGAGACCGGGGGGCCACTAAGGGTAGGGAGCACTCAGAATTTGGGGAGCACTAGCTCTCTCTACCACCATGTACCACCAGTGAGATAGCATCATGTCTACCACAATCACTTAGAGGAAAGAGAAGGCAGCACTAGAGGAAAAGCTACCGCTATACAAATGGCTCTTTTGCACAAGGGCCAAGGTCACCAAGAATTAATTCAGAAAGATCTCAACCAGCACTGGCGGGTTGCAGTGTGGCAGAAGTTAGTGGACAGATCTAGTCACCTACAGAAAAGACTCCTCACAACACTGGAGCATTTCACACAGGAGGAGTGGCTGGGAGAGACGGTGTCTGCAGTGGGCCCTTCCTCTTCAGAGTGCTACCACTGAACACTCTCACAGAAGTCTCCTCCCTACAGATGCCACGAGATAAGAGGCGCTGTGTGTTCTGGGGGAAGGGTTCTAGACCTTCCCCAGCAACTGTCTTCAGAGTTCTGCCAAGTTATAAAGTGACATGATCCTATGTAATTTTAAGTAACACCACCCCATTTGAAATCCAGAAACTTCCAGACCCACAAAACACAAGGAATTCAGAATCTAAAAGAAAGCAAGCTGGGAACCAGGAATGATTTAAATCTTCTACAAAGGCAAGAGCGACACCTGACACACTCAGCATCCAGGGCAATCACCTAAAACAGTGATTCTCAACCATCCCAACAATGTGACCCTAACAATGTAACAATTCATGTTGTGGTGACCCCCAATCATAAAATTCTTTCATTGCTACTTCATAACTGTAATCTTGTTACTGTTATGAATTATAACGTAGATATCAATTATGCAGGATATCTGACATGGGGCCCTGTGAAAAGGGTCATTCGGACATCTACGGGCTCACAGGTTGAGAGCTGCTGACTTAAAAGAAGGCAATGAGACAAAGAAATGCAGTTTCCCGTTTGTTTTTGGTTTACCCATTTATTTGTTTGCTTGTTTAGTTTGAGTCAGGGTCTCGCTGTGTATCCCTGGCTGCCTTCGAACTCACTGTTGACCGGGCTGGCTTTGAACTTGCAGGGATCACCTTTTCTCTGGCTCCCAAATGCTGAACTTAAAAGCATGCAGCCCTAGAGGTGCTGTTAGAAAGTAGCGGCTTCATTTGCATACAAAGTCATTAAACTTAACTCCAAATCTCAAAGGTCAGCCCAAGCATATAACACTTTGCATGAGCCCAAACCAACAATGTAATGTTTCCATGAAGAAAGAGGAAGTTGTTTTTTATCTGTTCACTGCTGAAGGAATGTTCAAACCTGTGTTGTTCACAAGTAGCATAAATAAGTACACAGAGAGCTCCTGATTTACAGGGAGCACACCTTAAGACATTTCATGGATATCTAGAACTTTAGAGACTACTGAACACTACATACATATGTTCTATGTTCTAACATGCATTTCTATAACGTCTGAATCATAAAAATAGAAACCATAAATCATAAAAATAAATTAGTTAGTAATAATAAAAAATAAATTAAAAATAAAGTCATAATAAATTAAAAGTAGTTAATAATAAAATAGAACAATTAAAACTTATTTACAATGTAAAAATTATTTATTTATGAAATTTTCTATTTAACATTTTTGGATGGGATAGGCTATTGGTAGCAAGTCAAACAGTACAAAGCGAAAATATTGGCAAGGAAATATTGCAACCTAGACAAGTTCCTGTGGCTCCTGTAGTGGGAATAGAGATCCTCCCAAAAGAAGGAGAAAAACCAACCAGAAAGAGCTGTTTCAAGCAAGCTACAGTGTTTTATTCAGATCAGATGACTGGAGAATTAGAAAAATGGCCCATGTCTGCCAGAATCCCTACTGAACTGAAGGCCACTCTTTCGCAATGCTCAGAAATACCGAGAACCTGGCTCTTCAAACCATTTTGAAACACGTACAATCCATTATCTGTCTTTTCATCTCTGAAGACCAAAGAAGTAGGCATGTGAGTCCACAGGGATCTTTCAATGTTTACAAGCCAGGGCACTTAAGAGTCCATTAAAGGTTTTTTAAAATATACTCATGCTGAAAAGAGGAATCTATGAATGGTGCGTGTTACGTGAGTTTCTGTCTAGTAACAACCATTGCCTATACTCTGATTTATCAATGCTGAGAGTCCGGCGTCCTCTAACCAATTTCAGCCTGGCTCCTTTTCACAGAGCGTAAACTCATTTAAGGCTCTTATCTGGAGGATCTACTTGTTATTCGGCTTGTGCACTTTGTTTTAATTGATAACAATTTCAAAGTGGGGTTTCCAAATGACAGTCTAGGAGAGTGTGTCTGAGATCCCCAGATTTTAGCCCAGAGGCAGGGATCAGAAGGATTAATCAGCTTTCAGAATTTTACTCAACTGACCAGGCATGCCTAGAATGTGTAGCCTTTTCCTTTTCTGGATTAAAAATAAATCTTCTGAGTAATTCGCTAGTCATCTGATTTTAAGTGTCTGAGAAATAATATATGCTCAAAAATAATACTTCAGCAACCCAGATGGAGAGACTGACTGATCCAGCATTTGAAGACTCAGGATGACGGGATTCACTGGAACTGTGGGGTCAGTTGGGTGAGTATCAGTTTAACAGAGGCGTCCTATTACTTCCTCTCTGGCTTTGATTTTTCCCAACTTATCAACATCAGTTGGAACGTCTGATTAGAATCATTACCACACAAGTGGGCTTAAAGAGATGGATACTAAAATCTACAGAGGGAGATCTCTGTCTCACTTCTTACAAAGCACTGAACTACTGTGGAGTGCACTGGAGGAAAGACTTGTGACTGGAACTAAATTTGAATAATTGATGATATAAAATTAAAAAAAACATAAAGAGAACTAGGAAGAATTACAGGTTATCGCTGGGAAATGACTAGATGTTTTAGATACAATATTTATTTTAAAATGTATTTATTTAAAAATAGTTGTTTTACAAAAAGTATCTATAGCCCTAGAAACCAGAATTCGATTTAGATGAAAAGAGAATTTAAGAACTGGAAGGCAGCTCTAAAGAAGTAACTCAGAGTTTAGTTAAGAATCCAAAGGAATAAATATAAAAACTGGAAAAGAGATCAATAGGATGATGTTGCCCAGTGAAGGGCTGAGAGTAACTGGTGAGTACCAGGGACCTTCACGAACTACTCAACTGTAAGATCCAAAACCAATGAAAAGCATAAATTCTCAGATCTTGAGAAGAAAGCAAGTCTCCAAAGGAAATAAGTGAAATTTCATAACAGTAAAAACCATAGAGACAAGGATGTCAGTACTACAGATACTCTGAGAAGAGAATTAAAATGGGCACATGAGTCTATAAGAACTAGAATAACTCCATCAATAAAACTACAGGAACAGACTTTAAATGAAGAAATCCAGACTCAGCTGGATCTGAGGCTAGTGACACATTAATACTCACAAAGCCCTGAGTCGTAAGAACAACTGAAGGGACACAAGACAATAGCTGGTAAAGTGACATACTGGCAAATGTTTGGTCACTAAAAGTAGTAAGTTGGGGAGCAGGCAAAAGTGTTCAACAGGTAGAGGCACCTGCTGCCATTCTTGACAACCTGAGTTCACTCCCTGGGATCTACATGCTAGAAGGAGAGACTCCTGAAAGTTGTCCTATGACCTCAAAACATCTTCACAGGTGTGTGCACTCATGCTGCACACATACTAGACAGACAGACAGATAGTCATATAGACAGACAGACATATAGTCAGGCAAACAGACAGACATATAGTCATGTAGACAGATAGATAGTCATATACACAGACAGACAGACATATTAGTCAGGTAGACAGACAGACATATAGTCAGGGAGACAGACATATAGTCATATAGACAGACAGACATATTAGTCAGGTAGACAGACAGACATATAGTCAGGTAGGCAGACAGACAGAGTCATGTAGACAGACAGACATAATCAGTAGACAGACAGATAGATAGGTCATCGATAGGTGATTAATAGAGGATAAATAATAGATAAATAGATGGTAGATAGATAGGTAGGTAGGTAGATAGAAACAAGTAATAACTGATTAATTTTAGATATTTACTATTTATTTATTCATTAATTTAGAGGTGATGGGAATCAAACCTAGGGTCTCAGTCATGCTGTGCAAAATCACTGACCTACATTCCCAGCCCTAATGTTTAAGGTTTTAAAAGAAAAAACTAGAATATTACCTATCCAGTGCTTTAAAACACTCAATAGTTTACTAAGCATTTTAATTTTCTAGTTGTGGGCAAGAATTTAAAGTGCTTAAACACCTATGAGAGAGGAAGGATGTTATGAGTACAAAGAAATTCTTTCTTAAGTGAACATCAAAACAATTAGGGTATTTTCAAAGGAATAAAGACCCCAAACGAACCCTAGGTAGCAACACAGAGGATGAGAATGAGGAATACTCTCAACTCAGAGAGCACAGTGACACCAGGACACCAGGGCAGACAGCCCTGACCCATCTCTTTGTCTGGATTCAGTAAATCAGGAAATGAAGCGTCACACCTAGGGCAGAATGAGCTGGAATCCACCCTCTAACTACTCCGAGATGGCAAGAAGGAGAATCAGTCTTAAAGGGCTTTGAAGAAACACTGGCTCAAGGTACAGTTAAACGGCAAAATGGAGTTCCATCACTGTCAACAGGAAAGTACAGGCAAAACCTGGAGTTTATGACACGCCCACCCATGGTACTGAAGTGTTAATTCATTCCAGAAGTCTGGCGCAAGCTGCTGCAAGCTGGGTTGGTCTAAAATGGCAGTATTAACGAGGTGTTCGACCATGCTGCAATTTACATCCTGGATGCCTGAGTGCACCCTTCTAAGAGGTAATTAATTATCTATCCAAACTCAAGCCTACAGACGGCCTGTATGTGCTTCTTGGCTCCTAGCAGCTCCTAGGTTTCCCTCTTTAGTAGGCCACACACACTGTAGAAAAGAATTGTCCTGCACCCTTCGAGGGGAGACTACACCCCCAAAACGTGGCCTTCTTGGAGCTGAGATTGTGGGGGCATTACTGGGCATCCTAATAGTACACAGGACCATTGTTTTGGAGTGCTTAGGACCAAACTGAATTCCAGCTTCTAGAGGAATCTGGGAATTACGAAAATTTTCTATTCTAATTTTAGTTCTTGAAAAGTTATAGTCACATAAAAACATAGGGTCAGCAGGAAGGATAGTAAAACAAGACTTGTTTTCACAACATTCCCAACATCTTGAACTACCCAGTGTTCACCATTCCCATAAACTCTGCCAATCACTCACAAAAATAACGTAGGCATGCGTGAAATTAAGAGAGGAACTGGAACGTAGCCCCTGTCTTTTAGCATCTCACACTCCTCTCCCACCCATGATGTTCCCAAGGATAAAATCTTAACCCAAGAAATGCAAGCCCAGCCTGTATTTTAACCCTCTTAGAGAACCCTTAATTGGTTTAGTGCTACTCCAACCATGGATTTGACAGCTCACATCCATCTGTAACCAGTTCTAGAGGATTGGATGCTCTTCTCTGAGGGTACCACATACATACGGCTCAAATACATACATACAGGCAAAATGCCAATACACATAAAATAAAAATAAATCTTAAGAAGACATGGTTCTGGGGCTGGAGAGTTGGCTCAGTGGTTAAAGGCACTGACTGTTCTTCCAGAGGTCCTGAGTTCAAGTCCCAGCAACCACATAGTGGCTCACAACCAACTGTAATAAAATCTGATGCCCTCTTCTGGTGTGTCTGAAGACAGCTACGGTGTACTTATATAATAAATAAATAAATCCTAAAAAATGACATGGTCCCTAGACCAACAGTCTATCTATATGAAAGGTTTCTTACTAACTGGTCCCAAAGAATTAAAAAGATGGATCTAGCATATAGAGCCCCCAGAACACTGTGGAGTTCTACTCACAGCTCTACCTTGTTACACACAAGCTCTGAGGAAGGCTGACCTGGCTCTTTCTAACACTAATTCTCAGCATCTAATTTCTATGCTCGCTTAAGGCCCAAATGCTAGATAAGCCTTGCTTACCAGTACAGTTGGCTTCATCAGACCAGTCCCTACAGTCGTTGTCTCCGTCACACACCCAGGAGGACCGGATGCACATCCCGGAGCTGCAGTTGAACTCGTCGCTGCGACACTGGTGCATCTCTGTGGGGAGAAAAGCACAGCAGGGATTGGAGGTCAGAGACTGGGCATGCTCAGAATTCTGCCTCTGACATCCCAGAAGTCAGAAATGGACACACGCCAACCATTTTTTTTCAGACTATGTAGACACAGAGACCTTTACTAGGAGCCATCTATCCTGGATCATCCACAGACATGGTGGAAAGAAAGACCTCAAACCAAGGATGTAAGGTCACCTAGAACAGTTCCCATCATGCATGATGCAAATGGGTTCTAGATGTGCTAAGATACTGACACCCAGAGACTCTGAAAAATAAAAAGCAACCTCTCCCATTTATCATGACATTTGCTATGGACTCCACAAATATTTCTGCACCTGCTATGGCAATGAGACTGAAGTTAGGACACAATGATGAGAGAGGCCAGAGAGCAGAGGTTTCGAGAACCGGAGATCCTAGACACACAGCCCAATGTTGAGGGAGAGCTGTGGGCTGCTCACTGGAAGATGCTCACCTCAAAGAAAGTGGCTCTAGTGTTGAGACTGCTGAGGAGAAGATAGAGCTCAGGGATGCCCATGGCTTTGCTCCCCAGAAGGAACAGTTCCTAGAGCCAATGATTCAGTGCAGCTTGGCCAAAAGAAGCAAGTATTCCCCATATCATCTTTAGGTCTTGGGGAATCACAAAACCCCATGGAGGCCTGAACATACCCCTACCTCCAAACCCCTACAAGGAATTCACTGATGCGGCAGAACAAGATAGGACCTTTAAAAGGTGGTTAGGGGAGGGATCTATGACCTCACTGAGGGAGAAGGTAGGCTCTCTTCACCACTGCTGCCTCCTGGGGACACAGAGAAGGTAACCATATGATAGACTAGCCTCTCACGAGATGGCAAATCTTCTGGTACCTTGATCTGGAAACTCCAAGACTCCATAATGAGGAGAAATTAATCTCTACTGTTTATAAGTCATATGTTTATAAGTTTATTTTATTTTATTTTTTACAGAAGCCTAAAAGGACTGAAACACAGAACTTCCAAGTGGAATTATCTTAAGCCTCAAACATACAGGAGGAGTGGAGTAGCTGACCGGCTTAGTGCAGCCGAAGAAGGTACTTGCTGTGTAAGTTTGCATATGCTTAGCCCAGAGAATAGCAGTATTAGGAGGTGTGGCCTTGTTGGAGTAGGTGTGTCACTGTGAGGATGGGCTTTGAGACCCTCATCCTAGCTGCCTGGAAGCCAGTCTTTTCTTGTCTGCCTTTGGATCAAGCTGTAGAACTTTCTGCTCCTCCAGCCCCAGGTCTGCCTGCATACTGCCATGCTTCTCACCTAGATAATAATGGAACAAACCTCTGAATCTGTAAGCTAGCTCCAATTCAGTGATGTCCCTTGTAAGAGCTGCCTTGGTCATAGCAATGAAAATCTTAAGACATTGTGTAAAAGTGGAGGGAGAGAACTCATCAAGTTGTCCTTTGACCTTCACGCGTGTGCTATGGTGCATATACACATACACGAAAACACACACACACACACACACACACACACACACACACACACACTATTAGAATAATTTGAAAAATGAAAACAAACAAGGATAGCCAAGCATGGGACCCAACACAGATGTCCAACTTGTTTTCCTCAAAGACCTGCTGATAGCAAAGGTGATGAATGAGGTGCTCATGAGGAGTCGGAGGCTTATGAAGCAGCCCAGCATTGAAGAGTTGCAGTAAGTAGGATCTTGTGATGGTTTCAGGGCCAATGAGCAGGAGAGAACCATGAACCAAGAATGGGGGTGGGGAACAGAGGTGCTGAGCTGTCAAAGATTCAACTGGTACCCAGACAGGGAGCTAGATGAGCACAGGGACTTGGAAACATGTGGGGTTACATTTCTTCCAGGGGAAGGTACACTCCTACTGTACCCACAAACGTCATCCTCTGAGTTGTGGGGCAGAAAGGAAAGAGTGCTAGAAAGAGTTGTAGATCCCAAGGCCATTTTGATGGCATTTGATAGAAGAATTATTATGGAACAAAAATAAATAAATAAAACAAAACCCCATTCCCTCTCTAGCCAGGCCAAGGTACACCCTATACAAAAGTGGCCCTAAGTGTGTTCAATTATTTGTTTGTGCTAAAATGATTTGTGAAGAGCCCCTGTTCTGCTAGGTCTAGCCCCTGTGAGTCAAACCACCTGCTCATAGCAAACAAAGCCAACCCTGTCCATGTGCACACTCAACAGCTTGCCTGCCCTGACCTTATAGACAGAAGGGAGGGTCGGCAGGGTCTCAGCAACTCATCACCATGTCTGGGTTGGCGTCTGCCCTCCAATTTTCCTTTCCCTCTAGACTGATAGGTCCTCGGGGCTTGTGCGCTACACACACTGATAAAATCTTCAACAGTAGGTAGCAGCTTCAGACCAGTGCCTGCTCAAAACATTGGCAGGGCAGTGGGATACAACAGAAAGGAATTACAAAAGAGGAGGTGGGAGCCCTCAGCTCCCGGCTCTGACATAAAGTGATCCTGTCATATTGGATAATCCCGCTAAGGAGATCATTAAGGTGGATGCCAGTCAAAGAGTAGATGAGGAGGCCCCACTAGTCCCGGCGATGGCAGCGGATTAGAATTCCAGACACAGACACCTTCATTTAGAGAGCCAGGGTTACCTCAGTGCGGCCAGCCGGCTCCTGACAGAGGGTATGGCATTGGATTGGTTTGAAGAGAACAACGATACATCTGTGCAGCAGGGCACGCATCTGTAGCCCCAGCACGCAGGAAGATGAGGCAGGAAGATCTGGAGGACCAAGCCACCCTAGGCTCTATGGTTATTAAGAATGCAGTGGGGTTTGGGGAAGCATAAAGATGGCTCAGTGGGTAAAGTGCTCTCCATGCAAGCCCAACAATATGAGTTCGATCCCCACAACCCATGTAAAGGTGGGAGGGTGAGAACTGACTCCACATTTATTCCTCATCCATACCCACACATACATGTCCCCCACTCAGACAAACTATGGTGCACACATTCACATGTACATCATGGCCACATATAATAATGATAAAATGAAAAACAAAAGGACTAATTGAATCCACTCAGAAAACACACACCCTTGACTTCACATCTCAAGTATACATTGTCTAAAAGAGAATAGAGGGCCCATTTTTTTTTTTTTTCTTTTTCAGATTGGAAAACAAAGGCTGATCAAGAATAAGTGGGGGTGGGGTCTAGATGCCACCTCCTGACCATTATCCAGAGATCGGTGATTCCAGAGTAACTGAATGCTCGTGTAAAACAGTGAAGTGGTCCTACAAACCTGAGCAGAGGAGAGAAATGGCAGGCCCCTGATATGAGGGTAGAGGTGGGCATGCAGGTGGGAGATGCCAAGTCCCAAACTGTCTAACAGCAACGCTTGACTCCAGCCCACCCCTCCATTAGCAGAGCCCTGTGAGCAGCATGAGGACCCTCCCAGGAACACCCCCTTACCACAGTGTCTCTCATCACTGTTATCTCCACAGTCGTCTTCAAGGTCACACTTATAGGACAGTGGAATACAGGTCCCCGACTCCTGGCACCGGAACTGGGTGTCTGCATCACAGACTGTGGTGGCTACCATGAGAAACAAGCTACACGTTGATACCTTTGTTTGGTCCAGTTCAGAAGCGACACATTGATACATTTGTTACGTCCAGTTTATCCCCTATCCAGCTACAAACCTCCCCACCAAAATAGCAGTTAAAACTAGAGGGAGGCAGACTTTAATTATAACAAGAACTACACCCAGACCTCATGGCAGAAACAATCACACAAGAACCTGAAACACCCATCCAAGGTAGAAAAGAATGTTTTCCAAGGCTGGCTGTAGATAGAAATGGGGCTCAGAGGGTGAGACACTGCTGTCTGGATGGGAGAGCAAGGGCAGGGCTGAAGTAACCCCTAAAATCCTTCCAGACTGTCAAGCACTCTTCCCAAGCAAGCAACATAAACTCCATTGTCTGCAAGGGATGCCCCTTCGCCGACCAGCAGCTGGCACACATCGCACAGGTGACCCAGAATACAGACAGAATCCTACAGGCAGAAATGACTATTACATCTGCACCCAGTGAGGGCTGGGGTTTAAATCCTCCCACTAACTCCCTAAGCTACCTCTGTTGTAAAATGAAGGTAAAGTAACTGTGGTACAATCAGCCAGGACTCTCTCTCTCTCTCTCTCTCTCTCTCTCTCTCTCTCTCTCTCTCTCTCTCTCTCTCTCATCTTATTCTTTACACCCTCTTCCCTCTAGTATTGACAGAGATGACTATCCTCTGGTACATTATTATGGGTACAGAAGAGTTCAAGGTTAGGGCCACACCCTATCAAGCTGACTGTAGAGGTAATGGACTCCCTTCTCCCTCTGCATGCCTCACCATCATAAGGATGGGTCTGAAAATCGATTAACTCGCTCTCCTGAACAGAAACGTCCTGGCTGACCCAGAAACCTGAGGCCCAGGGGAAAGGCCGTCAGGAGAAATGAGGGGAGGAAGACTGTTCTCCAAGCTGCTGAGGCATCAACACAGAGCAGAGCAGCGTCCTGGGACAGAGGGTGGAGGCTCCCGGTATAATAAAGCACCAAATGTCAACCTTGTTGCTGGATGTCCCAGCAGCTCTTATTTGAGCTTCCGTTTCTTCTCTGTAACCTAGCTCATGGTAGGAGGCAGGGAGTGAACACAAAATGACAGGGCCGTAGGGGATTCACGTGAAAACCTGGGTTCTGGCGCCCACCCAGCTGGAGGAGTCTGTTTAACAGGGAGGAAAAGGACTGACAGCATCTTTCCCAAGTTGCCTGCAAGCCCCCTCTGCTCTTCTCAGCAGTCACCCCATGCCACGGCACCCTACCACACCTGCCCTGTTCTGCAACCACGCGGACAGGACTTTGCTCACTATCTGGATAGGCAGACCGGACTCCTTGATAAGGAGAGGCCACGAGAGACAGATCTGGCCCCTCTGTTTGGTTCCCAGGGGAGAGCTTTCAAATCCCTGGCATTCTTTATCACTTCACCCCTGTCATATGCGACATGGGGAGACCTAAGCCAAGTGGGTTCAGACATGTGAGAGTTGGGGAAACAAAGGTTGTCTAAGGGAGAGATGGGGGTGGGGGTACTGTCAACCTCAGCTGACAGACACCAAACCAGGAGGACAGAGCCAGCCCCACATTTCACCCACTGCAGGGGTTCACACTGTGCAGAAATCTGTGAGACCAGTCACAGGGCTAGGGCTGTGGGAGGCCAGTACTGAGGCCAGTAGCCACCTGCGCAAACACAGAGGTCAGGACTTCTGTACACATACAAAGCTGTTAGGAGACCCTGAGTGCGGGGCACAGGAACACTAGCTCACTTTTCTTTACTTCTGCTTCAACTAATGTTTGAACTATTTCCTACAACCCTATATGGAATAACCATCCCCCACTGTCTCCTTTATGTACTGGATAATATTTATTAATGTTGTAAAAGAGCTTTGCCTATCCCTTCACAAGCACCACAGCTTCCGGCAACAACATAGATAAATGGGAAAGGCCTATTTAAAAATAATAATAAGGACAGCCAGAGGTACAAGCTTTCACCAACCTGCCTCTCAAGATACTCCTGTGCACCACTACAACACGGCCCACAGAGTCAGTTAGCCAGGGCACATAAGGGCTCACAGAGACTGAGATGACGGTCAGGGAGTCTTGTGCATCTGACCTTGTTCCTCTGAATATATGTTATGGTTGTACAGCTGGGTGTTCTGTGGGACTCCTAACAATGGGAGCAGGAGCTGTCTCTGACTTTCTTCTAATTTGGAGACCCTTTTTCCCCTACTGGGTTACCTCTGCCACCTTTACATGAGGTTGTGTGCCTGGTCTCCATATAACTTGTTATGCCCTGTTTGGTTGATATCCCTGGGAGGCCTGCTCTCTTCTGAAGGGAAATGGAGGAGAAGTAGATCTGGGGGAAGAGGGGAGGTGGGAGGGACTGAGAGGACAGGGGGTGGTGTGGAGGAATCTGGTGTTGGGGATGTAATCTAGGAGAGAAGAATTAATACAGACAGTTTTTTCCTCGAATGGGGAAAGCATACACTGAGGTCAAGGGAACATGGGAATATATATAACGACTCATACGAAACTTCCAACAAGCCAAAGCAGGCAGGGAAAGGCATTGCAAGGTCCACAGGAACCTAATGAGTCACACTAGATGCAAACTGGATAAGCTTGCTGTAAAGTTGCTGCCCGTGTTAAGGCACTTGGGGCCCCAGCATGTGCTCCATGGAAGGCCTACACACATCTGTCAGAGCCCACAGGCTTCCCTCTGTCCTACAGTGCTAATGGTGAGAGAGCCTCTGGGTAGCCAGGGGTAATTGGTTTGAAAGACAGGTCCACCGTGGTCTGCGTTCCCTTCTCTCAGCCAGTTCATTCTGCTCACTGTCTATCCTTCCAAAGGCCAGTCCTTACCACAGCACACGGGTGGTATAGATGTGACTTAAATTTACATATGGAATGTTTACATATGGAATGAACTGATACATAACATATGTTTACATGTGATTTTCCAGCCCAAATCCCATCCATTTAGATAAATACCACAGTAGTGTCCAGCCAGAACCTCAGACTACAGGCTACAAGCCAGAAGGACCAGCCTGGCCCCCCAAGCAATGGTCTGCTGTCCTACGCCCGGATGACTCACGGCAGTTTCTCTCGTCACTCATGTCCCCGCAGTCATTGTCGAAATCACACCACCAAATGCTGTTGATGCAGTTGCCGTTGCTGCAGCGATACTGGTTGCGAAGACAGGTGTTCTCTAAAGTGGGGGGAGAGGGGAGCCAGCATTGTTATTCTGACCACCGGACCGAAAACCTTTGTCTCCTCAGTTTCCTCTTCTCTTCCCTCAACTGTGTTCTGCAGCAGATGGGATGGGGGGAGGGGCAAGTAGGTCCACATGCATAAGAAGCAGGAAGCACACACGTTTGTAAACACATGCACACATACACACACACACACACACGTACACATACCCACACACACCCCTCATGAGCCTCTTTCTTTCCTCTTGAAATTAAAACTGAAGATGAGGCAGGCTGCAAGTGTTTAGAGAGGACTACTATGAAGCAGAGGAAAAGGCCGACGCTGGCCGTGTCGATTGGGAAACAAATCTCACCATCAGCAAAACTAGAAGCCTTCAAGAGGCTGTGTCCACAGAGCATCAGACACACCCAGGCCATACATCTACAGCTATAATATGTACCTGGTTGGCTCTGTGTACTCGTGGCTTCCACGTTCAAGATTCAGCTAACCAAACACCAGAAATACTCGGGGCACGAAGGGGGGGGGATTGCATTGTACTACACGCAGATGAACTTTGTTCTCTGTGATATCACTCCTCCCTGAACTGTAGAGTGTAACCCCTACCTATGCAGCATTTACACTGCAGTAGGAATTACCAGCAGTCTAGCGGTGGCTGAACGTATACAGCAGGTTGGACATAGGTTACATGCAAATCCTATGCTCTTCTATACAAAGGAAATGTATACAGCAGGTTACATGCAAATCCTATGCTCTTATACAAAGGACTTGAGGATCCATGGAATCTATTATCCACAGAAGTCATGGATTTGGCATGAGAAAGGGATGGTCGCATGTAGTTAGACAATAGTTATAGATCCATGTAGTTACTAATTTAAGAAACTAGCAGCTTACTAAGATTTCATGATTTTTTTTTTTTTTTTTTTTTTTTTTTTTTTTTTTTTTTTGTTTTTGGTCCATAGCTTCTTTAAAGCAAGGACCTATAGAGGACATAAAGGCATTGTTTAGCACACTGGGTCAAGGACACCGGTGGCCTGTGTGGACAATTGAAAGCATTCCAATGGTGACTGGAGAAACCTTTTTGCCCTCTTCTTATAATTTACTGTTGACTTTCTTTCCAAATAGCTTTAAGACGCCATTGAGGGCATGAAAGGAAGCCTCCTGTTTCTGAGGACGGGAGAGTCATCTTTTCCCCATTTGTATTCTTAGGGAAGCTGGCCCATAAAGCTTCCATTGTACACTCTCCTGCCCTGGCCTCAGACAAGTGTGGTTAGGATTGCAAAGTAAATATGTCCTAGAGAATAAGGAAAACACAGGAATTCAGCCATCAATTCACAGACTTCATGCCAGACCACCTCTCCTGGGCCCTGGCTGATAGGACTATGAGGCTAGAAACTAGGGGGTGGGGGTAACAGGGTGGAGGATCGGGGAACCTGCAGGAATGAGGGGGACAAGACAGATTCTCTCTCTTTTTTAAAACCATTTATTCAAGTTCAAACTGGCTAAAGACAAGGCTCCTACTGTCATTGACTTGCTCACAGCTCAGAAGTCAAGACTTTTAGACCTCTGCCATCCCTGATCCCAAATATCTGGGCCATGCCAAGCTCTGTGGGGGCAGACAGAAAGCAATCTGCCCTGACAGAGTTTGGACAGCTATGTTTGGAAGGCAAGCTGCTCGGTGGTTGCATAGAGAAATACACAGAACAAGAGGAAGGTGGCCCTGAGGGAAGCTGTGTCATTTACTATCAAACCAAGGCCACAGCCATGACCTTTGTGTGAACAGCCCCAGGTCTGTTGTGAAGAGCCAGAGGCCTTACAACCTGGACCAGAAAACAACCTCTCAGCATCTAACCAGTATCATTTCCACCTGGAATATTTCCTCATAACCAAACTTAGCAAACACTGAGATCAGAAGGGAAAGAGGAAGAGGGTAGGGAAGACCAGGGATGCACCACCTTCTTTGACACAGGTGTTGTTCTTCCTCTGATAGCCCTGAGGGCAGTCACACATCAGGTCCCCAGAAGGAAGGACACTGCTTGTCACACCTTCTGGACACCTGCAACTTTTACTGTTGTTGGCCTTAGGGAGACACAGTAGACTGCAGGGATGAGCAACGCAGGCATTGCTTCCTAGAGAGAAAACACAGAAGGCAAAGTTAGGTTAAGATGTGCCATAGGTAAAGAAAGAATTGAAGGAGCTGAAGGGGTTTGCAATCCCATAAAAACAACAATAGTAACCAACCAGAGCTCCCAGGGACTAAACCACTATCCAAAGAGCACACATGGACAGACCCATGGCTCCAGCTGCACATGTAGCAGAGGATGGTCTTGTTGGACATCAGTGGGAGGAGAAGCCCTTGATCCTGCCAAGGCTTGATGCCCCAGTGTAGGGGAATGTCAGGGTGGGGAGGTGGAAAGGGGTAGGTGGGTGACTGAAAAAAAAAGTAAAAAAAGAAAAAAGAAATGCAAAATAAAAATCTAAACAAACTAAAAAAAAAAAAAGTGCCACAGGGCAGCCAGAGAACATGAGCCACTGAAAGTCATCTTACAGATGAGGCAGTGGGGAGCTTAGAAATATCTCTGAACCATCAACCACTTTGACAAACCTCTGTTCAGAAGCCAAAGTAAAAGCCTAATCCTCACAGTGAGAGCTTTTCAGTGGCTTGTCTCTATAAGATTTCGTGGGCCTATGGGACTGAAGAAGATGGCTTAGCAAGTAAGAGCATTTGTTGTTTTTTTGTAGAAGACGCAGGTTCCATTACCAGCACCTACATGGTTCACAGTCAGTTCACAATCATCTGTATCTCCAGTTCCACAGTTTTGACCTTCTTCTGACCTCTGTGGGTACCAGGGGCACACATTTTTACATGCAGACAAACACTCGAACACATAAAAATAAAGTTAAAGAGATGGCTGGGGCCCAAGGCAGGTGCTGTGAAACTGAGTTACTGTTGGCTTAGAAACCACCTGTTAAGTTTGAGCGGAGAAGCCTAACCTGTAGGTAAACCGCAGCTGTGGTGGATCTGCAGTTACAGTCTGCAGAGTCAGGGTGCCAAGAGAGACATGGAGACTCTTCCCCTTCAGGAAAGGTGGCTTTGTAAACCCATCAGCAGTCACCTGAGGGTTTAGGCAGATCTTCCAATTTAGAGATCCTTACTGTTAAACTGAGACAAACTGCTGAGGTGCCTATTTTACATATCAAAGTGGACACTGGACTCAGGTTCTCCCTGCTGGATTCAGGTTCTCCCTGCATCCCCTTCTGGCCACAGGGTCCTCCTGGCTGGTATAGCCTGCCCCCAGTCCTGAACTCTGCAATCCAGGGGCTGGGCTGTTCTCCCTATATAATCTAACCATTTTGGCTACCTGCACTCTTTATACATTTGGGCCTCTTGGCTGCTGCGGCTTGTCCCCACCCTCTTCCTCACCACCATTTCCTTTCCCTCCTCCTCCCCTCTCCAGGCACAGTTCAATCTGGTCTACTGTGCACTCGCCCAAATGTGTCTGCCTCTGGCTGTGCTTTCCCACCTATCTACCGGGAACCTTCTCCTCCACCATACCTAGGACCAGTCACGTTCCTTTTCTTTTATTTCTTTTCTCCATTCACTTACTACCTTCCTTGTGTTTCAATAACATTTTTTACCCGTTCCAGCTCGAATGGGATTTTGCTCTTCAGAACCGGAAGGCCCTTTCACTGAAATATATACCTAGATAATGGTCTCTCCTTCCCAAGTCCTTTGTGCCACAGCACAGCTAACAGGCTGAACGAGAGACCACACATAAATCTGATTAGCCACTATCCTGCAATAAATCCACAGAAGGGCCAGGTACTATACTGATCTAACTACTATTCTGATCTTTCCCTTGGGTCAGCTTAGCAAAAAGAATGCCAGAGAAGATGCGCAAAATGCTACACCACACATGCACTCGGGCTCTCACAGACTGAAAAAACATGGCAGAATTGCTTTCCTGCCCTTCCACCCTTCTCCCGGTAGAAGTAGAGGATAGCACACTTATTTTGTAACAATGGGAAGTATGACACAGCCATGGAGAGGCATAAGGCACTGAAACTGTGAAGTGTATACATCATTTTCTTTTGCTCATGGGTGTTAATCATGAAATGGGAAAATAGAGGGCTGGAGAGATTGCTCAGTGGTTAGAGCACTGACTGCTCTTCCAGAGGTCCTAAGTTCAAATCCCAGCAACCACATGGTGGCTCACAACTATTTATAATGACATCTGATGCCCTTTTCTGGTGTGTCTGAAGACTGCTACAGTGTACTTATATATAATAAATAAATCTTTAAAAAATGAAATGGGGAAATAAGCATGAAAATATTGTCTGGTTCTTTTATAGACATATATCCTCCCACACCTCCCAGAAATCCATGTGATCTGTTTCCTTGCGTACAAGACTTAAGCTAGGCTGGGAAACGAGATTCATAGATAGTTTAGCATCTTTTTCTGTTGCTGACAAAAGCAACTTAGAGGAGAAGGGATTTCTTTGTATTCATCCACAGTTCCAGGGCACAGTTCACAGGGTAGGGAGCTGAGGAAAGAGAACTTGAGGGAGCTGGGCCTTTATGTTCACAAAGACCAGAGAAGGATGGAGGTAATATTGATGGTCCGTTCCATTTGCTCATTTATATGACCCAGGACCACAGCCAGCGTATGGTGACATGCATCCTGTGCAGACTCTCCCATCCCAACTAATGTGAAGAAGATAATTCCCCACAGATATGCCTAGAGCCCCATCTGGAATGAGATTCCAGATTCTGTCATGTTAACAGTTGACACTAACCATCACAATAGATGGCCATTAGTATTGCCTGGGGCTGCAGGTGTTATTTAAGGTGGTGTTGCAAATAAAATGATTTAGTGATGATATCATCTTGATGCTAAGAAGAAGAGAATAAGGGGCACTGTACATACATACATATATATGAATGTATATATGCATTATATATATGCATGCACAAATAAGCATATATATGTATACATACACACATGTAAACACATGTGTGCTCACCCAGAGGGAGAAATTCACATAAAAAAACATTCAAAAAGACTCCAGCAAATGACTCAGTCTACCCTAAGGGCCTCATTGCCAACTTTCCAGAGCAGAAGCCTTAGATACCAGTTTACCCTGACATCTGTGGCAATCAGGGGGTCCTTTACCTCAAATCCCACATCGCTCACTATGGGAATCGACATGGGTCCATTCCCAATGACAAACAACTCAAATTGTGCTGTGTGTTTAAAACACTCAGTGTTCCAAGGAAAGGGAGGGTTGATGGACTAAACATGTGCAATTACAGGATGATGTGCAGAGGAACTGTGTCCATAAAACAACAGGACCAGCATTTTCACATGCAGAATGAATGTCCCTAGGTAAACTAGGACACATGTGGGTCCTATGTGAGGCTGATCCAGGCAAAGCTGTACGGTACTGCGGTTATGAAAGCTCATACGGGGCAAGACCAGGCAAGTCACCAGGTCTGAGGACGAGAATTGGGCGGGGAAGAGCATTCCAGCTGCCACAGAGACACAGAAGAGAACATGGGTGTGCCACATGAGAAAGCACAATGGAGATGAAGGAAGAAACCACCACAGACCCTTTACCCAGGAAGCCAAAAGTATTTGGTGTGATGACCATTATCCCAGATGAAGGAAAGACAAATGCCCACTTAGAAGACGAAGCCTACAACTTCCTCACAAGGCACACTCAGGACATTTCTTGATTTTTCTCTTTGGGAAGTTCTTCTGGAATCCATTTGGGAACCCCAAACTGCTACCATCTCACTTAAGTGTCTAAATATTTGGCAGTTACCAAATTCCTGTTTCCTCAAGTAACAGATATCCACACCCACTTTCGCAGGTGCTTGGAAACCTGTATTTCTGACAGGCTCTGAGGGAGAATTAAAAGAATTCCAACATGCTTCAAGCCATGGCGGCACCAACTGAAGAGACTCATAATCTTGCAAAATGACCTCTGTAACTGAAGAAAGAGAAACTTCCTACTCGGAGAAATACTGGTGGCTCTGCCTAAAAACCTGCCAGATAGCAAGAGCAGAAATGCCTTCACTAACAACCAAGCACCCCAACACCCCGAATTTTCCATGCAAACCAATTTTTTTATTACATTCTATTACAGGTCAGCACCTGTCAAATTGTCATATCATGAGGACACTGCTATTCAAGGCATGGCTGGCTGATGGTATAAGGTCTGATGGCTGCACTGAAGTTGAAGTTTCAAAGGCAACCTGACTCAGATTCTTAGCAGTAAGCATATCACCAGACAAGCCGTCGAACCTAGCTTTCATGTAGACAGGGAAGACCATGGGAGTATGGGGAGGCACATGGGCTGGGGAAAGATCAAAGCCTGTGAAATACATAAGTGTGGTGTGGGTGACAGAGCTATCCCCTAATAAATGCACCTACCATTGTTTCATGCTTGGCTGATAGAAAGTCCTACGAGTGTTGGGAGTGAATAGCAAAAATAACAAAGGTGGATGGCCTGGCTCGCGGGGTTCCCCATATGCATCCCACACTGGGTGCTACAGAGCCAGGGAGGTTAAAGTCAACAAGCTTATGGATAAGGGGTCTGAACATCACTGGTAACCTCACCACTGGAGCATTAACTGAAACAGGCTTGTCTGAGAGACCGGAAGCTTGCTTTTGTCACCCCGGAAAAGTCCTGCCTGATCCTGAATTGAAATAAGAGGATCCCAAATGTGGAGAGAAGAGATACATTAAGTGCCCCTGCAGGCCAAAGTGACATTCACAGCTGATTGTGCCTCCCTGTCTGTGTCCTTTCCACCAGTACATCCCCCTCAAGACAGCCCTTCCTCAGGTCCAGGCACCACCGCACACCCCTGAATCGATCTCTAGCTAGTTTAAAGTGACAATCACTCTTTGGAACATGAAGGGGAAATGACACCTATGCTGAGAATCTATTGAGGGTACAGAGTATAGGGGTTCAGCTGCAAACTGCACCTCACTGCTCCCCACTGGGTGTGACTGCCCCCTCGGTTGTGCTTGAGCTGCTGGCCTAAGAGGCAGGCAAGGTGGGAAGTGGGGAGCCTGAGACAACCAGACTCACTGAAACGGTGCTACAGAAACGGCCGGGGTACACACCCGACATGCTATGCGCACCCAGAGAAATGGAGCCACACTCTTCTGGACGAGGTGGCATCTTAGAGAACATTCAGCAGCCTGCAGAAGTGGAGCAGCAGGGGTGGTGTCCCTCCTCACAGGCCCAGAGAGAATGGTGCTGAGGCTGAGAAGCAGGGCCCCATCACCCTGTCCTACTTTAAATCAGTTATCTCTCAAGGTTAGCTGGAACTAATGTCCTATCTCAAAACAAAACAGAACAGAACACACACACACACACACAATAAACCAACAAAAATGCTAAAACCACAAAACCATAAAAAATGGGTGCCTCCTCTTTAAAAAAAAAAAAAAAAAGTAGCTTCTCCATTTAGTGGCAGCTCTCACACTGGTGGAGAACCTTTGGGAACACTAATTAATATCTAGGATTTCATTCTTTGATCTGCAAACCACAGATCGTGATACCAACCCCCTACTGGCTGAGAAGGCATACAAACAATGCTGACTTGGATTTGCACCACACTCCTTGAGGGAGTTCTCAAGCTATCTTCCTTAGTTCCAAAGGGATAACAGTGGTTATCTATGACTGTATTATTTTCCTTGTCAATTTTCTCCTCCTGCGGTGAGCCAAGAACTGCAAAATGGTGCCTATCAACCCTATAGTCAAAACAGGAAACCCAGCAATGTGTCAACAGAGGGGAGCCAGCAGACCTGGGGAAGCTATTTAATCCATAGAGATAAGGAAGGTGTGCTTAAAGGGACTATTCTTCCCAGCAAAGCCTTGTCTTTCTCCTAGAGAATCACGAGTCTCCTTCAAGATAAGCAAACAGGCAGCCAAGGAAGAAAGGATGTTCCCATAACTACAATCTCAGCCTGCAGGACTGGCTGACAGTAGGTCCTAGAATCCTGAGCCAATAGTTTTAGAAAAAAGACCCTTAGCCAGGAGTAGTGGTGCACACCTGAAGGACTACTGCTCAGGGAGTTGAGGCAGGAGGATTGAGAGTTCTAGAACAACCCAGGTAACACCACAAAACTCTGCCTCAAAGAGAAAAAACAGAAACAATTAGGCATGATGGCTCACACCTGTAATTTTAGCACTTGGGGGGCTGAGCAGGGGGATGGCTGGCTTGGGCTCCTCGGGAAGTTTCAGGCTAGCCTGAGATGCAATGTGAGATTTTTTTTTTTTCTAAATATAAATAAATTCTGTTCATCCCTTCTTTCTTTCAACAAATAAGAACTAAGCGCCTACTAAGTGCTAGGCACTGGCAAAACACTGAGAAGAGAAAACAAGACATTCATTTTCCTGAGGTTCACACATGCAATGTGGTTTATGAATAAAAACCCTGCCCAAAGTGTGGCCACAGAAGTAGGTATGTTCAAATGGGCACTGAAGCATCTGAGCATGCCAGCATCCGAGAACCCAGCATGCACCATTCCTTGTGAATGTTCCAGAGAGGGATGAAGCACATGATGGGCCTCTCGCAGCTGTTAGCAGAAACCCATACCACCCATCACCAGGAGCCAAGGGCAGGAAGAGGGCGTAATCACCCACTAAGCACCAGCACTCCAGCAGGCAGAACTCGCTGTCTTCCAGCTGTTTGTGTATCATTAGAAAAGAAATTAAGATGCCATTAGGAAGAAATTAAATAATGTGCATGTTGTCGTGACAACAGAGAGGCAAAATGCCAGCTCTTGCTCTGTGCCGAGATTGCCCACACACAGCCCCTTTCTGGAGACCAAGTCTGGGGAGACAGAAGAGGACACGGCCTTACCAGCATTCTTTCCTTTGTAGAAAATCTTCAAGTCCATCAGGCCCGTGAGCTGGCTTGCTAGGATCTCCATCTGGGATCTGCTGTACTTCGAAGCTCTGAAGATGCTGAGCTGGGACCAGTCATCCCAGTAGATTTCATTCTAGAGAGAAAACCCTTGCCTGTTAATCTAGCTCAGTGATCCGTTGGGGACACTTGAGGAGGACAAGGACCATTCCGTCCTACCACTATGCAGGGACAACAAATAATTACTGAACAACAGGCCTGGTCAGAATTTCACTCAAATGCAAGTATCAGTGGCTTTTTATTGAAGCCTCGCCGACAGGAAGCAATGGCCTAGAAAAGGCTATCTAGTACCCATTTAGTGGGACCACAAGAAGGTGACTCAGTTTTGAAATATGCTTTCCCATTGTACTGGCTAGTTTTGTGTCAACTTGACACAAGGTGGAGTTAATCACAGAGAAAGGAGCCTCCCTTGAGAAAATGCCTCCATGAGATCCAGCTGTAAGGCATTTTCTCAACTAGTGATCAAGGGGGGATAGCCCAGCCCATTGTGGGTGGTGCCATCACTAGGCTGGTAAACCTGGGTTCTATAAGAAAGCAGGCTGAGCAAGCCAGGGGAAGCAAGCCAAAAGTAACATCCCTCCATGGCCTCTGCATCAGCTCCTGCTTCCTGACGTGCTTGAGTTCCCATCGTGACTTTCTTTGGCGATGAACAGCAATGTAGAAGTGTAAGCTGAATAAACCCTTTCCTCCCCAACTTGCTTCTTGCTCATGATGTTTGTGCAGGAATAGAAACCCTGACTAAGACACCCATTCTTGGCAAACACATTTGCTCCCTAGGGGGAGAATAACTGGAAGGCTATGTAGGTGGTACACAGCCTCAGTCAGCAGGGAACAAAGCAAGGGATGGAGATACTGAACTGAGACAGGGCTTTTACAGTGAAAAGCAAAGAGATTCACTCGGAGGAGGAGACCTCAACCTCCAACCTTTCGAAAAGTGAGCAGTGGTAGATAGAAGGCTACATCTCTCCATGAAGGAAGCAGACAAGTTAGTGCAAATTTGGAAGGCAGAGAGTTTTCAAGACCTCAGACAGGCTCTGCAAAAGTCCAACAGGCCTCAGCTCTGCGCCTACCCATATTCTGCCCCTTCTCTGGCAGACTTCACCCGAGAGTATGGCAGGCCAGGAAGGACTCACCTTAAAGACAGCAATGGCGTAAGGGTGTGGGAGGTTGTCAAGGATGACCGAACGCTGCTGGCCGCTGAAAGTGACGCGCTCTATACAGTCCAGGTAAGCATCTGTCCAATAGATCCACTGGCTGTCCACAGCGATACCATTGGGCCACTTCACGTCCTCTGACACAAGACGATAGGCAGCAGACCCATCCATGTTGCTCCGGTAAATTCCAGGCTTCAAGTCTCCCCAGTCAGTCCAGAACATCACCCTGGTCAATACAGGGATCACACGATCTCATCAGAATGACACAGGACAGCCTTGATTCTACTTCTCAGAGATAAGAAACACTCCCCCAGAGCAATCATTATTACTATCATCTGTCATAATGTTTGAGATTCATTCAGAAATGTAGTTGAACTTGACTCAAAAATTCACCTACTGAAGTCTGCCTGTAATCACTCTATTCCAATACTATACACGGAAATGCACATATATGCATGTTAATTTAAATGCTAATTGGCAGAAGAAGTGATCTGTAGTATTCTACACCAGAATATGCCTATTGCAGTGCCTCCCCCCCCAGAATATTGTACACAAAATAGTTTAAAATCTGTATATTGCATGTGCTAATTAGTTTTTGTCAATGATACAAACTAGAGTCACCTCAGAAGGAACAACCTCAATTAAGGAATTGCCTTCATTAGACTGGACTGGAGCAAGTCTGTGGGCCATTTTCTTGATTCATAACTGATACAGGAGAGTCCAGACCTCTGTGGGTGGTACCACCCCTGGGCAGGTAAGGAAGCAGGCTGGGAGAGCCACTGGGAGCAAACCAGTAAGTGTGGTCTATGTTTCAGTTCTTGCCTCGGATTGACTCAGTGAGAGACTATATATAACCTGCAAGAAAATAAACTCCTTCCTGCCTGCCACCTCAGTTTTCAGCCATGTCTTTATCCCAACTAAACTGCCACATGGCTTCAATGCACATGTCCACTGATGGGCCGGAAATCACAAATCCACTATATTCTATCTGACAAGTCATGGGTGTCACTAAGGGGCACATATTTAATGATCATGATCGAACAGCAGTAAAACAGACTCTGAATAATGCAAACAAAGAATTAATAGTGGCTATTATACATGACTAACGGTGACTATTATGTAACAGTGATGTGATTGTGACCCTAGGATGTAGGAGGATAATGGGTAAAGAATGAGAACAGGGCGGACTTAAGCATCCTTTCAAGGTCTTCTGTTCTTTTTTTTTAATATCTCCAACCAAACCCATAGATTTCTTTTAGGCTGTTCTTTTTAAAATTTAGTTAATTCTCAATCATAAATACACATGGAGAGAAAAGTTAACGCAGTTTCTTTCTCAGTAAATGTTGGCCGTGAAGAAGCTAGTGAATAGCAGCCATGCATACCCCGAGTGCATATTAATTTTAAATAAGATAATTTTAAGAAATAAGAAAGCCTGCATATGCTGGGAGTTCTGTGTGTGATTGATTGAATTAAATGTTTGGGAGATTAATGGAACTCAAGATAAAAAATATCCTTACAGTTTATTCGTGGCCTTGCCTGGTTTACAAAGACTCTCTTTCATGTTACCTTTTCTGTAGAAACATGACACAGATGTGAGACATCTGGAGACCATAGAGAGTTGGATGCTTTCTAATCAAATACACTCAGAGTTATCGGACCACAACAAGCAAGCTATGGCTTCAAAAGCCTCAGTCCACCGGTTATCTCGCCCACGATCGCTACAAGCAGAAACTTTGCCTCAAGCTTTCAGTTTTATGTGCATCTTGTTGTAGGCACAGCACTGACTTCCCATAGGGAACACACTTACCCCTCTTGGGGTACAAGGACTAGAGCCCTGGGTCGATCAAGCACAGAGGAATTGACGATTGTCAGTCGGAAGTCACCATCTGGATTAGCTACCTGACAAAACAAAGCAGGAGTGGAGGAGACAGGGAGGGATCTAAGTTCCTTACAAAGCCCGCACACCCAAAGCCCTCCATGGGCCCTGCCCATAGCACACTCTCCACGTCTGCCCTCTACTCTCGAGTCTAAAACCATTGGGAAGCCTGCCTTGATTCCCAGTCAGAAGGCACTGATCATGTTCCTAGCTGAGATAATTTCCACAGGGGCTGAAGGGGAAGCTAGAACTGTGTGCTTCCTGACTCCAACCCCAGGGAATGACAACTTGCACAAAGGTAACTGTTGTGGTTCCCCGGAGCCCATGAAGCTCCGTATGTGTCCTCAGTGCTTGCACATAACTCACACACATCTCCCTGACTGCTTTAAAACAATCTCAGGTCAACTGTAGCTTCCATGATAGCACAAAGTAAATAGTTGTTCAGGAAACGGTAACAAGAGAAGACATCTGAACACTCAGTGCTGTCTTGATTTTTTCTCTCTCTCTTTCTTTCTTTTTTGAACTATTTTCAATTCATGCATGTGAAACCACAGGTTTGGAGGGGCGACTGAACTATGCCAATCACTTCTGCCAGGGTTCTGAGAGGATTCCACTCCAGCCTCCGGCTCAGCTCAGAGGCAGTAAATTTCTCACTGCTCTTCTCCACACCATCCATTCCCCAACCAATGATCGCATGACTTGCTTCATGTTCTTAGCAGAGGGACAGGTTTCTTTATCTCCTTTCCACTGAACTACTTCCTTTGTGCGGTTTCTATTTGCTTTAAGAAATATCTCTGTATCTGCAGCTGATCTTTTAACTTACTATGTAGCCTAGGCTGGCCTCAAAATCTTGATCCTCCTGCCTCAGCCAAGTGCTGGGATCATAGTCGTACACAAACATACCCGGCTCCTCTAAACTAGAAGCCAATCAGAAAGAGGCTGTGTATGTCCTTTCCACCCCTCGCTCACTGTATCATTGAACACAAGACCAGGATTGGCATATATCCTGTACCAAATGGCTCTTGTTTAATGTCTAAGTAAATAAGATTTGTTCTCGACTTGAAGAAGAAAGGTTTCAGGAAGCCCCCTGATGCATGTGCCTTGGCCAACAGGATGACACATGGATCCAGGGCAGCCTCCTAAGCCTCAGTCTCCATCTCTCTACATGTCACAGAGCTCTCTGTGTCTCTTGACTTTGTGCTTTCCCATTAACCTGCATGTCACATCCCCATACAGTGCCAGTACCAAGAGCTACTGGGCTATATGCCAGGGCCTCGGCAATAACCTGCAAGGTAGGGTGAGCAGGTAGTTCCTCAACACGGTACTTTGGGCAGTTCATAGGCCCTTCATCACCCTCATGTAACCATGGCTACACAAGTTAGAACAGGTTTCTGGGAAGCCAGTAGGTAAGAGATCCATACAGATAATCATTGGGACATTGTTGGTTCTGGTAATAGAGAACTGTTATCGTTATGATAATGGCAACATTATGGAATCAGAAATCATCATCACTATTGTTAGCATAGGATGCTTCTGTAACCTGAAGTACAAACGCTCATATATCTTAAATGGCACCTCGGGACTTGTGTCCTCACATGGGTTCCTCAAGGCTGTAAACATCTTGACATGACTCCCCTTTCCTCCCTTCAGAGGTTCGGCCAGCCTTGGCCCTGAAACCCCTGGGGAAATTTCCAGAGTGATATGACACACTGCTTCCTATGTTTGAGTCTAATCTGGCTCAGCGCCCAGCTGCTCCACCTGCTTGCTTAATGAAGAGCACAGGGATCTTCATACCTCGATCTTTTTAAAGCCAGCATCCACCCAGTAAAGTAATTGGCTGAGGGGCTCGAAGGCCAGAGCCTCCACGGTCTCCAGGCCGGAACTGATGATCACCTCTTGTCCGGTGCTCCCATTCAAGCAGAGACGCTAGGAAGAGAAAGGTGTAATCAACACCTCGAACCATCCAGCTGACTCAATGCTAGGAGTCCCTCAGCAGGAACCCTGCCTCTGGCTAGCTGCTTTGCCAAGGTCACAGGGCTTTATAGGAGTAATGGTGCAGATATAAGATGATGTGTTAACAGAGTGACAAACAGAATCTAATCCGTTTCTATTACTGTGTGCAATTACAGATTGCTAAAGTATGGCCCATCTCAGAAGAATGATCTTTCTACTGAGACACAGGAGTCTGCTGTTTTTAAAATAAAAGGGCGGGGGGGGGGAACTAAAACTACTTTTTACTTCCTCTGTCTCCTTTTATATAGCTTTTGTCCCTTGCATGGCTCTTGGAAGCCCGACCCTCTTAATGTAAAGCTTACATATGGATTTTGGAACTAAGGATTCAATGAGTAAATGTGATAGAGCTCTCTCTCTCTCTCTCTCTCTCTCTCTCTCTCTCTCTCTCTCTCTCTCTCTCTCTTAACCTATGACACCTGGCTTGCCAGATAAATGATCTAACCTACTGAGCAACATTCCCACGTTCATTTTCAGATGGAGTGATAGCTCAGTAGTTTAAAGTGCTCCCTGCTTTTGTAGAACAAAGTTCAGTTCTCAGCACCCACAAGGCAGTGAGCTAAGTGTCTATTCCATGGTTACAAAGGATGCTTCTCCTGACCTCCCCTGACACCATGCACGCAGACAGCATACAGACATACATGCCAACAAAACACCCATCATACACATAAAGTAAAATAAATTTGAACGTATGAGTGCGCAGAAAATGACTAACCTATCTACAGATCTTTAATACCAATAGCCTTAACCTGGTATGTGTGTGATTCTGTGTGTGTGTGTTTGCTGTTGTTGTGTGTGGTTGATTTTTGAGTCCTGATAATTGATCCCGGGGCTTTATGTACACTAGGCAAACATGACCCACACAGCTGTATCTGGCCTGAGTATCTGGGCTCAACCAATTCTCCCACCCCAGCCTCCCATCATGACCAGACACTTACTGCTTCTTTTCTAAGTTCAGGAGAGCTAGGGTGTGTAGTTATGTGGACCGAAGGTACCTGGATTGTCGTCACACTTTCGAATGGAAGGGAAGATGCTCACAGGGAAGGTGGCAACTGACAACCCCATTTCACTGGCCCCAGAATCTTTCTAGCAGGAAACTAAGATCTCAGATGCAAAGATTCGAATTTGGGGCATCCTTTATCTTTCTCAGAGGAGCAGAGGTAGGCAGGGAAAGAAAATTACAACAGAACGCTGCAGTCAAAAGACACCGTCTAAAGACTTACCCAAGGGCTGACAGACTTACCTGGATGGTGTCCAGTGCCAGGTCAGACCAGTACAGGCAGTTCCGTTCATAGTCAAAGTCCAGGGCCACAGCTGCCCGCAGCCCCGAGAGAGGGAGCTGCTCTGTGGCTCCAGAGGCCAAGTCGTAGCGGTAGATAGACTTCCGCATGGCATACAGGATGAACTCATTCTCCTCTGCAGACATAAAGCAACCAGGATAGTCAGCGATGCTGAAGATTGCCAAGCAGGCCTGGCCTACTCCTTTCTCATTCACAAACCCTAACGCACTGTCGCAAGGGTAGATCAAATGCCAGAGCCTAGCAATCTAGACTCAGGACATAGAACAAAAAAGCATCCCTAACCCAGTAAATGTGTTTCTTTATCTATATTTTGTTACAGTCCAAAAACAGCAACAAAAACATTTCCACATCTACATTTGTGAGCTCTGCCTTCAGCTTTCAGTCACACTTGTCAATGTAAGTGACAGATCATTCCCTATCATATCATGTGACTGTCCCATAGCACCATTACCTTGGTGACTACTTGGTAACTACTAAAGCTTTCTAACCCAGTTTCCCACCCAGTATGCCCACTCATACATACTACTCACAAAGGCCTATTATGCTTTAGGCGGACCTGATAAGTTTCCAAAGCAACAATATATTTCTCCTGGAGTGATTACAAAATGTTCGACAGAGTAATTACTGTTCAGTTTCTGCTGAACAAATGTTTGCACAGTGTACTTACTATGCACCGGGCATGGTTTAATCCTCAAAGCTCTCGTGAGATAGAAGAATGAATATTAATTTGTTTAAGGACACACAGCTAGGAAGCGAGTAGTCCAGATCCAGGGTCTAGGCTTTAGCCTTCATACCACGCTGCCTTTAATGGCGTGAATACTCACGATGCCATTTTTGAAGGTATACAAATCACAGTGCTTTAGAGTTTTACCTAGTATTGGACAACCGGTAATTTAAGGCCTAATACCCTCACTTTCTAATTAGAAAATAGCATGGAAGTCATCAAGACTCTTCCACGGGAGGGCAGATGAGCAGTGAGTGTCTCTAGCCATAGCTCATGGGACCTCTGGGTAGCTGAACACACAGAGGTATGCAAGGGTGGCAAGACAAGGAAGGAGGTGTAAGCTCCACGCCCTTCAGCATCGTTTACACACCACTGTCTACTGGCTGTCCACCTGTATTGTTTGCAATGCCTTGTGTAGCAAGTAGATTTAAAAAAAAAATCTAGATGCTGGGGAGAAGACACACAGTGTCCAGATGCTGTCCCTTGAGTGTAGGACTGTCCAGGTGTTTGTTACTTGTGTCATCTCTCCAATAGACTAACAATAAAAAAAAATATCTTTAAAGAATTTAAAGAATCTACTGATGCTACGCTACATGTGGGATCCTTTGATTTGTGCTTGAACTGGTTGCTGGTTTTTGTTTGCTTGTTTTCTTCCTTTGTTTTGTTTTGTTTTTTGGCTTGTTTTCCCCTGTCTTTCTCTCGTCCTGTTAATTCACTGAACTCACATATCCATATAACCTGCCTTATATGAACCTCAATACTGGGCTGGCAAGACGGTTCAACAAAAGGTACTTGCTACCAAGCCTGATGAAATGAGTTCAATCCCCAGGGACCTACACAGTGGAAGAATAGAATCAACTCCCAGAAGCTGTCCTCTGACCTCTTCACCTACTCTGTTATACAAATGCTGCCCCCCTACCCCCACATACACACAAATAAATGTGATTTTTTAAAAAAATCCCAATACTGATAACACATTGAAAGCAAACCCACTAAGTCTGAGTAGGCAAAACACTTTGTTCACTATGTGGGACATTCTGTGCCTGGTTCCTAGCATTACTCCTCAAAAGCTTCAAATAATAAATAAATCTACATAATCTTGAAGAAGAAAGCGTTTGTTTCTTTTTCTTCATTTTCACTTTGTTTCAAAAATATTCAAGGTACCATCACATGGTAACTAAAAGTCACCTTTGGGCTGACACTAATTCCAAGGCAGGAGGCAGGAAGATACAGGTCACAAGATGCAAGTCACATCCCTCAGCAGCCCCCAGAACCTTGACTGACCCTTTGTTTCTTCTAAGAAACTAGTGCCCTTACAGCACAGTACAAGACCTGAGAAGTTTGTGTGGGAGGCAGGCGTGGAGTAGCATGCAGTGCTTCCATGTGTGAGGGTTTGGCTGGCACAGTGATGTAAAAGCCAGCCTAGAAAGATACATTGTTACCATAATCATAAAGACATGAAGACATCACTACATTTTACAAATCCCTCCAGATGCCTACATTACCTCATCTGTGCAAAGATGGTGTGGTTCCCATTAGGCCTAGAAAACATGTTTCTCTGAGTATGTCCCTGCTCGCAGTTAGGGGATGACCTACTCTAAATGAAACTTTTCTATTTCATCCCTTGCTCTCTCCTTTTCTATCAGAAGAGAAAATAGCTTTCTTGCCTGTTCTGACGGCTTTAAACAGCAATCTTATCCCTTGCTGAATTGTCCCTGAAGTATTTATGACGAAAGTCCCTACTCTAGGCCCTTAAGAGCAACCACTCAAACCCCCCTTACCCAAGCCCTCATCACAGCAGCTCTATGAAGGGAGCACTATCTGCTCACTTGTAGGAATATGCTGAATTAGTGGTTCTTTTTACTTCTCCGCTGTGAGGTATGTTAATTACTCTGGTAATGATGGAAGATTAAATTAAGGGACTAATGAGCTTAGCAGCACGGCACGCTGACCAGAAGTGAAGGGTGGGAGGCTGCCCTGCTCTGCCTGCCTGTGGAAGATGGAAGGTGGCATGCCTGGGTCACGATTCGCTGGTTAGCTCATGCCACTTTCACCAAAACAACACTGCTGATGGACACCATTCATTGGCCTCAGGAAGAGGAAACCTCAGGGGAAGGAAGGAACCTCTGACTGAATAAGTCCCAGAGGCCAAGTAACTACTTTTTGTGGTGTGTGTGTGTGTGTGTGTGTGTGTGTGTGTGTGTGTGTGTGCATGCATGTACATATTTATGTAAAGGTATGTGGTTGATATATATGTGTGTGTGTGTGTGTGTGTGTGTGTGTGTGTGGTGTGGTGTGTGTGTGTGTGGTGGTAGGGGTATGGGGTATGTATATATGAATGTGCACATGTGTGGATAATTGTGTAATTGTATTATATGTGGGATATATGTGTGATGTGTATGTCTATTGTGTGTTTGCATGTATATGTGTATACATGTATGTATAGTGTAAGTGTGCTTGTGTGTGTTATATGTGTACAAGTGTGCATATGTGTAGTATTGTGTATGCACATGTGTGTATGTGTGTATATATGTGTGTGGTGCATGTATGGTGTGGTATGTGTGTGAGTGTGATATATATGAATGTATGTGTATGCATATATATGTATATGTGCATGTGTGTATATTTGGTATGTGTGGTATGCATGTGTATATATGTGTGTATATGGCATGTGTGTATATGTATGTATGCAATATGTGTATATGTGTGTGTGCTGTGTATGTGTGTAGTTCATTTATGTGTGTATGTGTGCCCAGCGGAACACCACATGTCCCGCTTTATTGCTCTCAGCCCTACTCCATTAAGACAGAGTGCTCACTAACTTGGAGTTATGCTGGTCAACAGCAAGCCCCAGCTTGCCTCTTGTTTTCACCTGTGCACAGCACACATGTGATTGTGCCTTGCTTTAGCGTAGGAAACTTGAACTTGGGTCTCCATGCTTACATAGAAAGTGCTCTTGTCCACTGAGCCGTGTCCCCAGCCCAATCACATTTTTAAGGTATCATAATTTTGGGCCTATATTACAAATAACTCATATTACACCACTACCGAATAGCTTTAAAATGTCTTTGAAATACAATTATATCTTTATAATCTCTCCAAAGAAGTTTTTCTCCATCATTAGGCAAAGTGACTATGGGAAACAGAACTGACACTTAGATGCCATTTGGATCCTGGACTTTCAGGTGTGAGTTACTAGATACATGATTTTAGGGACATCTTTCCCCTGGAACCTGCTTGCTTCCTCATATAGATGCACATACAATATGTTGTAATGGAGCCGATGATCTCTGAATCAGTGGGCTATAGAGGCAACTAAACTACCACCACATGGGCAAGTGAATTGAGATCTATAAAATTCTAATAAAACTAGTATTTATTATCAAACCAAGATAGAGCACTTATCTTAGAAGGAGCCCCGGTCTCTTCACATTCAGCTTTGACAACTGACAGACACACCAAGGTCTGTGGCTGCTCCTCAACCCCCAGTGACAACATTCAATAGATACCAAATAGACTACCCTCCAAAAGCTGACCTACCAGCAAACAGTTTGCTTTCCCTCGGGATGTGAAGCTACACAAAGGCTCCATGTGCCTGTTGAGCTTAGGGAAGGAGGCGCCTTCGTGACACCTAAACTCTCTGAGTTTACCCCCACTAAGTAAGAAGAGCCATATGCCTAACTGGATGAGACCAGAATAACCCAACCAGGACACAAGAAGGCAAAAGGAAGAGACCACCTGTCTTACCTGCCAGGGGGCAGGGGACCAGCTCCCCTTCCAGACGTGCTTCAACGTCTCCTCCACTGCACGTGTCCCCAGAAATCTTCCGATAGCTGTTAACACCCCCCACCAAAGCAAGAGGTCAGAAATGTGGAGCAGATTCCTGGGTCATGGAGGCACCCCAGTTGAGCACATATCCCTGACTATGGACAGCATAGTTGGAAGGGTGGGGTTTGGCTGCTCTGAGTCAGGTTTGCTTGTGGTTATTTAGAGCAGGCAGACCCAGGTGGTTTCGTGCACTGCCCGGGGAAACACTTAACAATCTCTCTCTCCCCTAAACTCCTCCCCCAGCCAAGGTTTCTTAAGAGGTTCTCAGCCTTGCAGCAAAGCTTGCAGACTCTCCTCTCTCACAGGGAATAGGAGACTGCAGACGCCATTAACTTAAAAAGCTGTTCAACCACCTGCAGCCTATAACTTGGGGTTTGAGAATTTAGGGTGTTGGCAAAGTTGAGTGGTTCTCACAGCTCTCTCCTTCTCCATGCATGCCCTTGTGAGCCTGACTCAGCCAACTGTATGATACGATACATATGCATACCCTCTTGTTCTCCTGTATGAAGAACCCACAGGGCAAGGCACCGGAGGGCTGTAGGGCTTCCCAGAAAACTCAGGGTCTGGAACACAAACCTCTAAGGAGAGGTCTTCACTCATCTTGAAGCCAAAGTCACTGAAAAGGCAATTAGAGTCCATCAGGGGGCAGATATGTACCCTCCACCCCAGAGCCGACCCTGCCTCCTCTGCACATAGCTACTGCTTACATTCTGTGGGCTACTCCACAGGACCTTTAAAAAACAACTACTCTGTCATCCTAAGCTACACCTACAAAAGAAGCCACGCGTCAGAGCCACATCTGGAAAGACACTGCTACGTCCCCTAAGCAGACAAAAGGGATGTAAGTCATTATGCCAAAGCAAAAACTCATCTAGACTCAGCTGCCTATCCAGACTCTGGTCTTCTTGGATAAAAGGGAAGGGTGAGGTTGAGGCTACAATTCCACTGGTAGAGAGAGTGCTTGCCTGGCATGGACAAGTTCAACAGCAGCACTAGGTGTGGTAATACAAATCTGCAATCCTAGCTCTTGGAAGGCAGACACAAGAACTTCAAAGTCACCTTCCACTATACAGTAGTTTTGAAGCCAGCCTGAGGTATAAGCCTCTATTTCAAATAAATAGACAGACAGACAGACAGACAGACAAATAAAATGGAGGTGGGGCAATGAGTAGTAAAAGCTCCTACCCACAGTGTGAGTACCGTGTGAAATGTCCGCTGCAGTGGTACCCAGCTGTAACCCTAGCACTCCTGCTGCAAGGGAGGAGCCAGGAGAACTGGTTACAAGCTGAGTGAGTCAGCCTGGCATAGACAGAGCAGAAACAGGAGCCTCACCTCAGAACCAAGGTAGGAAAAGAGCCAACTCCCTGAAATTATCTTCTGACATCCCACATATGCCATCACAGGTACACATACACATGCATACACACACATACTCACATATACACTCATACACATGTACATACAAACACACACACACACACATATATACATACATATATATACATACATGCACACATACATATAATGGATTACCCAAAGTTTGAGAACTATGATACTTTTTCTTTAACTCATCAGAAGAACTATAAGAGGGATTTAAAAAGGAAAAAAAAACCAACATGTTTTTGTTTTTGTTTGTTTGAAGTACTGAGGATTAAACCCAGGACCTTGTCCATGCAGGGTAAGTAATCAACCGTTTCCTAGCCTTAAAAAAAATCATTATGACTAAGAATTCAGTGTCACTTAAGAGCCTGGCCCCATACTATCTAATGTGCCTCATCCTGAACCTAGGAGATGACAATTTCCTATAATCTGGGGACCACATCAGCCAAACTCACAGCTTGTGGGGTAATGCAGGCAAATACTGGTTAAACTCTAAGTCTTTCCCTCACTCCATGGCTTCTCCAATCTACATTCCCCACACGGAATCTAAGATATTTGCACTGTGTTTCCCAAGACTTGATTCAGGCTACTAGTTCTTTAAGCCATAGGAATTTTTATACTCATGAGCTTGACCCAAAAATCTTCACCTTCAGACACTGAATTGAACATTTATTGAATATTTCCTAGAATCTTTCCCTGGATGAAAAGTTCAACCAAACCACAAAACAACGTAGTTTACACTGCGTGATCCTCACTTAGCGGTCTGCAGAACCGTCCCAAAGGCACCCTGCAGAATCCAGATGTTGGATTCTACAATAGAAACCTGCAATAGGAGTGAATGTTAGTGACCAGGCTCTAGCCCCTGGAGCCTGGTAGAACTCCTGGGGCAGCATTTGTGTTTTGTCAAGACTCATGAGCATTTGGCCAAACATAGCCGGCTGCTTTTGTAAAACCAGGATTTCCTGGCCCAAACCAGATCCCTTCAACCAGATCTGCAGGATGTCTTCCAGGCATCCGAGGAAACTACCGTGGGTGTAGCTGAGCATCACCGTCTGAACCATATGGCTTACAAAACCTAAAATGTGTGCCACAGGTCCTCTTCAACCTCTGGTCTATCATGGATCAGAAGGCTCTGGCTTCAGCTGGCCAAGGACAATGGCACCAAAAGTAAAAAGTCTCTGGTGCCTCAGCAACCACTGAGACACATTTCCTGTGTGGGCTGAGGGACCAGGCTCTAGCTGCACCTGACAGAAGAGACTGGAGAAAGCTTGATAACACTGTGTGCTTAACAGCAGGAGCCATTTATGGCTAAACTCTGCTCAGCTCAACTCTCCCCAAAGGCCTGTGAGGCTCCTCCTGCCTCCAGCACGAATTCCCTCTCTCACAGAACCTCCACTTCCTTCCCTTGCCTGCCATGTTTTCCTCCTCATCTCTACTCCACATCCCCAACCCAGTCATCATAAACACAGGCAGAAACAGTCATTCCCCTGCAGTGACGTCACCACGCCATGCCACCACAGCACGGCCTGAAGCTTCCCTGGCCACATAGCTGGATGTTTCCCTATGAACCGGCGCAAACATCTCTAGGAATCCCGATTTTCCTCCTGCAGATCAAGGTTCACCCTAAAGGCAGCCAGATCTCCTGTCACTGGGATTTGTGCAGATGTCATTCCCACCTAATACCCAGACACACCTTGGACAGTTTCCTCAAGAAATAATAAATAATACAAAAATTGGACATATGAACATCGCCCCATTTCAAATTGAAAGAAAAAGAAGTCCTCTCGGGTGAAGGGGAGGCTCAGATCCAAGCCCATGAAGGGTTTCCTGTCTCCCCACCCTCAGTGAACCTATAAAAAACAAGTTTCCCTAAATGGAGCTTTCAGTGTATTCCCTTCAGGGGTCCTCCTAGAACTAATAAACCCTGAGCTAGGAGTTCCTACAGAAATGTCTGCACCTCTGCTGAACTGCACAGCTGGGATGAAGATAGCATGAGTTGAGGGAACCTCACACAGTCCTGGATCGTACAGTGTGCTCAAGGAATTCTTATCCCCTTCCTCAGAGAAAGAGAATGTGTTCTCCGTCTTTTCACCTCACACTACAGAGCAGATCTGACACAACTCAAGAGCCTGGGCCTGGAGGAAGAACAAACCATTCATAGTCCTCCCGGGTGCAGGAACAGTTGGACACGACCACCGGCCGGTCAAAGTCTTCCCCGTTAAAGCATGTTGCGTGAGGGGTCCTCCTTTTGAAAACCGTCTTGTGTCCTAGCAAACACTCGTTGCCCCGCTCATCAGATGGGGACCACAGCTTGTAGTCGTTTTCTGTGCAAGGAACCCCTGAGAAGAGAAAAGGGCGGGACGATGCATCAGATCCAGGCCAGTGCAGGGTTTCCTGTCTCCCCACCCTCAGTGCAGCCCTCTGCTTCCGGTGCCTCTGTAGCCAGACAGCAAGTGTAAGGGCTCAAAACAACCCATCTCTAGTAACCCGAGGAGATGTAGGACCACGAAAGGCACCCAGGTCCCTGGTTGAGATGAGGCTTGAGACTCTGGTGACCCTAAAAGGGGATAGTAGGAGTCTCGCTTTACTCCTGAAACCAGGCCCCTGTCACTAGCCACAGCCTTCCATAGATTTGTGGCCATCAGTCACGTAGGGCAATGCCCCAAGCCCCTCCACAAGTAAGGACATGACAACAGGTCACATAGGCTCAAGACAGA
The DNA here is from genome assembly GCF_963924665.1 of Micromys minutus. Classification (NCBI taxonomy): domain Eukaryota; kingdom Metazoa; phylum Chordata; class Mammalia; order Rodentia; family Muridae; genus Micromys; species Micromys minutus. Next base: position 35,384,162 of record NC_137985.1, read on the forward strand.
TCTTCATTATAATGAGGCACCTAAAAGGCCTGGAGGCTTAGACAATAAACTTTCCTTCCCAGACACTCCTCCCTGCAAAAGGTATTTAACCTCAGGCCCACCCTGAGAAGTGGGTATGGTTTGACTCATCGACTTCCCTCCATGACATAAAAGTCTCCAAGAGCCTGAGAACCAGATGACCCCAACCTCATCGCAGGCCCAGGGACCCCCAAGTGAGCTCCGGCTGACCATCCCTATGCCTCAGAGGAAGTGGTCCAACTTCCAGCATCCTGCCTCCCCCAGCGGCCCGAGCCCTGTGGCGGAATGGACATGAAACCCCCAAATTAACCCAACACTGAGGGTGGGCAGCACCCCTGTAACACAGCTCCTATGAGAAAGCTGTGAAGGTGGAAGTCACATTTGATACCATCAACTTCTGAATTATAAAATTTGAGGCACAGGGGTGTGGGGAGGACTGCTGTTTATTTCTGATGATGCACTGTGCACGCGTGTGATGTGCCAACCCGTGTGCACAATGTCGGTCATTTTCTTTGGTTTGAGACTGTGTATTTCAAACTTATTTACTGTGTGTATGTGGGGGGTGTTGTGTGTGTTCTTTTATTATTTGTTTGGTTTAGAACTGTATTTTAAACTTAATTATTATATTACATATATACAGACTTATGTTTGTTTGTATGTGTGTGCTGATGCACATTTGGAGGTCAGAGGAGTTAGGTCTCTCCGTCCATCTTTATATGGGTGCCCAGGATTGAACTGGGGTCTCCAGGCTTGGCCATCAAGCACATTTACCTACTGAACTGTCATTTCACTGGCCTGGAGTTCTGGGTGGCTTACTGGCCTGCTTGCTCATGCTTTATAAATGAGAAGATATATCTAGAGTTCTGGTGAACCCCAAACTCCTGATTCCTCTGCCTCAACATTCCTAGTACTGAAATTCCTCCATATACCATAAAACTCAGCCAAGTCTCTAAATTATTAGGGGAGTCAGTAGGTCCTTTTACAAGTAGGTACCAGAGGCAGGGGGTGAGATAGGGCTGGGTTGGGGCTAGGGTCTCTCCTGGGCTACTTTGGTAGTGATGCAGGGATGCTGTTGACTCATCCTGCTTTATTAAGAAGGGAAGCCCATCAGGTAGTATGAGCTGAGAGCACTGAAAATGTGTTTGCCCTACTTGATGGTACAGGATCTTTACATAGAGAGACTGGAAATGACAAGACAACTTCACACTTCTCTCACCAGCCCACATCCACTTAAGATGTCAGCAGCGTGCCTATGGGAATTCTCTGCTTACATCTAATTGGTGCCTCGTAACTTCTTTTTATATGTGTGTCGGATTAAATACTACCCAAAGCTGATGCGCACCTGTCAACACAATGCCACTCAAATTAGCAAAGGATCATTAAAACCCTACTGTCTATGAGGCAATAAAGGTGCTCTGTGGGTGCAATGAAGATATGCAAGAGCCTTCTAATCAGGGGGTGGGACATGGTACCTAATAATCTGCAGGCACAGATCTATAATTCAAGGTGTGATGGACAGAGGAGAAACACCCTCCGGCTGAGATACCAGCAGCACATCCTGAGATGCTAGGTCCTGAGGCTGAGGTTGAATGGCTCGGGTAAGAAGACAGGGGAAGCTTCCTGAGCCTGAAGTACATCATTGAAGGAGAAGTGAAAGGGCAGAAGTCAGCAAGGCAGTCTGAAGGAGCATTCCGTGCCCATCCATCCTCCGGCAGGCAGCCTCGAAAGGACCCAGCACCAAAGCTGTGCTATTCTTTGGATCATTAATGCTCCCAAAGACCCATGTGCTAGTCCCTGGCCCATGGCACTATAAAATGGTGGAGCTTTTAGGAAGTAAGCTCTAGAGGAGAGAAGTAAGGTCATCAGGAGTGTGACTTTAAGGAATGCATTGGGGTCCCAGACCCTCCTCCCCTGCTCTCTCTCTTTTCTTTGAGTCCTAGACACCATGTGATAAGCAGACTTCTCCCATCATAATTCCTAGTACAGCTACAGGAAGATGTCAAGGAACTATGGACCAAAACCATGAGCCAGAACAAAGTTTTCCTCTTTTACCCTAATGGAGAGCTAATACAGCTATACCCATTTGAATAGCCCCCTGAGGAACCTCTAATTGGAAAACTTGCTTTCACTTTCATCCACCTATCTATCCATCCACTCACACTTTTAACATATATATAGATATGTAATAGACATAAATATATATCTAAGCTGCCGCTCTGTCCACTCCAGACAACCAGTCATTATGTCTGCAGGCAGGGCTCAGGACGCAGTGGCTTACCCAAGGCATCAGTGGCATTGACCTGCAGGATGAGCCAGCTGTGGACACTCTCCTTGTTAGAGCCAAAGATGGTGAAGACAGTGCTCTTCTCGCCAGGTTCTGTGAGAAGTCCATACACAAACACAGGCTTTTCAGAGAAGACGAACGTCTTCCAGGTCTCCCCTTCATTGGTGCTGTACCTGCCCAATAAAAGCAAAAGGAGCCTTGAGGTTACAGTCCTAGAAGGCTGGCCTTAGTTTCTACATACATCACTAGGGGCCATAACCAGCGCTTCGGAAAATGGTGACCGCACAACAGGTATTATGGTTGTGCCAGAAAAGCAAGGAAGTGTCAAGGACCAATCCTGTCACCTAAAAAGAATGCAAACAATAGAGTGTCACTTATTGCTAGAATCAATCTCTGACCTTCCCTACTGAAAAGTAAGATGTAGGAACTAGCTGATAAGACTCTGAACAGCCAAATTTAGAAAAAAGTTGACAAGGAAGAAAAAGATAATGGTACCATTACATAGTGAATAAAAGTAGGGTATGGATTACTTTCAATGATGAGATGGATGGAGAGAGGAAAGAGGGAGAGAAAAGGAAGTCTACTATTCTTATACTGGCACATCACCAAACACCATTAACAAGTAATAACAGAATTTGAGGCGTTACCATTCTGTAATCCCCACTGTAGTAATCAAATCAGACAAGGATCATCACTGAATGCTGAGATTACCATGTAATGTTAACGGACTAGGATGCCCATGTGGTCTAAAGATATGAACCTACAAACCAACCATTCATTGGTAGGGAAATGCAATTTCATGCAGGACAGTGAGCCATACCCTCATCCACACTTAGCACCATCAATACACACCACAGGCATCTGGATTCAGCCCAGTCTCTCAGTACCATTTGATGCAACTGAACAAATCTAGAATGTAGGACAGTATAGATGACTACACTGTCATCTATATGTCATCCATAGTGTATGTGTGTATATATGATATATATTATATACATATACATATAGAACTAGACACGAAACTTTTGACCATCTCATTGAATCCCAACACTTCTTCTCATCCTGAGATTTGTGAAGTGACTTCTGTACACCTAGTGATGGATACTAATAACAGCCACCCAGGCCACTGAAGGACCAAGTACCTGCCCCCTACCCAGCACAGGTCATATGTGGAGGCAAATTCTCAACCAGTTGTCATGCTTGGAGTTTAAGTGAGGTTTAAATCAAATATGATTAACCCATTCAGTCCCTTGCTTTTTACCAATGTTAAGAAGCTGAAGGCTCAATACTACTCCTAATGATACCTTTTGAGCTACTCCATTAATCAGACAAGCTTGGAATGGCCCAGCTGTTCAATGGTGATACAGGAAGTCTATCTATTTTTACATGGACTAGCTAATTTCATTTAAGAGAGCATCCAACCAAAGATAACCCCAGGAAATGAATCATTTCTCTAAAGATTCCCAGAAGGTGCAGACAGTAAGCCATTAATGAGACGAACCAGCAGGTGTGTGGCCAAGCATAGCCTTGTACCTGAGAACACACTGCTCATTTAGAACATGGCATTTTTCAGGAATATTGAAGAAAGGATGTTCATCTAACAATAGCAACAGCTAAGGGAACATCCATGTTGGTCTGATCTCAACACTCTGAAACTGAAAAGAAGAGTCACTAGTGAAACTAAAATGACAAGAGGCAAGACAAAAGCAAATCGGAATCTTTTTTCTTCCTTTTGTATGTCTCTCTCCGTGTGTGTGTGTGTGTGTGTGTGTGTGTGTGTGTGTGTGTGTGTGTGTGTATGTGTGTGTGTGTGTGTATACCTACTAGGGAACAAGAAGAAATGAAGATAAAATTATTGGGTCATTTTGGTAATTTCTCCAAGAGTCAGGCAGAATAGATCCTACAAACAGAACAGAAACAGTCACATGACCTATAGGAGAAAAGGTACTTTTGAGAATAGATAATAAAAGCACTCAGGCAGAGTGAAAGCCAGCGCTGAGAACCCAATGGTCTCTTGTCACAACACACTAGCCCATTTCCTTTCCTCCTGATTATTCTTGATTTGAACAAGAGATTTGTATTAGTTACTTATGTTGCTATAACAACACACACACACACACACACACACACACACAAAAAAAAAAAAAAAAAAAACAAGCAACTTCAGGGTGGATTGTTTTAGCTCCCATTTTGAAGGTATAGTCCACCGTGGCAAGAAAGTCATGCTGGTAGAACTTTGGGGCATCTGGTCACATTGCATTCTCAGGGAGCAATGTTTGCTTATGTCAGATCACTTTCTCCTTTTGATTCAGTCTAAGACTCCAGGCAATGAACCGGTCCTACCTACATCAATTACCCTAATTGAGCTAATCCCTCTTACATGCTCAGAGATTTGTTTCCATGGTGATTCCAAATCCCATCAAGTTGCTAACCAAAACCAACCGTGAGAAGGATAATGATGTGAGAGATTTTTTTTAAAATGATATCCTTGAGGACCACATATATAAACATTTATTCATTGTTGGTGAAATAGTATGAAGTGGCTGATATATATTTGATCACTAATCAAAATAAAATTTCAGTTTCTCACCAAGCTCTACACTCCAGTTGGCAATTTAGACAATGAACTTGAGACCCATTTGCAAAGGGCACAGGGCAGTTGTGCACACATATATGCATACGTAGATGTGGATATAAATGTATGTGGTAAAATTAAATTCAAATTCAAATGATATTAAATTAAATTCAAATGTTTTCATGCATCCAAAGACTAGGCAAAAATGAGAATATAAACAGTCACATGATGTTTCCAAGACTTAACCTACTGGAATTTAGGATACAGGATGCCTGGGCATGTGTCCTTTAATAAGAGCTATCAGATAGTGGACTTCTGAGAGTTTAGGTGAGCTGAACTTAGCAATTTACAAAAGTATACGGTGAACAAACCTGAAATGCTGGGCCAGGGAAATGAGTCAGTAGTTAAATCTCATGCCATCGCAAGAGGACAAGTTTGGATACCCAGAACCCATGTAAATGCCATGTCTGTGTGGTGTCTTTCCCATGATCCCAACCTCAGAAGGCAGTGAGATGGGATCCCTGTAGCAAACTGGCCAAGGAGATGGACTGTATTGCCAAGCTCCAGGGTGACCTGAGAGACATTGCCTCAAAGAACCAGATAGAAGCACAGATGAGGAAGATTCCTGCTTCTGACCTCGAGCCTCCATATGCACAGGTACACATGCTTACACACAGGTTCACACAGATGTGCACATGAATACATTCCATACATGTGAACACACATATACAACATATATATACACACACACATATATATATAACCAAAAAGAGAAGAAAAATAGAAAATTCTATATGTCTACATGAGTAAAGGAAACCAAGTATAAAAAAGAACTGCATAGTTGCAAGTCTGGAATAAACAAAACTAACCTCATGGCAATAACAGGAAAATCAAACCAGCAGCTGCATGCAATGGGCAGGAAGACTGGAGTGAGGCACTGATGGGCTGGTGCCTGCAGGGGCATCTTTGGGGTCAGGGAAAGCATCTTGGTACAACTCCCTAAAGACTGCTTAAGATCTAAAGATCCCATGCTATGTAAGTGGTTTCTCAATAGATAAAAATATTAATGGGAGTCACCAGTTTGAAAAAGCCAGGCATGGTGGTGCACATCTGTCATCTCAGCACTGGAGAGGATGAGGCAGGAGGATCTCAAGTTGGAAGATAGCCTGGGATACACATCAAGAAACTGAATCTGGGTGGGGGCAAGGGCAGAAAATTGCTCTTAACGTTCTCATCTGTAGAAACGGTGTCCAGAAACAGTAGGTATTAATCCTCCTGCACGGTTCACACTGTGGAGGTCAGATGTGAGACCTGCATCCTAATGCAGTGATATTATAAGGGGGACCTGGAACAAAACCTATGTGAAGATTGGGCAGCAGATAAGGGAAGGAAACTGGGGTATTTGCCATAGAATGGTAGGTACTCAGTATTATAAGCAGGAAGCCATCAGTGTCTGGATGACTTGTCAAAAAGGAAGAGTTCCTCTTACCAGAAACCTACACTCCTCAATGAACAAATAAACACCCAAGCAAGCGAATGAATAAATAACCAAAGGAGTAAATCCAACTTCCCAGAAGAAAATGGCCCCCATCATAGGTGGCAGAGGGCAAAACCACACTAGACACATGGTCAACCACATGTTGAGCTCAACCTTGAAACCTAAAACTGCCACCTGGTCCTCCTTGACCAAATCTGCCTTGAGGGACTGGCCCTGCTCCACGCCTCCTATGCCTCTGTTTTCTGTGAGTGGTAGAATCACCTTCCAGCTAACCAGATACCATGTCCTTTTCACACAGGGTGCGCCCTTGAACCCACGAGCCTTCACTTCCAATCTTCTGTGGAATACATGTATCCCCCTCATTCTTCCAAAGGAAGCCATGCCATTCCTCCATGTAAAACCCTCAAAAGCAAAGTTCCAGTCTTACCCAATTATGACTGGTCAAACTACAGTTCCGACCTGCAGAGCAAGAAGTGCCCACTGGTGCAATGATGGCAGGACCGTTATGAGGGCAACCAATTGCTTTCTGATTAGATTTGAGGCCCCCCTGGGGGTGGGGGAAAATCCCTGCCTGACATTGCAAACCTTCTCAAATACCAAAGACCATAGGAAGAAACCTTCCAACCTGCCGTTGTCTTGCTAAATGGGCATGATGTCAAAGTGCTTTAAAAATATTGATGTTTATATTCATAGGTGAGTGCTGCTCTCAGCCTGGGCCAAAAAAGGTTCTCTTTACTATGGGCAACAATCAATACAGTGACTAATATGTCTTCTAGTGCTGAGAGTGCCCAGGTCCCCCAGGAGCTCTACATCACCCCTCTAAAGCCCAGGGGACAACAGCAAAGACATGAGCGAAGGAATGTAGGAACTGTGACTGCTGTGGAATACTATCTCCCCGATTAATACGGCCATTTTTTTATGGACTACCAGCTGCTATGGATACATTTACAAGACTGGGCCCATGGAGATCTCAACTGAGGGACTAGTGAGGCCACGCCCCTCCGGAAGAAGCTATTGGCAGCTAATTGGTAGCTTGAAGAAGGGGGTGTTGTTTCTGTCTTCTGTGGTACCACCTCTGGTAAGTTGTCCGTGCTCCAGAAAATAGCCTCACACCTGTGTTCATGTGTCATCCTTATTTGAACTCAGGAAAAAAGCAAAAACAAACAAACAAAAAAAAAAAAACAAAACAAAAGAAAGGAAGAAAAAGACCTATCTGTAGAAGAGCCATCTCTCAGAAGAGCAGCTTAATGTGAACGAGATAGGGTGAGAGTATAATGGGGGTAAAAATGGCCAAACTTCATGACACACATATATGAAATTGTCAAAGAAAAGCAATAACTTTATTTAAACACACAAACAACAATCCAATCTCTCCAGTGAGAGCAAGGAAAGGGCCCACAGGACTGGTGCTTGTTTAATGCCTGTCTCAAGCCTCATTTCTCACCACTGCGTTTCTCAGTGCATACTGCGTTCACGAATGAAGGCCTCAGGGACCGCAGACTCACACTGCCCCCTTTGCTCAAGTTGTGTCTCTTTTTGTATGTGTATGTGAGAGTGGATGCCAAGCCTGCAAGGGTACCACTCCCCCACCCACCATCACAATGCCACCCATCCCCGACTCTCCCACCAAAGTCAGAAGAAAGCCTCAGACCACCCCGGAGCTGGAGTTACCAGCAGTGGTGAGCCACCTGATGTCAAGGCTGGGAGGTGAGCACAGGTCTTCTGGAAGCACAGCAAGCTCTCTGAAGTGCTGAGCCGTCTCTCCAGCCTTGCAGACTTTTTCTGACACTGGGACTGTATGGCAACTTTTTAACCTCACCTCCTATTTCACCTCTCTTGGGAAGCCTTTCCCGACCTCCCAGTTGGCACTCTCTTCGGCCAGCTCAGACTAGGCCCTGCACTAGACTTCACACCCTACCCTGCTGTGTTTACGTGACCAGACAGATCCATGAGTGTCTTCTACACTGTGTCTACACTGTGGCTCGTCAGTAATAAAACCTCCACCCACTTCCCTGTCCCCGAACCTCACACCTCTTCTACCACCGGAAAGAAGAATGATCAACATGTGCTGCAGGAAATTAAACAACCCACACTGAGTTTCTCTTTAAAAAAAAAAAAAAAAAAAAAGCCTGCCCTAGCTATGCAACAGTTAAAAGGAGATAAGGACATCTGTTGCTTCTGCCTCAAGGAGCAGGGGAAGCCACACAGGGTGAGACAGGTGGAAATGGCTCTCTGTAACTGCCTCATGTTAATGTCACTTAGCCATGGTGTAGAAGCCATGGAAGAAGCCACTACAGCTCCCTATGATCTGGAACCATGAGGCTGCACCTAGAAGGCTCCAGAAAAGACAACTCCCACTGAGCTGCTGCATGCAGCCTCTGCAGGAGCCTGGGGGATTCCCAGGGGGAAGCCCTGTGAAATTGGAGATCCCTTCACGGAAAAGATGCTTTGGGACAAGTCCAAAGTATTAGTAACTATCAACATTTCATCACACTGACAGGCAAACTGCCAAGAAAAAAAAAAAGGAAATTGATCTCAGCCCTTGGGATCCAGCTCACAAACTGGTGCTTGGATCTTCTCTGGTCAGGATCCAGAGCACAGCAGCCCCTTCTCGGTAGGATGTGGTGCATCCTTAAGAACGGAAACCGCTACTTGGCATTCTCCAGGCAGGTTTCTGGTCAAGCATGCTTGAGTGGATGCAAAAGCAAATCCCTAGCCCCTTGGGCTCTCCTCTGCTCACTTCAGAAAAGTGGACACAAAGGCAAACCAAGGCTTTATACTTCTTGCTTTTGGTTAACACCAATGATATAGTCTCAATGGAAAAGCAAAGCAGAAGGCAAACAGAGGCATCTTAGTTACTGTGCTGATCAGAGAGACAATGCCACAAAATAGTAAAGAAGTGGAGGGATCAAATACCCCAAATTCTGTCTTTGACCACCATTCCTGTCTCTACCATCTAGGTGTCTGGCCTCTGATTAGAACAAAAGACTCTGCTCCATTTGACCATCTTTGCCTATGTTACAAATAAAGGGTAAGATGCTTAAAGGCGAGGGACCACATTCTAGTCATCTCTAGATACACAGAACCTCCTGTTCTCCCTTCAAAACAAGCTCCTTCCTTCTCCCAACTAGCTTAGATGTCCCAGCACTACTGAACCAGGCCTCACTTGCCTCCCATCAATGATGTCTAGCACAACATCTGGTTCACTGTAGTTGTTCAGCAAATGTTTGTGTAATTGACCTGAAATGATTCCTAGCAGAAATCTGTTCATGTTCCAGTGTGGGCGCTAACTCCCACAAATCATATCATGTCCTCGTGTGGAAGATAAGGAGGGTGGATCAGATCTTCTCTCTGGCCGTCTGGCTGCACACATTCAGGAAGCCCCCACTGCTCTGGGGGTTGTTATTTACACAGAACACAACAGCAATGGTCTCCCTGGGAGCTGTGCAAATAGCACCCTACCCAGATCACTTCCTGATTTTTAATTCGGTGTTTAAAAAGGAAAAAAAGGAAAAAGCAATCTCAGATGCCCAAGTATGCATGACCTATTTATTGATCAATCAAATATTTACTAAGTGCCTGCTAACTTAGGCATACGGGCCTGCAAAAGCCTTGCTAATGAGTTGAAGAATGCAGCCATAGAATGAAACGCAACTAAACCATGAAGTCTGAATACAATCGATCTAAATGAATAGGATGGCAGAGAAATTCTGAGGTTCAAAGGACAGCGCAGTTGCTACGGTTAGGGAGGTCAGAAGCCCAGAGCCTGAGGCCAGTTTTGGCAGCATGAATGGAACGGCTTGGTGCTCTCATGATGGGTCCCATCACTGAGAGGCGACCATATCATGAGGGCTCTGACTTTAGTCCCTTCCTGGGCTCTTACCATGGTAACATTATCTATCAGGAGGTGTTAGAAAGAAGGGGGTGGGGCTTAGCTGGAGGAAAGATGGGCTGCTGAGGGCATGCCCTAGAAAGCTATACCTAGACAGCTGCCCACCCTGCTGAGTAGCTCTGCGGAACCAGGAGCTCCCTGACAGGGTGCTTCTGCGTAGCCTCCCAAAGGCAATGGGACAGCCAAGTGGGACTGAATCCTGTGACACTATGAACTCAAAACGAACGCTGCCAGCTTTGTCCGGCGTCTTTGTATTCCGCACAACAATAAAAAGCTTAGCACGCAGCCTCGCTCACACCTGCTTGGCACAGGGAATCGTTGTTCGTCTCTGAGGACTATGGAATAACTTCACTGTCATCCTCTGCTTTTCAGAACAGCAGAAGGATGAGCGAACACCTCTGAGAACAACACACTCAGTCAATACCAGGTGGCGGGCGGCACAGATCCCAGCCGGGTTTGACTTGGTTCTTGGGACCCGTGCAGCTGTCAAAAGGAGGCCAGTCCACATTTATTTGAACTATGTGTTGCATACTCTCCCAAATGATTCGTGCCGACAGAAGAACACGGCCATGTCCACAATGTCCACCACCAACTCCCCCAAACCATTACAAAATGCCTGGGGAGGACATTGTGGTTTTCAGTCATCAGGTTTATTTTCCTGGCCATGTTTTGCCGCAGCGAGCGCAGAACAACTCTGAGTTCCCTGAGCACATATGCACCGACAGATGGTGTAAGAGGACTAAAATCACACTAGCTCCTTCAGAGGAGCCAGCTTGGAATGCTAATGTCATCGGCGGAGAAGTTAAACAAGGAAAATTGAGAACCGACTCCCAAATCTGAAAACTAAAACCATCCAAAGAATGAAATCTATGCCCAGGAAACCAAGCCCCGGGCCCTGTAGGCCTTCCTCACATAGCAGTTTACATAACCAGGACAATTACCTCCTCGCCTACCTTACAGCCAGAGCTCGTGGGGGTGAGAGAGGACCACAGCATCCTGTTCCTCTTTAAGACTCCCAGTACCTGGCGTAAGTATCACTTGCTCAGTGTGTGTGGTGTAAGTTAAATGACTAGACACACAAACACCAGCAGATCTGGGGAAGCATCCTCTGTGAGCATCATCCTCTGAGCAAAAGCTAACGTGAACATGGATGCAGGTACCGTGTACAAACACAACCACCCCTGCCTCTAGGCTGTAGAGAAGCAGCTGCCCCGTGCCACCCAAGGCCAAGAGCAGCCAAGTGAAAAGCCAAGACTAGACCTTTGCCTCTCTCTACCTCTTGGAGGCTCAGTACATGCCCAGTTAAACACAGGGGGGGTAACCAGCTGTTAAAATCCCCTTTCAAAGCACCTACTTCTTGCCCCTGGCCAGTTCTAAGAGGATCAAAAGCAGGGGAAACTTCTTCCCACTGCACAGTGTGATTGCGGTCGCCCTCTCTGCCTCCCACAATCACCCAGCTAAAGGGTTCAGGGCAAAAATAAGCAGAAATAAGGGTCAGTCTGGCTTATCCAGTGGTAACCGTGGTTCAATAGCTTCGTGAAAGGAAGCAAAGAGATTATTCTGGATAAAATCAAGCCAGAGGGGGAGAAAAGCTACAAACTCCCGACGGTTTGCGTTTTTCTTACACATAATCCAAGACTCGCTCTCAGGAATGGCTCTACGAGCTAATGGTTACTTCTTCCTGAGCCTCAGTTTCCCCGATTGTAGAATGAAGCAGTTAACCCCTAACAACCCTTCCAGCTCCATCAATGACAACGCCCAAGATGAAGTGCAACATAGCAGAAGTCACCTGGTTACCAAGTGACATACACTCTACACCACTATTCACCTGTCACTGTTTCCTGTCTCTTTAACTATTAGTCATCTTATGCACAAACCTTTGGAAACGCCACCTATAAAAGCAAACACAAGTTCAAAGCTCTCTAGTTACATGTAATAAGGAAGTAGAAGGAGGAACTGTCTGGGGGAAGGAAGAGAAGTAGTCAGGATGAGAAGGAGACGGCAGACAAGGCAGTAGGAAATGACTGGTTGAACAAAAAATGATAATGGTGAAGATGTTGATAATAATAATAACAATAATAATTAATATTAATAGTAATAATAATATATGTTAAAAAGTAAATGAGTAAAATTACCATAATAAAATTCTTACTTTATATGATAACCCAAAACAATTAATTAAAAGAAAGACGATAGTTTTTATTCAAAGAACTAAACATTACTTCACTTGTTTCTCCTAACCCCCTCTAAGACAGAAGGAATTAGTTATGTCATAGACATAAAAAGTTTAAGTGATTTGCAGAGGTCTCAGTTCTCTGTCCTGAACCTAATGCTGCAGAGAGCATCCAATGGCCACCACAGACACCAGTGTGAAAGAATGGTTTGATGTCCAAAGAAAAGGAATAAGCAAGGCACAGTACCTGACGCCTGCAATCTCAGCTCTTGGGAGGCTGAGGCAAGATTGCCAAGTTCTGCACCAATTGGAGGTACATAGTAAGTTTCAAGACAGCATGGGTTACATGGTGAGACCTTGGGTTTTGGGGTTTTTTTTTTTTTTTTAAGAATAAGAAAGGAAGGAAGGAAGGAAGGAAGGAAGGAAGGAAGGAAGGAAGGAAGGAAGAAGTAGAGAGAAGGGTAGAAAAAAATTTATAAGAAAAAGAGAAAGATAACCAGAAGCACTTACTTCAACTCGTTGGTCTCCATGCCCTGGGCAATAGCCATGATGATGCCTCCATGGTCACCCCAAGTATAGTAATGAGGTCCAGGAAGAGCCTAATTAGTAAAACAAACAACAAAAGAGAGGTGATGTGCTGCTGTAGAGGCAAATGTGGAAACAGTGCACTCTCCTCCCCCAGACACGCACCACCACAGTGGCAGCCACTGCAGGTTCTTACCCATCTTCTCAATCATGCCTCACAGATCTGGGGTCAGAGAGAGAAAGCTAAGTTCTACTCCTCAGAGAGAGAGAGAGAGAGAGAGAGAGAGAGAGAGAGAGAGAGAGAGAGAGAGAGAGAGCACTCTTCACACGCCTAACACAAAGTTGCCTCAAGGGAAGGCCATTTATGGAGCACCTCATTTCCAACCAGGGATCTTAGAATTCCACAGAAAGTGTTTTTTACAAGAGGAACTGGTAAATGACCCCTTGCAGGCTGGGGAAGTGTGGGAGGAATCCCAAAGCACGAATCCCTTCATTGGACTGTACCTCTCTACATTAGCCCCCAAACTACATTTGAATGAGGGGTTTTGGACAGAACCTAGAGGAAAATGATGTAATACACATACATGAACAGATATGCTTGTGTGAAAGCAGGCTACTACTTGTGCAAATTATACAACTGAGGTGGTCACGGGTTCTTCACCCGAGCCTGGGGAGACAGAGGCCAACAAAGCTTATGAAAGGTCCTATAAACCCAGATGACCACTGGCTGAGATTTCAGCAGTAGAGGAAGCATGGAGCCTGGGAATAAAGAAGAAATGAAGGATTCCCAAACAAAGGAAAGTCAAGGGAACCCATAGCCAGTGGTGGCCTCTGCACCAAATGCTCAAGGTATCTCTTTAAGAAATGTGTATCTACCCAGGGATCATTAGAAGCCACAGACAAGTAAGAGAAATTACAAATAGGTCGGGAAGGGGACACAGACCCACATGATAAAAACGTTCTGTATTTTTATTTTATGTGTTCAGTACCAACTCAGTAAAGGTTATGAAAGACTAAATATGTACGTTCTAATTCTCAAAGAAGCCACTGAAAGAAAAGAAGGTAAGAGAGAAATACTAAAAGACAGAGTCTAATATATCTTGTGGATAGGGAGGGAACTTAATGGTAGAGCACCCGACAAGAATGCTCAAGGCTTTGGGTTCAATACCCGGCACTGTCACAAAACAAAAACCTAAATAACGCAAAAGGAGATGCAAAGAGAGAAACAGAAGAATGGATACAGAGGAAATAAGTAAACAAACATTACATTAAAGGCTGAATTTTAATAAATAAAGGCCCACAAGCAGAGCCCGGGGCCAGTGAGACAGTTCAGTGATAAGGGCACTTGTCTCCAAGTGACAACCTGAGTTTGCTCCCCGGGACCCAAAAGGTGGAAGGAGAGACCCAGTTCCCACAAGTTGTACCCTGATCTCCACATGCACCTACCAGCTCCCCCCAAAAGTAAAATAATAATAATTTATAAGAAAGCAAGAATGTGTATGTTGCCTTCATAAAAGTCTTTAAACACAAAGACACAGATAAGCAGAAATAAATGGACAGCAGTAGATGTATCCAGAAGAAATTTTAAAGCCTTACATGTTTATACTTAGAAACATCTAAAATAAATAGCTATGGAAACACAGAAAGAGCAAACAAATGAGGAAAATCTTAATGACATAGCAGAGAAAACAATCAGGTCATTCCTACCAGGAATGAAATTATCTCTAAAGCTTCCTCAGATGTTAAGACGGTAGCAAGAAAAATTCACTAAATTTGAAAATCTCAAGAGTTATACACCAACTGGAGAAATTGAATTTCTTTCCAAAAATATTCTAAGAAGAACATTCCCAGCCCAGTGGTGAATTGCAGAAGACATAATGCCAACTTTTAACACAGGCAGCCAGAAACAAAGGGAGAGAGACCGAAAATCAGCTGATCTTATGAGACCAGCCAGACCCCCAGACTGACACTCGCCAAGGACACTGCAAATAGAATACTAGTCTTTCTCACAAAGAGGTGCCTATCACTTTTAGCACATCAAACCTACCTATATTAAATAGGACAATGTATCATTACCAAGTGGGACTTATTCTGTAACTGAAAGTTAGCTTAATCTTCAAGAATAAATTAATACAATCCATCACAGTAACAGAATAAAGAAACTCTGTATCATTACATTGATATAGGAACAGCATGTGATAAAAAAATCAATATCTGGAAGTGATTTTTTTAAGGGTTATCAATAAACTAGGATCAACAGGGATTTTTCTCCAGGCTGATGGAATATGTATACATATGCATATACATCACACATAACCAAGAGCATATTGTTTGGACAGGTGCACACCTATCATCCCACTATTCAAGAGACTGAAACAGAGACGAAAAGACTAGCCTTCCCAGATTACAAAAGAGAGATGCTGCCTTTAAAACACAAACAAGGAGACTAAAATGTGTATCTTTCAGACAGGGAACAGGCTGGAACGCTCACCCTTCCTACATCTATTCAACAGTGTTTGGAGATCACAGTCACCACAGTAAGAGGAAAGAGAGGAATAAGAGCGCAAAGGGGAGAAGCTGTAGAGAGAAGCTACCTCCCTTTGCATCTGTTATGACTGTTTATAATAAATGCACACACAAGCTAACTGAAAAGAATTTGCGCCTTTGACAAACTCATTGAATGCAGAAAGCATTGTTATATATAAATAAGCATAAAAATCTAGGAATGAATCCAGGCATGGTGACACATGTCTTTAATCCCAGCATCAGGAGTCAGAGACAGGAGTATCTCTGAGTTCAAAGCCAGTTTGTTCTTTATAGCAAGCTCCAGGTAAGCCAGGGCTACATAGACAGATTCTATCTCCAAAAAAAAAAAAAAAAAAAAAAAATCATCAACAACAAAATTTTAGGGATAAATGTAAAAGAAGATTTGATTTGCAGTAATAGCAAGCTCAAATATTTCAGAATAACACACATATACATGGACATTTCTGAGGTTGTAGCTCAGTGAAGTGCTCGCCTAGTATGTTTAAGACCCTGGATTCATTCTTCAGCATTAAGGAGAAAAGTAAGAGAAAAGAAAGGTTAGGTCAGGCATGGTGGTATATGCTGGCAATCCCTACACTTCAGGCAAGACCATGAGTTCCAGTCTGAACAACTGAAGGGAATGACTTACAAGTCTACATTGGAAATGTGAAGATACCAAGAGAAACTAGAGAAGGCATGGAGGGTCAGCTGTGGTCAGAAGACTCAGTGTTGCTAAGATGTCAATTTACCCTGACATCAACTTAGGAATTTAGTGCTCTCACAGTGAGAGTCCTGCAAGACTGGCAGGATAAGCAGCCACACAAAGGACTTCGGGTAATGTGAGCAATTTTGAGAAAAAGCAAAGGGCTTACCCTAATTGATTCCAACACTGGCTATAAGGTTTTGGTAATCAAGACAATCTGGTAGTGGTGAATACAGACACTTAGCTCAAAGGAACACAACAGAAAACCCTCCCAGATACACACACATACATGACAGATTGATTTCCAGAGGGGACCAGGGCAACTCAATAGAGGGAAGAGAACTCTTCTCAATAGATGGATAGAAGTAGATATCAAAAAGTGGTTCAAGCAGATTAAAATATGAAAACCAGAGGGTGGTGACCATTCTCTTAAGACACATCGAGAAACTAACTCTAAATGGATCACATGTGTACACACAACTTAAAGATATAGAACTCACACATGCACCAAGGCAAACACACACACACACACACACACACACAGGAAAATAAAGTACCAGACATTAAAACAGCTTAACTGTTCCAAGCAGGTAGAAGCATTAAAATTTGATCAGATAAACAAAAAAACAAAAAACAAAACAAAACAAACAAACAAAAAAAGCCACAGGCAACGAAGCCTCTTAAATGAGCTTCAAATTCTCAAGAGTGACAGAATCTAGGGGAGTTGAGTAAACAATCTATTCATAGAAAGCAGTCCTTACAGAGAATCCTGGACATGCTAACACTATATGGAGGTAGATGCAAACAGTGAAGAGAGGAGTGGACACCACAAGAGTATTCAGAGATGCTCGTGGGGATACTCAATATTTTGAATGTATGGAAATGAGGGATGGCTCTCATCCACGGAACGCTGTAGCAGAGATTTGCTGTGGTTCACAGCTCTCAGTGACGTTATGGAAGTAACAGAAGAAATGGTGGGGACCAAAGAATTTACATAACTAGCTAGTTGGAGGGAAACCAGAATCTCAGTCACCACTATTCCCTACAACAATCCGTCACCTGTATCTTTCATCCCCCAGTGCAGGTGATGACTGGTCCCCTTCCTACATGGGGCCTCTGTGGTGAAGGCCACCCACAGGGACTGTGACCTCCCTCACAGGTAATCTCCAACTCTCATCCCCAGCTGCTTCTCTGCTAGTTCCCAAAACAAGGTCCCTTGGGTGCTGAGTACTTCCTGGCAGGTATTACGTATGTCTGGAGAGAGTCTCCAACAGCTACCCTGGCAACAGCCAGGCAACGCCGCTCTAGTGGAGGAGGAGCAAGACACAGCTCTCCACCCAGAGGAAATAACTTGCGGATGTTCCTGTCCCCGTTGTCTCCAGCAGCAGAAGGTACTAAAAGCCCTCCGGCCTCTCTGCTGGTGAGAGGATGCTGGGCTCCAAAGGAAGCAACAGCTCTGTGGATGGAGAAGCAGCTGTTCCATCTTTCCCCTGGGATAGGATAAGGGCGAATTCCAAACCTTCAACTCCTATTTGACTATGCTGTCCTGATCGCTTCTTTTATCTGAATACAGACTTGTATTTTCTGCCATTGTGGGTAGAACCCTTAACTTATGTGCCTGTATGCATATATACACACGTGCATGGAAACACACACACACATGCACACATGCATGCATGCACAGACTTTTCTTCTATCTCTCACTTAGAGGGATGATAAGCCTCGGTCACATAAAGTATAAGAGCAATGTTTACAAATTTCCCAGAGCCAACGGTAACATGATTGCTATGCATACTGCAGATTAAGTGTGGAAGCATGCACACTACATTCTCCACAGGAAACACTGTGGGGCTAGAAGCTAAGGATACTGAGTTTTCAAGCCTGCCTGTACAGTGATCTGCGGGATGTCAGCACCCATCCTCAGGGTCAGCACAGACCAACTACCTACAGAATAAGACCACAATTTAGGCTGGAACAATAGCTGACTCTTGAGAGTGGGTGTGGTCAGTGTTCAAGATTCAAATGGGTTACACAGTGTTAAAATAATCCCCTCCCATAGCACAGGGAAGATGAAAAGGACCAGCCAGCAAGACTCAGAAAAATGGAAAATGAGCAGTGTCAGACCCACCACAACTGCATTGTAATTCACTGACACATTCGCCAAATTTTACTGGGCATTTTCTCTATGCCAGACACTGTTACAGCCCAGGGCTGAAGAAGTAAGCAAGACAGACACTGTATTCTCCCCCTCATGGAATGCATTATCCTGAAAAACTTGGTGAAATTCACAGTTGTTTCTAATAAAAACTGAAACCGTCTGTTTTTTATTTAAAGTGATATTCTGGCAAAAATCGCAAGTGCATTATAGGGTGTGAAGACACGAGGGTGCAGCTAACTCTTCTGTGAGGCCCTGGGTTTCTGTATACACATGCGGATCATAGAGAGCATCACAGACCTCCACCAGGGACCATTGTGTCCCTGAAACGTTGGTTCATGGCTCACATGCTCACACTAACAAAAGCTCCAGGACCAGACACTGACCTCTCTCCACCTGGCCCCGGCACTGCTAGAGATGTACACGTTGGTCTTGCTGGCCAGGTTCTTTCCCACGGAGCCTGAAACACAAAAAGGAAGAATAAGCCAGAGAAACATCTGGCCCCACCAGACATCTCGAATAGTAGCTAGTCACTAGGATAATGTCATAAAGCCACGAAGAGGGGTCACTACTGGAGGTGTAGATGATCACTGAATATCTCTCTGGCTGCATGTGACCAGCCCACCCAAGCCCCTGGGATAGCAGGGTACACTCACCGGTGGCAATAATGAGGCCAGGGGCTGATTCCTTGGACAGGATAGGCATCCTTCGAAGTTGGAGGTTGAGCAGTTGACTGAGGCGCTGGGCCAGGTGGAGGGAACAGCCCTGAGAAAGCTTCAGAAGGAAATTTCCAGATTAGATCAACATATAACACATGCCTAGGACTCAAACCTAAGGGTCCCTCTGAGGACCCCATAGCAAGACCTAGAAGAGGGTCCGGTCCAAAAGAAACCAGACTTACCACCCAGTGGTCTCCAAATCTCCCTAGACAGAGCATATCTGCTGAACCAGCATAAACATCTATCATTGAAGAAAAGAGGAAGATAACTTAAAGTTCTGGGACTCCCAGAAATAACAACTCAAGCAGAAAAGAAAGGCAGTCCACTACTGGTGCCAAGCAGGGACTCAGAAGAACAGAATTGAAATGTCCTGTTGACTTTATAAGTCAGAGTGCATGTGTGCAAAATACGATGCTAGAAGTTTTGTCAGGAGAAAAAGAATCGGAAAGCCAAAAGTCTTGCTGTAAAATGACCAGACGGGTAAGACATGTGATCAGAATGCCACAAGAGTCCTGTGGAAACTAAATGCTCATCCATGTTTGCAGAAAAATGCAGGCTTTAGTGGTGAAGAAACTGGCTTGTTCGCTGTGAGCAAATGCCTGCCATTCCGTGGACCACCACAAATGCTTCTGCCTTAGTCTCCTGGCCAGAAAAAAATGATGTCTAAAGTATTTCAGACACATCAGCCGGCAATCAGAACAGGGGACTCTGTGATCCTAGCACAGGGAAAAATGCCAACCGATCTTGCTAGCACCCCCGGTTTGGTCAATGAAGAACAGGAGGAAATTAGGTTGGCTTGTGAAAGGTTTCAATTCCAACTTCCTCTTTCACTCCTTTTACTCTGCCTACAAGGATGTCTGTCCTTACAAGTGCTTTCGGATCCTTGAACCATCATGTTTCAACCATATGCATTACTAGACCCTCCTTTCTTCACCTCATGGTTTTGGACTGAAATATTCCCCAAGGGTCCTATACTAAAGATTTGAGTACAAGGGTTTGGTACTTCTGGGAAGTGGCAAAATCTTTAGGAAGTGGGGTCTAGTGCTAGGAAGTTGTCATTACTCGACGACCTAATGCCTTTGAAGAGGACATGGAAACCTTGGCCTCTTCCTCTCTGGGTTTCTTCTATCTCTTCCCCCTGTCTGCCATGACCACTCAGGCATATTCTATCACATGTTCAGCCTGGCCACTGGCCCAAAGCAGCGGAGCCAAGCAAGCGCAGACAAAAGCTACTGACACCTCTGAAACCACGAACCAAAATCAGCCTTTCTGCCCCATAAACTGATTTTCTCGGGCATTTTGGGATGGCGACAGAAAGCTAACATACCACATACGATGGTTAATGCTCATGGTCAATTTAATTGGATCCAGAATCATCTAGAAGATATACCTCTGGCTAGGTCTCTTAGGGAGCTTCCCGAGGGACTAAGCTGACGGGGAAGAGCTAGAGCCCCCATGACTGTGGCAGTATCATGCCCAGGTCTAGGGGCTCCAACCGAATGAAAGGAGAAAAGGAGGAGAAAATAAAACTAAGCATCAGCCTTGAGCCTTTCCCACCTTGAGTGGATTGTACCCTCCCAATCTTGAGCCAATGAATAAACCCTTTCTTTCTAAAGTTATTTCATATTCGCTACTTGATCCCAGCAAAAGGAAGAGGGACCCAACTACCACCTAAACTAAGAATCAGAAACTAAAAGCTGATTGACAACCCTGCAGTTACAAGCTGATCAGTCTGAGAAATAGTAATGCCACTGAATCTGTTTCACCAACTTGTCCCCTGCCCCAAGGCATGTTCAAAACTGCCTAGACACATCTACATCAAGATGGGCCAAGCTTCTGAGGTCCTAAATACTGAGGAAGTGGAACTGTCTACGTGTTTGCCCATGTCTGTTTCTAGCCCGCTTCTTTTCAAAGTTCGATTTCATGTGGTAAATCAAGGCCTATGGCCAAAAAAGAAATATAGGGAAGTATGTTCTAGGACAAGACTCTCCAAAAGGATTTTTCCAAGGGGAGAAATACAGATATGAAATGCAGGGAGGTAACATAGGTTAACATGAACAAACAATTCAAAAGTCCAAAAGATTAGGTGACTGACTAAAAATGATTGCACCCAAAATTAACACTAATTTCTTCTGGTTTCTTTCTGCCCACTCAGGTGAAATAGAAATACAAGTGTGGCTGTCCCAGATGACCAGGGGACACAGCAATCAATCCAGAAGAGCACTTAGTGGGACCGAGCAACACAGCTTTAGATGCTTGGCTTCTCAGACAGGCACATAAACAGGGAACACTATACTCATTCTTAAACACTGTTGGCTTAAAGTAAAAATTGGTGATGTCATTTTTATAGTAGTTCCAGACCAGAAGAAATAAAATACCATCATGTATTATTATTTTAGAGTTGAAGACTAAACAGTGTACGTGTGTGGGGGGAGTGGGTGTGTTCTACTAAAAGAGCATCAGTTTGAAACAGTTGTATACATAAAGTCGGGGGTGGGGGGGAAGACATGTCCATTTCATGTTTGATTCATCCCCAGTCCTGCTAATGGAGTTCATGTACCTACTGGGCAGAACCTCTCAAATTTCAGAGGCCCATGTAACACTTCCACCCTTATTTTCTGTCCCACCCTGATTTTCCCACTGTGTTTTTCTCATCAAATTTGCTCACAAAACTTCAGCTTCCCAAAGATGTGATATCCTCAGAGGACATGTGTTACGCCCTCCTGTCAGAGCCGTGAGCTAGCTCA
The DNA here is from genome assembly GCF_963924665.1 of Micromys minutus. Classification (NCBI taxonomy): domain Eukaryota; kingdom Metazoa; phylum Chordata; class Mammalia; order Rodentia; family Muridae; genus Micromys; species Micromys minutus. Next base: position 35,405,977 of record NC_137985.1, read on the forward strand.
AGCTCATCTGTCAAGCAAAAAACGTGATGCCAGGCAGATGTTGTACATTGTGGTACTTCCTTCAAAACTTTCAAATTAAGCTGGGCATGACAATAGAGGGCATAATTCTGGCACTCTGACCACTTAGGAGGCTAATGTAGAAAGACTGAAAGTTTGAGACCAATTAGGGCCACATAAATTCTAGGCCAGCCTGACCTACATAGCAAGAGCCCATCTCATAACAAAACAAAAGTTAAGATATTAGGCTAAAGGTATAGCTCACAAGTCAAACAAACAGGGACCTTATGTAGTTCAATCTCCAATACCTAAAAGATAAGTTTTAAATATCCCGTGGTGCCTCTTTCTAAGCTGACCCCAACCCCCACCATGCCTTGGTGTGGAACCGGAGAACTGAAAGGGCAGATGTGCATATGGAAGTTTGTTCCCTGTGTTCTTAAGAACGTGCTCTATCTGCTTGCATGCTTCCTGTAAATATTGAATTTAGAAAACTTCCCCAGACCACAGCTCTCTGTTTTGTATCCAAAAAAAAAAAAAGCCAAACAAGATTAAAGCTGCTGTACCTCACAATTGATTTTCTCTCCATATCCTGTGAAGGCTGGGGCCTGAAGAAATTCCCAGGTTCCCCCTTTGTCAAAGGTGATGACCGACCTCATGTTCTCCTCATTCATAGAACCATTAATCAGGGTGGCAATGTAGACTCCTTGTAAGCCTTCCACTCGGTGGAAATCGGCAAACGGCTCATTTGCAAAATACCTGCAAGCAAAGAAAAGCAATCGCCCATAGCCCAAGATTGGCATTTGCTTGGCATTTTACATGTGTGCTGCATAATATTGAACCATCTTAAAGCACACAATATCATGGCATTAAGTACACACACAGTGGTGTGAAATGTGAGTTCCAGGACATTTTCATTATTGGCAGGCACTGTCTCTGTCTGCTTTGCTTTCAGTTCCAAGGCCTTGGTAACCACAGATCTGCTTTCTGTCTCTACAGATCTGTCTCTGTGGATTTGCCTGATCTGGCTGTTCTGCGTAAATTGATTCATGCAATACCCTTTTATATCTTGTTACTTTCACTTACATGTTTACAAGGGCCACCCATGTAACATGCATAATACCCCATTTCTTTAGAGTTAAATAACTTGCTCTTAATACACACACACACACACACACACACACACACACACATACACATGCAAAATGGTTTTTAAGGGCCAAGGTACTGAGCAAACCAACAACTCCTCAAAGGACGTTTAGAATGTAGAAGATGTCTTAAAGAAGTTGACAGAGCTTCATCCATTTCTTTACCATGAATATTGATCCAAATCTTTTAAAAAGCCTAGACAAGGGCTAGAGAGATGGCTCAGTGGTTAAGAGCACTGACTGCTCTTCCAGAGGTCCTGAGTGCGATTCCCAGCAACTGCAGGATGTAATGAGATCTGATGCCTTCTTCAGGTGTGTCTGAAGATAGCTACGGTGTACTTATATATAATAAATAAAAAACAAACAAATAAATAAATAAATACATCTTTAAAAATAGAAAAAAAGAAAAAGAAAAAAACCTGGACAAGTGGGAAGGAAGCCTTGAGCCAGGTGTGCAAGACACTGGTAACAATGCTGAGGCTACCGGTCTAATCTGGTCTCTAGAAATACAATTATTAAACACTAAACGCAGGGTCCCCTGTGAAGAGTTCTAGCAGCATCCATTGCTGGTTCGCGGTGACTCTGTGCAGGCAGTGAGGACAGCTCTAGAAAGCCTGAGGCGCTCTGGCTAACAGGACAGTTTCAATTGCTACCCTAAGAGCCCACTGGGAAGGAGGTTTTCGCTAACCCCGCACACTCATTGTGAATATAAGATCTATGAGAAATGGTCACCATGGTTCATATGTGGCTTTTAAAACTGAACGTGTGCCCTTTATGTCAGGGTTTCAGAGCCATGGGCTGTACAATAAAGCTCCCAAGTCCCCATCATTTGTGGTAGGAATCCCCTGAGTTGGGTGAAGGTTGTACCACTTCAGACAGGGAGACACACAGCAGCCTCTGCTTTAGGAATGAGAAGAAATACGGAGTACCAATGAAGCTGTTCTTGCTTGGCAGGATGAGAAAGGCACCCCCTCCCCCAATACTGGGATGTAGATTAAACCTTCTGATGTGAGATTCCTTGGGTCTCTATTGGGGAATGGGGTAATGGGCTCTGGCTTTCTGCACTGCTCACCTCAGCTCTCTTGCCTCTGTAACCTACCTGAGGCTCACTGTTTGCTATGCCTGTGTGGGAGGCCTAGGTTTCTCTCAAGACCTGGTTCTTTTTCCTATTATCTTCTGGAGGTTTTAGAATTGACTTTCTGTCAGCTTTTGCCTCACAATCCTCTGCTCTAATGTCAATCCACGCCTTCATTTCCCTCTTCACCTTGCACAAAAACAACAGATCCCATGGCTGCACCCTCTTCTGAGAGCTTGTGCCCTCCCATCGTCACCACCAGCCCACTCCAAAGCATTTCTCCCCTCCTTTCCCAGGTGCCATGGGCTGAAACTTGCCAGAAAGTTCACGAGGGTTCCACTTCAGCCATACCCTGTGCAAGCTACACATTGGCAATCATCCCCACGAGCTGAGCCAAGTGTTCCCTCCTAAGTTGTCCCTACGGGTCTACCACATGGTTAGCTCATTAGTTCCTATAAGCATCCTACAACTAGCTATGGCTTCCCATGAGATTCCTCCAAGCACAACCCACAAATGCCAGAGTGAGTTCCTGTTAAGAGTTCCCAGTCCTCATTTTTAAGGTAAAGAGAGCCAGTTTGTCAACATGACACTGCCCTACTCAGTTCAGAGTCATTTAGTCTAAGCCAACCTCCCCACGTATCTGATAACTCACTCTTAGCCCATTTCATTTGGCTGAGAAGGAACCATGAATGGTAACAGCTCATCGAACTAAACACATTTGAACTCCCTGTCACCCTGAGATAAAGCCTGACAATATAAAGAAAGCTCAACAGGATCTTGGCCTACCATTGTTAACATAAATCTCTTTTCAATATCTCAACTGGATGACACATGGCAGTCTCAGGCACCCCAGGAGGAAACTGTCACACGTCAAAGGCAGTTTACAGGTGTGAAAAAGCCGTATGGTCACATAACTGAGGGCTCCTTTCTGGGTAGTCCTCTCCAGGTGGGGCTCCCACTCTGTCCTACCATGAGAAATTCATCTGAATATCTGACAAATGAATAAGATGATAAAGTCATCAGCAAGCTGTGTTAGTCACTCCATAGCCATGGGTGTTCCTGAGGTGGGGGCAAAAATTAAAGTCACTGAAAGACCTGAGGGACATTGGCTCATGAATCTTAATTATTAAAACATGTAAACTATATTATTCACCCAAAAAGAATTAAAAAAAAGAAAGAAATGGGATACTAACATTCAGCCAACGGGATGAACCTTGAACATTATGCTAGATGCCAGACCCGCATGGTCACATACCATTGTATGATTCCATATATGCCAAACATCTAGAAATTTAAACCCAAAGTCCTCAGCTGTACCCAAGCCCCTCTGAGAAGTTAGCATTCAAGAAACACCTAGGACGACAAGTACCAAGCAGCCCCACATTTATGATTGCCAGTTAAAGGGGCAATGACATTGGGGCCTTTTCTATCACACACCACCTTATAATTACCTCTAAGAGAGGGTGTCAATCAGTCACTTGGAAGCAGAGTCCCTGTGTTCCCTGAAGTGATGGTATCTTCCAACTGTTCTTTCCCATTGGCTCGGATACCACAAAACCCAAGGGAATGGTTAACTAAGTAGCTGAGGTCCTAAGTGTCACCTAGAAGAGTAGTTCTCAGCCTTGGCCACACACAAAAGTCCCATGGGGGACAAACTGAACCATAAACCCAGACCAATTCAAATGCAATCTGAGGACACCTGATCCAGGGGTTGGGGTGGTGCACACCTCGAAAGCACCTCAAAGAAGGTCATGTATACAACTAATATTGCAAACCACTAGGGTAAGAAGTGGCAGGGGGCCTAGCTGGCCCAAGGGTGGGGGGTTGGGGGTTCTCCTTACCTCACCAGGGTGTCGCTGCCAGCTCCTCCTGGGCTATAATACAGCACATTCTCCAAGGATAGGGAGAATTTCAGCCCCTCTGCCTCTGAGATGTATAGATTAGTGCTGTTGTTACTGTGACTCACACACACGAACACCTGGTCCTCGGAGGCATCAGCGATGTAATATTCCTTCAGAAGCCAAAGTCAGAAAATAAATTGTCAACAACACAGTTATCCCCGTGGGTTTTTCTGCACACATGCAGGCAATGACTCCACAAGTCCCAGTGATGAAAGTGGGTATAAAGGCAGTAGCTAGGGCCCGACCTGGATAAAGAAGCTGAAATAATATTCCCTTCCAAGTATCTATGACTGGTCTATGTGTAGAGCTTGCTGGTAAAGTATAAGAAAAGAATGGCCCTCTAACCTCCATAAACGACCTAGAAACCTCTTTTTGGCAATGATATCTCCTCATTTCCCCCAGCAGACCTTTTATTAGCATAAGGCACAATATAGATTAACACACCTTTCATTTCCTCTTCTTTTCCCTCGGGAGACTAAGAGAACCCATAGAAACTAGACAGAACTGATCATGATTCCTGTTGCATACCTGCTGAGTTATCAACCACAGGCTGATGCCAAAGCCTACCAAGGCAACCTCCTCGCTGCCGGCTATACCTTGGTGGTCCACTCTGCCCCTTCCTAGCAATGGGTATGTACTAATACTGAATTCATTTGAGGTATGTACTAAAATTGAATACTTCCTCCACTCTGTTCTTGGTCTTTCTAACATGTCTGTTTCTACAAAGCAGAACTCAAATATATCTCCTTTTGGAACCTTAGCTATTTGCAAGGAATATAGTATGTGGTTAACAAGTAAAGGTCATACACATTATTTCCCATTGCTTGAGGGCTGGCATAGGAAGCCACTGACGGGCACTGACCCTTCTGCCAATCTCACTCCACTTAAAGCAGGCAAAAGATTCCCATTCAGCTCCATTTCCAACAGTGAAGTGCACAACAGCAGACCAACAGGCCCAGAGTATAACAGGTCTCTTCAGAGGCCTCTCTAGAGGGTGCCCACGGGGAGAATGTAAAATGCTCACACCAGCAGGACATTCCCATGATGCCTGGAGACAAGCATCCTCCCCCTCCCAGCCTCCAGGAGACCTCACTCACATTAATAGGATGCTTTGTAACAAACTGGGCTGCTCTCATAGGCTTCCGGCCAAAGGAGACCCAGAGCTGGACAGATGACTGCTGCTGGCTGCCCGGAAGATGCTGCCAAGGAAGAGGAAAGGAGAATTAACTGTGCCAGATGATAGTCTCTCAAAACATGGGGGAAAGAAAGCAGGTCAAACCCCTCTGATTCTGCTGAGAACACAAAGCAGTCTGTGACTCCGTTCCCTCTTCTGTTTTTACAGTGTCATCCCAGAGCTGAGCTGTTTAGTTCAGGATGCTCAATTTACAATTCCTACAGACAGTCTGAGGGTATGAGAGGAAGAGAGACAGTGGTATGACAGGGGAACTTGGACACGGGGGCAGGGGGCACCAGTGTGTGAAGAAGAACAGTAGGAAGGAAGAAAGCCATGGAGTTCAGACAGAGCAGAGCCTGCAAAGCTAAGCCTGCACAAGTGAACTCAGCCATACATTATGCAACGCCCAAAAAGGCTTCAACTTGTAATACTTGGCAGAATGCTTGGTAATTCTATGATCCAATCTCTGATTATTTCCAATCATTCATATATACATGTATGTGTGTGTATGTATGTATGTATGTATATATATATATATATAACATATATCTGTGTGTGTATGTATATATATGTATGTATGTATATGAAGAGAGAGACTGATAGAACAGAACAATGCTGGGTACCCCACATTGCATTAGAGATTTTAAGCCATTGCTGGGTCACGAAAATATTAAGGTGTCCTGTGCATACGAGATCTTCATAACTACCAAAGAATACCCAAGCCCATAAAATACATATATGCTATGTTTTTCTTCTACTATTTTAAACTCTGTTCCCAAAACAAGACAATTTCCAGTAACACCAAAAGCCCAACGTCAGCTGGAAGTTTCAACAGAAGAAATACAACACCCAATAAATAAATTCAAAAGGGTCTTTAGCCATCAGGGAGATGCAAATTAAAATTGCTTTGAGATTCCATTACACACCATCAAGAAAATAAATGACAGCCAGTGGGGGTAAGCCTGGGGAGAAAGAGCCCACCTGGTGCAGAAGTGTGAACTGGGGCAGTCAGCTACTGCTGTCAGCATGAAGGTTCCTTGAAAGTAAACATAAACCTGCTCTGGCCCTGCAGAGATCCTTGCACATCAAGTTTATACCACAATAGCTAAGAAAGGGAACCAGTCCAGATGTCCATCAGCAAAGGATCAGATGAAGAAGATTTGATACATTTATACAACAATTTTTTATCCAGTCCGACAGAACAATTAATTATTTGTAGAATATACACAGCTGGAGATAAGCCTCACTCAGAAAGACAAATACCATGTCGTGTGTGTGTGTGTGTGTGTGTGTGTGTGTGTGTGTGTGTGTATCTGTGTACACATATATTTGCATGCCACTCTTATCCCATGAATCCAAATTCATAGACTACTATACATCAATCTCTTTTCAAAGCCTCAAAAGGCATTCTTTCCCTGGTTCTGAGAGAATTATTCCTTACCGAATTCAGGTTCAGCCTAAGGTCTTGTGAAAGTGTTATTGTATTGTTTTATGGCCATCAAGAAAAATATTAGCAATTAACTCATGAAAAAAATACTGACTGTGCAGGGCACTGTCAGGCTCTGATGCTTTTCTTAATAAACCACAGGGTTTTGTTAGTTCGCCTTTTTATTTTTTAACTCTTATTAGTAAGCCCCGTGGATCAGATGTAACAGTACAAATCAGTAAGAGATAAAATAAAGAGTTTTGTTCCAATTGTCCTTCCCTGTCCCCATTCCACCTTCCAGAGTCCACTGGCAGAAGCTCTATGCACCTGCGTGGTCACACACAAACATCCTAATACACTGACAGACAGCCTTCCCTTAACCCTGAGCCTCCCTTTTGCCCTAAACAACAGGGTCCAGACTACCAACTGGAGTAAAGATCTCTGTCTTTATCTTCTCTTCAGCATAGGCAGTCACACAGTCAAGCACTGGCTAATGAGATGCCAAGAAAGCTATCGTGTTGGTTTGGGGGGAAGCTACTTGGGCAAACCAAATCAGCTGCTGGACTTACCATTTTGGCCATTCATGTTTGCCTTAGCCTTCCTACCTGGGTAGGAACTCAGAGGCCGGTGAGCACATGTTAAGAATAGAAATAATTCTACAGGATATGGGATTGGAAAGACACCACAATCACAAGCTTGCTTGTCTACCTGAGGCAGCACAAGAAAGAGACACAATGCCCATGGTAGCTGTCACTTTGATTTCTACTGGCCTTCTCGGTGGCCTAAGACAATCCCAACCTGACGTGTGCAGTCCAATCTTTGGCACACAAGCTGGGTCACGAGAGAGAAACTACTGAGCAACTCCCTCATAAATGGTGCGTGTAAACCTTGCCAAAGCACAGTTCAGCCTCTCTTCATTAATCATACATCGCAGACATCTTTCCATTTCCTCATAGCTGATACTGGACACTGGTGATTCCCAGAAGCACTTTCTAATAAAACATGTGGGAATAGGCTGCCCCCTTCACACATGCATGCCATTTCTAGGCCGCACAGAATCTCATGTAGCTCAGGCTGGCCTCAGACAGTGTCTAGGTAGAGATGGATAGCCTTGAACTATCCTCCTGCTGTACCTTCTAAGTGCTGGGGTTGCAGGTATGAGTCGCCACGCTCAGCTTGCCAAACTTTCATTCCGCATTGACATCCTGACAGGCTGCATCCCTTAGTAGACCTACCAACGTGTGCAAACACTGAGGGCTTATTTAAATGTGTTCATGTGGGTGCATGGTACAGAATTTGATATTCATGGAGAGGGTGATTTCTTTTCCTTTTTTTCTTTTCTTTTTTGTTTTTCAGTTTTGTGTTTTCGGTTCTGATAAGCAAATGGTGTGGATTCCAGTGTATGTCTGAGAAGACAGCAAAGCAAGTCATGGACCATCAAGGAGCATCTGGGAAATGGTATATTCTCAGCCACAAAGGCCAAGGATGCAGTGTCGAGATCTTCAACTTCAAGTCTCATAATGGTAGAGCTAGAATGGGAGGCCTCCCAGGGTGTGGGGTGACCTGAACAGTAGCTAAGAGCTGCAGTCTCCTCTGGATCAATGACAAAGCTTCAGCCAATCATCACGGGTGTTCCCGGTAAGGAACATCAGACGTAAAACACAGAAACCCAGCACAGGGCCCAGGCCCCTCCTCCCACTCAGTGACTGATCCCCATCAAATTGATTGCACTCGGAAACATCTAAAGGATCAGGAAAGCCCATCTCTGGGTGTGTCCCTGGGGCACCACCAAAGAGAATTAACAAAAGGAAGGTGACCTACTCTGAACACACGGAGACACTGTGCTGCTGGGGACCCAGATGGAATAAAAAGAGGGAATGGAGCAAGCCCTGGAGTGTAGGCTTCTCTGCTCCAGAGCTTCCTGCGGTGAAGTGAGCTACCCTGCCCTGCCCCACCCTCCGCAATGTTACACACAGAAAGCCAGGAAGTCCTCGGCCAAAGCCAACCTTTCTCTTTTAAATTCTTTCCCTACCATAGTTTGTCCCTGGAACAGCACTAACCAGGTTGACACATTCCAGCTACTCAGGAGGCTGGAGTAAGAGAATCACTTGAGCCTAGGAGTTAGCGACCAGCCTCGGTAACCTAGCAAGACCCCATGTAAGGAAACAATAAATAAGTAAAGCACAGACAAACTAGGACCAGCTTTCACAGTACCAGAGGATGTATGACAGTCGCTAAGGAGGAAAAGTCACCCCACAGTCCCGTCTGGCTGTGACCTCTGTGAGTTAGAAACTGATCAACATGGCAAGAAATGCCTGTAGGTGCAATGGTGGAATGAAGGTTATCACAGTAACCAATGGCTTTCTGCTTAGACTTAAGAGGCCTCCACCATTCAGGAAATGCTTACTTGCCTGATACTGTAAACATGACCAAGAACTCATAGTGGGAAACTCACAGGCACAGGGGCAAACCTACCTACTATTATGTTGCTAAATGGATAGAGTATTAAAAGTGTCCTACAAGGAGGCACTTCTACATCCATAGAAGTTGACATAGAAACTCACAATTGGTTAAAGTGCAGGAGACAAGCATCAGAGGAGCATCAGCCATAAAGGGCACTGAGCCTCCCCAAGGTTCAGGGAATGTTGCAGAAAAGGGGCAGACAGATTCCAAGAGCTGAGGAGGACCTGGGCAAACAATGCCTTCTGGACATAACAGGACCAAAGAATTCATGAACTCAAATAGTCATGACCATATGCACAAGCCAAGCACCACATCGAGTCAGCGGACGGTCCAGCACAGGGATGAGGCGCTCATGAGCCTCTGTCTGTAGAGGTGTGGATGGCTTCTGGGAGACAATTGGTGTTCTCCCGGAGTGTGGTTCCTGGTAGGTCAGCCATGTTCCAAGGGGATGGTCCAGCACTCATGGCAGTGAAAATTGGACTCGGTGAGTTAAAAATTAAAACGAAACAAAGAAAGGAGATGAAGTTATAGGGAATGTGGAGGTGGGGAGGAGGATCCAGAAAAAGTTAGGGGGAGGAGCAGGGAAAGACTATTACCAAAATACATTGTATAATGTGTATGAAATTATAAAGAAATCGATAAAAATGCATAATTTTTAAGAAGTGAAAAATGATCCCGAGAAAAATAGGTTAAATGTAGGAAAGGTAGGCAGCAAGTGGGACTGGCATCTGTAAGGAATGCTGAAGACAGATGAGAGCAATGAAGAGTTTGCATCAATATGAACCATTCTTCTTTATAGACTAAAAAAGGACTGAAAAAAACTATAAAGTTTATGAAGTTGCTACTAATTAAAAACATTTCCTAAAGAGCAAGGTAAGGAGCTCTAAAACTCTATCCCAAAAAACAAGAAACACATAAACACTCTCAAAAAATCAACATTTTCTGGTTTCTGGGGACTACATAAAGGTTTGGCAAAACTCCAAGCAGCATTTATTGAACAGTGCCTGGGTCTTGGTGATCGTGGTGAATTTCAGTGCACTTTCCCTTGCCGGACTCCTATCTGTCTCTCAAACGCCGAGGTAGCCTTGGAAGCCCATAACCTCATAGCCATAATGGCTAAATGGCCACTAGATAGGGCAGCCCCCCACCCCCAAAATCCAGTCAGAAAATTGCCAGTACTTCATCTACCTCAGAGAAAAGGGGTAGGTCTGGGCTCATCTTCCTAACACACACACACACACACACACACACACACAAGTCTAATGTCCAATAGCCAGTCAGGGTGTGCCTGGGGGACAGTAACTGACAACTGGCACTTTAACGTCAAGATTGCCAGAGGCAGCATCCACAGCTGGGGCTAACCAAAGCTTAAAAATAAAATCCAGAAGGAAAATAGCCCTAAGAGGCACTGTTTGAAAAGCTCTGAAAGATTTCTAAGAATCTTTAAGGCTGAGCTCATAAGGCTCATTTCTAAGAATCATACGGCTGAGCTATGAGTACCCCCCAGGAAGAACAAAACAGAGTCTGTCTCACCTCCAGCTAACCTGGAGGACGCCAGAGAAGGCAGAAATAGGGGGTAAGGGCAACTATAGCTTGCCAGGCAGACAACAGGAGATTTTACCCCACACCAGAGCCCATTAGGAAGGGCAGAGACTTGCTACTTCAAAGTACCCAAGGAAATCTAACAAACACTGGCTGTCTGTTAAACTAAACCACAGACAATCCTGTATATGTGCAATAAAGATCACATCACAGAATAATAGCACAGACCCAGAAGTAGTTATCAAGAGGCACAATGACTGTGTAATTTTCAACAAAATGTACTGGTGGGCTTTAGCTGTCAACTTGAAATGGCCCAGAGTCATCTGAAAGCCTTCATTGAGTGGCTGAGGAACTGCCTCAATTACGCTAGCCTATGTGCCTATCTATGGAGAATTGTCTCGATTGTTAATTAATATAGGAGGGGCCAGCCCACTGTGGGCAGTCGGCTCTCTATTCTCTAGGCTCTATAGGAAAGCTAGCTAAGCCTAAGCCTGTGAGAAGTAAGTGGACAAGTATTGTTCCTCATTTCAAGTTCCAGCCCTGACTTCCCTCAGTGATGGACTGGCTGTATCTTGGAAGTATACGCCAGATAAACTTTTCTGTCTCCTAAGATGCTTCTGGTGAGAGGGTTTTATCACAGTAAAAAAAATTAGTCTAGAATAGAGGATGAGCCAGGCATGGTGGTACAGGCCTGCAAGCCACCACTACAGAGGCCAAGGCAGGAGGGCTAAACCTAGGCTGGACCTATATAGTGAGATGTGCCTAAAATACACGAAGCCTTGGCTTCCAATTGTCCCCAACTCCACTTCCCCACACCCACCTTAACACAAAAAGAAAATCAAAGGACAAAAAAGGAGAGCTATCCATGTAAACTATCCATGGGAGAGTACAGGTATTAGAATCAGCAAGCCAAAATCAGGTACCACAAATACGGTTAAAGAACCAAAGAGTATTAAATAATGGCTCAGCAGACATGACAAGACACACCTATCACCTAACACATGGAGAGTGAGGTAGGAGAATTAACAAGTTCTCAGTGAGCCTGGGCTATATAGAGGCCTTGTCTCAGAAAAAGATTTTTAAAGGGCAGGTCATAACTCAGGAAAATTACCTCCCTGATCTGAAGGAAACCCTGGGCTCCATCTTTACCATGTGGGCCTGCGTTCATGCATTCTATAGGATTTACTTTCCTGTTGTTGTGATAAAATACTCTATCCAAGGTAGGTCCCAAGTCTATGGGTATGATGGGGGTCCCCATACCTTCTCTCCCATTTAACCCTTTGTGGATATGTCCCAGAGTATGCATCACTATCTCCTAGACTTCTTAACATGATCAACAAGGCAGAACTATACACCCTTCCAAAATTTAAAAATGCACTTGTCTGGGTTTTCTTGCCCTTTCGTTTTTTTAGTTGTGTGGTTCCAAGGCAGCATATGTTTAACTCTGCTTCATACCTGCCACTGGGCCTAACATCAGTGACTATCAAAACAGACATGACCCCAGGAGTAACAGGAACTCCAGATTCTCCTTTGTGCCTCATGCTAGACCGCCGTGGAACAGACAGCTCCCGCCATTAGTACAGGCTGAGAGCAGGAACAACAGCCATCCCCTTCTGGCCCCACATAGGCAAATGCAAGAGCAAGCCAGGGCATCACCAATGTGTGTGAGAACTGAAAAATTAAAGGCGCACATTAATTCCAAGCCAACGACTTCAAAGAGAAAAGGCCCATTGCCTCTAGGGAGCCTGAGATAAGATTGCAGGCTGAGAAAGAACTCAGGGTTATTCGATCTGGGTCACATAGCATCAGTGCTGAGGCCTGGTTTCTACTTCTGCCTGTTTTCAATTTCCCTACTCATTTCCAAGGTAACTGGGGCAGGGTAGGTTCTTGAGCTACTCTGAAAGCATGTATGTATGTATGTGCATGTATAGGTGTATATACATACATATATATGTACATATACATATATATATATATATGTACACATACATATGCATATAAGAAAGCCAAATAAAGCAAGAAAGGGATGACCTAGAAGTCAATGTAAGCAGAAAAAAATGGCCACAATTCAGTGGTTTTAAAAAATCATTTGTAGGGGCTGGAAAGAGGGCCCTGAGATTAATAAAGTAAGAAAACACATTTCTGCAAGGTACATACTGGGATACTGGGGACTGTCTATAGCTTTTACCCATCTGTCCTGTTCTTCCAGCCCTCTTCCCTGCTTTCCCTGCTTGTGAGCACCCTAGAACCCTATCAAGGAGGTTGGTTTGCTTCTGCCCGCCTGCTACCCACTGCAGAAATAGGTGAATGAGAATCTGGAGACAGACTCTCCCTGGCTTCAGTCTCTCGGGAACAGTGACAGAAAGCATCCAACCTCCTGGGTACCAGAGGCCCTTCCGTGGTCAGTAAGCAAAGCCACAGCTCTCAGGAGCAAGGATTCAAGGTGCCCTTGCCAGAGCATGCTCAGTCCCTTAGAGCAGAGTCACAGAGTCCCAGCTAAGTTCTGCTCTGGACTGAAGCTTCCATTTCAGCAGCTGGCTCTTGCACATCAAACCTCCTCAAGGCTGAGCATTAAGCGACATGCTGACAGCTGGAAGCTTAATTACTCCTTTTCTTTGAGAATTAGTTTCCATTTGGGAATGACAACATATCCTATGAGCCACGTAAATGAAAGTATCCAAAAGTCTCAAACAGATGAGTCTAAATTGAAAGAAAACCAGGTAGTGGGATTTAAAGAACAGTAGCTCCCAATCACCATGGCCCCTGTCCATACTCTTTTTACTGTGAGTACAAAGAAATGTGCTTTTAGGAGATGAGGAGATGGCTCAGTTGGTGAACATTTGCTGAGCAAGCGTGAGGTCCTGAGTTCAATCCCCAGTACCCACTGTGGGGTGAGGAACCAGACACAGTAGTTCTGGGGAAGCTGAGATGAAAGGTTCACCAGAGCTAACTGGCCAGCAAGCCTCTAACTGAACTGCAGTAGGGGGGGGGGGGGAACATAAACAAACAAAACTTGCCCAAGGTCAACCTTTGTCTTCTACAACACACAAACACCCCCCCACACACACATACTGACATATACATTCAACCACACACACTGAACAAGAAAACTGTCTTTGTCTGGGATGCTTGGCTACAGGAAGACAAGCAGATTTCTAGATTATCTGATACTCTGAATGCCTGCTCTCATTTTCTCCATTCTGACCTTCCCCTTCCGGTGCCCTTCAGGCATGTTTGCTGACAACGGAGATCCTTCAGCCAAGCTACCTCAAGTATATCATCAGGCTGACGCCATGCAAGCTCGCCCAGATAGACGCCAGACCCAGCAGAGGAACGGCTTGCAGCAGCACACTGCTGAACATCCTCAACTTACCACCACCTTTGTAGCAAACATGTACTTGTCTCGAAGCTGAAAGTCTCTCACTTCCTCCAGGATCACTTCCTGGTTTTCCCGGGACTGGAAGAAGTCTGTACTGCGGAACACTGTGGAGAACCCAAAGGGTTCATGGCGCTCAATGTAGATAGTGTTTGGCTGGTCATAGGGGTCGATTCCCCTGGAAGGAAGAAGCAACTGTTACCATTTCCTACTTGATCACTAGCACGGACATTTCGCTGTGTGGACAACCAGGCAGGTTCAACGTGGTGCCGGTCGTCTACAAACAGCACTCTGCCTCAAGCATGTGTCTTTGGTTGGTCCGTAGGTGAGAGACAGAGGTTGGGGTTCTGACACTCACTTACAAGGTGTTTTACTCTGCTGTGGCTGTTTCCAAAACGTCCTGGGATTAGGACACAGCCATCTCCGGCCCTACTGTAAAATAAAATGGGTAAAGCGAAAGGTGGAGAGGCTCTGAATAAATAAGCATTGGGTTCATGGAGGTAAGAGGCAAGTTCCTGGTGCCAAGCTCAGAACCTCGGGTGAGCCTCCGACTCAGCACAGACAGTACAGCAGCAGACAGGGAACATTAGAACCTCAGAGCCCAGTGGCCTGTCCCTCGGGTGTCCCTGCCTGTTCATTGCAAGCATCACTAATCCATGCCATCTGGAATCCTACCAGCACATTGCAGATCCCATGAGGCACCTGCTTAGCTATCATGCAAGACATCCTTCAGAGAGGTTAGGCACTCTTGTCCCCTCATGCTTCTGTGAACACCTCTGTGTAGAGGCACCCTTTGTACAAACTCAGTCCTCCCACCTACACCCCCCTCTCCTCTGAAATTAAGTTCAAACCACCATCCTCCAAGAACCCTTCCCAGTGCTCCTATTTCTCCTCCCAGTCTTAGCTGCACACTCTCTCTGAACACTAGCTATCAAGGTTTTCATAGGAGAGTCTTTAACCCAGCTGAAAGTATGAAGGTACTGAGGGTGGGTGAATGTGGAATCAGTCTCACTGCACTAGAGTGGGGCCTCTTACCCACTGTGCCACACGCTTTTGTGCAAGCTTCTTGGGCGTGTCACATGGCCCGGGGAGACTGAGATAACAGGATCCTGGCTGAAGAGATGCTCACTGTCTTAGATGCCCAGACCACCACTTTAGATACTGGCCCCAACAGTAACTTAGGAGTAAGGCCAAAACACAGTGGAGATGCTCTAAGCTAGAGCTCTCAAATAAAGCCCCAACAAGAAACTGGGAGGACCACTGATGTGCCCAGGTTTTCTCACACTCACAAGACATATGCCAAGACTGGTGAACCAGCAAATGAAAAATTAACTGGGAAGTCAAGAAAAGAACTCCACAGTAGCCATGCGGAGATGTCTTGGGCATTGAGCTGAGGGTGTCATTTCTGCAGCTGCCCCCACATGGTTTCACAACGCCCTGTGGTTCTCAGCATGATGGAGGTGAGGAGCATTTCCAATTCCAAGGCCACGTTCGTCCAAGAAAACAGATGCTTTTAAGAGGAAGAAATAGAACTGGGAGCATGGTACAGCCAGGAAGGCGGCTAATATACGAGCGTGAGGAGCTGAAGCTCTGTGTGAAAGGCATGGTGTGGCCTCCTACAATCCCAGCACCAGGGAGATGGGAACAGGATCTAGCCAATGAGTTCCAAGTTCAATGAAAGACCCTGTCTCAAAAACACAAGATAGACACTGATACACATATGACAAAGAAAGATGAACAACATCAACATCCGGTCTACACACACACACACACACACACACACACACACACACACGTGAACACACACAGAAAGCTGACAAGAAATAGAAAGGGGACAGACTCAGTTCACACTACTGGAAGGCGTGATGCCGGCCCTACAATCTGGACTCCGAGCAGAGTGACAGAGAAGCCAGCAGCCTGGTCCCGGCGTGGGAGAAATCCATTCTTCCCGATCAGATGCTCGTGTGGGGGCGGCTGGTGACATGTTCTTTTCTCCACAATTAGAAGTACTGATTAAAGTACTTCCTCTAGCCTGGAGGATATGCAAATGACAAGGAGACTGCTGGGTATTTTTAAAAGACAGAGAGGAAGCAACCCTTCTTGACATATTTTGAGATGAACTCTATTTCTATTATCCCTTGCTCTAGCCAAAAGAGGAAGCCGAGGTCTAGAGACAGAAGGCCTCATACCTCTACCCCAGTTCTCTCCTTTCATCCATATTTGGACCTCCTAATTCTGAAATTGGCTCCACCTACAAATCCATATATTCTGGCATCTCCTTGCCTTTCAGCTTCTTAGATACTTTTTGTTCTGTCTTCCATAGTAAAATTCCATCCATTGGCTAGTTCTAAGCATAGTCACCCACTGGGCCCCACCTGCCTTGCCCACAGCCCCACGAGGAAGCTGCACAGGTCACCTTTGAATGTGCTCCCCTAACCCTGTCTGCCAGTCTCTTAACACTGCAAGGTCTTTACTAGCTTTCTCTGCCCAGGCTCTTTGCCTCCTGGCATGTTGTTCCCAGGTTGCCAAGCATGGTGGATCAAACTTATGCTAATTCTCTGAAAGACTGGTTCTCACTGTTTCTTACACTGAGGGAAATTTATGAAGAAATCCCTCCAGCCACCTTAAATCCCAATCCTAGACATCCAAAGATCCAAATTAAAGTGGGCCAATCCCTTCAGCACACCCGTGTGCCCGCAGAAGCTGCAGAGCAAAGTCCTGTGCTAAATAATCCGGCATTTAGTTATCCTGCTGACTTGTCCTCTCAACATGCTGCTCATTCAAATAGTAAAAGATAGATCTGGGGGTTTAGAGTACTGGCTGCTCTCACAGAGGCTCAGGGCCCGGTTCTCAGCATGCATGTGGTAGCTTACAACCATCTAACTCCAGTGATCCAATGCTCTCTCTGTATGTACCAGGCATACTTGGGATGTATGCATATGTGTGCAGGCAAACCACTCTTACATAT
The DNA here is from genome assembly GCF_963924665.1 of Micromys minutus. Lineage (NCBI taxonomy): Eukaryota > Metazoa > Chordata > Mammalia > Rodentia > Muridae > Micromys > Micromys minutus. Next base: position 35,423,044 of record NC_137985.1, read on the forward strand.
AAAACTAAAATTGCTTTCAACCGCTACCTCCTCAGAAGGCAAGAGGAAGGCTATGGTACTCCTGGATGGAAGTGTTTCTTTCATGGCAGAATGATCATAATTTTCCTAAAACACCCACAGCCTCTGCCCAAGGAAAATCGAGAAAGGATCAGGAAAGCTGCCCGCTATGACAGCCACGTCCTTGTGAACTTGGAAGACACTTGGCTATCCTCTTTCATCACCAGCCTTAGTAACTAAAGAAATAATACCAACTCGAAAATATTCAGTTTAAACGCACGGCCAAAATAAACAAGGGCAGAATCTACATCCTCTTGGCCCACTATACTTAATATATACTAAAACTAAATGCTAATCTCAGAAGACAAATTATAACTGACAAACAGAAGCATACATTCAAACTGTCTTATATGACACCCAAAAGGCCTAATCTTAACTATATAAAGAGTTCCCAGAAATCAACAAGAAGATTAATGATCAGAAAAGGGACATTAGTAGACATGCCCCAAAAGAAGGACATTTTACTTTGTTCTTATTTACTTATTGAAATGGAATTTCTCTGTGTAGTTATCGTAGCTGTCATGAAACTTGCTAAAAAGAACATTTTTTTTAAATTCATGCTTGATTAGGAGTTCATGATCCTTACCAAATACATAAAGAGTTCAAAGCTATCCCATATTACATGAGGCTTATATTACGGGAAGGGGGAGTGTTCGTAAGCAGACAAAGACATTCAGACTCATTCATACTGAGAAAAATGCAAATTAAAGCTAAATGAGATGCTGTGCCCTTAGCTGTAGATAAAGACACTATTCTATTCTACCGAGATGAAAGTAAATTTGACAATGTCCATGGAAAATTTGGCAATGTCTACCCAAGTTACAGTTTCCCCAGGGACTCAGCAGTGCACAAGCCTAACAAAATCTCACCCCTGTGATGTTTTCACCCTATCGAAGGCAAGCAGTTAATATGCCAGACAACTGTATGCTAGAAGGTAAGAAAGGGTGACACACAAAAAGGATGGTATGCAGCTGAACTAACAGCAGTAGTTGCCATTCTAAGTAGAGTCTTTAGAAAGCGCCCTACAGGAAAAAAAAACAGCTATCTCTTAAAAGACAATAGACAGAGGTGTTGGGAGAATGTGGAGAAAGGTGGAATCTGTGTGTGGCAAGCCTGGGGAGGATCCTGAAGACACTAAAAGTAGTACTACCATGACTGTGCAGTCTGGAAATGAACCCCAACAGAGATGAACTCACTGCCCCTGAGGTCTGCACCCCTGTGTTTACACGTTTTGAGAGAGCTGAGATGCCTAAGTGTTCACAGAAAAGAGAAATGCATGAAGAGGCCGTGGCATATAGACACAGTGGAATATTAGTCAACCGTTAAGTGAAGCCACTGCGTGACAATACGGAGAGACCTAGAAGATATGCATTAAGTCAAACAGGCCAGACACACGAAAAACCACAGTAATGTTCTCACTTCCAGTTAAAAATGAAAAAACTCACATGGGGGGGGGGGTGGAGACAGAAGAGGAAAGTAGGAGGAAGTAAAAGGAGAAGGTTCGGAGAAGAAAAGAAGTCTAGAGAGCCAGTACGCAGTGGATTGGGCTGCGTAACCGTAGCTGGTGTTTGGGATTTTTGCTAAATGAATAGATTGCAGCTGCTCTTGCCATGTGCACAAGGACAACCATGTGTGACCAGACTGATAATCTGCTTTGCTGTGGGCATCACTGTACTAACTACATCTCTCCCACGGAACATAGTACATACTCTAATAAAATGTAAGTAAAGAAGTAAGATCTGGTGAGCAAGTCTCGGGGGCTGATAAACTCAGAGGGAGGGCAGGAAGGACAAATTGGGAAAGAGGAAAGAGCAAGTGCAAAGGCCCTGTGCCCTGTGGTCCATACACACTTCATCTAAAGGATGTGGTGATGCCCTGTGGTCCATACACATTTCATCTAAAGGATGTGGTGATGCCCTGTGGTCCATACACACTTCATCTTAGGGATATGATGATAGATGCAAAGGCCCACAGGAGGCCTGGGGAGATGGTGCGGCAGGTGAGCTGCTTGCTATACAAAGCTGAGGCCCTGAGTTTGGTGCTCATGTAAAACATGGCTCCTGTCTATAACACTAGTGTCAAGGAGGGTGGGGTGGAGGAGACTCTGGCCAGCCAGTCTAGTCAAATTACTGAGCTCCAGGTTCATTGAAAGACCCTGTCTTAAAAATACAGGGGAAGGTGATGGAAAAAGACAGCCAGCATTAACCTCACACGAACACGTACTTGTGCACATATGTGCACACAGACATGTGAACATTACGTGCCACACATACACAAAGGTTAAAAAATTAGATACGATCCAACCTGGCTTAAAAAGATGGTTCTGCCTGGGTTTCTGGGGCTGAACTGCCGGAGGACAAGAGTGACCCTGGAGAGACAGCTGAGACCGTGCGCTAGAGGAGCAGCTTCGGGGAAAGCCGTAGTTGAGGCAGTTCTGGGTATATAAAGAAGGTCACTTAGGGGCTGGGGAGGTGGCTCAGTAAAAGCTTAAGGACAGGCATTCAGATCCTTCACAGGAAAGGAAAACACAGGCAGCTGTGGAGCTCCACCCTAATCCTAGCACTTCCGGAGGCAGAGAAGGTTCCCTGGGGAAGGAGTGCTTTGGGGACAGGCCAGCCAGGATGGTGAGCTCTGGATCCATGGAGAGCCTCTTTAAATAGATGGTGGAGAGTAATGTCGGAAGACATGGATGAAAAGTTCGAGCCATTTACATGTACATACACCAAAACAAACATGTCTACCCACACATACATGAACACACACCACACATATATATGTGGGTCATTGAGTCCACAAGATATACAGAAAGAGAATGTGTGGAGCTTAAAGCAAATGTAGAATCAGTTATTGCTATATCTCCCCCTCCCCCTCTCCCTTTCTCTCTCTTTTTTCCCTCTCTTTCTTTCTTTCTAAAGACAAAGTCTTACTATGTAGCCCTGGCTATCCTGGAACTGGCTATGCGGCCAGACAGAATTACCTCAAACACAAAGATCTGGCCTCCTATGTAGCCTGAGTGTTGGGATCAAAGGTGTGCTCCACCACACCCAACCACAATGTTTTTAAGCTGATCCTAGACACTCTGGACGAAGTGACAAGGATCCCAGCAAACAGGACGATCAAGAGTCAGTTCCATAGACATCTCTGGTACTATCTCTCTGCTATCCATGGGAACAGAATGACCAAATAAGACAGACCCACTTGCCCTAGAACCCAGTCCAAAGATTCTGTTCCCACTTTCCATACATGTGCAAATACCTGTGGTCAAGATCTTACATTCCACTGTGGCCACAGTACAAGGTGACAAGTGGCAGTACTTAGACACAGGAATCTTTGATGGGCAGTCTCTCTGCCTCACTCTCTTCAAAACCCACAGTGGTTACCTAGTGTGCTCAGAATTCCTCAAACGTTGCATATTCTTTAATTTTTGCTTTATATCTTTGTGTGTGTGTGTGTGTGTGTGTGTGTGTGTGTGTGTGTGTGTGTGTGAATGTGTGCAGACCACAGTGAAAGCCCTGTATGGAGTTCAGAGAACAACTTATAGAAGTTCTTCTTCTACCTGTGGCTACTGGGTATTGAACTCAGGTCAAAAGGCTTGGTAGCAAGCACCTTTACCTCCTGAGTCATATGGCTGTCCCTCAATACTAAAGAGTCTTACACAATTTCTCTTCACAAGCATGAAACAACACATTGTCCAAATATGAAATTTAGTATTCCCCATCCAAGTACCACAACAATCAGCAGCTGCTTCCAGCCAGCTAGCTCCTGCTGTGAAGTCCCATTCTCTACAACTATCTACAGCCTGCTATTTCCTGCTTCCCACTTGTCACAGCCTGGATCAGGGGCAGCCAGAGCTGCCTGGTTCTTTCAGGCTTCCACCAAAATGTGCAGTATGTATACCAAATGCCTTTTCTGACCTCATAAACTACATTCTCCTCCACAACTGTATCCAAAGATTTTGTTTAGCTGGCATTGCAAAAATAAAAAAATAATTTTAAAAAAATCTTTAAAAATGTAATAGATGAAACAAAGTCTGGACTTTTATACCATGGAGAATCGCTCTTGTGATACAGTGCCCTGAATGCAGAAGTCTTTAGGGACTCGAACACATCCAAGAGCCTCAAAGTTACCCCAGGTTTTCTAACCAACTAAAAAGCATCCCCTTCCTCACCACCACCAGGTAAATTTGTTCCATGTTCTACTTCTCAGGTCAGAACAGCATATTGCTGGGTCCAAGTGCCCCACACTTCACATGAGAGCAAAGTACCCATCCGCTGTCCATTGGCACAATTTAAGTCTGTTGATTCTGAACACTGTTCCCAGCTGGAAGGGAGGGCCCGGATGGCAGAAGAAGGTGACTAGGATCAGAACTTTGAGGGTCATACCCTGTCCCTAGTTCCCTAGTTCCTTCCTCCCCTGTCTCCTGGTCCACTGTGATGTGAACAGCCTTGTGCAGCCTGTCCCACTGCCATGAGATGACCTGCCACCCTTCCCCAACATCACAACCCAACACCTCTGACACCATGAGCTAAAATAATCCTCCTGTTCCTGTCAGATATTTTGGTCACGGTCATGCCAATGAACTAATCCAAGCTGAAGGAGCTAAGAGACAGGAGACTTTCTTTGTATGCCAGGATTTGCTATATGGCACAACTTACCAAGAGAAGGACTTCACATGTTCCTGAATCATGATCCAGGTCTGACCAAAATCATCTGACTTCCATAGCTGTGGAGACCAAAGTGACAAGAGACGGCCATGATGTGAGAAGAAATGTGTGTCCCATCATACATTGACATCCCCCCCCCCCCCCCGCACCAACTGAAGCCCAGCCCTCCACGGGTACTGTAAAGACCTGCACTCAGGCACATCACAGCAAACAGAGCAGAAGGATGGACAGATCTGTTTTCTAGAGCGGCTGGGAGGAAAACTGCCACGTGTGGGTTGTCTCACTGCTTGCCTGAGAGGGGAGGTGTCAGAACAAGGGACTTGCCTAGCATGTACAAGGCCCAGGGTTCCTTCCCTAGCACTGCAAAAACAAACAAACAAACAAAACACAAAGCAAAAAATGGGGAAACATGGCATGTATCCACTAAGGGACAGATGGAGAGATGACATCCTTGCAAAAGGAGGGCGATCCTGGCACACAGTGGAGACATCTATCCCGGACATTGAAAACACTGTGCTCAGGGAAGTCAGCCAGACACAAAAAGACAATCCGTGTGGCTTCACTTCTCTGAGGGATCCAGGGGGAGCCAAGATCAGAGACTGAAAACACAATGGTGGCCAGCAGGGGTTGGGGGGGGGGGGTGCGGGGAGTAGGGATTTAACATAGGCAGAGTTCCGGAACTGGGTAGTGAGTGTGGCTATTGCGCGCCATAAAAATGTGACCCATATCCGTCAACTGAACATACAAAAAAAAAAGTTAAGGTGGGAAAACGCTCTAAAAAAAGAAATATACACTTAAAAAAAAAAAAAGAATCAAAATACAATCTGTAGACTGTGGGAAGGGCTTGACAGCAGAATATTCATCAGCCATGTAAGAAGCCCTGGGTCTGGTACGGAGCATCAAATAAAATACCTTGGTCACTTCAGCTGACTGCAGAGGGCACTGGCTGAGCCCAGAGCACAAAAGATCAACTGAACGTATGAATCTGGTCGGTGAGCAATTAACCAGTTCATCTTTATCAAATCCCCACAACCTATAGACACCAGAGGCTTCCAGGGTCCCTGGCAGAAAGGATTAAGAAGCCTGAGACCAAACCTAACAATAGTCCACCTCTACTGGTAAACTGACCCTGCCCCTAAGCTTAGGTTACTCCCTAAGGCTTGCAAGGGTAAACAGACCTGTATTTTGGTTAAACAACCACAGAGCAAAAGAACTGTTTCAAGGCTCTTCTGAGAGGATACATTCAAGCCTTTCCAGCCAAAACTTATGCAGGACCTGCAGAGCTCACAGGTTTATGCCCCACCAGAATTTGTAACATGACCCACTTGAGCCTTGAGACAAAAATTCTCCACAGGCTCTCCCTCCCCTGTTGGTTCCCTTCAAACTCCATTCAAAGTGGGCGATAAACATCATTCACTTTAGAACTCATGAGCATGCGCAGACACAAAGGGAAAACTATCGGCGTTTGATATACTATTAACGTTTATAATAACTTCAAATGCAAGAGCAGTGTGCCTAAGGTGGGGCCCGGATGAAGCTGAGCAAGAGGCAGGAGGGCCTGGGTTCAATTCCAGTTTGCCCAAAGTCAAACAAAAATGGATGCCTCACAGAACAGAGAAGTCAAACAGGAGTATGCACTAAAGCCACAAAGGAGCTCAGGCTCCAGACTTCTCATGTGACTCTCTCTAATCAAATTTCAGGGCCCCGACTTATTCCAAGGACTTGCAAAGATGCATATACACACCAAGGAGGGCCTGCCTAGTGTTGAAGTCAAAGGACCTGCCAAGTGTTGGGCCCTGGGTGCTGGCAGGGACCAGGAGAGAGTGCCAAGAGAAGTATACCTTTCCTCAGCTGTGGTAAGTGAAATAGTAGCTAAGACGGCTAAGCCAAGAGGCGGGAGGAGGTAAGGTCACGAAAAGGACACGTAATCCACCCAAGCACAGCAGAGGATTTCAAATGATGTACATGTATGTATGCATGCACGCGCGCACACACATACATACATACACACTCCGGTCTGTACTCCAGAAGGCTCTTACCTGCTTGTTGGGGTGGGACCTGTCAAAGCCCAAGAGGAGATTGGAGGCCTTGCTGTGGAGAAGGAGATCAGCTGCTCGGAACGGGATGGAGAAGCCATGGATGGTGCTGCAGAAGTCAAACGTGATCCAAAGGTACTGGGCATAAGCATCTACAAAGATGTACTGCAAGACAGAACAGGCAATCTCAGAGCAGCATCCGGCCAGAGCCACCAGACAGGTCCCCAAACCATGAGCAAGTACCCTGTGTCAGGGCATATGGCACTAATAGGGTTTCATCTTCTTTCTCTATATCGCCTGACAACTAAACGATGCTGCTGGGTGCATTAAACTGGGTTCAGTCAGGATGGGGGCAGGGCAGGGAGATAGCTCAGATGGAAGGTTCATGGTTCCTGCCTTGCACACATCAAGTCGTATGTGTGAACAGTGCCTTCGAGCCAATACCAGAGGTTGTCCCCTGTCCCTCATGTGATACACATGGAAAGGATTGCAGAGACAGACAGGCCAGGTAAGACCACAAAGGAAGCTTGTTTAACCAGGCCATGAGGCTGGCAAACTTTTCTGGTGGGTTTTTTTTTTTTTGTTTGTTTGTTTGTTTTGTTTTGTTTGGTTTGGTTTTCCTTCTCATTGACTTAGCCAACTTGGCTACTCTTGCTCACTGGCAAGCCACTCATAGTCAGAAGGTGGCTACTGGCAGCCAGGACACAGATATCCTTCTTATCAGATTAACTGAACCCAGATGGAACTACCATCCCTCCATACATCCTCTGAGCAGCCATAGGTCACACCTTTCCAGAAAAAAACATTATAATCTCTATATCTAAGATAAGCTCCTCCTCCTCTTCTTCCCCTTCCTCCTCACCCTCCACCTCCTCCTCCTCTCCCTCCTTCTTCCCCTCCTCCTCCCCCTCCTCCTTCTTCTCCTCCTCCACCCTGCTTTTATGCCAGGTGACTGCATGACCCCCAGGAACCAACAGTGCTGCTGAAAGTCACTGTGGGAAGCAGGGACCATGCCTTATTTTACTTCTTCATAGGTCAGTGACTTTAAACAAGTTCTCCTTGGATGGCAACAGCTGCCACCTTGAGACTCGGTGAGGACCAGACTAAGGTAGTACAATCTACCATGTGAATACTGCAGACGCCATCAGCCATATGTCAGGTGTGCTGCAGCCAAAGACCAGAGTCCTTTCCTAGGTGGCAGAGCCTATTTGAGAGGTGGACATGCCCACAGTTAGCCACACCCACAGTGACCGGTGACCCAGATGGACCACTGTGAGAGCCTGTCATTAGAGGTAACAACATAGGAGTGCTCACTGAAGAAGAGTGCTTGGGTATATATATTAGTATGCTTTCTGTTGCCATGGTAAAAAAAAAAAAAAAAGCTTAGGGAGGAAAGGATTTATTTGACTTACACATACATCCCAATCATAAGTCATCACTGAAGAGAGTCAGGGTAGAAACTCAAGCAGGAACAGAGGCAGGAGCAGAGGCTGGAACCATGGAAGAAAGCTGCTATCTAGCTTGCTCCCCATGGCTTGTTCAGTTTGCTTTCTTATACAACCCAGGACCACCTGCCTAGGAATAGCATTGCCACTTATAGCCGGCTGGGCCCTTCTGTATCAACTTATTAATCAATAACATGCCCCGATAGACTTGACCATAGGCCAGTGTGATGGAGGCAAATTCTCAGTAGAGGTTCCCTCTTACCAAACAACTCTAGTTTGTGTCAAGTTGACCAAAACTCACCAGCATAGAAATAACATCTACTGCAGGTCTGGAGGAATGTGACTTTGGGCACAAAGTAGGGTTTGATGACAGGCTCAGAGGCCTAAGAAAAGATTGGAAAACAAACGTGGGAAGTTCAGGAGATGAGACAGGAGCCTGGGGGTGGCAGGAACAGCCATGCTCCCAGAAGAACAAGAGTGGCCCCAAGGACCAGACAATGAATCAGTGCTAGAGTAGAAGGGACCTGGTACCACCCACGACCAATTCTTCACATTCTACAAGGCAGCCAATGTAAGAAAATCAGTCCAAGGACATTTTCCTACATGACAGATGAGCTTCCAGCTTCCAGTCCCTCCCATCAGCCTGCCCATGAGAAGCTGCCCTTCACCAGGCCCCTCCTTCCCTCTTCTCTGCATGTCCCTCCTGTGTTCTTTTTCCTGGACTTCCTCCCCAGCATCTGATGTAAATTTCACACTCTGCAGAAGCCTCATTAAATCTGAGAAAAAAGGTAGTAAATGTTTTGAGAGCAAGAACGACTCTAAGCAAACCCCATGCAATGAAAACAATTATGAACCTAGCAAGAGCATCATAATTTGGCCATGGATGTCTTCTCTAAAAATAGCCCGCCTCCCTGCTCCCAAAGCATCCCGGCTCCTTGGGAAGGTGGTGCTTTTGATCAGAAAGAATTGCTCCAGAAGTCATGCCTTCCTACAATATCACATTTGTAAATGTAAAATACCATAATGATTATGGTAAGCTACATTTTTTTGTTTGTTTGTTTGTTTGGTCTGGTTGTTTTTGAAGAACACTTGCTCCACGATAGGCAGAGAACTAGAAGTTTCCCAGGCTGTGTCTTGTTTAGACTGTTCCTCATTCACAGTGACTCAGTGTTTTGGGTCATCTAGTCACACACCCCCTTTTAATAACGAGGACACTGAAGCTCATGGCAGCTAAATGCCCGAGATGACGCAGGAGCAGAGTCACATCCAGCTGGTGCAGAGCCCAGTTTTTAATAGTCCATCAATCCTCAGTGTTCTCCAAACCAGAGGCAGCATTGCCTGATCTCAAAGCATTTCCCTGTGGGATTTAACTCACTTATGTGCTTCTTCCCCTCAAATGCCCCTCAGGTTTTCCCTGAAAGCTCATCTTCTTTCACCTTCTGTACCCCCTCCCTCTAATGCCCCCATGTTTCTCCCATGACAACCTGGACTTCTATTCTTTGCAGATTCCTCATCCCCACCTCCCTGCTTGGATGCTTAGAGTCTCCTGTCCTTTACCAATGCATTATTTTTCCACACAGCCTCAACCCTGCCTTTACTACTAGATGCTGGATGCTTGCTACAGTTCAGATGTGGTTGGTCCTATCCAGGTTTACAGATTTGAAGTTTTACCCTTGGTGGGGAAATGTTAAGTGGTGATACCATTACGACACAGCTTCTCTGGACTGGGAAGATGAGTCAGTCAACAAAGTACTTGTTGTGCAAGCATGGGGAAGCATCGGATCCTTAGCAACCATGCAAAAAGCCAGGTGTCATGGTTCCTCCCTCCAATCCCATCATCGGGGACCAACAGTGTTTCATTTTCCAGGTATTTCTCTGTTCTTTCTGCTCTAATTCATCACTGATATTAGAAGGAGCCACACTTCCCAACACATTCCTGCCCACCACTCTCAGACTCAAAGATTCTCTCAGTGTTCCCCACAGTCCTCAAGGTGGAAGTCAATCCCTTCTACCTCCAAATGGCAGTCAGGGTGGGCATGCAGAGGATCCTGCACAGATGCCATAAGCCAGCCCCTGGAGTCTCTTCACCCATACCTTCCTCCTACACATAGGGTTCTACCAACTCCGCTCCCACTTCTGACACCAAATGTTACCCTAAGCCCCATTCCTAATCCGCAGCACCCCAGTGGGCCTTGTCACCTCAAATAATCCCCCTGTTCCACCTAGAAACAGGCTTCACTCAGCACCCACAGCATCTCGTACAGCTTGATGCTTGGGCACATGATAGGAAAGAACAGACTGTCCTCCCTTAAGTCTTATGAGGGCTTAAGAGTCTTAAGTCTCTAAATGCCTGGCTGGTAGGGTCCATGGTGAACAACCACATGGAACGGTCAAGGGACCTGACCTACTTGCTGCTTCCTAAATTGAAATCTCAGAAGCATCTCCGCCTACTCTAAGTTCAGCAGCCTGTTTGTAATCTCTTGACATCGCAGAGGTACTTTTGCGAAGATAAAGTAAGTGTACTGGATAGTTCTATATCAATTTGTCCCGAGCTAGAGTCATCAGAGAGGAGGGAGTCTCAATTGAGAAAAATGCCTCCATCAGATGGAGATATAGGCAAACCTATGGAACATTTTCCTAATTAGTGATTGATAGAGGAGGGCCCATCCCATTGTGAATGGTTCCATCTCTGGGCTGGTGGTCCTGGGCTCTATAAGAAAGCAGGCTGGCTGAGCAAGCCATGTGAGCAAGCCAGTAAGCAGCGCTCTCTGTGGTTTCTGCATCAGCTCCTCCCTTCATGTTTCTGGCCCACTTGAGTTCCTGCCCTTACTGTCTCTGATGATGAACTATTATTTGGAACTGTGACTAAGATAAACCCTTTCTTCCCCAGGTTGCTTTGGTCATGGTGTTTCGTCGCAGCCATAGAAACCCTAACCGGAGACAGTAAGTTACAGGCTTTATTTACACAATGGACTTTCTCCAGCTTTGATGCAGGAACCCAGTTATGATGAGTTGGAAGCACAGAGAAGGCAAGCAGGCAAAGAAAGTTTACTACTGTCTCCCTACGTCCACCTGGAAAAGGACTGGACTCATTTGCACTCCTGATAGGGTTAGACTGTAAAAGCCAACCACATCTCCATGGCCCCTGTTGAAGAACCCAGACACCGAAACCAACTGCCGGCATGACTGTGGGTGCCTCCAAGGCTAGGAGGGCTTCCAGATGGCCAGATCAGGGAGCACACACAGGACCAGAAAGCCAGCAACAGAATATGTGCTTGTGCCTCCATCACATGGCAAAGGCAAAGACGATCCTCCCTCCCGTTGTCACCTCAACCCGTTCACATTGTCTCTTCCTGCCGTGCAGGCCTTCCATAGCTGCTGCTGCTAACCACCTGAGACACTCTCAGCCCCACTGGGCATTTTCACATAGGTGATGAGCCTAGGCTCTGCACTGTACTCTTGACACCAAGGCACCCAGCCCTGTGTGGCTTTTCTCAGGGAGCGGTAAGTCTGGTGGGGCAGTATTTGCCTCCCAGGGGACAAAGGTAAAAGGAGCCCCACCAGTACAGTAAATGTCAACACTTCCTTCCGGGGCTATCTGGGGAGTGTGACAGCTTTGTCTGGGGAAGTAGACATGCTAAGAGAAGTCTGCTTGCCTTCCTCCTCCCTCCTTCCCATCCCCCCCCCATCTTCGGCTATAGGTCTCACCTCCAACTGTCATTCAGAAAGGCAACTCCCCCCTGCCACCTAGTCCACATCCCTGACAGCTCCAGAGCATACATGGCGAGCTTACCATGAGAAGCCTGAGATGCACAACCATGCACCTGAACTGTAGACACCCCGCACCCCTACTTCTCCAGGCAATGCTGAAGTCTCTTTACTGTGACCACCATTCAGGTACCCTGCTTCCCTCTTAGCCCAGTGTGTCAGGTGCTCTACCCCTTCCGCAGACCGAATGCTTCAAAAGCTCAAGTCCCCCGTCTGCTGTGAGCGTGTTCACAGGAACTCAGAGCATCCTTCCTGTCTTCAGCATTGTGGTCTGCCAGCTGTGGTCTAATCAGAAACAGGTAGGAAGCTCAGTTCGCCTACATTTGGACCCTAAGCTGGGGAGGGGGGTGCATTCTGGCACTAAAAAGAGGAAGAGTGCAGGGTGGGGAGGAAGGTTTCAAGGCCAGAACTTCAGCCAGAGCTGTGAGATGAGGTGGAGATGTAGCGGCGACAATCATCGGGGAAGCCCAGCTTGGTGACATAGAGAACTATCTAGAAAAAGCAGCCAGCCCCTTAGCATCCTGGATATAGCATCTCGCTTCTTACAATCCCATAAGCTGGCCACTCCCCACCTCTAGAACCCTCAAGACCAGCCTGATTCATCATAAGGTTGGGGCACGAGGGAGAAATGTAGACCAGAGCCAGTTCCACCAATTTCTCCTTTGCTTTCCCCTTGGGAAGTGTATAGCTAACTTTCCATTTTCTTTGAGGTCACCGGGCAAGACTGTTTATTTATCCAGCAGGTACTAGTAACAACTACGCAGGTAAAAAACCACTACCTGGAAACATATCAAGTAAGCACTTCCTCCTAAAGCATGGGTGGCCAGGCCCCCAGGAAGGAGGGAAGGGCAAGTGGGGTGAGGGGGACTGGGAGAGTGGAAAATGACAGGACACCTTCTCCACAAATCCAGCAACTAAAAGGACCCTCCCAGACCCAGCTCCCTCTAGAAAAGGTGTGTTCTGATTGATCAGGGAAACCACATGATGCGTTAATTTTTTTTTTTTTTTTTTAATGCAGCCTCTATTAAGAGACCCAAGGCAACCTAAGAAACCAACAACAAGGCCTTGGAAGGATTCTGTGGCCTTGGCCCAAGTGGGTCCTTTCTGGACAGGCAGAACGCAGCAGCTCCCTTTACCTCAAGAAGCTTTTACTACCTAGAAGAAGCCATGAAATCTCCACCTCTAGAAACATAGGGTCTAATATAACTCCCAGAGCAAAGCGATACCAATGGTAAGGAAGCCTAGTAGGCTGTCAGGTTCCCTTCATGCTCTGCCAGCTCCGTCTGCCTATGGCTCAGGGGAGAGGTCAAGACTTTCTCTGAATACAAATGCCTGGGGCTACTAATCAAAGAGGCAAGGCAACTGGGCTAACAGGAGAAGATATGAGGTATTCATACCGGCTTCTTAGTTTAAGTTCCAAAAAGGATGTGTGTGTGCCCCCGCCCTCCTCCCCCACGCTCTTTCTGTGTGTGTGTGTGTGTGTGTGTGTGTGTGTGTGTGTGTGTGTGAGTGTATGCACACATACACACACACACACACACACACACACACACACACACACACGGTGAAAATGCCAACAAAAGCAATAGTTCAGTAGCCACTCTTGGAGGCCCCAGGATTAGCACTGTGTACCTAGGAAATCCTCCAGCCACCAGTGAGTCAGGCAATTTATTGGTTGGCAGATTTACTGTGGTTGAACCTGCCCTTGTTTGTCCAGAAATCCTGCCTGACCAAGTACTCTCTCTGATTATGCAAAGATCTACCTTGAGAACTGTATTGTCACCAACTCCCAGGTCAGACTGAAAACAGTAGCTGGTGACCCATATTTGCTGCAAAAACAGGCCCAGTGTCCTTCACTGCAGCCATCTTCCCAGAATGCAATGCCCCAAAGCCAGAGCCTCCTTACCCTCTTGTTGTCAGCAGGGCTGTGGTAGAACTGGGAGATCACAGCTTCACTGCTGTTTCCCACGCCAAAGTTCAGCTTCTCTGTAATCTTATTGAATGATTTCCCATAGTCATAGGACACATACACCTGGAACACACAGACGGGGAGAAAGAACACAGGAGTCAGTGAGGTGCTGAACAGAACAGCCTCTACCCGCACCTCCACGTGCTCGCTTCTTACTCCCGATCCTGAAAGCATGGTCCCTTGGGGGAGTCCCTGATATCACAAACTTCTGATGAGCCACATGACCCACAAAGGAGAAGCAGGTGACTTCTGTGGCTGTCCTCAAATTTAGGGTGAGCCAGGGCAATAGAAAGCACGAGAGCTCTGCAGGCACCCCTGCTCCTGGACCACACAGCCCTCTCACAGTGGCAAACACTGTCACTGGGACACCCTCCTCCTGCCAGTTGAAGGGTTCCAGGCCAGACGCAGGCAGAAGGCACTCTGGGAGGAAAAGAACTGGAAATCCATTTTTGCATCTGCTGACATGTCCCCCAAAAGGTAATCAGGACAACTGAATTCTTCATCCTTTGGCCAGGAAGTTGGCATTCCATACCCGAAGAGAGAAACCCACCAACGGCTTCCAGTGAGTGAAAATGGAGAAGGTGCTGAATGATGATGAAACATGCACAGAGGCTATAATGCCAGCAGGCTGGACGGGGAGGCTTGGGGGTACAGCGTCTATCTACAATACACGACCCCCAGCACAAGCGTCTACACATATGCACCATCAGTATCAGAACCCACCAGTGTTTTGTGACTCAATAGCGTGGGAGACCATAGCAACAGCAGCAGGAGCAGCAAGATCCTGGACCCTGCCAACAACTTGCTTTTCCACTGACTCCTAGCTTCTAATAGCATAGTAACCACAGAGATACAACATCAGAACAATGGTCATGTGCACGCTATGCTGCACAGAGGCCATGTTGATCAAGTCACAGGGATGAGCACAGGTCAGCTGCACGGCAGCACTACCGAGAGAGTATAAAATTGCAGAGTCAGCACAGAGAAGACCACAGGGTTTATGAGAGATGAGGGACTTGCCTAGGTATCAGCAGAGGAAGTCAACAGGCGCGGGGGGAGGGGGGGGCTGAAGAGAAGGCCCAGTGGCTAAGCTAAGGGCACTTGCTGCTCTTCCAAAGGAACAGAGTTCAGTTCCCAGCACTCACAGAGAGCTCATAACCAACCACTTAGAACTCCAGCTCCAGGGATCTAATGCCCTCTTCTGGCCTCCACAAGTACCTGCACATGCATAGGTATACACATAAATAAATTAATAATATAATAAACACAAAAGAAAAATATTAAGGGAAAAAAAAAAAAGACCCAGGAGAGAAAAATCCTGACCCAGGCTGTTAGTGATCTGAAAACCACTATTACCTCGGGTCATGAAGAGTAAAATGGAAGTTGTGAGGTATTTGTAACCTAGACTTTACTGTCTGTGAGATATGAAATATTAATATAATCAAGGGATGAAAAACAAACCCGACAGATGAACATCACAATGTTTTTTTTTGTTTTTTTTTTTCAGTTACTTATGGGAAAGGTAATTGAGGGAGGCATGAAAGAAAAACAGCAGGCAGTTTCCAAGGAGAGACTGGCTGGACTCAACCCGGGAGCTGAAGTGTCATCCCCACCCATTTGATTCAACTACAAATAAGCCTTGAGGGTGTAACAGGAGCCAAGTCCAGTGCTGGGCACCAGACACAGATAGACACAAAAGACACGGTCATCAGACAAGGATGGGCCTGTAAACGTGTGAATGCTTGCTTGTTAATGAAACCATGAACATATAGTTAAGGACCGGAGCTTGTACACAGGAAACTGAGAACGAGGGGTCATTACCATTTAATACAGGTCAAGGTGAAAGGAGGCAGGGAATCTCTGCCTCTAACTGGGTGTTCATGGTGCTGGCACGGGGCCAGCTAGCAAGTACCTAGTTCACAGATAACCTGAGCTATCAGTGAAAGACCAAATGGGACCCTCTTACATACTGCTTGCCAAGAATGGCCATGGGCTTCCCAGAAAGGTTGGGAAGCTCAACACTGCAAATGAATGGCTTCTTAAATTGGAAACTAAGCAAGGACCCTTCTAACTCCAAGATGCCGTGAGGTAATAATCCACTGTGAGAGGCACAAACAGGGTCCTGTGTTTACATCAAAGCAGGAAGGTTTAGTGTGCAATGTTCCCTCCTACACATTTGGCCTCGGCCTCTGCGTAGCTCCGGGGTAGCTAGTGCACTCAGCTTAGTCAACAAAGACTTACGTAATGAACAAATGTGATTATAAACCAAAGAATGAGTAAATGGATGTGCAGAATCAATGAACAAAGTGAGCTGAATTAATTGGTGAGTCATGGAGAAGATTCTCAGTATCTGCAGTGGATTGGTTCCAGAGTCCCCATGGATACTAAAATCCGGTGACACACGAGCCTCTGAGAGAAAATAGCAAAGAACCTACACAGATTCTCCCACATACTTGAAACCATCTCTAAACAGCTTACCATATCTCAGATAATATTACATCTTATAATATATGAATGGGTACTTGTTCTTACTGCATTGTTTTAACAATGACAAGGGAGGGGGGGAGTCTGTTGGTGTTCAGAATGGATACAACCTTCTGCCCTCCCATTTTCAGCTCACAACTGGCCGAACCGTGGCCACATAGCTCACAGACACAGCCGATCTGCTGTTACTGTTTCCTTCTGAGATAATAAAACCTAAGCTTCCCAGCTGCAAAGGACTAGCCCAGGGTCACACTGGTAGTCTCTTAAGATGCCAAGCCTGCTTGTCTTTTCTCTCTGCAAGTCACTCTCATGGAGATGGTCCCCTTCTCCATACTAAAGCCAGAAAGTCTAGCTAGAAGGGAGAAGAGACCTAGGCAGGCAGAATACAAAGACGTCCTGAGATTCTTAACAACAGGGCTGTCACGGCACATGTGGTGGTAAAACGCCCGCCTCATGACACCTGCAAACAAGCCGAGCTGTCTCCTGAGTCTTACACTTAATAGAGGTTAAGAGGAAGTTGACAAGAACCCACCCTATCTCAAGACACTCATCAACCTGCCTCGCCATGTCTGGGTTGAACAATTCAAACAAGCTATTTTTATCCTGTCCTTGTAACTTCTTCCCTTCTCTTTGGCCGACATAGAGCATTCTCAGGGCTGAGGTACAGTTATCCCTCCACAGTGATGGCCCACAAAAGGCCTCTGAGGGTTGGGGTAGTGCTAAGTGAGATGGTGGCTTTTCAGTTTCTGTACTGTGCCCCAAATTCTATCTGGGACTGTCTTCGGCTCAGGGCAGCATGATGCCAACTACACTGCCATTACCAGATGAACCTGGGCAGACCACTGAGCTTGCTGTCTGAAGCCTGCACAGGGTTTTCTCTCAGATGCAGGTTTCCCCACTGATTAGTTCATCTCTGACCTCAATATGACACTGTTCCTCAAAGAGAAAAAAGAAAAGAAAAAAAAAAAAAAAACCTAACATCCTAACATTGGAGGGTTACTAAACTGCCCCAAGGTCCCAAGTAGATCATTTCCTTACTCATAAAGATGATCCTTTGAAGTGAATGACGTTCCATGTAGTTCAAAATTATATAATGATAATGGAAGGGAGGAGGAGAAACTGAAATGTCAGAAGGCATCCCCTCCCCTGGCACTGTCCCAAGCCATTTAGAACAGGACTATAGTCTTAGGGAGTGTAACAAATGCCCAGGGAACACTACAGTCTTAGGGGGCATAACAAATGCCCAGGAAAGACACTGGCCAAGACCCTGTCTGAGTGAAGTCTAGGCCTGGCCTAGCAACTCACACCTATAATCCCAGAATGAGAGAGAGGAATGTAAGAAAAAAGGAGGAGTTCAGGGCTAACCTGGACTACATAGTAAGTCCCAGGCCAGCCTGTACTACAATGTGAGAACAAGTCTCCAAGAAAAAAAGCAAAAGAAAGAAAAGACAAATTGCCATAAATTTTTAAAATTAAAAAAGGAATCTGGGTGGTACCTGGCACTGTAGTTTTGAGCAGCTCCCAGAAAACACTCATGCGGATGACCTACAGACCTTGTTTGATCACCGTTCTAGTTTGCTTTCTGATGCTGTCATAAAAAAGCATTGGCCAAGAGTAACGCCTTAGGGAAGAAAAGCTCTGTTTGGCCAATAGGTTATAGCTCAACATCCAGACAAGCCAAAGCAGGAATTCAAAGCAAGAACCTGGAGGAAGGAGGCCATGAAAGAATGCTGCTTACTAGCTTGCTCCCCATGGCTCCCTGAGCATGCCTTTCATACAAACCAGGAACCCTGTCCTAAGGTGGCTCTACCCACAGTGTCCTGGGCTCTCCTACATCAATTATTAATCAAGAAAATGCCCCCACAAAGTAGCCCAGAGGCCAGTCTGACTGTGATTTTTTTTTTCTCTCAGTTGAGGTTCCCTCTTGCCAAATGACTCTAGCATGTATCAAGTTTAGGAAAAAAACTAACCAACAAAGACACCAATGTTTGGGAATCAGGGAGCTGTTTGTTTTTGCAATACTGAGGATCGAACCCAGAACCTTGTATGCCCAAGCAACTATTTCAGTAACACTGTCTGCTGTTACTGAAATTGCACTAGGCTGCTGTATACACAGCATCCAAACCAGAGAACCGAATACAATGGGATCAATAATCATGAACCAGAACATCTAAAGCTGTCAGTCAAAATAAACTTTCCTCCTTATAAGCTGACTGCCTCAAATAGTTTAATATAGTAAAGAAGAAGAAGAAGAAGAAGAAGAAGAAGAAGAAGAAGAAGAAGAAGAAGAAGAAGAAGAAGAAGAAGAAGAAGAAGAAGAAGAAGAAGAAGAAGAAGAAGAAGAAGAAGAAGACAAGGATAATGTAATTATCTAATTATAAATGGCAGAGCTAGGATTCCAGCCCAAGCATTCTGATTACAGAGGTTCTCTGTTCCATTAGCAAGGATGGGAGTTCTGCAATTGGTTCCAGGAGGGAACTAATCATAACATCACACTGGTCCACCCACAAGGAGAATGAGTCTTATTGTTCACAGCATCTCTGGTGGATAAGGTCCCTAGATAGCATTTATGGTCAATTACATTGCACCTGAGTCATTTGTGCCTGCTGAGTCTTTGTGTCTGCTGGTGCTTGGTTGATTATTTGTTTTGGGGGATGGGAGGTACCTTATTTGTTTTTTGAGACAGGAACTCACTCTGTAGCCCAGTTTAGGCTGGAACTAACAATCCCCTTGCCTCAGCCCCTTGAGTGCTAGTATTGTTGCCTATTACGGTGGCACATGAGTACTTTCTGAAATGTATCATCAGAAAGCAAAAATGAAGAACTGGGCAGAGTTGGGATGAAGTGCCCCCCCCCATGCTTCAGTTCTTCATTGCGGAAACAAATCACCTTTGCAGGAGACCATCCTCAGCTAATGATGCCTGATGGCGGTGGTTTGGTTTGGTTTGGCTTTTGCTTAAGAGCAAGCCATCTGGGATCCCAGTATCCAGGCCCAGCCTTGTTTACGTACAGAATACTCCTGACCTCAGCCATCCTCTGCCCTTCAGGCAGGTCCTTACCTGCACACAAGCTCTGTGCCTTCAGATGCGGCCTTTCTGACCCATGCTTCCAGACCTCTTTAAGAAACGTTCAGATGTTCCCTTGCCAGCACCACCGACTCGGCCTCTGAGTCACAGTTTATTTTTGCACTGACTTTTCACATCCGAACATCTCGAACATCTCCTTTTCGGTCTCGGCAGCCAGTTCCTTAATGCAGTTTGTACATGGACAGAGGAACATTCTGCCGTCTGTATTTATTAACTCTGGACATTAAGTTTCCTTTCCATTTAATCTTCTCTCATAGGCCACTGTATAATAATGGCTTCAATAAGCCCTTCAAAACACATAAACATTTCCGCAAAGAGAGAGCTGAGTTGAACAGGCCAGTGATACTTGGGTGGTCAACACTCCTGGTTCACTTAAGACTGAGAGGGTCTCAGATGTGACCTTTCAGTGTTTGGCACAGAAAAACAGGTCTTTCTGGTGATTTTAAGTCAAATCCATGATAGGACCTCCATTTTCATGATGCTGCTCCCCCACTGAATGACCCGTTGTGAATTCATGTGTGTCCTAAGCCCCTTTGCATGTCTAACCAAAATAGAGATGTTGTTAGATATATGGACAGACAGATGATAGATTAGATGATTAGGTTAGATAGACAGACAGACAGACAGATGATAGATTAGACAGAGGTAGGTAGATAGATAAATGATAGGTAGATGATGGATGGATGGATGGATGGATGGATGGATGGATGGATGGATGGATGGAGGGACAGATAGAAAGATAGATGGATATGATAGATGTTAAACAGAAAATGAAGAGATAGATGATACAAGATAGATGATTGACAGATACATAGGAGATATATATAGAGAGAGAGCATAGATTTACATGCAGAAAAAGGAATAGTATATGATGAGCAAAGAAGAAAGAAACTGTCAACAGCTCATCAACCTTGTTGGCATAAGAGAAAAAGAGAAGTTTAACTTGATCTGGACCATCTCCAAGTCGTTCAGCCCTGGAGTCCTGCTCTTTGGCTCTTTGTGGAGCTATCAGTTCAGACCACCTGTGAGTTTTGGAACTATCAAGGCAGACTACCTGTGACTTCACAAAAGCCACCCTACACCGTACGCATCTCCTTGGATGCCTCCACCCTGTGTTCACAAGGGGTGCACTCATTACTTTTCGTATCTCTTCACTGTAGTATAGTTCATACCATCCATCCCCTAACTCCCCGCCATTTTTTCCAACATGACAACCTAGATGATAGGAGGGGGCAGGTCAATGATACCAGGAGGCCCCAGAGCCACACAGATACTCACATCACTGCTCTTGGGCCTGGCCAGTGCCAGGCTGTCTCGGGCTAATGCCACAATCACGTTGCTTTTCTCTCCAGCCCAGTGCACCACCATCTGATTGTGGGAGTCATTCAGACTGACCTGAAAGAGACCAAAGGGAAATAAAGACCCGTGGTGAGTGACAGTCACACACACACACACACACACACACACACACTCCAAATGGAGACTCTTGGTCCTCCTCTGTCACTCACACTCTGAGGTGTGAAGTGTGGGGCCCAGGGAGACTCTTCTTACTTCCCTGCAAACTCTACCATGTGCACCTTCTCCGACCCCGAGAAGAAACACCAACCCCTTCTGCAATCAGTGACCCTGTGGATTTAACCAGACTACAGAAAATCTTCCTGGGATAGCACTACCCAAAGGACTCCTTTGCTTTGTTTCATCTTTGCTGACGTCAGTCCCCAGCTACACTGAACTTACTCTGTTTGTGTGATGTGCACCTGTAAAACTGTAAAGGAAACACTGTTCAAAAGAAATTCCCCATAGGCTAGGAATAGTGGGATAAAGGGGCGCTAGGTGGTTGAGAATGGGCAAGGGAATGAAAGGAATGACTGATCTTTTAAATTCTATATTTGAATACACACACACACACACACACACACACACACACACACACACACACACACGTGCTCATGAGTATACTATAGAGCATGTTTGGAGGTCAGGGAACAGGACAACTTCCTTGGAGTCAAGACCTCCCCGTTCAACCATGTGGGTTCTTCCAGAAATTGAATTTAGGCTAACTGTCTTGGCCACAAGCACCTTCAGTCACTGAGCCATCTGAAGGAATACCTGATGTTCCACAGCACAGTAGGATGGCCATCCTCGGCAACAACAGTTAATCAGATTCAAACTGGAGATTTTAAATCCTCTCAATGCAAAGAAACAACTGACTCTGTCTCTCAGTTCCCTGACCATTACCTGGATGTACTGATTATCTGACCATCACACACACACACACACACACACACACACACACACACACACACACACACATGCTGAAACAGCTTTACACTGCACCCCAGGAACACAAACCCGTGTGTGCCAATTAAAAATAAACATGCAGTCCTGTTTTCGTTCCCCATTCACAGGTGGCAACTCTGGATCCTAATGACCCAGATGCAAGCAGAGAAACAGGGCAGAAAAAGATCGGATCCCTGATTGATGGACAGGCGGGCCACTGATCAGGAACACCCCCTTTGAACTGATCAGAACTGATAGAGATATTGACGACAGAGCTTTCAGGGTGTGTCTGTGAAAACTCAGAAAGGTAAAAGGGGACTAAAGAACCATTCATTCTTTCAGCTCACTCTGACCTCATGGAAAGCTAGCATTGTGACCTTTTTTCTTTTCCCCATTGTGCCTGTGGCTGCATCACTCTGAAAGCATGTGCGTAGTTCACCACGAAAGGACAGACGTCAGCTCCAAGGCTCACTCCAGAACACCTGAGCTCTACATGTCCCTCAACTGATGGGGACACCGACAAGCTCCAGGTGCATCACTGAGAAACAGGACAAGGCCTCTCCAAACCTGCAGAGTAGTCTGAAATAAGCCTAGTCTACCAGCCTCCAGAGCCATCTCAAACCCACAGGCTTGGGGGTGGAGCTTAAGGGGCTCAGCTCCAGGAGAGCCCCGCACCAACACCAGCACTAGGACTAAGGAAAAGTACAAGCTGAGTGAGCCCACACTTCCGGCTGCAGAGCCCTAGCAGAAAACCCACCCCTCCCCACAGCTCCACCCTCTTCCTTTCCCTTCCTCCTCCACCTACTCCATGGGGGTGCTCTCAGATGTCACAAGGGAGAAGAAAAACACCTGGGCCACAAACTTGGCAGCCAGCTCCACCAAGGAGCTAACTAATCTGTAAGGGCCCTGCTTTGCCTTTTAAGCACCTGCATCCAATTTGATCCAAGAACCAAACGTTTAAAACCCCCTGAAGAGAGACCGCTTCAAATAAAAAGACACTTGAGATATACATACATACATGCATACATACATACATAAACACACATATACACATATACTTATCAAAATCTATGTCATTCTGAACTGTACTTCTCATTCCCAGTAGATAAGTCCAGGCAAGCATCAACAGAAATGTGCAAACTAAAAACAAGAAATAAATTAACTAAAAAAAAAAAAAAAAAAAAGGACCAGCTAAGAGATTCCCCCATGCCCTCTCCTGCGCCCCCAGCAACTCAAACGTTCCTGTATCTTTCTCATCTCTTCCCCCTCCCTTCCAACCTAGGCTTCCAGGAAATTCTGATCAGAAGCCCACCAGCACAGATGCCACAGATACTCAGGCTAAAATCCACTCACCTACAAAGCCATCTGCACCCTGGGAACCAGAGAAGAACAAACGAGGCACCTATGTAAATGGCACCCAGAAAGGGGGGTTAGGAACCTAGGAGAATGGCCAGAAGTTCACATGAGGTCTAAGATGAAAAGAGCCATCATGAAACCTGGCCTCAAAGACCTGGGGAAGCCCTCCCTCTGGCAGGTTAACAATCAGAGGACACTTTGAAGAGGTTACAAAGTGTTACAGGATCAGAGTGGGGAAGAGGTCTGACAGCACTTGCTGGGGCTTTGTAGCAGAGGACATAGGTTTTGTTCACTGGCCCTAAGGGATGAGGGATGAAATGGGCACAAAAGGAGGCATCAGAATATTCCAGGGTGTTCTTAGAAAGAGAGCCTCTGAGTGGTAAGCTTGGTAGAGCAGTGTCTTTTTAAATCCTTTCTGTCTGACGTCCCCTTTATTCCTAAGAGCAGACTGGGAAAGGGCAGCCCAGCTAAGGGAAAGGGATGGCTCCCTGGCAAGCAAAGGCTTGTCCAAGGGTCACCAGGCACTCACACAAACAGTTCAGTTCCTTGTCTTGGCAAAGATGTCGAACATACGCAGTCATGAGAATAAGTCCCTGGTGAGTCACCACTACTCTTCAAGGCTGCCCATCCCCCTTCCCCAAAGCACAGGACCCAAATCAGTTGCAGGAATCGATGCACCCCCAAGGACAAGCAAGGCAGCCAGGAGAGGAAGGCAGGCAAGCCATAAATTTTATTAAGGTCATGACACACACTCTCTTTTCCTCCTGTCCATAGCCACACTACAGAGAAAGGCAGGATGCAGTCCCCAGAGGACTGTGACCAAGAAGCCAACAGCTCCGCCCCCCCTCCAGGGCAGCCCACAACACTGAGAACCCACAGATTCCTGTGGCTGGATCCCCTTGGTGATTTCTGGTGTGCTTGGGTCCTTTGCCAGACTCCGTTGCCAGCCCTCCTGGTCACCTGCCCTCTATAGCAGCTGCGGGCTTGGCAGACTGGTTCCACCAGCCTCTCCCATTTAGTTCCACAGGCTGATCTAGGAGACACCAGCCTGCCAGTGGGTGGGAGAAGGTGGGAGTGTGACTTTTCCAGGAACATAACCTTGATGTGTAGTCAGTCATAACCATAACCCCAGGGTGTGAACAACCTTCCTTCTCTCGTCTCTGGCTCACAGGGCATAGCTGGAGCTGATAAATGAGGCACGATTAATTGGGGCCGTAAAGGCAACAGGGAGGAGCTGACTGCCTCTGCTGGGAGGAGGGGGTGGAGATATGATTGCATGCTACAGGGATCTCTCCGAGTAAAACTCCATCTTAGATGACAAACTAAATCTGTAGGCCTGTCACACCTCTGCTAGGCTCATAGGCAAGGATTTAAGAGAACCCCAAGAGGCCACCTGGTCAAGGTTGAAAGCCCTGGAGGTAATTCATTCAGGATCAGACCTCCAGAAGCTTGATACTTACTCTAGTATCAAACCCAGAGGTCACCTGGTCCATAACCAAAACCCTAGAAGCCATGTGGCCCTGGACCAGTATCCCAGGATTCACCTAGTTAAAAAATAGAGACCTAGAGAGCCACTACCCAAGATCAGAAACCCTGTAGGTTCCATCCATAGGTACTTATTTAGAAGACCTAGGAAGGTAACCCACGAATGACCATTTGGAAACCACAGAGAAGTCTATAACTCATTTGGACTATGATGAATCTGGCCTTCCAGGTAGCGAGAAGCAAAGAAAACACTGTGTTGGTGGGTTGAAGAGAAACCAGCAGTCTTTGATGGGGAGGCTGTCTTTTGGAATTTGGCATGGTTGTTCATGAAGACTCTATGCAATGCTAATTCATTGCTTTAATACAATGTGCCAGGCACAAAAGGTCACATGCTGCATGACTCAGTTTATATAAAATATCCTGGGCAGGAAAATCTACAAGGACAAAAAGCAGATGAGTGGCTGCCAGGAAGCTTGGGGAAGAGGAGAGGAGGGAATATCTAATTTTCCTTGGGATGTGGAGAGCGTCATGAACCCGGACAGAGATGACAGACGCACAATGCATGGATGTACCGAATGCCACTGGATTTTCAATGTCTGTTATGTAAATTCCACCTCAGGTAAAAAGCTCCTCAAGTGCAGATCCAATACCTGGGAGCTCCTACTTGTAAGAAGTACTTATTTCCTTTCAGCTCACAGTGAGCCCTGATGCTACCAAAATATGAGTCAAATGAGTCATAATGGAGGCCGGCTGGGGACAGGGTCTCTGGCCAAAGCAATACTTCAAAGTGCTGTAAACAGCGTCTGCCAGAGCACAGCATCCACATCAACCTTGCTGTCCCCAGCTGAAGTGACAGTCACAGGCTCCCAGACCATCAGCCACTGCAGGCTCTCAGCAGTCACCCACTCCTTGACATAGCTCAGAGTCTTTAATATCACCATCCCTTCTGGCCATCTCTCAGTACCTCAGTATGACCTAAGGATCCAAGGGATATGAGGAGGTATCTTAGGGATATGAAGATTCCATTCTTATTATTCAGAGGGGGGACAGGGCAGAGGAGAATCTTCTGTTGTCTACTCCTTGGGCTCTGAGTTGTTAAAAATTGAAGGGAGGAAATGAATCACTAGGTTTGCAAAGGGAGTGTACCACATCCCCGTGAAGTGTGCACTGAGGTCTGCTAGATGCCAGACCCCCAGTAGGCTCTTTACTCATATCTTACCTCTGAGAGCATACCAAGGGCTTCTGGGAGAAATTAGGGTTGCAGGCCTGAAGGCGGGATGAGGGATTGTCAAGAAAGCCACCAAACTCTGTATGGTCTCGGATGCTTACTCTGGAAGATGGAGCCCCTTCGTGGAATGGGCCCCACCTCGCTCCATTCATTTCTTCTGCCATTACCTCCTTCACATTGGCCAAACACAAAGCTGAGCGGGTCCTAGACACCCCCAGCTCAACAGCATCATACCTCCTACATGCTTCTTTCTAGAACACATCTTGAGGTGTTACAAACAAGACGGCCTGCTTCCGTTCTCTGCCTCACTGGCCATGGAATATAACAAAGTGGTGGGGGTGGGGTAGAGGTGGGAGTGGGGGGTTATTGTTGTTTTAACTGAACAGTGATATGAAACCAACACCTTTATCCTTCAACTCTGAGGACTGAGTCAGTACTCCCTGAGTCTCCCCTCCCCCCAACTGACCCAAGTACTTGATAGCACAGGGCCCTCGGAAACCAAAGATGGACTGCCCATGTCCAACAACAAGGTTTTTTTCCAACCAGGCGACCTAAATGTGAGGTATGCAAATCAGCTTCCAGTGTCCCCTTTCCAGACCAAGTCTCCACTATATTTAGAAAGCTCATTACACTCCCTGGACTTCCTACCTCAGGAGAACTGAAATCCAGCGTCTGAGTGATCCCTGAAGACAGCCCTGTCTGTGGGGTCGGCACACTCACCTGACCTCGGAGCTGGCTCAAGATGTGGCCTGTACCCACAGAACTTGCTAACCACTTAGCTGACAAAGTCATGCGGTACATTTTTTATAGATGAGGCAGCAAAAGCATGACCTTGAACTAATACCTGACATTTCATTGCCACCTTCACTAGACCGAGAAGGTTGCCATAGACAGACGGGAAAGAGAAACAGGAAGAAAGTGTTTCCTCCTACCACGCCAGGACAATAACCACATTCTTACTAACTTGCAGGATCATCCCTACCTGTCATTCATTGCCACACACCACACCCTCCAGGTGATCACTGTCACCAGACAGTGGTATGTCTTGTTCCAGGAGCGCTCCAGAGGAAAATGAACCCAGAGAGGAAAAAGCTGTCCCTTCCTTCACTTGTGGCTACGACACTAGAGGAAATATTGGAGCCAGAAGGAAGCTCAGAGAACATCCAGCAACTGCTGGCTGGAGAGACTCTGCTCTGAGGTTTACAGGGAGCATTCCATACTGCCTTTAGATGTGACATACAAACACAGGAAACATCCCCAAAATATACAACCAAAGCCATGGTTCAATGTCTCCTGTGAGGATTTCCCAATAGAACCCAAAGCTATGCACTTACTCCTTTAGAGGTAAGCATCTACCTCTGTAACCCAAGCTGCCCTGAGACTTACAAAGCAGTTCAGGCTGACCTTGAACTATCAATTCCCCTGCTTCAACTTTCCTCAAAGGCATTTCTACTGCTCTCAGGGGGATTCCAGACCACCCACTTTCCCCAAACTCTCTTATTTGGCTCCCACAGCTTTGCTATAAATAGCTGCTTACTTTGCTCATTCAATAAATGTTTATTGAGCATTTACTGTAACCCAGATGCTGTACTAGGTGTTCGGAAAGCACCAGATTTCTCTGTCTTGCCTCACTTCTCTCAAATTAGTAGAGAAAGAAGCACCAAGTAAGGAATTTAATGAGTGCTTAAACTCCAGTTGTCAAACAGAGGCCTTGACTTCACATGGAGAGGACAATGAGGCTTCCTGGAAGAGTTAATAAAACCAGAGATGGGGAGGGAGCAGTTAGGGATGAAAGGCCAGGACAGAATGAGAGGCACACAAACCTAGGAAAGAATAAGGGATAAGGCTCAGGGATCGAAAGAGCCCTAAAATCCACCATCTTCTGGAAAGTTAAAACACCAGTGCAGCCAGAACAGCCTAGGAGAAGAGGGGATTATATGAGAACTATAGGGTTTGGGGAAGGGAGGGGGAGGGAGAGAGGGAAAGAGGGAAAGAGGGAAGGAGGGTGTGGAGGGAAGGAGGGTGGGAGGATGGATGGGAGGGAGGAGGGAGAGAAAGAGAGGGAGGGAGAAAGGGAGAGGAAAAGAAGGGCAAGGGGAGGGAAAGAGGGGAAAAGAGCAAGGGGAGGGAAAAGAGAGAAGGGGGAGGGAGGAAGGAAGGAACAGAGGGACTGAGGGGTGGAGGGAGGAGAACTAGAAAGCAGCTGTGACTCTCAGCTCAGAAGGACCCCCTACGTATTATGTATAAGAGACAATGGTGTCACATAAACTGGAAACAAATCAGAAGCTCAGTTTGAGTCTTGGTCTCCACAATTCACTGGCTGTCTAACCTGGGGAAAGTCGCTTCTCTTTCTGAGCTATAGGATATTCATCTGGGAATGGAGAAGAACAGTAACTCTTCCCAAGTTCACACAGGACTGCTGCAAGAAGCAAACAAGATAAAAACCGCAGATGCGCTTCATAAACCTACACATCTAAAAGTGTCATTTATTTTCTCGTCCCAGTGACTTTCTGCCCAATCTAGCCATTCTTTATAGCATGGCTCCACATAAAAACTTAACACTGGCATCACCGCGCCTGGAAACTAAGAGCAAGACATGCCGAATGTCACATGGTAAGACAACACATACTACACTGACTTTTGGACTAGTGGCCATTCACAACTTGCCCATGCTTGACAACAAGGCTCAGAAAGCTGGGGAAGTCCAAAGTCCAGGTCCCAAGTTGTCACCACAGGGGTGACACTACTCCCTAACAAGGTTCTCACCGAAAAGACACAGACGGCACTTGAACCTGTCATTCCAGAGCAGAAGACCCCGAGACCTCATTGCCAGCTGCTTTTCCACACTGAGTGGGAAACACACACAAGAGAGTATCTTGTAATCCAGAGGGCACATTGCAGCTCAGACCCCCAAAACCAAGGAAGGCCAAGTTCTCAGTCACAGAATTTGGCATGAGAACTCCCAGAGGCTCAGTCTGGTGACAGGAGCTGGCCACACCTCTCTGCTCCTTGCCTAGCTGTTTTAACAGCCTCTCCCCAACCCAAGCACACCTAAGGCTTCTCCTCCAGCTTGGTCTCTGCAGTAACCCTGCCATCTCTGCCCCAGCATGCCTTACCAACTCCAGCAAACCCCCGTGCACAGTAAACTGCAAGATATATTTTTATAACTACTCACTATGGGACTTCCAAGGAACACAGATGAGGGAGATTTTAGGTATGGTGTCACGTTACTCAATTAATTGGGCACAGGTCTCAAATATTCAAATTCCTTCAAACAGCCTTAGCTTCCAGATAGCTTACCCAGCTCTGCTCTGTCCCCACTACCTGGAATTAAGGGTCCCTTCTTCTAAGATCTTGGACCTGGACCCAGGAGGCCAGTTTTGACCTTCCTAAGTCTCAGGATTGACAACTTCAGCTGTCAGCCATGAACATCTTAGTTAACAGACAAACAAGGTTCCATGGGGTTCAGGTCCAACAAGCATCCAGGATAACAGACTATGAGCCAGTTTCTTTCCCAAGTGGCTCCTGAAGTGTGTGTGTGTGTGTGTGTGTGTGTGTGTGTGTGTGTGTGTGTGTGTGTGCTGTACTGTGAAATTTTATGTGTGTTTTGTGTGTTTTATGTATGTGTGCATATACATATGTGTGCATGTGGACACGGGTGTTCTCATGTGTGTGTGTTGTATGTATAATTGTGTGTGTACATGTCTGTGTGTTTTGTGTGTTTTTTTCATATGTGTGTGGCATGTATGTGCACTTGCATGTATGTGGTTCCGTGTGTGTGTGTGTGTGTGTGTGTGTGTGTTTTAGCAGGACATCATCCCTCAGCTTACAAAGGGGGATGAAAGATGAAGCATGTTTAGAGCCCTACAACCCTCACTAGCTCTTAGCCACTTAGTCCACATAAAAAAATTACTCTAGCCACTTCCCCAGGTCTCCCTTCGGTCAGCAGTAAGGGGCAAGCTGTCCACACCACATATAAGTCTTCTTTCAAAATAAATAAAGGCCTTGTCATCCTCTTCAGGTGTTTTGTTTTTTTTTTTTTCTTTTTCTTTTCTTTTTAAGGGAAGGGTAACATTGTACATTGGTCTCTACATGACACAAAACGCGTTTGATACCCTACGTCTTTTTATTGCCCTTGTCTGCCGCTCAGATTTGGGATATAATCACATCAGCCTGCCTTTCTGAGAATTCGTAGCTGTGTTTTTAATCTAATTCAGGGGCCTGGAGATAAATCATCCTGAAGGGTCCCGATTTTCCAAGCCAAGAGCCTGCAGCGGCAGCAACAGCAATGGCATGCTAAGTTAAAGGGCCAGCGAGGAAGGAGGGGGATTTCAATACAGTGATGAAGACCACACACCTCCATTGTTTGTCTTTGTGCCAGCCTGCAGGGTCCAAGGGATGAAAGGCAGACCCAGATCCACTGGGCTAAGTCAGGAAGAGCACAGGAAGTGAGGAACAGGGACAAAGAGGCTGTCTCACTGCTAACATCTCCCTGCTAGTAGGACCCGAAAGATCTGCACACCTCTGCACAGCTGGGGTAGCCCTGGGCTGTTTGCACGAGCACAGTACAAGAGAAGAGACACACAGGTTTAAAGAGTTTGTCTGAAGGGCCAGCCTTCCAAGGGTCTAAAGGAAGGGGCAACTGTGCAGAAGCAAACCCTCCAAATGAAGAGTTTCCACTTGTCTTCTCAGTGGCCCATGCAGCCTGCCCTAGCCACTGCAACTTGGCCATCAGCAGCCTCCAGGACCTAGGGTTTGTTCAAAGCACTCAACTCTTGTTTTAACTTCCCCTGCCTGTGATTAGCCTCTGTCTTGGGTGAAACAGAAGATGCCTACAGCTCAAACATCTAGGACCCCTTCCACTTAACAGAGGTCTGCAGGCAGGTAGGACAGCAATAGCCTGGGCCTCTGTATGGGCATTCAGCTTTAAACTCATTAATGCTATGTGAAAAGAAATTCAGCTCTTCAGTCACACTACCCATAGTTCAAGTGTTCAGTGGCCACATATGCCTAGCAGACATGCTGAGCACACAGATGTTCAGCACCACTGAAACTCTTACTCTGTAAGAAGACCGGTTTCAAGGCCAGAACACAGGCTCAGATAGCAGATAGCTCTCTGCTAACGGTAGTGATGGGGTTTGGAGTCACCATTTGATTTAATAGTTGCTGAGGGTATATCTCTTATCAAAGCATGTGTTTAACATGCATCAGGCACTGGGTTCAATCCTCAAAAACACACTCACACACACACACATACATACACACACACACATATACACACACACACACAAAATTACCAGTGGACACTTGAATTTTGTAATTACTCTTTATTTCACAATTGTAGTTAGGACTGTTACCAAGTCCCACGCTCATAAAACCCACTCTACTAGGCACAGAGCATCGCTGTCTTCCAATTTGAACTCCCAGCATCTCCCAGTAACATGGGACACACCCCATGTCTTGACCCCAAGCAGCAGCCCACCCTGGTTTTCCAGCTTTTTGGCATCATCAGCTGCTTTGTTGCTAAAGGGCCACCCAGGCCACTTCTTCGAAGGCCTGAGGTTCGCAAGTCGATAAACCAATAAATTAGGTCGAAATTAACTGTGACTCATTTTAAACTGGGAGAAATTGATTTTTTGCATGTACGTGGCTGGACTGAATAGACCATCTGCCGGCTGCTCCTGGCCTACCTGGAGAATGCACAGGAAGGCTGTGTTCTCATTAACACCTCCTCCCTGGAATTCCAGACAATTTCCAAAGAAATACCAATCCCCAAATGTTCACACCAAAGGAGATGGAACTTTCCTTCCCATCATATAACTCTAACCCTGGGGGGAAACAGAAAAGAAAGGTCTGCATAACACCCCAGGTTGAAAACAGCTCTGTGCAGCCAACCATCGATTATCCGTAATTGTCAAATATTGTAAGTGTTACACTGGCTTTCCTGGAATACATTTATGGGACCATTTCCCCTATCGGTAACACAAAGAATGCAGACTCATTTCATAATCACCTGAGCAAATTTTAATTAAGAAGGTAAACTGGTGCTTTAAAAGGGAAACTAAGTAAATATGCAAAAATCAAATAAAATTAGTTTGGCTATTTCGTGCTTTTCAGAATGTTAGACGACCCCTGCATCTCTCTACAGTGGACCGGACAGGGCTGGCTTGCTCTATGGCTGTCTGGAATAAGAGGGACACCACAAACATGTCTGCGAGCTCTAGGGAAGAAGACTCCAGTCGGCAGAGCAAGGCTCCCACAGCAGCTGCTCTTTGCTTCGGAATATGCAGTGCTGTTAGGCGCTGCCTTGTGGATCCAGGTCTCAAAGCAATTTACTAAGCAAAGCAATGACTTCATTTTACATAATATGATGGTAAGAGTGTCAAAAGGAACACAAAGCTAAGGTTTGTAACGGGCCCCCTGTATTCTGATGTCCTCACAAAGTGGGGTTCCCCTCGTCTAGAGGCTGTTGCATCCTCTGCAAGCTCAGAGGAGGCTCTGCAGTGGTGCCCTTCTGGCCCAGGGGAGAAAAGGGGGAGGTCGCTCTCACACCTGGCCTGAAAAAGGAGTAATCATCTATTTTATATGTAACACTTCAGGTGACATCCTGACTACCCATGGTCACCACCCCACATATATATTTAGAGTTTAAATTAACCTCATTATTCAGGACACCAAGGGGGCTACAGGTAACAAAAGGCAGCTGATATCTTAGTTGTGTGCGCCTTCATGTTATATGTCTGTTAGGAGCTTGTAACAAACACGTGGCAACAAGCCTTACCAACTGAGAAGGGGCCTGTGATACATGGGACCTCAAAAAGATTCACCTGTCTCCACACATTCCTTCATATCGATGGCTTTGTTAGCAGGCATTATCTGCTGAAGGTAGCTCAGTGGGTAAGTTCTCCTCCCATCCCTTGGGCTCCTTTGCTCCATCCTTTCCACCTCAAAGCCTCTACTGTTCCGGGCTCTAATCTACCAATGACCCAGTGTCAGACACAGCCCAGAACTCAACAGCAGGGATTCAGGTGCACCCAAGAGAGGCATTTCAAGGTCACATCCCTCCCCAACCCAAGAGGCCAGCCAGGTCTTCACCTATGCAGGACTCAGCTTGGCACAGCCAACATGCTGCCTTCTCAGCCCACAAGTCAAGCACCCTAACTTCAGACTCAACCAATCAATGCTTTCCCAAGCAAGTATATCGAGTAAGAATCAACACGAGTGATCTAAAGCCAAACAGTGTTCTTTCCCCAAAGGAGGCCTTTTGTCCAAGGCCCTTGTGCTGTAATGGACACTTTGTTTTTAGTCTCAAACCAGGACACTATATCCTCTCCGTCCTCTGAAATGCAAGAATTATGAACAAAAAGCTTGTTGCAAGCAAAATAAACCTGAAAATCCTGTTAGGCTTTGTGCCTCATTCCAAAGGATCCCCCAACTCCCCATCACCACAAAAAATAAAAATTAAAAAAAAATTGCAAAAACCAATATGAGAGCCCTAAAAGGGAGAACGCTGTAAAAATAGAATCTTAGGTCTTTATTCGAATTACCTCCCAGATAGCACAGGAAAACCAGGGCTACACTCCTAAAGGGCCATCCCACTTGCTTCAGCACAATGGAGTGAGCCAAAGCGTTTTGTCAGTTCGTGGGCTCCCCTTGCTGCTGCTTATAAATTAGTGTGCTCCCTACTTTCTACACCTCTATTCCAGGTAGAAAACTGGTCCACAGGTGGTTATCAAGGGCCTCCCATACAGTGCAGCACAGGAAAGGAGCAAACCCAGACCCCCAAGGAGCACACAGGGAGGCATTAATTATAACCCAGGGTGGTAAGGGGTGGAACTAGGCATAGAGCTGTTCCCACAGAGCTAGGAATATTAGAGGCCTGGGGGGACTGGAGAACAGAAAGGGGGGGTCTCTCAGCAAAGAGAGGAGTTGAGGAAGACCTTTGAGGAAGAGCACAAAGCAAGAGTGATTGCAAAGAGCAGGCAAGATGTCAGTGTGGCAAGAGCTATGGACTAAACTGGGCTTGGCCACACACTTCTTTCACCCCAGAGACAGTAGGAGCACCAGTTAGAGGCTAGCCTGGGCTAAACAATTCAATGTACAAATTAATTAGATATATTTAAGTATTATTAAATCACTAATATGAATAATTATTATCAATAAATTCATTAATGACTATTGTCAATAATAATTAAAAATCTATTTAAAAGCCATTGCTTCCTCCATCTTTAATTTGACCTTTTAAAGAACAGGCCTTCCTTGTAAAATTTGAACTTGTATACAAAAGCCCTAATATGTGATCTGTTGGTCTCTACTATTACAAATGTGTTTCTGGGTGACCATGTCAGAACCAGTCTCCCCATATTAGAAAATCTTCCTAAGAAGAAAAATCCTAAGAAGGAATATTGTCGAAGTAACAAAATCCTTACCCCATGAAGTGAGGAGGGTAAAAGAAGAGACACTCCAATGTGACATGCCAACACAGGCTCCTTTCTTGGCCAAATTTTTCCTGGCAAAGTCTTCCTTCTGTCCTCTCCTGAAGCTAATGATCTTCCCACCGCCTCCCTGGCTTCCACTTCCATCCCTGACAAGTGTCCCCCTACTCCCTTCCTCTCACCAAGGCCCAAGGACAAGAAACTGCAGAGCACCTAAATCTCCCTGTCCCCAGCTACCACTGTGTCCAGAGCCACACTTAGCCATGTAAGCCTGCCAGTGTGGGGTAGGGGCTGCCTGAGTGTGCACAAGTCTGCTGTTACCAGCTGTTCGTCTACAGTGATCTCTCTCACCCCCTACAACTGTTTTCTTATTGGCTTGTTTGTTGGTTTGTTTGTTTTGAGAAACACATCCCCTTGAGACAACTGTTAACTGCCATTATTCGGGTTTAAAAGTCAAACGGAATGTGTATAACTTAGTGCAGAGCAAGAGTTCAATCGAGCCTACAGATTAATAACACAGTTGCATTTGGGGGTGGTGGAAGCACTATTCCGACCTGGGTACATCCCAAAAAAAACAGAGGCACGTGGCTGCCTTTGCTACAGAGGTGATTCCAAATAGACATGCATTACTCCAGAGACCCAGAGACGAGCCCCACACCATCAGCCACTGCTTCCTGAGCCTGTCATCTGAAGGGCCTGCACCAGGTTAGAGCTTGTGGTCAAAATGCCAAACCATAAAGTTCTTCCTCCTGTCTGAGTCCACTCAACAATGAAGGTTAATGCTATTTTTCATTAGCCTGCAGCAACAGGGGCTGAGGGTGCAGGAAGGCAGCTCTAGAGAGCAAGGGCACAGGAGGGATCCTCACTGTTCTGTGGGAATTCCTCATTCTGAGTTCAACTGTTGGCTGGATCTGCATCCTTCAATGGAACCAGTCTGGCTGGCCTGGGGACATGAAAGCGAAGCTCGGGAGGGGGTGCTGGTGGTGTTTGGAGTGGCTCCCAACAAGAACAGAGTTCATCTCTAGCTTGCTCTAAATCCCTGGGAGAGTTTCACACAGCAAACCGAAAGGGAAGAGAAAATAAACAGTACCTGCATGAGTAGTGTAGAAGGTGTCTCTTTCCACCAAAACTAGGCTGCAGGGGACCTGAGCATCCAGGGTCATTGTCCCCTCACTCCTCCCACACCCAGCAGACCTCAGCAGGCTGGGGAGACCCATCCTCAGCAGTTCCAAGCTGCCATGCTTGCCAAGAACAATCTCCCTGACTTCCAAATTACAAAAAGAAAGTTTCAGATGGGGGTAAAGAGGGGGCCACAAGGATCTGGGCCCAAGAATGGGGCAGGTGGACTTCAGTAGTCTGAGCCCTGCTCGCGCACGCGCGCGCGCGCGCGCGCACACACACACAGGCACGCACACACTGGTGTGCACACGCCCACACACATGCACAAAAGCATAAGCACACACATACACCATCAAGCAGTTTCAGGTCA
Source organism: Micromys minutus (assembly GCF_963924665.1). Taxonomy (NCBI): domain Eukaryota; kingdom Metazoa; phylum Chordata; class Mammalia; order Rodentia; family Muridae; genus Micromys; species Micromys minutus. The sequence continues at coordinate 35,458,825 of NC_137985.1, forward strand.
TCTGGTATACACTCCTGCCCAGAAGCAGGTGGTCCGGTAGCGGACAGATGTCAGCTACTCCCACCCACAGACCACCATCCTCTGTCTTCATAACCACGAACATTTTATTTCGGAATGGAGATGTTTAGGAAGCACTGAGCAGAGACAAGATGAAACCCCCCCCCCCCCCAGCCCAAAGGTGAGACCCTGCAGGTGAGAAACTACAGCACTTACAGCCCTTCCCTGTGTGACCTTGGACTAGTCACTGCACCTCTCACCGCTCCGATTTCTCCGCTCGGAATATGACACAATAGGGTGGCATGTTTCATGCAGTGCTTGCTGGCTTCAGGAGTTGACGGTTTAACTCTGTACATGGCCTGAAGAAAGACTTCGCCATAGCCAAAATTGGTGAAGACAGGCAGAACCCAGACTAATCGCTTAATTTGTACTTTAGAAAGCAATAGTCACCCTGGGATTGTGTTGGTCGCCTCCATTGGGCCCACCTTTTCTCTCCCACCGACCTTCTAGTTTTGCTGATGTCAATCTTAACTGAAGGACAAGGGAGTTTCTGAGTAGACAATAACACAGGGCAAATTAATTCCACCATCGCCGATACTAAGGGACAAACTCGGCTTGGCATCCCTAGCAGTCAGCGGGAGCCATGTGTGAAATGTATGTTGCTTGTGACCTAATAAACCCATTGCCAGGATAGAAATAAATCCTTTAACGAATATTAAGCCCAGCGAATATCTTGCAGGACTCTCAAGGCCTGAGTGTCATAAGAGATAGTTTCTATCTAAAATAAAGCCATCACCCTGAAGGGGTGGGAAGGAAAGGGGGGTGGGATGGTATGCCATACTCCCAATGAAAATAATCCAGCCTTACACACAGATATCCACGAGTTCACATGCACACATACATCTCCTGGAGACACAAGGGGCAGTGGTGGCGCTCTGAGAGTTGCCCACCTTTATAGGGGTTCACGAGGATATCCGTGGAAAGCCATCCTCTGCAATTCCGTTTAAGCGCTTTACAACCGCAGGGTTCTTGCCCCAGCTGCCAAAGGATGGTACGGGGTTGGGGTGGGGGTGGGGTGGGGGGTATGCTCGTTTTTATCCAGACCTTAAAATTACGCTGTACCCCTCTAAAACCTGCCAGAAACTACATTGGTCTGTCGGCATACTGGCTAGGGAAGAGAGGCGCTGCACCCTTCGAGTTACCTGGAATATATTTGCTAAAATCGACAGGAAGAAGGAAAGGACCTATGCGACCAGAGTGCTGACGGCTGTACTCATGTGATGTACGGTGGGGAAAGGAGAAGAAAAAGAAATGAAACAAACGTGCCAACGGGGAAGTCCCCAAGCGGTGCCAGCACCTGGGAAGCGACTGCAAAGGATGGGTGCGGGGGTGAGGAAGTGCTGGGAGAGAAAGGGGCTGGAAGGAGGTGGCTTGCAGAAGTGCTCACCTGCCCATACACCTGGATAGGCTGGGGCTGCAGAGCAGCGCTCCGCCGGGTCCTGAGTGGCTTCCTGGCCGCCGGGCTCGCCCCCCGGGCATCCCCGTGCGTTTCTAGCCGCAGCTCGCGCGGGTCGCCCTGCACCACGTAGAAGCCCCGGTCCTGGGGCAAGGGCGCTCGGCCACCGTGCAATCTCTGCGTCCAGTCCCCGCCGAGAGCCCCGGGGGGCAGCAACGCGACCAGGGCGAATAGGAAAGGGAGTCTCGACTCCCTCCTGCTGCTCCGTGTCGCCATGTTCGGGCGAACGCTCCCGCAGGTGGCGCCGCCGCCAGGAGAGAATGTGCAGCGCGCGCCGGGACAGCGCGGGGCCAGGGCCGGGGCCGCGCGCGCCGCTCCCGGGGCTCCAAGCCGTCCGGGCCGCTCCGCTGCGCCCGCCACCGCAGCCACCGCCGCCGCCGCCGCCGGGTCCCGCTCGCTCGGCGCCGCGCCGTCACGTGTGTGCTCGCAACGCGTCCCCTTCGCGCACTTTCTCCGCTCGCCCGGACTGCGGCCCCGCCCCCTGGGATGGGGAAGTCAAGGCAGGGAGCGCCCGCCTGAGGGCACCGTGGTCCCCTGCTCGCACCTCCGTGCTGCAGTAAAGAGTTGCGTGGGCGCCGTGCTCTATTTCCATGGGTTGAGTTAGCTACTTCCCGGGCTCCTGGGGTACCCTGGTTGCCCCAAACCTCCATCAACCACTGCACCTTGTGCAGCCTCTCGACCACCTTCCTGGGCCTTGGCCTCATGTCCACTTCCAGTGGAAAGCAAACCACAGAATTAGCCCTTAGCACACCAACAACAAAAGTCACGATGAACGTGCCGGGTTTGTGAAACTTACATGGTTTCAACTGTGGCACAGAAATGTGTTTGAAGTGGCCACAGCTCAAACTACCCTTGATCGAGCTGAACTGTCCCTGTGTCCAGCAGAGTACAGCCCACAAACACCCTGCCCAGAAGAAGTAAAACTTGGGCTACACTTGCCCCACCTGGCTGACTACACTAGGCATGGCCCAGGGCCCTACCAGTCTCCTGCTTTGGTCCCTTAAGGGGACCAAACTCAAGGACAACATTGAGCCATTCTCGGTGTTGAGTGTGTGTCCTTCCTTTTCAGCCAAACACTGCTAGTTGCAAAGGCTGGAAAGACTGAACCTATACTGGAGGGCAGATGCCCAAGGAGGGCGTGCACTTTCAATGCACCTTAAAATCAGCTCCGGGAGCCGCATTGTAACTGCTTTTACACATTTTTCCCCAACTGGTAGGAGCAGTTAAGTATTTACCCTGCATTTCATCCTGTCTCTTCAGACTCAGGTCATAGTTATTCAGACAGCTGAAGGCAGAGCTGGGCTGCTGAATCCATTGGTTTCCAAGAACGGAAGGGCTGGTCTCTCTCAGACCCCGCCCTCCCGTGCAACTTTCTACCTCTTCAACAAGCTAGTAGCTTGGTTCTGTCTCTTGTTCAACTGTCACTCAACTTCATTCTAGTTCTCTTGCTTTAGTTCCGCCCTCCAATCTACACTACCTTGGGCAACCTGCCAGAACCTGTCTTGATGTGAACTGGGTTTGTCCCCAGGGTAAGATGTATTGCCACTGTGGTAGTGTCAGGAGGTGAGCGCCTTTAAGAGTCAATTATACTATTGAGTGGGCCATGGAGTCAGTTTGTTCTCTCAACAGCAGCTGGTAGAACAGTTGAGCTTTAGCTCAGTCTAGAATAGTTCTCATGAAGCCAGACCACCCTCCTGTTTTATCTCGGAAACAGCTAACCCTCCGGCTACACACGAGCTGATGCAGCATAAGGCTCTAACCGGAAGCTGAGAAGGTGCCAACACCACGGACATAGACTTCCCTCCCAGTCTCCATAACCATGGGCTCAAAATGAGACTTCACTGTGAAAGGTGGCCAGCATCTCTTCGCCTCCCCCAATCCAGCATTCCCCTGCCCTGCTCTACCCCCTAGGACTTTCCCAGAATCCCCAGCTCAGTTTCTGCAGTTTCCCACCCTCCCACAATCCTTTGCCTCCCCCGGTCACGTGTTGTCTTTCTGCTCTCCAACTTGACCTCATTGTTGAGCGACCTAGCACAAAGCCACTAAACCACTACCACCTCCCACTGCCCTTCAAGACCAGACCTACCTATTCAAGTGTCACCTTCCCAGATGTGAGCCCACTCAGGGGTCCTCAGTACTTCTGCCATCTCTGACTCCCAGGAGAAAACTAAAGAAACGGCCTCCAGTCAGAACACCCTGCATGGGATTTGATCATTGGTTGTTTATCAAGCTATCTTTAATGAGAACCGTCTTGTATGAGTCTCGGCAGAAAACAACCCCGCGTGTCTTCTAATTGTGTGGAAGACAAAGCAGTCTGCCCCTGTGAACTGCTGCTGGCTTAAGCTTCAGGTGGCAATTTTTCGAGGAAGGATTAGTAGGGCAGGACCAGCTACTTGCTCATTTTGATTTGGATTTGTAATTTCAATGCCATAAAACTGGCAAGAATGCTCGAACACGGTTAATTTACTCCTCGAATGCCTTCCTCTCTAATCATTATCTGCATTCTAAGCCATTCTAGGGTGGATAGTCTGCTCTCCAGGAGACTGTGGGCTGCGGAACCACGGGGCACAGGAGAAAGAAAGCACACTGAATGTTTAAGTCAAATAGCCAGTTCTAGCTATGTGAACTGGGCTGAATGCCCTCCCTGGAGCTTCTGCCTCCTCATCTATAAAATAGAGATCTCAGTTCTTACCCTCCTCTCTAAACAGTCAGAGAACCGGGTGAGATGGTGTCTGTAAAAGAGCCTGGAATATTTCCCACAGAAAAGGACTGTGTGCAGGCAACATTTGAGGCCTGAGACATGGTTCTGTCTTGCAGCAAGTTTCTACATGGTTTTTGGTGAATTTGTTTTTCTTTTATCTTTTGTTTTTGCTTTTGGGGGTAGGGGTTGGGGGTGTTTCCTGGTCAGTGAGATCTTCCATTCCTGATCATTCTCTACCTTTGGGACTCTTACTAGAGTCTGAGAGTGGAAAAGCCTTAGAGCAAGCTCACACAAAACAGGGTCAGAGCTGAGTTGTGCAATACAAGTGGAGTATTTCTCCTAACTTCAAAACCACATCTGAGTTCTAAACAAGCTTGCACTTCCTCCATCCCTCCAGGGCTATAGACAAAGGGGAGGCAGTATTCTAGCCCTCTCTGCCCTACCAGTGGCCTTGTTCTGATGCTGTACAACATCACTACAAAAATCAATATGCATTGATCTATACACAGATGTCTTCAAAGGTTAAGGTGTGGTGTGTGTTCCAAGACTAATAACCAGAGTTCAATTCCCAGGACCCACGTAGTCCAAGGAAAGAACCAACATCTGCAACAAGTTGTCTCTGATCTCTAAATGGGGGGTGCGGGGCGCACTTGTACACAAATGTACTCAAATGCACATAGTTATATCTTTTGTGTGTCCATGTACATAAACAAACATGCAAACACACCTATGTGTGACAGCATATACCACACATACATACATGAATAAATGAAATAGCTAGCAAAAGCTGAGTGTGGTAGAATATGCCCGTTCTCCAGCACTAGGGAGACTAATACTGGAAAGGCTAAGGCAAGAGGATCATGAGTTTAAGATAAGCCTATGAAACTTAACAAGTCCAAGGACTCACAAGCCAGCTCAGGGAATAAAGGTGATTGCTGCCAAGCCTGATGACCTGAGTTTGATCTCTAGGACCCAGGTGGTAGAGGCAAACAACCAAACTACAAGCTGTGTTCTGACATCCTCATGGATATAGCTCATGGGTGGAGTGTTTACTTAAAATAGTGGAGACCCCAGACTTAGGTCCCCACTGTGAGAGAAAGAGGGGAAGGACAACAAGAAAGGAGGGATTTTGAAACAGCAATAACTGCAGCTGTAAAGACAAACAGGGGTGGTGGGATTCCTGAAAACATATTTTGATTCCTTTCTTACCTGGTGACCTTTGGAAGTACCCCCACCACTCCCTGGACCCTGGTTTGCCTCTCTCTGCATCTAGGTAAATGGTGTCTTACCCTCTCGAGGCCCACTACGAAATAAGCTGATAATGGTCAAATCAGCACAAGAGATGCACAAACTTACTCTGGGCACTTTCCATGGGAGCCACACAATATACAAGACTTAAGCAAGGGACAGATTTGAGGCTTGTACGGCCGACCCCTCTGAGCTTAGGGACCTGTAGAACCTGGGAGGTGATAGCAAGGTTTTAGAAAAGAGGGGTGGAAGAAGCAGACTGCAAAGGAAATTCTTCTCATTCTGTAGCAAAGGAGCCCGAGCTAGCATTTCCCAGAATTTGCACAATAGGCTGTTAGACTGTTCCTGTGAGTTTATCTGCTTGCTGAGACTCCAGTAAGGGTGTTAAGGACTCTTACTTGGGTTCTTATTGAGTAACTTCCCTTGGCCAGATAAGGGAACTAAAGCTCCTCTCAGGCTTCTGTGACTCTAGTGGGGGTAGGGGGTCAGAAGTCAGCCAGACTTTGGTTCTCAGGCTGCTTCTGAGTCCTTTCCAACCCTGCAGCCCAAAGCGCTCAGAGTGCCAGGTCGCCATATTGAGCCTTCAATTTTCTGATCTCCATCAGATGAATGGAGAGCAGAGGTGATAATCCCAGCACCTGTTTCAGAGGCAAGCCTGAGCTACATAGAAAGACCCTGTACCAAAACAAACAAGCAAAATTAAATAAACAAGGAAACACACAAGGCAAAGCCCAGGAAAACAGACAAAGTTTGGGATACAAAGGCTTTTAGAACACAGCCAGCAGCTTAGATTCTCACCTTTGGAAAACATTAAGTTGGTAAAGAGGCTTCTAGAAATAGCAGTAACTTACCTTTGCATAGCAGCTCCACATTTGCATATCATTAAGAGGATTCAGTCCATCCTAACTCACAGTGACTCTTTGAACAGAGCCAAGCAAATCCCACACTGTAGCCAGTAGCATTTGAGAAACTGAGAACCTGGCAGGCAAGAGCACCTGATTCAAAACTACGTGGGGCTGTGAACTCTGAGGTTTGCAGCCAAGGTTGACAGTCCTGCTACAAAGGGAAGCATTGGGGTTTCATGTTGTAGAAAAAGAGGACACAGGAGTCAGGAGGGGGAGCTTCATAAGCCCCGAGAAAAATGCAGGCTGGGAGCACAGTACCTTAGGGCTGAGGCCACCACTGGGCTGTAAGGTAGCCAGGTGTCCTGTGACTGTTCAACAGTCAAGACACAAGACCAAGTCAAAACATCGAACTGTACTGAGCTCCGTTATCCTGGAATTTCTGTCATTATCCTTGCAAAATTGCCTGTGGGCATTAAGCAGGTGACAACAGTGACACCTCTGGAAAAGCCCCATATAAAACCAGAAAATGGAAGTAAACACTATTCTGGGGAAAGTCTGGTAGGATTTTCTGCCTTTTCTCATTTTACTGAATACCCCCACACACCCCAATACTGTAAGGCACCCAGAAACCTGTCTGTTCTACAGCCTCCCTGACCTTCACCTGCAGTGAGGCAGAAAGAAGCGCCAGTAAGTGGTTCACTGCTCCCCAGGCCTCAGTTTCATCCTCCAAGTCACCACTGTCTCTGTCACCAGGCATCCAGTGTAATGCTCAGACACTTGGCCCCTCATTCTTGCCTGAGGGATAGATTAATCTATGTTCCCATGTTCAGTCTTGAAAGATTGCCATTGACTTCTGGTTTTTCTGTTTAGTCTCCTCTGGCTAGATGGCTCAGTACAGAAAGTCAACTTTTTTTCCTGTTTTTTTTTTTTTTTTTTTTTTTTTGCATGACTTTTTCAATTAATTGATAGGTTTTGTTCTGCCATTTTTATACACATATATGATATTATTCTTTATTTTTTTATTTGTCCAAGAACTAGAATTTTGAAAATAAAATTTCTTGAGATAAAGACTTGCAGTGTGGCTTTGAATGTGAGATCCTCCTGCCTTGGCTTCTTCAATTGTATAGGACAAGGATGTCTGTGTCACCATGTAACCTCTTGACTGTCTAGAAGGAGTTGCCATTTACTCTTTTCTTTCTCAGCCTGGTCAAGATTTTACTTCAAGATACTTCCATGTATGTCCTCCACATTGTCTGCCACTTGATGATAGGGTACAAATGTCTGCAAATACACAGCCACTGTCTGCAAGGGACCTGAAGAAAGAGACTAACAGAAATATGTGAAACCAGGAAGAGCTCTACTGTGGGTCTTGAGGTGTTGAGTATTAAGTCAAGAGCCTGGTGCATGCTGGGTAAGTGTTCTCAGCTAACTGAGCTCTATCCCGGGACTCTAGAGCTCTAAGATCTTAGCTTGCAAGTTCAAGGTCATCCTGAGCAACTTCATAATGTGTCAAGTCAAAGTAAAAGACATTTGGGGGGCTGAGGTGGAATCTCATTGGTAAACGGTGCTTGTCCTGAAAGTGCAAAGTCCAGAATCCACTGACAGAAAAGACCTTGGACTGGGGATTTCAGGTGTCAGGTAGATAGATAGATAGATAGATAGATAGATAGATAGATAGATAGATATAGAGATACATAGATATAGAGATGCATAGATAAGGATAGATAAATAGATACATAGATACATAGATATACAGATAAATAGATAGATAGATAGATAGATAGATAGATAGATAGATAGATAGATACAAATATACAGTTATATGGATATATAGATATCATGGGAGGGAGGGAGGTGTGGGACACTGCAGTACTCCATTTTTTAGTGCCTGAGAGAGTAAAGAAAGTTTTTAAGAGATAAGGAAGTATATGAAAGCAATTAGCTAGGGTCCTGCCTGCTGCAAGAGGCATAACCACCCCATGATACCACCTCAGTCCACCCCCAGGCAGAACACAGGGCATCATAACCTGTTTGCCTTGCGTATGATCCGTGCAGAGGGAACTGCAGACTGATCAGACATCTGCCATCTCTAAGTCCGTCACCCTGGCAATTTTACACGGAGTCATCAGCTGAATTAACACCTGTTAAAAGCCATCATTTCCCACTGGACTCAAAGCTGCAAGCGCCTTTAATGAGGACCTGCAGAAAAGAATACATTTCCTCAGGGCCCTTAAATAAATGACATTAAGTCCTCCATGCCAAATAAATTATTGAAACAGCGATTAGGGTTTGGATCGTACCAACAGACCTGCTCAGAGGCATATATAATCTCATTTGGGATTTGAATGCCACGCCCGAACTAGCAAACTGCCCAGCCTTCTCCATTGATGGGTAAGTGGGAAAAAAAAAAAAAAAAAGCTTTTCAGTGTGTATTTAAACAAAAACTTCCGTGCTAAATTAGCAGTGGTTTTCTGTATGAATTTTCTTTGCATTCTAACATTATGTAAATGAAAAACCCAACGAAGTGCAAATTAGGACTATTCTTAATTCGAAAAGGCTGCTATTCTGTGATAATGACGCCATGGAACACTTCACAGTCTGCCAAGCACGGTGTGCAGTTCCTGCTCCCCATCTACCCTGTGAGACTCCCAGCAGGGGGACACCCACTGTGTCCTCATTTTTCCCCCTTGCCCACTAACGTCAATCAGATCTAACCCACACACCCTCTTCCCTTCCTCCTTATAATTTCATCTCCCAAGGATCATTTCCCCCACTAAAAACAGAACAAAGGGTTGAGAAAGACTCAATCTGCATGGGCAAAGGTATTGTAGGATAGGGGAGGCCTGTCACCAGGAAGTAGCTCCCCTGGATTTTATCCCAGTTTCTTCTGGACGAGCTGCCTCATCCCAGGACCCTAATTTTCTTCATCTGGAAAATGAATTACCGACCTCTGCAGGTTTGAAAGATTATGTGAGCTTAGATGCCTCGAGGTTTAAATCTAAGCCTGGCATAGAAGATGTGGTCATCAAATGATACCTACTGTCGTTGGCAAAGCTCAGCTTAGATACAGTTGTTACTTCAGTTTGGCCTTTCAGCAGCTGGCAGGTTTTTATTCAGGTTTGTTTGTGTTTTCTTCTATCTCGATACCAGGCAATAGGTTACTGTGTAAACAAAGAAAAAAACAAGAAACATCTAATGGAGGTACAGAAGTATAATTCAGTGTTGGAAGCCATGCCTAGCACTCATGGGGTCCTAAGCTCCATTCCCAGCACTTTTCTTTAATGACCTTTCACACACACACACACACACACACACACACACACACACTCGTGCACACACCAGCAAAAAGACACACATAGCTTGGGTGGAACAGATCCAACTCTCAGGTCTTGGTTTTTTTTTTTTTTTTTTTTTTTTTTTTTTTTTTTTTTTTTTTTTTATGTTTCTACGTGGGTTTCACATAGGTGTAATAATGTTCCAAGGGCAGGATTCTGGGAACTCTAGAAAAACAAGCTTCAATTTCCTATTAAGCATGGGGATAAAACCCATAAGAATTCTACTCTGCGAGTATGCTCTGGAGAACTGAGCTTGCCAGGCCTGCTGAACAACAATAATAATAATAATAATAATAATAATAACTAATATTATAATAACTACTATAATATTATAATAATAACTATTATTATTATTATTTACTTAACATGTATGGGCATTTTTGCCTGCACTATGTGTGCCACATCTGTTTCTGATATCTTCAAGAAGCCAGAAGATGGCTTTAGATCCCCTATAACATGAGTTACGGATGTTTGTGGGTTGCCATACAGATGCTGGGAATCGAATCTAGGTCTTCTAGAAAAGTGGCCAGTGCTCACACCTGCTGAGCTATCCCTCTACTCCCCTGACTGGACTTTTGTGCATCACGCATGCAAACCCTCTTAGTTAGCCACATTTCTTAAACAGCATAAATCTCAGGAAGGAAAGAGCATATTTCTACTACCCTTTATATCGATTTATCTCGACTCAGGTTTAGTTTGTGATCGCTGATGTTCTTGTCTAGCATGGATTCCAGTCCAAGATGCTTCCCAGGCTAATCCCACCTAAAAACATGCATTCCTAATGAGGGCGTTTACATGTGCTCTCAGTGTGGGTTCTGCACAGTGCTGTTTCTCTTAAAGCATGTTCAAGTGGATCACAGACAGCAGAGCAACTGTGGACCAGGAAAAGCTTCCAACATCACTGAAACTGGAATAGAAGTGTAAAAGCGTGGAGTCCTGGAATGGGATTTTGTGCCATCCGTTCTCTGATGCCCAGAATCTATGTAGCATGCTTTAACACAGCCAGCCAGATAACATTGCATTAGTTTAGACATTACCCTAAAGGAGCCATTTACGAAAATAAAAGAATCCTTGCCTCCACTGTGGTCAGCTGGATAAGACAGGCCACACTTCGGAGTATCTATTACAAGTGCTTTGGGTATCCTAATCTCAATCAATACAAGTGATTTTTTTTCACAATTGGCATAACAATAGAGAGAATAGCTTTCATTAGTGGTTAGCTAATTGGCCGGGTGAGTGTTAGACACCTGTGCTCCGTAAATCCTAGAGTATCCGAGGCATCATGCCTGTCAGAATGGCAGGGAGGACACACTGTTCCACTGCACGGCCACACTCGCACAAGCACAGGTCCTCTAGTCTCAGAGATAGGAACTAAACCGGGTTCTGCCTGCAGTCCTTACACTTAAGAGGCAGAGGCAGGGAGATTATAATGAGTTTGAGACCAGCCTAGACTACACAGTTAGCTCTTAGCCAGCCTAGAATAAGAAGACCTTGTCACAATAAAAAAAAAAAAAATTAGGCTAGAAGTAGGTACAGTGCTTATTTCACAAACATAAGGATCTATATTTGATCTCCAAGACCCATTACAAAAGGCTGGTGTGGTTGCATGCTGTTGTAATGCCAGTGCTGGGGAGACAGAGACAAGCAGGACCCTAGCTCTCTCTGGCCATCCAGCCTAGTCTTCTTTACCCTGCACTGTGCTGCCTTCACATGTGAATGCACACATGCTCCAGGACAAAGGTTCACATGCACATATACACATACCCACAAAGAAAGAGGATGGGGGGGGTGAGTTGGCTACATCTTACCCCTCTAACCCACTGCGCTTCCTTGCTTCTAAAGATTCTGACAGCCTGCTACAAGCTGTGATTACAACTGCATGCCAACTCTAGAATGTTCTTTCTGCATCGGATAAAACACATTCAAGTAAGGTGTGATGAAAATATCTAAGACAGAGCCGGGGCTTCAGATGCCCTGTTGCTAATAATGTCTAATTAACATTCACATTGTAGCGAGGGGTCTGGTGTGAAGTTGCTACCGTTCAAATGTTTCAGTAAGGGTCTCAGACAGCAATTAATCCTGACTATTCTAACTAACCTAGTTGCTTCCTTTATCTGTCAAAAACAGGCATGACGAGGCTAATCTAGGTCAACTTCAATGTGTGTCATTGAGTGACCGTGTTGGAAAACTGGGTAGGGTTGGGGTTACAGGGAAAGGATTTTAAGGATTATTGTCTAAGCTGGGAGAAAGCTTCAGCCATGTATCATGGAGACCCAGCATGCTAATGCTTCTACAGGAAGTATGTTTCTTTCTCTCCCACATCAGTTTCTCTGCCGGCTCCATGGCTGCCAGCAATTCAGGTTCCTTCTGGCTAATTGCTCTGACATTCTGGTTGTCTGTTTTGTCTTGTGGTCCACAGTGGCTCACCAGCTCTTCCTCAAAAGCCAGAGGGAAAATGTGGCACAAATCCATGTGTCTGCATCCCTTCCTCTCGCATCCTGGTGCTCAGAAGCTAGTCCTTGACTACTTACATGTAAGGGATGCTGGGAGACAGAGGCTAACTCTAAGTAGCTCTGTGCTGGCCTGAAAGTCAATGTTTCTCTTCCTGTTAGAAGTGGGAAACAATACTGAAAAGCAGTCACTGATCGGTTGCTTCGAAAATCATCAGAAAGTGAGAATAAGCAGGGTTGTTAGCTAGGAAGCAAGTCACAATGACTGTTATTCTAAAACACTGCTGTGTTTATGTTCTCAGTGCTAACTTTTCACTCTCAAACCGCTGAGTGACCCTACGCCACTACTTAAGCCCCAGCTATCCGGCCCCTCTCTTAGGATGGTTTGGACTTCTAATGCCCATCAAGGGTCTCTTTTACTCTGACTCAGCCCACTAGATTGTACCCTTTGTAATGATTTGCCAGTGCCTTTGACCTACCCAATTTTTAAATGTTGTACATGGAAGTTAGCAATGATATCTAGAAATAAGAATGTGTGGCCCTCGTGAAGAACTGGATGCATTTAACCGAGAGCAGAAGTGGTAGCGGCAACTCCACCATATCATTTAAACATTCATGGTAACCATTGCCTTTTTAAAAATTCCTTTTAAGTATCTAAAATGTGCCGAGACTAGAATTGGGCTCTTAGAACATTTACGATCTCTTAGAAGAGTGGTTTTCGCCCTTCCTAATGCTGTGGCCCTTTAATAGTTTCTCATGTTGTGATGGCCCTCCCAACCATACAATGATTCTTGTTGCTACTTTATAACTGTAATTTTGCTACTGTTTGGAATCATAATTTAAATATTTGATATAAGCAGAACATCTTTACAGGATGTGAGCCTTGTAAAAAGTCATTTGGCCTCCAAAAGGGTTGAGACCCACAGGTTGAAAAACCACTGTTTAAGACCCTCAAAGCAAGCCTGTGAGCTGGGAATTCTTTTTACTGTACCAGCAAAGTTGTTAAAGATCAGAGACATTGGATTATTGTAAAAGATACACAGGTAGGTCTGGGAAGACCTCAGGTAGTAAAATGCTTGTCAATCAAGCATGAGATATCAATTCTAGCATCAGCCCCAGCATGAAAGTCCAGGCAGCTGTCTTAGCATCCTAAAACTAGAGCTGCAAAAAGAGTCTGGTCTCTGAAACTCAGCAGCCAGCCAATCTAGACAATTAAGTAAGCTCTGGATTAAGTGGAAAACACGGTCTCAAAAAATGAATGACTAAGGAAAATATCTTACATTGATCTCTGCCTGCACTATAGCGCATGTGCGCGCCCCCCCCCACACATATGAAGAAGACACTCAGAGTCAATATGCAAGCCCCCACATGTTTGACTCCAAGCTGAAAACTTTCTCCACTGTGCCAACACACTCACAAACAGAATGTTTGAATAACCAATAAATCACTTTTTAAATAGGAAAAAAATAAGTAAACACCTCACGAAAGAGAAGGCATACACACACAGCCAAACCGAGCATAAAAATGAGGCTCAGCATTGTTGGTTATCAGGGAAATGCAAATTAAGACCACAACAACTATTGCCACACACACACTGGGGACTGAGAACAATAGAGCCTAGAAACTCAAAGTGACACATGTTGGAGTAGTTGTGGAGCAGCTGAGACCTCATACAGTGTTGGTGAAAAAATACCTAATTGTTCAGCCATTTGGAAAGCCCAGATTTTCTAGTTTGCTTTCTCTCTTTTATTTTGTTTTGTTTTCTTTTGGTTTGGTTTGGTTTGGCTTGGTGTTTGGGTTTGTTTGTTTGTTTGAGATAGGGTCTCTTGTAGTCAAGGGTGACCTGGAATCACAGGCATGTGCCACCATGCCTGATGTGTGCACTGTTGGGGCTCGAACCCAGGGTTTGTGAATGTGAATGCATTAAGCAAGCACTCCACCAAATGAACTACATCTCCAGACCCAAACTGGCATTTTCATATAAATACTATTAGTCTACTTTATGATTCAGGGTTTGTAAGATAAATAAAATCATAGTCAACTCTAGAGTCTCATTAGACTTCTGCAGTAGCTTTCTTTCTCAAAGTTCAGCTTTGGAAACAAGACAAATGTCCATTCACAAGAGGAAAATGGAACAAACTGAGGTACTTTCATTACAAAGAGACAGAGTCCAACCACAAAAGCAACAGATTGTTTTGATATGTGACAGAGACTAATCTCAGAGACACTGTGTTAAAAAAAAAAAAAAGCTAGACACACCAGATAAAGCATACCAATTACTTCATTTGTGTAAAATTCAACATGGAGTTCTCATCTATGGAAATGAAAATAAGAATATGAATAAGAATAGGAGCTGCCTGTCAGAGGGAGGTAGGGGGACTCCAACTAGAGAATGTTATCTATCTATGATCTACCTGTCTATCTGTCTCTCTCCCTATCTATCTATCTATCTATCTATCTATCTATATATATATATGATCTATCTGTAATCTATCATAATCCATCTATTTATCATTTATCTATATATCTATAATCTATCCATCTATCTTATATGGTCTATAATCTATTTATAATCTATCTATAATTCATCTATCTATGATCTACCTATCTATCTGTATATCTGACTATCTATCTATCTCCTATCTTTCTATCTATCTATGATCTATCTGTAATCTATCATAATCCATTTATCTATAATCTATTTATATATCTATAATCTATCTATCTATGATCTATTTATAATCCATCTATAATCCATCCATCTATCTATGATCTATTTATGATCTATTTATATTTCTATAATCCATCCATCTATCTACCTATCTATCTATCTATCTATCATCTATCTATGATCTATCTAGCATGTATATGGGAACAGGATGGTTTGAAGACAGATTGTAAGAGTTGGCCCTCTACTTCAACCATATAGGTCTTGAAGACCAAACTCAGTTCTTCAGGCTCAGTGGCAAGCACCTCTGTCTACCTAGCCATTTCACCAGCCCAGTTTTTTACTTTTTGATTGTGTCTGGATATGCAAGTGTATCCATTTAACTCATTGGACTATATAGCTCAGATCTGTATATTCCCCTGTGTTTGATTATATTTTGGCAAAAAATTAATTTAAAATAAATAAAAGAATCAAAGGAATGGCCCCTCCCACTATCCTGTTCCTTAGCATATACGTTTCTAAACTAAATTAGTGCTTGTCAGAGATACCGTTGAGAGATTTAGGTCGAAAGTTAAAATTAAGTAACTAAAAGCAAAATAAACAAACAAAAACCAAGCTCAGACTTTAAACTTGCAAATTTTAAATGTGCAGGATCCTGAACTAACAACACAAAACTGCCTTTTTCAGCTTCTGAAAATTCAGCTCTCAGAATTACCAAAACAAACTGGGGCTGGGGAGATGGGCCAATTGGTAAAGTGCTTGCCAGAGCAGTTAGAGAGCTTAAACTTGGGTTTGTGCCAAAAGCTGGGTGTAGTTCATGCTTATCCTATGGCACCAGGGACATAAAGACAGGAGCATCCCTGGGGCTTTCTGGCCGCCCGGTCTTGCCAATTAGTGAACTTCTTGTTCAGTGAGAGACCCTGTCTCAATAAGCAAAGAAAGAAATAAACAAGGGAGAAACCAGCGTTTACCTCTTTCCATTACATACACAAACATGTATGTGTGATTTGACCCAGGAACCTACACACAAGTGCCCAGCTAAAATACATTCATACATAGGCACATATGCAAATATATATGCACACAAACATAACTATTTAAGGTATATTTCTTTTCTGAAGCTTTCTTTTTTTTATAGAGTGGTCAGGTTTAAATTTTTTTCTTGCTATTTTTAATTATGTGTGTCTGTTGTAGGAATATGTGCAGAAGTTCATGGAACGAGAGGAGTTGGATTTTCTGGAGGCGGAGATACAGATGGTTGTGAGCCATCTGATATGAGTAGTGAGAACCAAAATCTGGCTTGTTGAGAGGACAATGCACACTCTTAACCACGGAGCCTTCTTTATGGCACCATCTGAAGCTTCCTTATTGAGAATTACATTATTTCCTTGTTTTGAAAACCAAGCCTTCTGTGTTCCCATATCTTTAACACATGTGGTATTTACACATTTCCTTTGTCAGCATCCTCCCATGTCCCACCAACTCCTCCCACAATCTGAAGGTCTTACACAGAAGCCACAAGCACCTATAAGCTTCCTTTATACTCCTCTGGTTAAATAAGAGTTAGACCCTATGTTGAGTGACTTTGTCAAGGTTTATATTGCTGCACTGAAGCAACATAACCAAAAAGCCAATTGTGTGTGTCATGTTCTCAACTGAGGCTCCTTCCTTTAAGATAACTCTAGCTTATATATCAAGTTGGCATAAGACCAGCCAGCATAACTTTATCAACTTGACACACAAACATACCACTATTCAGCCACACCTTTCTTTATTCATCCCCAAGATCTCGAATTAAAAAGATTAAAAAAAAAAACTTTAAAAGTCCCACAATCTTTACAATTACTAACACATTTAATTTTCAGTCTCTTTAAAATATAAATATCCAAAACATCTTTTTAAAAGTTCAAAGTCTTTCAGCTGTGGGCTCCTATAAAAAAAATCAAAATTAAATCCCTTCTTCAAAAGGGAAGAACCAGGACATAGTCTCTCTAAATCAAGCAAATCCCAACAGTATAGATAACATGATGTCTAGTTATCTTGGACTCGCTCATGATCTTCTGGGCTCCGTCAAGAAGCTTGAGCCACTTCTCCTGCTCTGCCCTCTGCAGCACATTAAGCTTGTCTTCTAGGCTCTGCTTGGCTCCAGCTCCCCCGTTGCTGCTGTTCCTAATGGTTGTCCCATGATACTGGATTTCCAAAAGTGCTAGTTTCCCTTGCTGCAACTAGGCTGTACCTTCACCAACAGCTCTTCATAGACTCCCTTTATGGTTCCAAACCCCAACATCTCTTCATGACCCCTTCAGTCTTGGGTCATCATCTGTCACTGAGGCTGAACTTTCACCAATGGCCTTTCCTAGCCTCTAACAGAGCCAATCCTCAGATGCTCTCTATGACCCTTCATGCCTTCAAAACCAGTACACTATCTAAGTGATTCTCACATATTAGCAAGTCCAGCTACCAACACGAGGTACAACCTTGGTCATTTTTGGAACACAGCTTCTCTGTACTCTCAGGAAACACTTCTCAGAGAATTTCATTTCAGTGATTCTGGTCTCTTCTTAATCACCATTAATTTCTTAGCTCCAGCTGAGTAGTATCAATTGTCCCAGAAATGCAAAAGTTTCACTTCAGTGGTGTTGGTCTTTTGTTAAACATGACTGACTCTTCAGTCCCAGCTGACCAGAATCTCAATTCAAAATAGCAAATGGCTGATGGAGTCTAAGTTTCCCTCTGGAACTTCACAAGCCAGGCCTTCATCTTCTGCACTGTTCTCAACATTCTTATCTTTCAAGCTCCTCAAGAGCAGTTCACTGAACTCTCAACACTCAATGTATCTTTTAGCCCAAAGTCCTCCCACAATCCTTCCCCAAACATGGTCAGGTCTGTTAAATCACTGTACCACTACTGGTACCAAATGTCTTAATTAGTGTTTATATTGCTGTGATGAAACATCACGACCAAAAAGCAAGTTGGGGAGGAAAGGGTTTATTCAGCTTATACTTTCACATTGTTTCATGGTTCATCACCAAAAAAAGTCAGGAAAGGAATTCAAACAGGGCAAGAACTTGAAGGCAAGAGCTGATGCAGAGGCTGGGTGTGTGCTGCTTACTAGCTTGCTTCCCCTGGCTTGCTCTGCCTGTTCTCTTATAAACCCCAAGACCACCAGCCCAGGGATGGTACCGCCCACAGTGGGCTGGGCCCTCCCCCATCAATCACTATTATATTAAAGAAAATGCCCTATAGTCAGATGGAAGTATATACTCAAGTGAGATTTCTTTTCTTTAAAATAACTCTAGTTTGTGTGTCAAATTGACATAAGACTATCCAGCACACTAAGTTGGCCTGTGGCAGAGCATTGAGCCCAGGATAAATGATGCTAAGGGACCTTCAAGCTGAAAGACGCTGGCTCTTTGAACATGTGATCCTGGGCTTAAAGAATGTAGGTTAACAGCCAGGCCACCATTATCTTCATTGACTTCTACTTGAGTTGCATCCAAAGACAGGGTCTGACTTGAAGACGGTGGGAACTGCAACACTTAGAATAAGGCTGAAAGTCTCATTTTCAGCAGACAAAAGAAAGAGTTGCAACTGTCAAACTTATATAGAGCTGCAGTCTTGCAGTCTTGGGGCTGGATGGGCAGACACTGAATAACTCATGGCTGGATAATGGAGCTGTGTGGATTCCATGGGCATGTGGCTTGAAAGAATCAAATGACTAGAACTCAGGCCTACCTGTAGAGGAATGCATTTACTGAGGGCTTCTTATATCATATCGTATGCTACACATTTTGTGTCCATTAATCTTACTTAAGTCCTATCAAAACTCTGGAGAGAAGTTAACTAGAGTGTTCAGAATTTTCTAGCTAGCGAGTGATGGAACTGAGTCCCATTTCCAGGTTTGTTTAACTACACACAATTAATCACTAGACTGCACTGTGTCTTAGAAAAGAATTAGTAAACACTGTGTTCTATTGCTTGGTTAGAAGTTGGCCAAGCAGCCCAAGCTCAGATGCACCTTCCCATAGCCCTTGCAGTAACCTTCCAGTGTCTCTAACATCTTCACCAAGGGCATTCTTCATGCCTAATCCCATAGCTTACTCTTTTATTGTGAGCATCAGCCTTGATACCCAACAATTTCAGTGACAGAAGGAGGATGCCAAGTGGCTGAATACAAATTTGACACGTTCCAGTGCATCTTCTGATCATCCGAGGTCAGTCGGGTCTCTATAGTCTGGAATCTGGAGGAATATTAATGAGGGATAGAGTGGGCTAGGAAGCAATGGTTCGTTAAAGCGATATATGCTCATTAAGGTGCCATTACAGCAGACCAAAGGGCGTTCAGTTCCATGAGCTGTGGTCTAGCCAAAGAAAGCACAAGGAACAAATCAGAAAGACAGGAGAGGTAGGAGCTGGAAGTATTAGCAATGCCGTGCTGAAATTTTGAAATAGTGTTCAACTTTTGGTCACTTTGGGGTTTAACAAAGTCTAAAACTGCATCTGGAATATTGAGCACTTGCTAGGAACTTGTTTCTCTCTCTTTCATCTCTGAGGATGATGGTCAAGGTTGTTGTGCAAGAAGGGCCTGTGTTGTGGGTTTTCATGTTCCTGCTTTTGAATATAGTGATTGTCCCGTAAGGCAGTGCAGAAGAAGAGATGGAGAGAAGTTTATTTTATAGAGTCAAGAAGCAGTTCATGGGCTGTTTTCTGGAAGAGCAGAGATGAGTCAAGCATGCTTTATAAAGTCAAGGGGAAAAGCATGGGACTCCATGCAGGTGAAGGCATTCTGCCTAATTTAAGTGTCAAGGGCTTTAAAAGGAATTAAAGAGAACTGTGAACTGGGCCACCATGCTTGACACTTCCTCCTCCTCACCTGATGCTCTGAATAAACGCATGGTTTCTTACACAACAATCACCTGAGCTTGCAAAAGCCCAGAAACAGGAACCCTGTCTGTCATCTGGGCACTGACATTGTTTACATGTGTCACTATGATGATCCTACCTCAGAATGAAGGTCTAGTGACAATATGATAGTGTGTGTGTGTGTGTGTGTGTGTGTGTGTGTGTGTGTAAGAGAGAGAAACAGAGACAGACAGACAGACAGACAGAGACAGAAATATAGAGACTGAGGAAGAGAGACCTAGAGAGATAGAGAGACAGAGAAAGAGACCAAGAGAGAACAAGAGGAAAGTTAAGGTAAAGGTAAACTTTAATTTGGCTTAAAAAGCAAGAAAGCCCTAGAAGTCAAGGCCAGATACAAATGCTGAGCTTGAGTTTGAACTGGGAGAGGCATTCAAGGCAAGAACATACAAGAGACCAAACGTGTGGACTGGCCTATCTGCATGAGAGTCCTCTTCAAACACAGTAGAGATTGAGAGATTGAGAGAAGATTACAAGATTTTCGCTAATCAAATGCATAAAGTGCTCCTGGACTACACTTGGAGGGACTTGACAGAACCATGAGCCAGATCAAGGATCTGCATGATCCTGGCCACCATCAGCTTTCTGGACATTGTTCATTTACCTATAACACAGTCTTCACCCTTTTTCATCACTGTCTGTGTTTTGGGAGGCTGAAGGTATTTGTGTCACTGGTATCACAGGAGCTCTGGCTTCCAGTTGGCTGTGGCCAATTTGAGGCACTGGAAAGGGGCACCACAGTGTGCCAAGATCAGGGCAGTTCCCCAGTTTTCTGCATCAGGATAGCCAGGGATTGGCCCTGTCCCTCTCCAGATGGCCCCAGCTCCTTTCGGGCTGTGCTTCTACAGACAGATACCCCTTCTTGGCTCCAATGACTTGTCCAGAATGGTGCCCAGTCCATACAATGTTCCCCATGCTCATTTGATGCAGCGTCTCATGGGACCCAGGCTGACCTTAAACTTCATATGTACCAAAGATAGTCTTAAGGTAAGAATCTTGCTATTTCTATCTCTTAAATGCTGAGATTTCAAGTGGGCACCACCATGCCCACAAAATTCTTACTAAAATATCTGATCGCATATGTCACTGAGGAGCAATTTCTGCGGTGAGATTTCATGTAGCAATGTATTTCATGTAGCCTCAAACTCCCGTGTAGCCAAGAATGACCATGAACTTCTGACCTCCTTGCTGAGATTCCAGAAATGTGCCAGTATACCTACCCAGTGTTATGTAGTACCTGGGAATTGAAGCTAGGGTTTTGTGCATGATAGATAAGTGCTCTACCAACTGAACTACATAACCAGCTCTCAAAATGCTCCAATAACAATGACCCGCCAAACGGACAGCATTAAAATTAAGATCTGAATAACTGTCCCAAAAAACAAGTTTCTATCCTGACTATGACCTTGCCCTACAATTTCATCTGTGTGAATTGTTGCAAAAGGGAACTTTCCCAAGCTCTTCTGTTGTTCGCGTGCTCTGTCTCCAGTAGGAATAAGTGAAGATGGATAGTGGTACCTGGGAAATACTCCTGTTAAATGTGCATAGGTATTCGATACACTTGCTTTTTTCCTCAACTGTGTAAGAATGTAAAACTGAAGTTGTATTGAAATGGTGAATTATTGAAAGTAACTAAATATTAATAGATTAGAGTGCAGTAATTCAGAGCACAGGCTTTTAGCTCAGACATGTGGAGACACAAATCTTTTAACTCTGTGCCCTGGGAAGTTACTTAATCTCTTCAAGTCTTAGTTTTTCTTTTCCATAAAATAGTCATGTAACTGGGACCAACTGAACAGTTTGTCTTATGTTCTTACAGACGTCAGATGTCACAGGGGAGCAACAACTATTACCACCTTGATTTGGGTCCTACTGTGATTGCTATCTATACTTTCCATTATACAATGCACAGTGTTGCTTTGTGAAGCATACAGAATGGTGGTCCAGGGCAAAC
The DNA here is from genome assembly GCF_963924665.1 of Micromys minutus. Taxonomy (NCBI): domain Eukaryota; kingdom Metazoa; phylum Chordata; class Mammalia; order Rodentia; family Muridae; genus Micromys; species Micromys minutus. The sequence continues at coordinate 35,480,459 of NC_137985.1, forward strand.
TTCCAAAACCAAGGATGATTGATGTTCTTCCAGAAGGGAAGTGTGTTGTTATGGAGTCATGAATCCTAACCACCAAATGGCTATTGATCACTTAGAGAATGTTAGCATTAGATCTGCCCACATTTGATGATTTCCTTATAATGGACAGTTTGCCCTCCCAGCTACTGCATAATCCCTAGATAACATTCCTCTTCTTAGTTCACAACACGCTCAAGTTAACTGTGATGATCCTAGCTTGCAATTCCCAAGCACCGTCTTACTGAAACAAAGATAAAATAAACTTTGAGATCAGAATAGGAGGAGGCCCTGACGTGAGCTGAGCTCACCTTTGCCTGGCTTTATTAGTGCAATTGAGTTTGAAACAAGGCTCTGGACTCCCTCCCCCATTGTTTGTTTGCTTCTTGCCAGCCTCACACATGTATAACTAATGGCAATGTCTTGACTTTGGGTTTTAGTATCAATATCCGGGAACAAATTCTTCAGTTGACTACATCTGAGACACAGATTGTTCAGCTGGTCCATCAGAGGCACCTGCTTGTTGTGTGTATTGTGGAGGCTAAATGAGATTCCTATGGTGTGACTACAGGAAGCACTTGAAAAGTGTTACCTGCCATTGTTGCTGTTAGTTTTCATTTACAGCCTCTTAGTCAAATGGGCACCTTTTCAAGCATATCTGCTATCTGCCTATTAGTGATGGCAAGGTGTCTGTTCAGATCCTCTGCCCATTTATTAGTTGGGCTCTTCACATCTTATTGAAAGAATATGGATTCTTTGCAGTGTTTGGGCAACCATACTTTACCAGATATGTATGCTATTTGCAAATAATATGCTCCTAGCTACTTTTTAGTCCAGCATCTTGTGCTCTTGATGGTGTTGCTATTAGCAAGACACTGCTAAAATAGTAGTGCACTCTGAATTACCTCCTGGATTTAGTATTCTAATGTTTTAAAGGGTTTAGAACAGTTGCTGGCACATGAGTGTCAGTTAATATACAAGTAATATTTAAGTATAAATGCCCAATTTTACCACCTCCTACCCAATTAAAAATGATTCCTAGTCACTTCTCAAACTATGTTCTGACTTTCTTCTGAATGTTTGAATTGAAGACCTTCCTAAGTACATGCCTGGTTTCGTTTCTGATTTTTAGCATCTGGTCAGCTTATAGGCAAAAGCTATTTTAAGTAACTTTCCCTAAATATTTTATTTCTTACATGCTTACATGGGAGCATCCCTATCTTTTCAACATAGTGGAAGGTCAGCTGAAACAATATTTCCTAAGCCAGTCTCTTCTTTTGCCTTTACTTCAATGACAGAAAACAGAAGCAAGCCTGGAGCTCTTGATTTTTCCTTAATTTAGAGATTTATGTCCGTTCGATTGGACAATAACTCAGGACAGTGAAGGCACAAATGTTTTCTTTTTAAAATGAGTCAGAATTACTGTTCTCTGGTGTCAAATTCATGATAATGGAGAATATGAATTTCTTATTTAGATCAGATAAATGCTTTTATGACCAAATTAATCTTTGATTTTGAGGCCTATCACTGGTTACAGAACAGAAAACCTCTGTGGTACAAAGTGAAAAATATCTCTTGCCCATCCCTTCCCTGTCCTTAGAAGAGATAACGCCTCCTGTCCTGTGGAATCAAGAGACACTGCCTGACACTAGGACCATTGTTGGAGCTGCAGAGAAGCCTCCTGGGTGGGTGAACAGCTGTTCTGACATCACATGAAGACTGACAATGAAACGCTTACTCTACAGAAGGAAAATGTAGGACTGAAGTGGACAATTTCTAAGGATGATAGTAGATTCCAAGAGACAAAAAGGATTGATTGGGGAAGCTGAAGAAAGTGAGGTTAAAGAAGGACCAACAAAACTGAGATGACCAATAGGAGGCAAGAAACAAGGGCGTATGTGTCCATGAGCCATGTCCCCTGAATGCCTCAGCATTCAGACCGACTGTGTTTAGATGGTTCTCAGATACGCATGATCCTGAACAGGCACAACGCTTGGTTTCCCCCATTCCCTTCCTTCTGTATTACTCCTCCAGCCATGAAAACTAAAAGTAAAAATAGCTTCGGTGATAAAGCAAATTTTCTGACTCAAGTCATCAAGAAACCTAAGAAGCTAACTGACCTCAGGCTTGGCTGGATCCAGACATTCAAAGCATAGCACAAAACTGTCCCCTCTTGGTTACATAAACTCACAATTCTGTTTGACGAAGGATTTTGTTTTGTTTTGTTTTTCCATTTGACATCATGGCTGATCACTGGTTATCTCCAGCTTAGAGAAAGAGAGAAACAGAGAACTGTCTTTCCTCAGTGACCGTTCTACTTATCAGACCCTAAAGAAGTTGCTGCTGGTGCTGCATGTCCATCTTTCTAGTTCCAGGGGAATGACATGTCCAATTGGTCAATTGGAGACATATGCTCTGGCTACGGAGTATGGCCGGAAGCCATTTTTCAACTGGAAGACTGCCAAATAGCCGTCTTAATGAAACACTTTCCTAAACTCTTCAACTCAACTGTTTTCACATCTGTAGAGTCTGGTATAGGTTCTGACTGGGAAAGGAGTTTGACATCATCATAGGCAGTATGGACAGGTTGGCGATCATCCTTTCAGAATTCTCTGCCCTTCATGGTGGTCGATGATAATCCACCTAGATGCTGTAATCTAGATTTAAATGTGTAAGGGTGGACTCTCAAACTGACTAGGAAGTTCTCCCCCAGTTGTCTACTGTTCACAGCACTGGGAGGTGCTATGCATGCTATCGGGGGAGGAAAACCATCAGTGATCTTAACCTTACCAAACCTTCCAGGAAAGAGGTGCCTACTGGAGCATTAGTGATTTAATGACTATGAGGGTAGCAAGGGCTTTCTCATTAGATTTGAGGTCTGCTCCAAGGGGAAGGATTTTGTACTGCAAAACCATGACCAAAAAAAAAAAAAAAAAAAAAAAAAAAAAAAAAAAAAAAAACTGACAACAACTATAATTTGGAGACTCATAGGTACCAGGGAGAAACTTCCTGCTGTTTCATTAATGGTCATGTTGACAAACTACATTCTCCTTATTTATATTTTTACTCATAGATTTGTCTGATCTCAGCCTTGGTCAGAGAGTAGTGGTTCATGCAGATAAGCGTACCTGGTCAAAACGCTAAGAATGAGTGATCAGCCATAAATGCGCCATCTGTATTCATCTCCTAGAAGAGAAGAGATGGAGGATGGGAACAGAGCTTCGAGACGCTGTCTACTGGGTGTGACGTGGCTGGTGAACACATAAATGCACAGCAGCTGTAACTGCTCACACAAGGCTTGTACAAGATCAAGTCGGTCAAAACCCCAAAATGGGTGCAGAAGGAGGTCCCAAGGCCTCACCACTAGTAAAGGCGGCTCTTGGTGGTTGATAGCTCTGCTAGGGAGGGAGAGTCACTGTTCTTTGGGAATGTGGCTGCTGGCAGGTTCTAAGCCTATGCACGGGTTAAATAAACTAACTAGACTCGGGTTGATCACAACAGTCATTTAATAATAGACATGAAATCCCTGGGAGAGCTGGATGGAGTAGTGGCAGGGGGTGCAATTAAAATATGTTATAGTTTTTTTTCAAAAAATAAATTATTTATTAGAATGGGTGACTCAATCACACCCTACTTCACCAACTTGCCTTTCTGCCTTCCTCAGCTAGTGGCTAAAGACACACCTGAGAGGAACAAAAAGTTCCCCCACAAGTCACGCCCCAGCCTTTACTGTATGCATTTGTTCATGCTCTCAGTTCCCCAATCTGTTTTGGGGTACAACCACAAGGATAGAATAAAAAGAAGCTGTATTGTGCTGTTTAGAATTCCTCCGTGACAATCCAGTGACAACCCCTTTATTTTCCAGGGAGGGGTTTGACAGCTTGATTTTGAAAATTCATCTACAAGATAGCCTCAATTTAATGACCAATTTCTCTTTAATAATCTCTGCGGGCCCCCTGGAGTTTTGGTCATTTAACCAGAGCATAATAGAATTTTCTCAAGAAATAAAAAAGTGATTTTTTTAATGGCTTCTCCGGTTCAAAGACATTTACATACTCAGCTCATCTGAAAAGCTAGAATAAATGCAAGTCTCCTATTCTCAGAACCTCTCCCCCACTCCTGTTGGATATTTCAGGAACCTAATAAAGAATTACTCCTTTCGGGAGCTCTCTCTTGACCAATCATTCCTAAATCTTATTTTATAATTTTTTTTTCTTCATGATATAAGCAAGAACTGTGAGTAGTTTCAGTCAGGCTCACAAACTGACTGGACTCCAGTTTATAACAACAGCAGCTGAAGTTTTCTGAGCCTTAGAATATGAATGTATTCCTGCATCCTTAAGTTCTGTGCCAAAGGTTCTTCTGTCTCAAAAGAAAAGATCAAGGTGGGCTGTGGGTGTTCCTCAAAGATGACCACTTGCCTGGCATGTGCTACACTGTGGCCTTAAATGTCAGTATCACATATGAGAGAAAGGGGGAGGGACACTAAGGCTACAACCTGACATCTTTTGTGTAAGAGAGCTCCTGAAGTTTTCCACTGCTGAGGTATAATTTCTGTGCCACTATTTACTGGCTGTCTGGGGGCAGGGTCATTTTTAAAAGCCTAACCTTTCTAACATATATGCAGAATCTGTTGGTAAGGAATACACAAAACATTCTTCCTGGCATAGTAATACCCACCGGTTATTCCAGCATTAAGAATGGAGGCAAGAGCTCCTAAGTTCCAGACCATTCTAGTGTCTATAACAAGACTCTGTAATCTGTTTGGTTGGTTGGTTGGTTAGTTGGTTGGTTGGTTAGAGACAGGGCCTCTCTGTGTAGCCCTGGCTGTCCTGGCTGTCGCTGTCTAGACCAGGCTGACCTTGAATTCCTAAAGATCCACCTGCCTCTGTCTCCCAAATGCTGGGATTAAAGGTATGGGCCACCATGCCTGACAAAACTCTGTTTTTAAAAACACCCAAAGAATAAAACAAAAGGAAAAGATGGAAGGAAGAGAAATGTGTGTTCAGACCTCTTAAGGCTGCTAGCTGAGCCTCTGAAGCACATTTGTTTGATGAGTGGCCTCAATTATAGAAGCTTCTGAGTGTATGAAATATCTTTCTCGTTCTGATGACATCTGAAATTGTTTTCCAGAAGAACGGAGCCCTCTGTTCTAAATTAGAAATAAAACTGAAGCTACAAATGATAGTGAAGCAAGTACCGCAGAATTTAAATGTATTCACCCTGCCTCACAGGATGGGTGTCTGGTGCTGCATTTTGTCATGGCTCTCACCATTACCTATGACTGACAGTGCTAACCAGGCATCCCTTATCCATGATTGACAGTGTTAATTGGTCATCCCCACTCAGTCTGTGGTGTGCCTCAGAACTGTCCATACGGGGCTCCAGACACAACGAAAATTAATTGGGGTGTGAGAGGTGACATAAAAGTCCTTTTTGTTCTGTCTGTGCTAGGACAGATGTTTCCTTCCTTCCTTCTTCCCTTCCTTTTCTCATTTTCATTATTTTGGTTTTATGTGGGGAGGTTGTTTTGTTTTCTTTTGATTTGATTTTTCTTTTTACGACACAGGATCTCCATATCCATCAGTGACTGGCCTAATCCTCACTACAGCCTAAGCCAGCCTTTAAACTCACAGTGATCCCCCTGCCTTAGCCTCTTGAGTGCTTATAGGCCTCCACCACCATGCCCAGACTAACACTGACTTTTTTTTGCCCCCAAAGAACAAAGTTTGACTGAAGATTAAGGCTGAAGGATTAGAGGAAGAGAAAGAAGCAGGAAGCAACTATTGCTGCTTATGGAGGAAAGGATACCCATTTCCTAGGCTGATATTTCCTCGAGATATCGCCATTACAACAGAGCCATTGGTCCGCCCACAGTTCCCAGTGAAATGACTGCCCCATGGGCATGATGCTTCATCCAGTCAGAAATTTCGTCCTCATTTCTTGGTTGGTGGAATTCAGTCTATCTGCTTCTCCCAACCTCCAAGCATCAGCTAGCTTTGAAAGGAGAATAGGAACTTGAACGGTGTCCAGGATCCTCAGAGGCCCTAGCTCCTTGGCTTCAGGCTTTCTCTTTCCACCTCTCCTCCCCGCTATGGATTGAGAACCCACAGGTGATTTCCCAAGAGTAACCCAGTGGGAATTCCTTAGAGCTTTCCTTCTTATGTGCCGATCCAACAGAATCCATCTTCTTAAAACTGTGTGTCCTTAAACCCCCACCCCATATGAGGTTACAGAACTGAACTGAGAAGGGATGGTCATAAAAGTTCGGCAACAGTAAAAGGTTTCTGTATGCTCGGGCGCCAAAATATTAATTCAGAATCAGATATGTAATGCTCCCAGGTGTTACGCTGGCCATGTTCCAGCTTATGATGTTGTTGAAGCTTTGGTTTCCCACACAACCTGTTCATTCTGCACTGCACCAGCCCTCACACAGCATGCACCAAAGAATGGTGCCTGAAACACCTAAGCTCAGATCCAAGTTTATTTTCTGTTATGAATGGCATTTATTTTTACTGTACAAGCCAGGTTTTCTGTTGTCATAGAAACCTAATGGCTTAACTGCCAAAAACAAAGACATTTTAATATTTTCCTACCATCGTTCCTCAGGTGTGTCAAGTTGGTACATCTCTGGGTTGTTTTGTGTTAGAGACTCATTAGTATTAAAAAATGGTGACATGAATCTCACAAGAAAAATTATGAAATGAATTTTGGCTTGAGATTAGGATGGAATTCCTAATAATTTCTGAAGTGCCCCTAAACATGCTTTTGCCATTTTGTACTATGCATTTTTCAAAGTGGTTCTTATTACAGACAATAGGTAATTATATCACAATATTGATCAACTCTGTCAGCTGATAATGCCCTGCATCCCCAACATCAAGTCTTCAGCCAAGATTTCACTTTTTGTGTGTGTGTCTAAACAAACAAGCATATGCATCTCATTATTATTTTGATTTTAATGACAAACTCATATATCAAAGCATTGTTTTAAAATACTCTTCGTTATGGTTTATTAACATTATGATCAGCAAATGTTTAATTTGCATACCTACTTTACACACCTGCATTTTCAGGGCTGCATGAAAACTTCTCAGGCACTGGGGACGTGGAGTGCAGTCTGCTCTGTGTGGGATTACACAGGCTAAAATTGTGAGTCTTATTGCTTTGGTTCTACCTTTACCACATAGAAAATGCTGTCCCGGGAGTGATCGTTAAACACCTCGATGTCAAACGAATCTAAGGATGCTATCGGTCAGGGAAAATCCTTACCATACAGTTATGGCTTCCCTATAAATTAGCTGCATCTGCCAATGTTTGCTCAACCTGTGATTTAACTTGATTTTCTATCCTGACCAAGGACAGGAACTAAAGAGTTACACTTTCAAAGCCCCTGCTTTGCTGGAGAGAATAAAGAAGCTGCCGATGAGTGAGCTGCATGCAGGGTGGCATACAGCTTTAGATAGCAAGAGTTTTACCCAGCCTTAGTTGCCACCTGATCATGTTCAACAGGCACAGGTTGAGTGACCCTAGTGCAGTAATCTGGAATCCAAAATCTGAAAGTTCCAAAGGGCCACAATGACTGTGTGTGTGGAAAATCATACATCATGAAAATCAGTTTCATGTAAAAATATTACTAAAAATATTATGTAAACTTACCTGCTGGCTATATGTAAATGTTACAATTTTCTGTTTAGATATGTGTCCCAAATATCTCATTATGTATATGAAAAAAATCCAAAATCTCAAACACGGTGGTCCCAATTGTTTTGAATAAGAAGTACTCAATTCATACTAAGATAAACATAGAGTTAGCTGCATATACACAAATAATCTTCCCCTCATTGGCCCATCAATCAATCTGTCTGTCTTCATTCTTATTGTCTGTAAATATATGAGTAATATCTATACCACTAGGCTACAGTAACAAACAATGAGATATAAATAGCACTTTAGGGGTCTACAGATTAATTGTGAGAACAGACAGTAGGGAAGTAAGCAGTTACATATGGTGATTTTATGCAAAGTCTCTAGAGAAACAAACAGGGCTGTAGGATAGAAAATGACATGGGGACAGACTATGAATGGTGGCATCTAGCTGGTGTCCTAGCATGCCCAGAATAGCTCTTGCAATGTGGAACTAGGCTTGGGGTAAGGTGCTCCAGATTAGTGGTCGTTCCCAGTGAGATGGTCAAGTAGCAAGCAGAGCCAGGTAAAGGTATACATCGTGCCCAGGGATGTGGTTTGCACAGACATGGTCTGTGGACCAGCTGGCAGGCTGCTTCCTGCTGCACTGTGGACTCTGCTCACAGCAAGACTGCACCCACGCCTTGCAGCAGGACCCCTCCTGCCTCATTTTATTAGACAAAAGCTGTTTTGCCTCCTAGAAACAAGAGTCCACATGTCCCCAGTTCAATTCTTGTCTTATGTCTCTATGGTCTGCGTCTGTTGAGAGTGGAGCCACTACATGGCACATTATCTAGTATGATGTATCTGAGGCTGACTGGAGTTTTGGGACATAGGTCGGCTTGTGCACAGCGGGGTGATGCGGCTCGTATTATTCTCTCCTGAATGGGAAGCTGTATTAGAAATTGAAGGAGGGAGGATACCTGAGGGGGGAGAAGGAGGAGGATTCTGAGATTACAGTAAGCAGCAACACTTAAGGAGGATAATACATGAACCTGGGGAAAATCCAATTTCTAGAAGTTTAAAAATCAAATAGACCTTGAACCAGAACCGACTCTCAGCCAATAGTCAAGGGACTGGTCCCATCTGGATTCCTTATGAAAGTATTCATTAAGAGTTGGATGCTGCAGACTGTCCCTGCGGTTCCAAGAGAAACTCTGAATTCTAGGTGGCACATGAGTTGCTGAACTCTCTTATTAGTCTGAGTGGGGTTCAATAGGGGACCCCTGGCTTGTATACCTGAGCTGAATAACACCAAAGCCCAGACACACAGAAGTGCATATGGAAACAAGGTAAAACAGATGTGACTTAAGGGCAGCCCCTTAAAGTCATGAAAACGTGTCATCAACTTGTAATTCTCTCTCTTAATGGCCACATTAATATAAAGAAAAAATGACCAAATGACAGAATATTAAATAAATTTTGATAAAGATTAAAAGGGAAGTAAAGGAAAGAAAAAGAAAGAAGGAAGAAAAATAGAAAAGAAAAAGAAAAAGAGAGAGGGGGAAGGAAGGAAGAACTGGAAGGAGAAAAGGAAGCTAAACTACCCTGGAGGTGAGGCAATGTGTCTCTTAGCTTACTTGTCACAATGACAGATACCCAATGTAAACAACTTACAGCAGGCAGAAATCATTTAGCTCACGCTTCCAGAGGATTCACGCCATGGTTGGTTGGCCCCATGCACTTACACAGAACATCACAGGAGCAAGGAGGTGGCACAGAAGAGCTCCTTCACTTCCTAGAGATGGAGAGCAAAGGAGGAGGGAACTGGAGCCATAATCTTCAATCTCCTCAGTGGTTTATTTCTTCCAGAAATTTCTAGATCTCCTAAAGGCAGTGTCACCAGCTGGGGACCTGTGAGCCTGTAGGAAGCATTTCATATTTAAAGTTTGTCTTAGTTAGGGTTTCCATTTCTGTGAAGGAGACACCATAATCAAGGCAAGTCTTATAAAGGACAACATTTAATTGGGGCTGGCTTACAGGTTCAGATGTTTGGTTCATTATCATCAAGGTGGGAACATGGCAATGTCCAGGCAGGCATTGTGCAGGAGGAGCTGAGAGTTCTACATCTTTGTCTAAAGGCTACTAGGAGACTGGCTTCCAGTCAGCTAGGATGAGGATCTTAAAGCCCTTACCCACAATGACACACCTACTCCAGCAAGGCCACACCTCCAAACAGTGCTACTCCCTGAGCCAAACAGATTCAAACCACCACAAAGAATTAACAGAGATGTTTCATTTTTCAGACCCTAACTGGCGCTGTCTTAGTTACCATTCTCTTGCTGTGAAGATACACCATGAGCAAGGCAACTATAAAAGAAAGCACCCAATTAGGGGCTTGTTTAGAGTTTTGGAGGGTTAGATCATCAGTGGTGGGGAGCATGACAGAAGGCTGGTACAATACTGGAGCAGTAGCTGAGAACTCATGTCTGACCCATAAGTTTCAGAGAGAGGGAGAAGAAGGAGAAGAGGAGAGAGGGAGACAGAGACACTAAGCCTGGTGTGGACTTTTGAACGTCATAGTTCATGACCAGTGATACAAGTACTCCAACAAGGAAACACCTACTTCAGCAAGACTACGGAGCATCCCCCACGTACTGTATGGAGGCATCATATGTCAATAAAAAAGATGATGACTAATGAGCTAAAGTAGAAAACAGGAAGTGGGAGTTTTAGTAGGGAGAGAAAAACTCTGGGATAGAGTCAGGCAGGGAAACAGACTCACCCCAGACTCTGAGGAGACAGATGTATGAAACTGAGAAGAGGTAATCAGCCATGTAGCACTCATAGAATAGAATAAACAGGTTAAGTAAGTCATGTGTTAGTCAAGGAACAAGCTCAGGCTTATGGCCTAGGTGTTTATTCATAAATAACACATCTCAGAATTGTTATTTCAGGAACTGGGGCATGGGTGGAAAGCTCTTCATGACAAAGACCATACCTCCTAATCCTTCTCAATTTGTTTCACAAATTGGGAACCACCAAACATCTAAACTTATGAACCTATGATGGCAATTCTCATTCACACCATCACTGATGTCTTTATAATAAGGTGGGGTTTGGGCCAGAACCCTAAGAGTGGTCTACAAAGAGGGGAAGGGGCAAGCAGGTAGGAAAGCTTCAGACCAGAATGAACTCAGGGTCCTAAAATGTTACATACACATTAGTATGGCTAGAACACAGGGGCAAAGCAAGACTGACCAAGGAGGAGTTAAAAGTGATGGGGTGAGGGGTTTGAACAGAGCTCTAGAGACTAATATATGGGCTGTGTGTAAACAATGAAGGACTTGTAGGCAGGATCGCTGTTTGCTGTTGGATAGCTTGCTTGTTCCATCCCTCTCTGGCCAGTGCATGCAAAGAGAGTGGCTGCCAGTGGCAGGTCTAGGCAAGGACAACAATATATGTCTTAGAGGTTGGCATGGTGGGGCTGTCTAGTACAGTGGAGGAGGGGGTGTATTAGGAAAGAGGAGTGAGAAAGTATATATAGGTGTCTGAATAATGGTGCTGTTAGCCCAGGAGAAACACTGGGCTTGAAATATATGGTGGTTTGAAAGAAAATGGCCACCATAAGATCACAGAGAGAACACTGTGAGGAGGTGTGGCCTTGTCAGAGTAGGTGTGGCCTTGTTGGAGGAAGTATGTCACTAGGGGTGGGCTTTGAAGTCTCAGATGTTCAAGCCAGCCCAATGTGGCATTTCCCCTTTCTGCCTGCTGATCCAGCTGTAGAATTTTCAGTTCTTTCTCCAGTGCCATGTCTGCCTACGTGCTGTCATGCTGTTCATGGTGATGATGGACTAAACCTCTTAAACTGTAAGCCATCGCCAATTACATGTTGGCCTTTATAAAAATTTTGCCACGATCATGGTGTCTTTTCAAGGCAATAGAAACCCTAAGGCAGATAACAAAAGGAACTAAGACAGGTTTATACCTTTTGTACAATAGGTCTCTGTGTCTTTCGGTGGCCAGTTTCTCTTACCCACTGAAAATGTTTAGTTTGCACAAAAGAAAAGAGAAACAATGCAATTCTAGTTGTATTATTCATTCTTTCAACAGATATATGTTGGACATATGTTCTAGACAGTCTTTTGTGTTCTGAAATTGCATAAATTCTTATCTTCATACATCTTATTTTTACTTGATGTGTATTATGCACATGAGTGTAAAGGTTCACCATGCTGGACTCCAAAAGCAGAGAGACAGACCTTGATGAATTCAAGACCAGCTTGGTCGAATAGCTGAGTTCCAAGCCAGCCAGAGTTACACAGCAAGACCCTGTCTTAAAAAAGAACAAAAGGTATGTCAGTGTAAAAATTTAAGTGTTTATGAGAAGAGAGTAACTTATTATAGTTTATGTGGAGTTTACACAAGCTATTTTTGATAAGCTATCAGGTGGCTGGAAGTTTTAGACAAACAGCAAGTCATGGATGTGCACAGTTACTCCAGCCACAGGAACAGTGAGCAGTTCTCACAGTTGTCTCCCAGGAGCTGTAGACAGGCCTGTGTCAGTTCCAGGGATTGTTATTTTTTCTGCTATCATGAAAAACAAAACAAAACCCCGATAAAAACAACTTATGGGAGAAGAGGTTCACACTTCAACGCTGCAGAAGCTTGAGGAAGGTGGTCTCATGGTGTCTAAAGCCCACCTTCTCTTATACTTTCTGCTTTTGGGAAGTCCAGGAGTCAAGTCCAGGAAGCAGTGCTGCCCTCCTTCTGGGTGAGTCTTCCTACCTCAACTGCTCAATGACGATAGCCCTCACAGGCACCCCCAGAGGCTAACCTAATCTAAATAACCACTCACAGTGTGGCTAGCCTGCTAGATGAGTCCAGACTCTGTCGAACTTATAACCAATGTTAACCATCATAATGATAGGATGTACAGTGGAGGGTGATGTTTGAGAGGTATTGGGGACCACATTTCTTAGGGCTTTAAGGAAGGGATTTGGATCTGACTATAAGGTTAGGAACTACTGGATTGTCTCTGCCTCTCTTGAGGACATTTGAAGAGTCCCATTTATACCCTCTTCCCCCATTCTTATTAAAGGAGGGGAGATTTTATCTCTAACTGGTCTACGGCAAAGCACAAATAGATCAATACCTCACAGCCATCAGGAGGATTCTTATAGATCTTTTAAAAAAAGCCTTTGGTTTCAATTACACTATAATCTAGATTCCTATTTCAAGATATGTGTTCCAAAAGTATTGAAGGCAAGACCTTGGAGAAATGTGTGTACACCATATTCATATTTCAGTCCCTCCTAGTAGGCAGAGATGGAAAACAATACCAAATATCCATCAATGTATAATTAAATAAATAACAACCAGTGGAGTATTTGACCTTGAAAAATAAAGGAATCTATTTGCAAGATCAAAACTGGATAAACCTTAAGGTTGTCATGGTGAATGCAATAAGCCAGTCACAAAAATTTAGTATTTTGTGATTCCACATGTGTGGGTTACATAAAAGTTATCGAGTTCATCATGGAGACAGAAGAATGCTGGATGCCTCACTAGAGACTGGGGTGGGAGGAGGGAAGGGATTGTCAAACTAATAGAGTTTGTTTCAAACGTTGGGGAAGTTCTGGAAATGTAGATGCACTCACTGCTCACCTTCATGTTGGGAAGTACTTAAGTAGAAAATCTTGCTGGGGATATTTTACCACGGTAAAAACCCTTATTATATGTGCCTGTCTTCCCTAAATTGAGAATCTCCTAACAAGATGCCATTCAAAGACTGTGCAATTCAGAGGAAAGGATCAGGAATAAAATGATAGCAGAAGCACATGTATCCTAAAGAGTTTCAAAGCGGGCAGCCATCTTCCAGTTAACTCGCCAACATGCCGAACACAAAGGGAAGAGGAGAGGCACTTTCTAAGTTCCCTAGCCCTTTTAGGAGACATGGAGTTGTTCCTTTGGCCACACACATGTGAATCCACAAGAAGGGCGATATTGCAGATGTCAAGAGAATGGGCACTGTTCAAAAAATGAATGACCCGGAAGTGTTACCACTGCAAACCGGAAGAGTCTACAATGTCACCCAGCATGCCATGGGCATCATCGTAAACAAGCAAATGAATGCAAGATTCTGGCTAAGAGGATCAATGTGCGGATTGAGCACATCAAGCACTCAAAGAGCAGAGACTGAGGTGGGGGAAGGAGAACGATCAGAAGAAAAAGGAAGCCAAGGAGAAGGGCACCTGGGTTCAGCTGAAGCGCCACCCAGAGAAGCGCACTTTGTGAAGACTAAGAGAAAGGAGTCTGAGCTGCTGGAGCCTGTTCCCTGTGAATTCATGGCCTGATGTATAAAGGGAAATCAAGGACCTGGATTGCAAAGTGTTAAAGAAAAAAAAGTTTTCAAGCGGTCAACAACCTTACCCTCGTCCCTACCCAAGTCAAGGTATCCTTACCCAAAGCATTTCATTATGAAGCAGCTTGAGATACGATATCTTAGTTGGCAATTTCTGTTCTTGCGGATGGCGGGGGATAGGGAGGGCGCACGACTGTAGGAAAATGGGGGAAAGCTCAGGACTCTTCCAAAGCATTTCAATCACTTATCTTTTATCCATCTGTCATCAACTTAAACTACAGTCCTTTTAGAAAGATTAATCTCAACTGAAAAGTTATTTGTAAAGCAAGAAGTAGAAACAAAACCAAAGAAGCTGGCTGGGTGGTAGTGCACCCTTTTTTTTTTTTAAATTTTATTTTATACATGTATATTTGAATAATATATTTGTGTGTATTTTATGTAATCATATATATATACATATACTCTATTAAAATAGATTTAATCAAACATTCTTTGTCATCTCAGACAAAACATGAATAGATTTTCTGTTGTACAAAATTTAGTTTTTTGTTTTTTCTTATGATTTTTGCAATTTATGTTAAAATTGAACACTGAAGTTATTCAGGAGAGAATAATTTTAGGATTAATTTTCATGAGAATGATTATTTCTGGAATTCGTTAAGAAACCCTCAGTAGGTGCACATTGTTGTGATTGTGAAAATCATCCTTCTTCTCTAGATAATTTGAACTTTCAGACAATTGTGCATGTTCTGTTTTGTTTTTTTTAATTGAACAACTTTATTTTAAAAAACAAAGATAAATGTACAGATTTTAAGCATTTTTGCATAAAAGTATACGAATACATTTTTGTCAGTACTTGGTTTGTTTTAAAGGTTTGATAGTATGCATTAAGATCTTACTAGTTACAATTAGCATAAAGTACATGTAAAACAAGATGTAACCTGGAATTAGTCAAAGTTTTCTTGGTATGTAAAGATTAAGCATAATGTTTTTTTTTTTTTTTTTTTTTTTTTTTTCTTGAACTTCGTATAGTCTTTGAGTTTTTCTGGGGTGTTCAGAGCTTTCTTGGGTTAGAATCCAATTATCAGTGACTGCATATTATGTCTGTTCTTTTGTGACTGGGTTATCTCACTCAGGATGATATTCTCTAGATGCAACCATTTTCTTAAGAATTTCATAAAGTTATTGTTTCTGATAGCTTGAGTAGTACTTTATTGTGTAAATATACCACAATTTTTGTATCCATTCATCTACTGAAGGACATCTGGGTTCTTTCCAGCTTCTGGCTATTATATATAGGGCTGCTATGAATATTGTGGTGCATGTGTCTTTGTTGTATGTTGGAGCTTCTCTGGGGTATATGCCCAGAAGTGGAATAACTGGGTCTTCAGGTAGTACTATGTCCAATTTTCTGAGGAATCGCCAGACTGATTTCCAGACTGGTTGGTAGTGCACGCTCTTAATCCTAGCTCTCAGGAGGGTAGAGGTTAACGGGTCTCTGAGTTCAAGCCCAGCCTAGTCTACAGAGCAAGTTTTCAGGACAGTCAGTGCTACACAGAGAAACCCTGTCTCAAAATACTGAGTGTGTGTGTGTGTGTGTGTGTGTGTGCTGTGTATGTGTGGTATGTGCTCACAAGAGCAGGTGCCTGCAGAGGTCAACAGAGGGCCAGATCACCTGGAGCTGGAATTGATCGTGAGCTGCTCACTCTGGGTTCTGGGAAGTGACCTCAGGTCCCGT
Source organism: Micromys minutus (assembly GCF_963924665.1). NCBI lineage: Eukaryota > Metazoa > Chordata > Mammalia > Rodentia > Muridae > Micromys > Micromys minutus. The sequence goes on from NC_137985.1 coordinate 35,496,202, forward strand.
AGAAGCAGTAAGTTCTTAACTGCTGAGCTATTTCTGTAGCCCTCAAACTACAAGCATATAGACAGAGAATACATACAGATAGAGAAGATAAATCTTAGAATGCTCTCTTGTCCTCCCTACTCCGAAGAAAACATTTTCTCCTTCCCTATTGTTCATTGCCTATTTTCCCCCCTTTCCCTCACATGTGAAATAGGCTCCCTCTGTTCACTCAGTATTGGTCTCTGCTTTCCTGGGCCTTTGGGACTTAGACAGTGGATGTGAGAGGCTCTATTTAAGGTTCCTTCCTTTGTGAAACCATCACTATCCTGCAGAAAGCTCTCCACTTTGCCTTCCACACTGCTTCAATTCTCCTGATCACCAGTAAGCCAGTATGAAAAGCTGAACTAGCTTCAGGCCATTGCTGCATCTCAGAGAGCTGGTTCTGTTGTATCCAGTCCCGTTCTGGTTATCATGGTTTGTGTCTGAGAATTACTGTTCTTTCCTCTGTGTGTGTGTGTGTGTGTGTGTGTGTGTGTGTGTGTGTGTGTGTGTGCGCACGCGCACGAATGTGTTCCATCTGCCTGGGTCAGGCTTTAGTGATAATTAGAAAGGAGGTGACAGATATGGGAATTTGATAGTCTCACTTGTTATGAGTTATATTTTTGAAACTGCTAACTTATATGACAAATCTGAAGTCTCTGTTGGCTAGCATAACTTAGTTTATTGAAGTAAGAGATGGTGTTTTCCCTGATACTTTAGACAAGCTCTCTGACCTGCATAAACTCTGGAAACCCTTCTAATATTGTTTAAGCACCTTATGGAATCTAGGCCAGTCACCAGTGATGGAGTTCAAGTGTTTGCAATAGGTACCCTCTGAATATTTATATCCAAAGCCAAAACAGCTAAAGAGCACCCAAATACAATTTGATTCACATTTTTTCCCAACTAACAATTCGAACTAAGCATCTGTCTTTCTCTCCTGGGAACGAACCTACTGGAATTGCCAGGTGCTCAGCCACTGGTCCTCATAACAAGACAAAATTGGTGACTTCTCTCCATTGTCTTTTTCAAGTCCTCCCATAGGGATTAACAGGCAAGGGTTTGGGTTCCACATTGGGCTTCAACCTGGCTATTCTGTTTTCAGACAAGGTATGTCTCACAACATAGATCCACTGAGCCCACTCCTAGTCTTCAGACATCCTAAAGAAGCTCCCTGTGTGGCACAGAGAGGCAATCTGGTTTTGGTCTTTGTGGTCCCTCCCTCAGAGCAGCAACCACAGACCAATCTCTCCATCTCTCTGTACTGCCCATGAGAGTGGATTGTAACAATTCAGGCTTGTCTTTTCTAGGTCAACTAGCATTTCTCGGAGTATTAGCAAACCTAGTTTCCTGCTATGCTGAAACCTTCAATCTTGCTGGCAAATCCATGTATCCTCTTAATGAGGCATTCTGTTACTGAGGCACTCTTTCCCCAGTATTAAAATCAACTTCTTCAGTATTCTAGCAGATCGCCTGACGGACTGAGCAACTGAGCAACTCCTGAACTGTTTCAGTCTGTTCATCTCCAGTTCAGTTTATTTAAAGCAATAGCTAACAGATTCCCAATCCTGCTTTTACCCCTGGAATAGAATGTATATATGTAGATGTATATGATGTGTGTATTACTTGTATAGGTATTTCTGAGGAAGTGTCAGATCTCCTGAAACTGGAGTTCCACACACTTGTAAGCCACCTTTGGATACTGGGAATTAAACTCAGGTTTTCTGAATGAACAGCCGGTGCTATTAACTGCTGAGTCATCTCTCCAGCCCCATTGTCACAGCTGTTGGTGCTCGATATTATAGGTCTCACTGCGTGAATTTTCCTTTCGGGGTGTAAGGGGAAAATCATTCTTCACTTCAGAGGTGTCACTGCAAGGCCAGAAAAGGAGGAGGGAGAGACTGTCATTGGTACATTCGCTAAAAGGAAAACTGCAGGCTATTAACATCAGTTGTAGAGGGAAACAGGAACTGGAAGCAAGGAGAGCAGGCTTTCCACCCTGTAGATTTAGGAGAAATCTAAAACAGGCATCCATTCGGACAGCTGTGGAAGTTGGCATTGTATATCTGCAACCTTGAAACACAGCATCAGACTGTGACATTGGTCCTCAACTTGGTATCAAAATATTTGAGGGAGGGACATGAGACACAACAGCATGCTCCCACTTGAAAGGCTTTCTCTCCATTTCTTAACAGCTTTGTAAAAATCTGTGGGCTGTGGATGCTGTTCAACCCAACTCTTGCCAGCCTTTCACAGGACTCACCAAAAACTCAAAATCAAAACAAAAGTCATACATATAAAGTTTTGATATTTTTCTTTTATTTTTTTTTGAGATTACATAACAGCATCAGTCCCCTATTCCCTGTTGGTATCAGGAACCTGCTTTCATCTCCGAACCCACCACAGACCTGTTTCCACGCTTCCAAAACTCCAAACCACTGCGGAAGTTTCTTCTGACCAGGCTACAGCAGAGCCTCCTTGCTGGACCACTCTAGACCTCTCTCCTCCTCCTGTGCCAGCGGCAGGTCACTCCAATCACCCCGCACTGGCACTGACCTTCACCCCACTCATCATCAATTCTAAGATTATAGCCAACCCCCCAAGTCCTTCTCCCCCAGTGACACCTGACCCAGCATTGGCCCTTCTGTTAAGGGAAGTTGCTGGGGTAGACAGCCTTGTCAGAGTACATGTTCCTTTCTTGCTTAATGAACTTTCTCAAATAAAAAGCTAACTGGGTTCCTAGTCCTCTAGCTCTTCCACCTTTATTAAAGAGTTTCAATACATTACTCAACCTTATAGCTTGACTTTTCACAATGGATATATGATCCTTACGCATAATTTACTTCCTAACAAACACAGGCAATGCAGACAAAATTTATCAAACAGATCCAGTTGGATCTGAGGCAGTACCTGACCAAGATTCTTGATGGAATTATAATTCTGTGGGTAGTATTTTAGCCAGAGATAGATTCATAACCTGCCTCTTGGCTGGTCTCCATAGGGCCTTAAAACAAGTAAATTTTTAAAAACTCCAAGAGGTCATTCAGGACAAACTGGAAAACCCATCTCACTTTTTAGAATGCTTCACAAAGGCTTTATTATAATACATTAAATCTGGACCCTGAAAACCCAGAAGGTAAGCAACTTCTGACGACCTACTTCTTTCTCCAGAGCTACCCAGACATAAAAGCCAAACTTAGAAATCTGGAGAAGGGGCCCCTAACTCTACAAGCAGAAGTTTTGGTGCTGGCCTTCAAAGTGTACCATGAGAGAGATGAGAAGGCATGCAGACAAAAATATCACATGCCAGCAAAAGCTGTCCGACCAGCCCCAACTACTGCCGCAGACTCCTGGTCTTCTAATGCTCAAAGACCACCAGGCTCCTGCTACAAATGTGGTCAACAAGGTCACTGGGTGAGGGCTTGCCCTAACTTCTGCGAGCCAAATGGGCCATGTCCTAGGTGCCATCAGGAGAGACATCAGTCTGTCGATTTCCCTCATGTTGCCCAGGACAGAGGGACATCACTCCCAGATAACCCTCCAGCTGATCTCCTAGGTTTGGCTATGGATAACTGAAGAGGTCTGGGCTCTCTTGACCCGACCACTGCCATCATCAGCAGGGAGCCCCAGTTAACCATCATGGTATGTGAGCTGCCCTTCTCCTTCCTCTTAGACACTGCGGTCACTTACCTGGTCCTGATGGAGTTTTGAGGACCCACTTCTTCCTCCTGTTTTCCTATTGTCAGGGTAAAGGAGGACAACCTTACCTTCCCCACCAGACCCCACCACTTAGTTGCATTTTTAGAGGTATAACTCTCATCCATTTCTTTTTGGTAGTGCCAACATGTCTTGTTCCCTTATTGGGAAGGGATATTCTAGCTAAGTTGGGAGCTTCTATTTCCTTTGCCCCCACATTCTCCTAAACCCAAGGTTACCAGCAGTGCCTCTGCTCCTTCAAGCCAGTCAACCTACTAACATTAACATGTGTCCTTTACCAACTTCTCTGGGACGTCCAGCACCCCTCTGTTGCTAAAACATCATTCTCCTGTTGTCATCCAGTTACTGGACTCTACCAGACAAAAGATGATTGTAAAAAATGGCCAGATGAATATAGGAGCTGCCCATATTGGTCTTGTCCAATACATATTCTAGGATCATGGACCAGTCACTTCTATCAACAATGCTAGACACTCTTTTTCACATACAAGACCCATAGAATCCTAGGTGGGAGACAGGTGTTGTTGGTAAGCTCTGCTATAAAAAATCAGGCTGGGTCCTTAGGAAGTACTACCCACATCCAGAGAAAATCTGTTTTGGTTGCCCAACCTCTAGATATCAGAAAAGTAGGGGAAGTAATCAAACACTCCTCCAAGGTCCTTACCTCTTTGACATCCCCTCTTAGAAATGGCACTGGCTTGTCATTTTGCCTTTTGTTTAAGACCATGACCACATCTTACCAACTCCTTAATGTCACCCAACCTGCTCTCTTTAAAGATTGCTGGCTATGTGTAACCCCTGGAACTAGTTTGCAATTTCTGCTCAGAGCCTCTCCAGTGACACTGCCAAGTAACCTTACCTCACCTCTTGTCATTTTCCCCGACTCTGATGTCACCTTGACTCCATACTTTTCCTCTATCTCTCTTTTTAGCATGGCAAACTGTCTTAAGACACCTGGGACACATTCTGTAGGAACACTGAACTCCCTAGACCGCAATAGAACCACACAATCTTTGATATCTCATCTCTGCCACAGTGCCCTGCAGTCCAAATCATGTGAATTCTTTGTGGCACACAGGTGTATCATCACCTACCGGCCAGCTGGTCAGGAGTCTGCACATTGGTGCTCCTTTTCCCCAAACGAGGAGTAATCCAGGGAAACAAGCCCCTGCCAACCCCAGTGGTAGATATGACAGCTGCCCAACATAAGAGGGCAGTTCAGGTCGCGCTACTCTTGGTCACTACAGGAATAGCCATAGGTGCTGGTATGGGAATTGCAGGGATGGCTGCTTCCACGACCCAGTATAACATTTCACTTCTGAGCTTGACACCAGTTTTCAAAAAAATGTCTGAAACCATGCTTACCCCAGAAGCAGATCGATGCTTTGGCAGCTGTAGTGCTTCAGAACTAACCAGGGCTGGACATCCTGACAGCTAAAGAAGGTGGTCTTTGCCTGTTTCTTCAAGAAGATGCTGCTTCTAAGTCAACCAATCTGGGATAGTGAGAGAGAAAAATCCAGGAGCTACAATCAGACATGCAGAATTTCAAGGAACGTGAGGCCTCTAATTCCTGGACTTTCAAAAACCTTATATGGTAGTGGATACTCTCTTTCATAACACCTTTTCTAGTCATCTACCTGGAGATATTATTTGCTCTCTGCCTCATTAATTTTGTTTCTACATTCCTTCAGTGACAAATACAAAAAAATTTCTAACTAAACTATTAATTAGTGCATGTTACACAATTACCAGCCGCTGTCCACAGAGGATCCTGATGCAAATGTTTACCAAGTGGACCCCAGTGGTGAAAGTCAGCTATACCCCAAAATTGACAATGGCCCAAGACAGCAGGAAGCAGTCTAAGAGACACAACACCCTATTCGCCTTTCACCATTGGCTTCCCCCTCCCCCTTTTTTCTTCTCTTTGTGATAAGAAAAAGGAAGATATGTTGGTATCAGGAACTGGCTTTTGCCTCTGAACCCAGTGATGATATCACCTATAGGCGACAGGGAACCACTGTTGCCATGGCAATCACCATACATTCCCAGTATCCATTTGGTTTACCTCCCACCTTTACCTGCAAGCAGTTACATCACAGTCTAAGTAAAAAGCAGACCCTTCCTGACCTTTGCTCCTTCTCTCTCTCTTTTCCCCCTTTGGCCCCCTTGCCACACAATAAGCCTCTCCCATGTGGAACTATGTTGGCCTGATGTGGTCTATCCTGACAAGAGCTGGGATTCTATTACAACACACACCCCCAACCCTCCCATGCACCTCTCCCTGTTCTCTTTAAAATTCATGGCCTCTTTTTTCATTAGTTGTTGTTACATATACACATATGTATATGCATACATTTAAACATATTCCTAAACATGTACAACCTGGTCAGTCTACATAATGATACTGTCTTAGTCACGGTTTCTATTCTTGCAAAAAACATGACCAAGAAGCAAGTTGGGGAGAAAAGGGTTTATTCAGCTTACACTTCCACATTGCTGTTCATCACCAAAGGAAATCCACACTAGAACCCAAGTAGGTCAGGAAGCAGGAGCTGATGAAGAGGCCATGGAGGGATGTTACTTACAGGCTTGCTTCCCCTGGCTTGCTCAGCTTGCTTTCTTATAGAACCCAGGTCTCCTAGCCCAGGGATGATTCCCCTTGATCACTAGTTGAGAAAATGCTTTACAGCTGAATCTCATGGAAGCACTTCCTCAACTGAAGCTCCTTTCTCTGTGATAACTCCAGCTTGTGTCAAGTTGACACAAAGCCAGCCAGTACAATTGACCCCTTGTCAACTTGACACACAAACACATCACTATTGAGCCCATACTTTCTTGTTCATCCCCAAGGTCTAAAGAACCTTAAGAGTCTGACAGTCTTTACAAATTCTTACATATTAAAGTTGCAATACCTTTAAAATATCCAGTTTCTTTTAAAAATCAAAATCTTTTTATAATTCAAAGTCTCTTAACTGTGGGTTCCACTTCTTCCTTCAAGAGGGAAAAATATCAGGGAACAGTCACAACCAAAAGCAAAATCAATCTCTAATCATTCAATGTCTGGAAATTCACTTACAAAAACTTTTGGGCTCCTCCAAGGGCTTGGGTCACTTCTCCAGCTCTACCTTGTGTAGCACACACCTTGTCTTCTAGGCTCCAGCTGCCTGTTTTCCACTGCTGCTGCTGTTCTTGGTGGTCATCTCATGGCACTGGCATCTCCAAAACACTACTGTCAGTCCTGGGGCACTAATTGCAACTGAGGCTGCACGTTCACCAATGGCCTTCATGGCCTTTCACAGTGCTGAGCCTCAGTTGCTCTCCATGACTCCTTTTCTTTCAAAATCAGTACCACCTGGGTGACTCTTACACATTACCAATCCAGCCATAGCATGAGGTACAACCTTGGCTATCTCTGGAACACAGCCTCTTTGTGCTCTTAGAAAACACTTCCCAGAAGATTGCACTTCAGTGATGCTGGTCTCTTCTTAATCACCACAATTTCTTAGCTCCAGCTGACTAGCATCAATAGTCCCAGTAATGCAAAGGTTTTGCTTTAGTAGTTCTGGTATCTTGTTAATCACAGCTAATTCATCATCCACAGCTAACCAAAATCACAGAATCTTCACAATTAAAACAGCTACAGCCCTGACAAGAGTTTAAATTTTCCCTCCGAAATTTCATTAGCCAAGCCTCCATCTTCTGCACTGTTCTCAGCATTATCTCCCAAGCTCCAACAGAACATCCCACAGAGCTCTTAACATCTCAATGTACCACCCCAAACCAATTTTAGGACATTTCTATTCCTTGTCCTTACCCTCAGCATGGGGAACACTGTTCATCCACTTCATCTCTGCCTCTGAGAGATATGCCTTGAAAATGAAATCTTAGGTTAGATGATCTTTCATCTGTGGTGTCTTTCACTCAGCACATGGTTTGGACACTCCTCCACAGGAAAATGATAATCACTACTTCATCCCTTCACATGGCCAGGTAATAATCTATAAGATGAATGTAGCACAGGCTGGTATCCCTTTGTCAGTTGATGTGTTCTGGGCACATTCCAAGTCTCTTCCAAGGCCATTATAGCTAAAGCTATAATCTATGGACATGCAGGTATGTTCACACGAATGCAGTGCACACAGAGGCCAGAAGACGGCATCAGCTCCCTTGGAACTGGAGTTGTCGGTGGTTCTGAGCCACCAGATGTGCGTTCTGGGAACAGAACTCAGGTCCTCTGCAAGAGTAGAATGCACTCTTAACCACTAGGCCATTTCTTTATTTCCTTCTTATTCTTTTCTTAAACCAGAGAATACAGTCCCCAAGATTTTCTTACCCATTTTTACCATGTCTTTGCAATATCAAAAGAATGAACCGCAGACCCTGGAGATGAAGGCCAAAGAAAATATTTGATAAGATGACTTTTCACTCACACATCACCATTGGCCAAACAGCATGATCTCCGGGCACACTTGCTGTGAGAAGAAAAAGACATGAGTACACTTAGGCATACTGTTTATAAGATGGAGAATCTCTCCTGTACAGTTTAATCACAACATCCTGGAACTGACAACGGCTTAATATGACACCTTGCAGGTTGTTAGCTGCCTGATAAATATTTGCTGATTGATTCAGAAAATGCCCACCAAGGTTCATTTCTGGAAGGTAAAATAGCAAAAAAATTCAGTGTTTAACAGTAGCTCTCCATTTTGTGTAAGCAGTTAAGCCCTCTGAGAAAATACAACAAACTAGCCTGAGAGGACCCCCAAGATACTTGTTGGCAGGTTTATTGGTCTTCCTTGGCTCAGAAGGTCCCAGTAGAAGCAGTTGCCTGAGGGCTTGGTTGGGGTTTGTGTTGTGTCTTTGTCCTTGTTTAGTGGACCGAGATCTGACCTTTCTAACACACAGGGAAGCAAGTCTCAAGTCTCTTCTAGCAAGCATCAGAGCCTTGTGGGCACATTTTCCTACAAGGTAGATTGGCCTGCATCCAGCATAGGCTAACTTCATCTCAGTCACTTCTTTGCACTCTGTTCCAAGCTGGTGTGGTTACATTTGGGCTGTTAACTTCACAGATTCCAACCACAAGGAAATCCAATTCTCCCTGTGGCCTTTCTTTGGACAAATTAGCCACCATATTGGGTCCCAGATGCTGCTAATGCTTTCTTGCCTGTGGTCTGAGGGCACTGAGGTGGCTTTCAATGGAAGCCATCTCTAATTAGGCAAATGATTATCTTTCTTAGAGTTTTCCCAGGGCTCAAGAAGACAATGGATTAGACAAGCATCTTACATGCCTGCCTGTAGTACCTGCTCTGTGGTCTGGCTCCCAGGGTCAGAGATGAACAGGACCTTCCAGCCAGGCTGGAAAACTCAACAGCCTCAGCCAGCTCATCTCCACTATCAGATGATTGATATCCTTAGTTTATTTTCCTATTCCCACGGTAAACCATTGATAAAGACAACCTAAGGGAGGAAGAAGGACTTATTCTGGCTCACAGTTTAAAGATAGGGTAACCACGGTGGGAAAATCCAAGCTGTAAGAATTTATACCAGTTGATCAGACCCAAATCAGAAATCAGAGAAGGATGAATGTACACTACAGTTCAGCCCAGGATCCCAGCCAGGCAACGGTGCCACCCACAGTCAGTGGGCCTGCCCACATCAACGAACACAAGATGATACCACAGAGATGCGAACAGGGCCTGTTGTCCACAGGATTCCAGATTCTATCAAGTTGACAGGTAACACTATAGCAATGATCAAAAATACTTTCTAGTTTAACTTTCAAAACATACATTCTCATGCATCTGTTTATCTATCAGGAATTCCGACTTTCAACTTTATTAAAGATTAGATGAAGGAATTCTGTGGCACACGGGTGAATCCCAGGACTCAGGAGGCTGAGGCAGAGAATTTGAGATTAGCTTGGTCTCCGTGGTGAGTTCCAGACCAGTAAGGGTTACTAAACAGGATCCTTTCTATAAACAAACAAACAAGATTATCATTATTTTCCCACAAAATGTTGAATGTCTTAGCAGATATCAATTTAAAAACATACTCAATATTTCAACATTTCCTTGTTGCTCAGTTGTCTTCCTTAGGAAAAGGAAAACAAGAGCTGAACAGACTGTTTATAGTGTGTGGATCTACACAAATGGAAAGATCCGATCAAAAGACCCATATAAATACAGATACACAGGTATCTGTACCCACAATGCAGTGGGGGTTAGGGACAGAAGAGTTGCCGGGGCGGCTGACAACCTAGCTCAAGGTTCAGTGAAAGATCCTGTCTCCAGAGCATGTCAGAAAAGATGATCCAGTAGGATACCTTACATGCCCTCTGTTCTCTGTGAGCCAATGGTGTACTCATGGGCACATGCACAGTCTGTGTGCACACACATGTGCACTGTGCACACGCACAAGAGAAAGAAACACAAAAATCTAAACATCAGGGGGGACAAAACAACCATAACAAAAATAATATCAATACCCTGAGTACCCAGCTGAACTCCAGCCCACAGGAAGCGATTAGGAGTCTGAAGCCAGCTTCTACTACAGAAAACAATAAACAAGAGACAATAAATCTTTTTTTTTTTTTTTTTTAAATTCCAAACAAGGCCACAGCCTCCGCTTATCCTCAGCATCACATTCCTCTGCTTTGGTTTCTTACTATCTGCTCCTGTCTGAAATACTAAATGGAAAATTCCAGCATAAAAGGAAAAAGATCCTTTTTTTCTTTCTTTTTTTTTTTTTTTTTTTTAAGTTGCACGCTGTTCCGTGCGGTATGCTCACACCTTGCACTGTGTGGTTTCACTCTCCCAGGGTGGACATCATTCCATTGTCAGTAAGATGCTGCTGAATCACCTTCACCACAACATAGTCCTGTTTATGACTTATTGCTGTTGATCGTGCTTATAGGGGGATGATATATGTAAGGTTGGGCAACACAGTGTCAGGTGTCTGTTAGAGGTCTCTGGTAGCAGGCCTTTGGATAAAAGTGGCCATGGGGACCTGTCCTGTTAGGCGATTACACTTCTGGAATTACTGCTGTCCAGTCAGCTCTGTTATCATGTAGCAATCTCCACTTTTCTTTCCCTTTCAACAATAATCCTCTTCATTTTTCTCCAGCGTTTGACCTGCCCCCTCTGGAGGGCATTTTCACTTTTTGTTTGTACAGCATTCTTTCCTTCTGGGAGATAAATGCTTCTCTCCTCCGCTGTGTACTCCAAGGGCACTTTCTTTTTCTTACCCAGGGACAGGCAATGATCCAATTGGCCAATCAGATCCCTTTCCAACACAACTGAGAAGGAATGGGGTTCTTTGCTTTCTGGTGAAAACATTCTCTGGCTTAAGCAAGTCCCCGACGGCTTTTTTCAATTGTGACCCAAAGCCTTGGTTTCTGTACTTATCCTGGGCTACGCCCCCACCATTATTATTTTGTCCTGGTTTTTGTGGTTGTTGGTTTTTGGTTTTTTTTTTTGTTTTTTGTTTTTTTTTTGATTTTGGAAATTTATTGCTGAATTTTTCATTAGAAAAAAATAATTTTTTTAAACATGGTATGAAGCTAGAGAGTTGAGTCTGCCGTGGAGAAGGGCTTGTTATACCGTCATAAGGACTAGAGTTCTAGGTCCCAGCGCCCTCATAATGAGCCAGACATCCACATAGAACCCAGAAGCCTAGCTGTAAGTGGGGCGGAGAGAGAATCATAGCAGCAGCTTGCTGGCTTTCCCCCCAACTGAGGACACCTAAGCTCCGGACTCAGAGAGAGACCCTGTCTCAAAAACAAGTGGGGAGGATAGGTGAGGACACATGAAACCCATGATAACTTCTATCTTTGTGTATGTGTGCCTGGGTGCATGTGTGTGCATGCTCTTGCACACACATACACACACACACACACACACACACACACGCACACACACACACACCTATCTCTATCAAGCATACACATAAACAAGCAAACCTTGTGAACCCAGTGGTATGCACCTGTAATTCCAGTTCCTGGGAGGTGGAGGCAGGAGGGTTAGAGTTCGAGGTCATCTTTTGCTACATATCTAACATGAGGCTAGCTTAGACTGCACAAAATTTTATCTCAAACTATCACAATACTACTACCAAAAACAACAACCACCACCAGGTGGGTTTTTTTTTGTTTTTTTTTTTTTGTTTTTTTTTAAGCTCAATCTAAAGGTTACCAGGGCCACAGATGAACCCAGGAAGTGCTTAGAAAATGAAACGCTGCAGAATATGAAGACAACTGGTGCTCAACTTTATGGGGTTAAAAAATCACTCTCTGGCTGTGAGGGTTTCTCTAGATTAGATTAGTGGGGCAGGAAGATCTGCCCACTGTGGGTAGCATCAGACCTTAGGCTGGAGTCCTGGGCTGAATAAAGAGGAAAGGGGGCCTGAAGAGCACCATTCATTGCTCTCTGCCTGTAGATGCAATGTGGCCAGCTGCCTCAACATCTTCCTCACCATGACGGACAGTACCCAGGAGCTGTGAGCCAAACAATAACCTTCCTGCCTCGCTTCATGTCACATATGTTATCTCGGCAATGAGAAAAGCAATACTGCAAAACTAGAAAATATAAAACAAAACCAAAACAGTAGGCCAGCCCAGGGTAAAGGATGGTGGGTATTAAGTTATTTGCAGTTATCTGCAAAGCTGGACAGCAACTTGAGGCTGTTGCTTATTATCAGGAAGGACATGCATTCTCTTGTTTCAAGTATGATGCTAAGAGGCAGATTTTTATTCTTTATAAAAGGAAATGTTTCCTGACAGCTGAGATGTACCAAAAATGAAGTAAGACTGTAAGAAACATACAGGTCATCTTTTGGTTACAGCACATATTTGATGTACAAAATAGCCGAATTCATTACAGTCTTTTCATATGTATGTGTAACTTAATTTGATCAGATTTTTCTCCATTACCTTTTCTTGTGGTGGATTTTGTCTAAGGCATGCATTGTGTTATTTGGGTTCCCAGAATTGCACGAGAACCTGTATGTAAGATGCTGAGGGTCCCTGACCCCAGTTGGTTCTTCTTGGTAAATAAAGTTGGCAGCAGCTAATGGCTGGGCAGTGAGACAGAGGCAGGACTTTAGGATTTGTGGGAAGGGGGACAAAAAGAAGAGTCGCCATGCTGGAAAAAGGTCAGGCCTGAGAACCGCAGAAGTGAGAGCACGCCAATCATGTAGGAGCCGGGGAAGAAAAGCCCTCCCCCATTGAGTCTAGGGTAGCAAAGATGGAATATAGATTTTAGTAAGTAATAGCTCTGGAGTATTACAAGCATTAGCAACACAGAAGTTTGGAAGTGGCTCAGCTATTAAGCTGATTAAGGCATATTAAAGAAAAGGGTGTGTGTGTGTGTTTGTGTGTGTGTGTGTGTGTGTGTGTGTGTGTGTGTGTGTGTGTGTGTGTGTGTTTCATTAGAGAATACAGATCATTGGGACAGGTAACAAAGAACTTGCCCACTGCCAACAGGGCAATGTGAGTAGTGCTAATAATTACATCAACAACATTTTCTTGCTTCCCAACCCCCACTGGCTCCTTTTCCTTCCCCACATTTATTCTTATGTCTCTTGTGTGTTTGTTTACTTATTTATTTAAATGGAGTCTCTCTGTACAGCTCAGGCAACCTTGAGCTTCTGACCAGACCCCACTTTCTTTCTTCATTCATTCTAGAACCCTAGCCAAGGGAATGGTGCTACCTATAGTGGGCAAGTCCCACCTCATCAACCTAACCTAATCACAGCCTCCCAAGTGTTAGCATTATAGGCATATATTTTTAAAAATTTAGAGTCTTCATATGGAGAAAATACTTGACATTTGTCTCTATGAATCTGTTTCATTGCTTAACACCCACTTCTCTGCCAAAGGTGTGATTTTAATCTTCAATGTGACTGAATAAAACTTCATTGTGTATACATAATATACTTTTTTGTCTGCTCACTTGTTTGTAGGCACCTAGGCTGATTCTACAACTTGGCTGTTATGAAGAGAACTGCAATAAATATGGGTAGGCAGACTTCTTAATTGTTGGTTACTGTTGAATGTGTGTGTGTGTGTGTGTGTGAGAGAGAGAGAGAGAGAGAGAGAGAGAGAGAGAGAGAGAGAGAGAGAGAGAGAGAGAGAGAGAGAGAGAGAGAGAGAGGAAGGAAGGAAGGAAGGAAGGAAGGAAGGAAGGAAGGAAGAGAGTGTAAATACATGTCATGTGTGTGCAGGCACCTGAACATGCCAGAAGAGGGTTCTGGGACCTGAACTTGAGTCCTCTGAAAGGGTGACAAGCTCTCTTATACACTGAGCCATTTCTCCCGCCCGATATTTGGCTTTTTGAAGAATCTCCATTACTAACTTCTGTATAGTTTGGCTAATTTAAAGTCCCAGCATTAGCACCTAACAAATTTCCTCTCTCCATATTCTATACCATCTCCATGTGTTTTTCTTTCTTTTTTTTTTTTATGACAGATATTCAGCCCAAGCTAAGAGGGAATCTCAGCATAGTTTTGGTTTGCACTTCCCTGGTGGCTAAATATGTTGAATATTTTTTCAGGTATATATTGGCCACTTGTACTTCACTTTTTAGGGAGTGTCTTACTGTTTCAAGAGACACCATGACCAGTATAACTCTTATATTAAAAGTGCATTTAAATGGGGACTTGGTTACAGTTTTAGAGGCCTAGTCCATTATCATCATGACAGGAAGCAGACAAGCATGATGCTAGAGAAGGAGCTGAGAGGTTTACATCTTGATCTGCTGACAGCAGGCAGAAAGACAAAGACATTGGACCTACCATGGGCATTTGAAACTTGAAGCACATCTCCAGTGACATACCTCCTCCAACAAGGCCACACCTACTCTGAGAAGATCAAGTCTCCTAATCCTTCCCAAACAGTTCCACTAACTGGGGACCAAGCATTTAAGCATATAAGCCCATGAGTTATCTCATTCAAGTTACCGCAGGAAACGTATGTTTGGGAAATTTTCCATTTATTGGTTGTTCTATTTGTTCTTTTCTTGCTTGAGGTTATATATATATATATATATATATATATATATATATATATTCTGGACATTAATTCCCTGTTCAGCGAGTAACTGATAAATAAAGATTTTCTAACATTCTGTATGATGCTTCTTCACTCTGCCCTTTCTTTTGTGGTGCAAAAGATTTTAGTGTCCTAAAATCTAGTCCTTGAAATTATCTCTTGAGCTGTTGAAGCCTTGTTTAGAAATTCCTTTCCTAGACCTCTACTTTGAAATGTTTACCTTATTTTTTTCTAGTAGTTTCAAGTCTTATATTTATGTCTTTGTCTGTACCAACTGATTTTTGTAAAGGGTGAGAAACAGGGATCCAGCTTCATTCTTCTACATGTGGACATCCTGATTCTCCCAGCTTTATTTGTTGAAGAATATCTGGTTGTTGGGTATACATTTTTTCACTTTTGTCCAGTATCAGATGTCCCTAGAAGCACAGTGTTACTTCTGGGTCCTGGGACCTCTACTCTCTTGCATTGTTTTATACCCATGCCATGCTGCTCTTGTTACTATGATTTTGCAGTATAATTTGAAATTAGGTGTTGGGGTACCTTCTATAATGGTTTGTATATGCTTGGCCCAGGGAGTGGCATTACTGTAGAAGTGGAGAAGGTGTGGCCTTGATGAAATAGGTGTGCTACTATGGGTGTGTTCTTAACTAAGATCCTCATCCTAGATCACTGGAAGTCAGTATTCTGCTAGCAGCCTTCAGATGAAGATCTCAGCACACCTTACATCATACCTGCCTGGATGCTGCCATATTCCCACCTTGATGATAATGGACTGAACCTCTAAACCTATAAGCCTTCCCCAATTAAATATTGTCCTTATAAGAGTTTCCTTGGTCATGGTGTCTGTTCACAACAGTAAAACCCTAACTATAACACCTCCGACACTATTATTTTGCTTGGGATTGCTTTGTTTATTACGTATATTTTTTGTATTTCTATTGGAATTTTAAGATTTTTGGTTTTTGTCTATTTTTTAAATCTGTGAAGAAAATCATTAGAATTTTGATGGGAATTCTTGGAAACTATAAAATCATTTTTATCAATCTGACAATTTTCAAGGATTTATTTAATTCATGAACATGAGGAAAAGCCTGTATAGTTTAAATTGTAGATGTTTTCCATATCCTTGCTTAAGTTTCTTCAAGGGATTGTGAATAGAAGTGTTTTCCTGGTTTATTTCTTGGAATGTTAGTTCATGGTACATGGAGACACTGGTAAGTTTTGTATGATGATTTTCTAACTTTTATGAAAGTGATTTTCAGACCTATGAGATTTCTGGTGGAGTTTTAGGCTCATATTATGTGTAGATGACAGTGGTTTGACTCCCTCCTTTGTTACTTTTATCCCCTTTCTTTCTTTTATTTTTTCTTTAATCTTAATGCTCTGAATACTTTGAATAAAATGGTTTCATTTTTCTCCCTATTGAAAATAGTGTTATAAATATGCTTGCCATATACAGATTTTATTCTATTGAGATACAACCTATTCCTATTACTTCAGTTGCCTCAGTGAAAGCAGCTCAGGGGGCTGAGCCATCCCCAGGGTCAGACTCAGAGCTTTCACCCTCAGACATCTTCAGACACAAAAGGGCTTGCTTTCCAGCACAGAGGATAGGGTCATCACATGCCAGACCCTAAATAGCCATAATTCACTGTTGTTCAAACCTCTCAGCAGTTTGCATCTAACCCTCCCCCTCTCTGTGACTGCCTCTCCTGTCTGTGTCCCACCCAGACACTGTGGCAGAGTGCTCCGAGGCTCTCTGATTTGTGCTTTTCCTTGTTTTCAGGTCCCCAGGGTAGATCTCATACAACAGGCACCCTGTCAACATGGTGCCTGGCTACAGCTCTCCAAGATATGGGGAGCAGTGCATTTCTCTAATGCTGACCTGCAATTCAGGAGGGTCACCATTACCTTAAATACCTACACTGGACTTAAGGCCTTTGAGAAATAGGGTTTCTCTAATCTCTCTCTCTCTCTCTCTCTCTCTCTCTCTCTCTCTCTCTCTCTCTCTCTCTCTCTCTTTCCCTTCCTCCCTGCTTCTCTCCCTCCCTCCATCCTTTTGTAGATTGAACCTGGGGGCTTGTTTATACTAGGCAAGGGTTCTACCACTGAAATGTTATGCCCCCTCCTCCCAGGTTACCTTTCTAAATAAAAGATTTGACCTCAACCACAGTGTTGAAACAGAGAGAAAGTTGGGAATATTGTAGTGAAAGAACAAAGAAAGAAGGCTGCATTTGAGACAGCAAAATTCTACATCCCACCTGCAGTCACCCAGGTCTTATGTCCTAGGTTTCATGCATTTTCCTGATTCTCTGTGTAAATTTCATTTGCTAGAATAGAAAAGGTAACTGGAAAAGAATACACTGGTTACTGATGTAGCAACTGAGGAATGTGCTTCCTTGAATCATGGTTCTCTTCTATGACAAATAATTTAGAAACAAATTGTCACAGAAACTTCTAGGCTTTCCTCATAGGAATTATACTAAGTCACAGAAGATATTCTAAAGCTGAAAAGATGAGAAACCACAACTCCTAGACTTCCACAGGTCTTTCTAGACTTTTCCAGGTAACAGAATTGACGGAGCAGGAGAGGTTCAAGGGGGAGGGGCATGGATTCTGTAGGGATCTGTGAAGCTTAGGGAAAAATGAAAATGTAGATGCCAACCTTCAAAACTATTAATAATTTCAACACATTAGCACAATAACATGGGTTCATGCCTGTCCTTCTATGAGCAAGGCTTTGAGCACTGCACAGATTGGACACTCAGAGAGCCAGTCATGGATAGATGGCAACACAGCATCCTCAGTGGGACCTACTTAAAATGGCAGGTTCACTCTGGGGATGTAGGTCAGTGGTAGCGCGTAAGCTTATTGTTCATGAGCATCTTGGATTCTCCACAGCATAGATGGATGGATGGATGGATGGATGGATGGATGAGTGGGTGGATGGATGGATGAGTGGGTGGATGGATGGTGAATGGATGGATGGATGGATGGGTGGATGGATGGATGGATGGATGGATGGATAGATGAGTGGGTGGATGGATGGATGGATGGATGGATGGATGGATGGATGGATGAGTGGGTGGATGGATGGATGGATGGATGGATGGATGGATGGATGGATGGATGAGTGGGTGGATGGATGGATGGATGGATGGATGGATGGATGGATGAGTGGGTGGATGGATGGATGGATGGATGGATGGATGAGTGGGTGGATGGATGGATGGATGGATGGGTGGATGGATGGATGGATGGATGGATGGATGGTGAATGGATGGATGGGTGGATGGATGGATGGATGGATGGATGGACAGATAACACAGAACTAAAGCACAAGGGAGTATCTGGGTCTCTTTTCAGAGCTTTATTTCACCTATCACAGGAACTGGGGGTTGAGTTCAGTGCTTAGCCTATAAGGTCCTAGAACCACAAAAATAAATAAGTCAATAAATAAATAAAGCCAAAGCTTCATGAACCGTGTACAGACTAAATGTTTGCTGAACTGTAAGTAAATATTCTGGGCATAAATAAATGCTCAATAATCTTATGTTTCTTCGAATCCTTCAAATTTATACTTTTGTGGCCTTAGCTCATCCCAACAATCTGTTTCTAAGAGGCCATCATCTACAGAGGAAACCTGCCTGTACTAGTTAAACATCCGTTCTTCCCTCATCTGTGAGATGTGTCCATTTACCCTCTCCCCTGAGATCGGAGTCAATGAAGCACTTCTCCCTTCAGATTTACCTAGCAACTACTTGGGAATGCTTGAAGAACATTTGGTAGGTATACCACACTGTGGAATTTACTAGAAGACACAGGCAGCAGGGTTTCAGCTGAGCATGGCTGGGAGTGTGGGTGTGGAGTCACTGAAGGAAGGGACTGTCAAAAGATGTGGCTGCATAAAGATTACAATGCAGTAAGGAGCTGGGTGTGCAGGGAGTGTCAGGGGTCTCTGGGAGCAGAGACTCAGGGGCTCATATGAACTGGGGCTTGGAACCAGCAAGGGGCATGACAAATTTGAGAAGGGTCTTTCTCTGAGCTGGGAACAAGAAGCCATTTGAAAGAGAGGAGAGCAAACAGCTGAACTGCCCTTTAAGAATCGAAGTCACAACACTAACAAGCAACAGCTGTTATCACAGTCATATTATTATTGTGTAGTAATTTGCATACCAGTTCTTAATTTTAGAAAAGTAACTGGCAGCCATGTGTAGCATGTCTAGTCCTGGGAGCCTCTCTGGAATGGTCCCGTCTGACTCTCAAGGTATATTTCCAGTGTTTAGGTCTTCTGGAATTTCCCAAGCAGAGGCATTATGCTCCATTCACTAACTTCATTCTAGTGGAATTTTCCTTACCCTTACAAGGGTAATTTTCCTTACCCTTGCCAGTTTTACTCTCTGTTGTTGCAATAAAAGGCCATGACCAAAAGCCTTGAGGAGAATAAGGGTCAATAAACCCTTAAATGTCTGCATTAGTCAGGGTTCACTGGAGGGACAGAATATATATATATATATATATATATATATATATATATATATATATACATTCTATATATATATAGAATGAACACACATATACATACATATATACATTCATACATACAAACATATAATTACATACACAATACACACACACACATATCCAAATAATCCAACAATGGCCATCTATTAGTGAAAAGTCCAAGAACCCAGTAGTTGATTAGTCCACAAAGCTGGATGTCTCAGCTGGTCTTCAGTATTTGCCAAATCCCTAAGAAGTATAGGCTCTGCCAGTGAAGGAACGGACTTGCCAGTCAGAGCAAGAGCAGGCAGGCAGGCAGAGAGCCAAAGCAACCTTCTCCCATGGCCTTTGTACAGGCAGCCAGAAGGTGTGGTCCAGAATAAAGCTGGATCTTCCTACCTGGGAAGATGCAGTTTAGAAGTAGATCATCCACCTGAATGATTTAATAAAGGAAAAGTCCCTCCCAGGTGTGTAGCAGTGAATAGTTAATCTGCTCGGAGCCCACAGCAGGTCATGTGAGCTGTGCGCCCACCAAAGAGCTCTGGATTCACGATTGAAACTCTCACACACACACTCTTTATATTTTTTTATATACCTTTATTATTAGCTCAATGGCTGGGCACTTCCAAACCTCCCTTCAGCTAGCACACACTCTCCTCTGGTATTCTTAATATCTGCTAAATCTGTATTTTATCTCTGCTACACACAGGGAGTGGCCCCTGGGACCACTATCCCAAATTCTTACATGTCAGAGGTCCTTTAATTCTGATCTTTCTGCTTCCCCATCATGGTTATGGCGATTCTGGTTCCCTGAATCAAAAACTCCTGCCTCTTTCCCCCTTCCCACTCATTAGTTGATGGCTCTTTATTGATTAATCAAAACCCAATTGGTAACAGGGACCCTCAGCATTTGGACATGCAAATTCATGTGTGATTTTTGGGGAGCTGAATTCAGACAAAGCATTAAAACCAATCCCCAACACAGGTGTATTCAGTTGCTTTGGTATTAGTTAATTCCAGATGTAAAACTGACAGCCAAGAACAGCCAACACATGTGTCCCAGTTCCAGACAATCACAGAAAGAAGTCAGGACAGGAACTCAAGTAGGAGAGGTCACTGAGGAACACTGCTTACTGGCTTTCCCCTAATGGCTTACTTAAGCTTCTTACTTACATGACCCAGGACCACCTGCCTAAGAGTGGCACTGCCCAAGGTGGGCTGGGCTCTCCCATCAATCATTATTCAAGACAATACTCCACAGACTTGCTTATAGGCTAACCTGGTGGTGGAGTTATTCTCCTAATTGAAGTGGCCTCTTTCCAAATGACACTGACTTGTGTCAAGATGATAAAACCCTAGCCAGTACAATCCTGTTACAAAAGGCTTCAAATATTATGTCAAACTGTTTATTGGTATCATATAGAAATAGAATTGATTTTTTTTTTTTTTTGGATGTTAACATTGTATCCTGTGACCTTGCTGAGTTAAATTCACTTACTTCCAGCAAGGTGAGCTTTGGGATTGAGGTAAAGAAGCCATTTCCCACATACATTACCACGCTGGCCTTGAATGAGGGCACCTTTCCACCTTTTCGATCTGTAAGCCTCTCTCTTGGTTTTATTCACTGATTAGTGGTAAATAAAACATAGCAGCAGCTGCTCTCTCTGTTTCTGATGGAGGCTTGAGGAAAGCACTCCATCTTTATGGTGAAATACGGCATCAGGCTGTGCTCCTTGGGGTTTTGCAGTCATGACAAATACCTGAGAGTCCTTTAAATTGTTTCTTAAGGGAAGGAAAGATTCTTTTAAATTTTTTTTTATGAATTCTAATAATGTGTTTGGTTGATAATGTTGTTCTTCCTATGAGGTAGCAAACCTTTTCAACTCCTTCAGTCCTTTCTGTAGCACCTTCACTGGGGTCCCCGTGTTCAGTCCTACGATTAGCTGCAAGCATGTATGATTCTGGCAGAGCCTCTGAGGAGATATCCATATCTGATTCCTGCCAGTAAGTACTTCTTGGCATCCTAGGTTTTCTATCTCCAGGACTGTCTTCTTTTGTGATTTCTTTATTGTTTCTATTTCCATTTTCAATTCCTTCACCTGTTTGGTTTGTGTTTTCCTGTAGCTCTTTGAGTGATTTTTGTGTTTCCTCTTTAAAGGCTTCTACTTGTACGAGTGTTCTGGTTCTTCAGTAATTGTTTAAGGAAGTTATTCATGTGCTTCTCGAGGACCTCCATCATCGCCATGAAGTATGATTTTAAGTCCATATCTTGTTTTTCTGGAGTGTTGGGATATTCACTGCTTGCTGTGGTGGGAAAACTGGGTTCTGATGTTGCCAGGTTGTGCTGGTTTCCATTGCTTAGGTTCTTGCGTTTGCCTCTTGCCCTCTTGTTATCTGTGCTGCCAGGTGATCTTGTTATCTCTGACTGCAGCTTATCTCTCCTGTGGGTCTGTGGGCCCACGGGCTCAGGAGGGATATTGCTCCTGGGTGTTCAGCTCTCTGTGGGCAGACCCCGAGTCCTGATGGCGGTGACCCTGCTCTGTCTCTGGGTGGGAACAGACCATTCCTAGAGAGCACCACCCTACCTGAACTTTGGATTTTTCACCTGAGTTGGAACTGTAAGACTATAGGGAATTAGATTGGATTAAAGTTGGATTAAAGGCATTCTGCATATGAAATAACTGTGAATCTATGTGGGTCAGGGGTGAAATACCTTGATTTGAATGGGAACTATTCCTCACATTGATAGTACTGTTTGGGGAAGGTTGTGAAAACTCTAGAAAGTAGAGCTTCACTGTGGGTAGTAGGTTACCAGGAAGGCCTTGTGACCAATTTTGCCCCTGAGTTTCTACAACGTCCTGGTCTGATGAAATGTAAGCAAGACATTGCATTCTTCTAGCACCACAGAGTTCCCTACACATCTCCCATCTCTATGACTTATCCACCCTCAGAACACTAGCCAAAGTAAAACCAGAGTCCTTTGAGTTCCTTTGAGTATTTTATCACAGTGCTGAGAAAAATAACTAGTACAGACCCACTGAACAGTGTCCCCATGATGGTGGGTTTTAACTGCCAACTTGACAAAACTAGAATCCCTTGGGAAGAGGATCTCCATGAGAGATTGCCTAGATCAATCAGGTTGCCTGTGGGCATGTCTGTGGGGGGTTGTCTTGATCATTTTAAGTGATTGGCATGACTCAGCTTAAATATGGGCACCATCATTCTCTGGATTCAGGTCCTTCATTGTATAAGAGTAGAGCAGGGTAGCTGAGCACCAAGCATGTTCTTGAGTATGGAGTGATATGGCTAACTCCCACCTTGACTTTCCTGCTATGATGTAATCTGAACAGTTCCTGATGGCTTTTTACAGTTACAGCTATCTATTATTTGACCCTGTGGAATTTGAGATTGGGGAAAGTGTAGTTCTCTTTTGAGTTAGGCCTCCACTGGGTAGCCAATGAACCAATGTATAATCACAGAAGCAAACCACTTATAAATATAAAAACCAGTGCTAGAAGAAAGAAAAACTAAAGCCAGTTCTTCTGGGATGGCCTTCTGGACAGGAGTTATGAACAGTTGTGGGCTGCCATGTGGGTGCTGGGAATCAAACCCTGGTCCTCTGGAAGAGCAGTGCATGCTGTTGGCTGTGGAGACATTTCTTCAGCTCTGGGAAAGGCTCTACAGCAGGAGTGAAAGGCAGCAGCTGTTTTGTTTGTCTTTCCCATTTAAGTTAAGCATACTTAATTGCTCTGTAGAACTAAACATTAACTTTGAAAACTCAGTTATTTTGGGCTTCTCCATAAGTCCCAGTTTCAGAATCTATTAATTCTTTCTCAGATGTCATTGCCTAATATTTTAAAACAGGAAGGGGAAGATAGCTTTTCCCCCTCACAATATAAAACTGCCTTTGCTATGCAGTTATCACTGTGTCAGAAAGATAAATTGCACATCACCCTCTGGTGTCCTATTGTTATGAAATGACAGAGTTAATGCAATTTATTCTGTACCCTTGTTCCATCACTAATGTGTCACTCAGAATCAGGCTCTAATTTTACAAAATGATTTAATTTTTGTTCTGGATTTTTTTAAAAAAAAAATATCATTCCTGCCAATTTGCTTAAAAAAAAAAAAACAGCTTAGTGAGAAGTTAAATTTTAATTTCCTAAATTGTTTCAGTTTAGAGAGGAAAATAATTTGTTTTATAGTGAGAGGAATATATATGTATATATACATATATATTTCAGACTGTCTGTCTATCTGTCTATCTATCTACCTATCTATCTATCTATCTATCCATTTATCTATCTACCTGTCTATCTTATTAAAGGTCACCCAACCCATCCTATTTGGCACCCAGGTAAACTGAGGTCACAAGAAAGGCTAGAATGACATCAGCAGGCCAGAGATGCCATGACCTCATCCTTTTGAGGTGCTTTGGATCCGGACTCAAGTCGTCACCAAGCCAGCATCCTGTCCTTTGTGCCACATGCTATAGCTGTCTAATTTGCATATTTCTTTAGTCAACAAACCCTGATGTGCTTCTTTTTCGAGTGTAGATTGAACAAGTCTCACTTCTCATCTTAAAGAAGAGATTACAAAGGCTCTTGTAGGACCTGGCCCATTGCTCAAGTGTAGTAGCTCCCGACACTCCCTGTGCTCAGGACAGACTGAGGCGTGGTGGCCATTACATACCCTCCAGCCCCAGAGGAAGGAGACAGCAGCTTTTTTAGAATAATGAGTAATTATCCACAGAATACTCTCCTTTGTACAAAACAAAACTGGTGTTTGTGTGGGCCATTTTCCACGATGAACAGTCAATAAACAGTTTGGAACCAAAGATCGTCTCTCTCATCAAGGACAGCTGTGGGTAACATGGAGGAAGCCTGCATCTACAGAACCTTGAGATAAGTCTCCTACAGAAGGCTCTTCCATGTTTCTGGACGATCGATATTAAGCTGAGGACAATTGCTGATGAGTTAAGCTGGAGTTCCCTGTTCCCCGAGCCCCAGGTCATTCTCAGCCCAAGCCCCCCCCCCCACTCTGAACTCCAAGTGGTTTTCAATAGCAACTATCCAGTCGCTGGTGAGCTTGGGAACCCCAGCTTCGGACTCAGTCTGTGTGTTTCTCCTACCATCTGAGTGGTGCATTGGCGATTCCTGCAAGAATAGGTAACTGGATGGCAAGCATAGGGTAAATGCAGTGTCTTCCATTTCGCCTGCCTGAGTCACTTTCCCACACCCCAGAGGGTAGAGTTACTAAACCCCAATGGAGAGGTGGAACATGGGACCACAGGTACCGGCTGGTAGCTGCCAACCTGGTATCTTTACTAAGAATGAATTAGTGAGTTTTCAAAATCTCTTCAGCTTCCTAGCCTCCCGCACCCTTGCCAGTTTTCTGACACTGGAACATGGGCTTCATACTTGGTCACTCATATTTGGCTCTGGACTATATCACCTTTTATTCCCTGTAAGGTGAGAGCCCTATTTACATGTCAAAAGGAAATACCGAAGCTGTGTTTATAAAGCACCTTGACCATGGTGTAGAACTTGTAGACAGGCAAATGCCCAGATCAATGGAGAATTGGCGTTCTTGGAGAAGCACCTGTCTTCTAGCACTGTCGGTGACTCTAGACCCTGAGCAACCTAAAGACCCAGTTCTGATTCCTGGAGGGCCTGATTCCTAGACAGCCTCATTTTACTGTCCCTTCCCAGAGTTTCATGAATACCAGTGAACATCTCCCAGAGCTCAAACCAAGACTCCTGGGGCTCTTTCTTTCTGCCTGAGAAGGGTTTGTATTGTCTTCAACTGATGTTTGTTCTGAACCAAACTGATCTGCAGCTCAGAACCTCTTTCTTAGGTCCTTCCTTACTTCTTGTCTTGGTCAGGGTTTCTATTCCTGCACAAAACATCATGACCAAGAAGCAAGCTGGGGAGGAAAGGGTTTATTCAGCTTACACTTCCACACTGATGTTCATCACCAAAAGAAGTCAGGACTGGAACTCAAGCAGGTCAGGAAACAGGAGCTGATGCAGAGGCCAAGGAGGGATGCTATTTACTGGCTTGCTCCCCTGGCTTGCTCAGCTTGCTTTCTTATAGAACCCAGGTCTACCAGCCCAGGGATGGCACCACCCACAATGGGTCCTGCCACTCTTGATCACTAGTTGAGAAAATGCTTTACAACTGGATCTTATGAAGGCATTTCCTCAAGGGAGGATCATTTCTTTGTGATAACTCCAGCTTGTGTCAAGTTAACACACAAAACCAGCCAGGACACTTCTGTTCTCCCTCCCTCCCTCCCCTCTCTCTCCTTCCTTCCCTGTTTATTCACTCTTTTTTTTCCTCCCTTTTCCCCTCTCTTTTCTTTGTTGTGTTCCTCCCCCACCTTTTTAAACACAGTTTTTCACTATGCAGTTCAGGTTGGCCTTGAAGCCATAATGTTCCTGTCCCAGCATCTCAAATTCTGGGATTACAGGTATGTGCCACCACACATAGCTGATAACCTATCTTTCAGACCAACCACTCCTACCCATTGGTACAGCTCTCAGGAAGATACCCATGAGCCCAGCCCTTTACTATCTTTGTGCAGGTCTCTCCTTCCTACCCATGCTCTGTTTGGGCCTCATTCTTAAGATGCCCCTTTCTTCTAATTCATCTGGGGGTGGGAGTGGGGGAGCAGGAACATTTAACTCTAAAATAGATCTGATGCACCTTTTGATTTGGTTTCAGTGAGGTAGTAGGTGTTTCAGTGGTTGCTTAGGACGTTTGAACTAACACCATCAAATTTGTTTGCCTTCTTGTGGAAGTAAGTAGGATATATTCCCCTAAAATATAAGCTGACTTATTACCAGAGGCAAGTAATGTTTCTAGCCAGTGGTAGTTTGAATATGCTTGGCCCAGGGAGTGGCACTATTAGAAATTGTGGCCTTGTTGGAGTAGGTGTGTTGGATTTTGTGTGTCACTGTGGGTGTGGGCTTTAAGACACTCATCCTAGCTAAATGAATGTCCTTCTTCTCCTAGTAGCCCTCAGATGAATGTGTAGAACTCTTAGCTACTCCTGCACCATGCCTGCCTAGATGCTGCCATGTTCCTGCCTTGATGATAATGGACTGAGCCTCTGAACCTGTGAGCCTGCCCCAATTAAATGCTGTCCTTATAAGAATTGTCTTGGTCATGCTGTCTGTTCACAGCAGTAAAACCCTAAGATACAGCCCTTTCTCATGAGTCACCATATCCCAGACCCAGAGGTTCCCAAAGGCCCATGGATTACTTCCTAAGGTAGTACAATTAGGAAGCAATGGAGCTTAGAGGGGGATGGAGCCTAGTTGGAGGATTTTATGTCATTTGAGATATGCCCTTGAAGGGAACAATATCCAGTCTCCTACTTGCTGGCTTCCTGGCCATGATGTGGCTTTGTTCTGCCACCTGTTCCCACCACCATGGCCTGTGGACTCTGTAAGCCCAAAGCAGTGGGTCCAATACAGATCAAGGATTGACATTTCCGAGACTGTAAGCTAAGGCACCTTGCAGCTTTGAGAGCGGATTGTATTGGGTTTCTTATATTAATGGAGGCTGGGTAGATGGTCTAAAGGATAAGAAAACATGGAAACAAAAGGAATGCAAGCAAAACTAGGAGACATCCACAAGCCCGGAGCCATGTCAACATATAGGAATGCAGAACTCAGAAGGGGGAGGAGCCCAAGTTCAAGGGTAATTTGGGTCATATAACTGCAGCCTCCAAACAAAGAAAAGGAAGCCCCCTACAAATGAACACACAGATCTTCCCCCACACTCTGTCTGTCCCAGTCTCTTCTGTTTCTTTCTGTCACTGCACACCCCCACAATGTGTGTGCTCATGCGCACCTTTGAGCATTTATTTAGTGTATGCACCAGTGCAGGAGTGTGTGCGCATGCTTATGAAGTGGTCAGAGGTCAACATCTAATATCTTGCTAATATCGTTCTCTGCCTTATTTTCCAAGACCAGGTCTAAACCTAGAATTCACCAATTCAGCTAGCCTGTCTTGCTAATTCACCCTCTGTCTGGCCCTAGCACCGGGCTTGCCTGTGCATACTGCCATGCCTGGCTCTTTGTCTGGGTGCTGAGGATAAGCTCAGATCCTCCAGCTTGCACAACAAGCCCTTTGCCTATTGAGCCATATCTCTAGCTCTCCCCAACCCCCACCCCCACAAATGGATTCTTAATGGGCCACTCTGGAAGCTCTGTCTGGGAGTTACCTTGTATACATTTACATAAATTAACGTAAATTTACATGTATATAAATGCTTCCTGCCACTTATTTCCTTTGAGGGCAAAGTTTTTCTCTCCTTGAGATCTCAGTGGCATAGCATTGGGCTTTACACCTGGTGGGATCTCCATAAGTATCCGCAGGCCCTCTGATGCCCTTGGTGCCTTTGCCACCCTAGGTCTGAGGTAGTCTCAGGTCTCTTCATCCTTCCATGGAAAGCCCTAACATACATATGTCTATATCCCTTTCCAATTCAACTCCGTGGAAAGAAATAAATGCTACTCTAGGGTTATTTAGCACTTATAAAATTAGCCAGTTTTCTTGGCTTTATCCCTTAATTAAATGCACAGATATAAGAGCCTTTGATGGATTCTTCTTGTCTGAGAGTTTCTGTCATGGGCTGGAGAGATGGCTTAGTGGTTAACAGCACTGGCTGCTCTTCCTGAGGACCTGGGTTCAATTCCCAGCTCCCACATGGCAGTGTACAACTGCCTCTAACTCTGGGGATCTGACACCCTCCCACAACACACATGGAAGCAAAAACCACACCAGTGCACGAGAGGTGGGGGGGGAGGGGGGGAGACAGAGCACTCAGTCTGAGAGTTTTTATCAATCATATTTCCTAAGCACAGAATGACCTCTTTGGTGAGGTAAAACTCTGCCTACATAGCTTTAGTGAGATAGATAGAAGTCTAAGCTGCTAGCTGGCATTTCCCCAAGAATTATAAAGGTATACACTGCTGCTGTTGAGCAACACCTAAGTGCTGACCTCAGCTGCCAGGTTCAAAAGGCTCATGGTTCCAACAAACAGCAAGTGCTTCCTTTAAGAAGAGGACTAGGAAAGAAAGTATTTTTGCCATCACAAAGAGGCTCAGGACAAGGGTGTGCTTGGAAGGAGCCAAACAGTGAGGATCCACTTGAGTTAGCAAGCTCTGTGCATGCTTGTGGAAGAAGAGAGAAGTGCAATAGACTACTGTGGAAGTTTGAATGTGGTTGGCCCATGGGATGTGGCACTATCAGGAGGTGTGGCATTATTGGAGTAGGTTTTGCATGATTAGAGTAAATATGTCACTGTGGGGGTGGTCTCTGAGGTTTCTATGCTCAAGCTCCACCCAGTATGGAAAGAGAGCCTTCTCCTAGCTGTTTGTGGAAGAGAGTTTCCTTCTGGCTGCTTTTGGTTCAAGATGGAGGACACTCAGCTTCTTCTAGAGATGCTTGTCTGCCTGGACACTGCCATGCTTCCTGCCATGATGGTAATGGATTGAACCTCTGAAACTATAAGACAGCCCAATTAAATGTTGTCCTTTATAAGACTTGCCTTGGTCATGGCATCTTTTCACAGCAATAAAACCCAAACTAAGACAGCTACCTATGATGCTCTTACTAAATATGATCATTGGCTCTACAGTGCAATCAACTGATGAGCAGGTGTCCTTGTAGAGTGTGGAGGTTGTGGGGGCAAATTTGTAGCGCTGTCTAATTTTCGTGACTATTTCTTCCTTTTTCCATTCTTCCTTTCAAGATAGACACAGTGGTTTTATTTTAGATGTTTTGCCTGAATATGTGTGTTTACCATGTTCATGCCTTGGGCCTACAGAGGCCAGAGAACCATGAGAGATGACTCCCCAGACCACATACATTTGTGAGTCACCATGTGAGTATTGAGACTTGAACCTAGATCCTCTGAAGGTACAGTCAGTGCTTTTAACTCCTGAGCCATTTCTTCAGCATCTGCCATGTTTTATTTATTTTGATAGTGATTTTATGGACACTTCTAAAGATAACCTCTGCTTCGTCAAATTGCCTGCAAACATTGAATTGAAATCCCCATGGTCTATCTGGATTGAGTTCACCAGCCATCTTGATGCCTGTAATTATAAGTACCCTTTGGTTTCCTCTGTTTTCCAGGGTTTATATGATTGTTCCTTACATATCAGATATAACAAGATAGCCTTCATCCATCAGACCTGAGCATTCTTGCTATAGTGGTTTGAAAAAGAATTGTTCCTATAGGCTCAAGTATTTGAATGCTTAGTCATCAGGAAGTGGCACTACTTGAGAAGGATTTGGAGGTGTGGCCTTGTTGGAGGAAGTATGTCACCAGGGATGGGTTTTGAGGTTTCAAAAGTTCAAGCAAGGCCCAGTGTGTCTTTTTTTTCTTCCTGTTTGTTTCCTGTGGGTCCAGATATAGAACTTTTGGCTGCTTCTACAGCACTATGTCTACCTGCATGCCCCCATGCTATCATGACCATAATGGACTAAACCTCTGAAACTGTTAGCCAGCCTTTATTAAATGTTTTGTTTCATAAGAGTTGTCATGGTCATGGTGTGTCTTTACAGCAATAGGACACCGACTAAGAGACTCATGGTACCCAGGACTCAGCTTATCACAGTCCTTCACCCATCTTGGAATTGCTATACTCACGTACACATGAACATTCACCCTGTTCAATGGGAAGCCCATTCTCCCTGAGCCAGAACTTTCAAATAACAAAAAAGCTGAGAAGTTCCATTTTCCTTAGGTCATACCCCTCAGCAGTAGTTTGATGGCTTCCAGCAACAAAGCTCAAAGGCTCCGGCTTGAGCTAACCTTGGTAATGACAGATCACCCCCACCAGGGCTCACAGCTTCAAAAGCCACAGCTATTCTCTTCAGAAAGCTTTGAGATTCCGGTTTCTTCACAGGCTTCATAGCAATGGCCTAATTGCCTTTCAGGAAAAATGAAATGCCCACATTTCTGAGCCTCTGCCCCAAGGCCCTTAGGCCTTTGCTTCTCACTCCAGCAGTGTTTGGGGTTGCTAGTTACCAGAGCTGATATATCTTCTCAAGCTGTTTGCTTCCAGAGAAGCAGCCCAAGGGATGACAGCCAGGCTTGTGGGGAAATGAAACAATCCTACAGCTTTCAAGTTTCCGAAAGATGAGCACATTTTCTTCCATGGTGTCCCCTCACCTGCTCCTTGTCCTCGCTGCCAACACTCCCTCTGCCCCAGATTTGTTGGCAGTCCAGGCAGGAGCCGACTGCCTACCAGGCATCCTCATTAAAATGCACTGTTCTTGCTAATTAGGAGCCAAGATTCTCCCACGGTGGGTCTGGTCTGGGCATTGCCATTATCTTCATAAATAGACTCTTTACTTTGCAAATGGTGCTGTCATAGCCAGGCATTCTCAACCTGGCAAAGGCTCTGTGCATTCCTGAGTGGTGGAGGGAATGTGTCAGCAAGAGAAGGCAGAGGCATTCATGCCAAAGCAAGGCTCTGTCCTGAGTTCACCCCACTCAGTCTGGGCAGCAGGCAGCCAACACAATGGTTGAATCTGAGACTCTAGCCATGGTGTGTAGTAGCATATGGACCAGATCTTCTAG
Organism: Micromys minutus; assembly: GCF_963924665.1. NCBI lineage: Eukaryota > Metazoa > Chordata > Mammalia > Rodentia > Muridae > Micromys > Micromys minutus. The sequence continues at coordinate 35,527,089 of NC_137985.1, forward strand.
AATATTTTATTTCATTTAAAGCTTTACAGCAAAGGCAACCTAGTCAATGTAAAAACTGTGTAAATATTTTTAAGTGCTTTTTTTTTTTTTTTAAAGAATGTTCCAGAAAAAATTTTTCACAAATTGGATGGGGGTTTGGTGTGTGTGTGAGGGACAGATGAGTTCTTGGACTCCCAGATATGCCATATGGAAGCTCATCTATGAGAATTTGTTTATGTTTATAACAAAACTCTTTCTGTGTACAGTTTCTGCCTGTTTAGTGCTCGGCCGCCTTTTCCTGAACTAGCTCTGTCTGAACAGCGTCTGCTCTGACATACATTACCTCTGACATACATTCCCTCACATACCTTACCCCTTTTCTGCACCATCAGGGTGCTTCTATGTCATCTGTTAAGTAGTGCCCATGGTGCGGTGCTGGTTTTGTTCCTGTACCACACCTATGGTCTCTGATCTTCAACAATGAGCCTTACAATCTCATTTTGTAATGAGAACATTGAAGTTCCTCCCCCTCCTCCTCACCCCACCCCAACCCCCCCCCACCCCAACCTCGCCACACACACATCCATCTTATCCAGGATCAAAGTGAGGCTTGAAACCTTCAGTTGTAGTTCATGGTGATCCTCCATCCTATACTACATTATAGACTCCTGGGGGTGGGAGTTGGGGGATTCTGATCCTAGGTGCTCAATAAGAAATGAGTCAAAGAAACCGCTCTGTACCATAGTCTAATTAGTTCCCTAAGACCTGTTGTCAAGAAGGGCTGTATGAAATGACAGCTCAAAGTGCTAGTGCAGAGCACATGCTTTTTTGTTTTTTGCAAATTCACAGCTCATGAAATTTACCTTCAAAAGAGCCACATGGCTCGGGAAGGTTACTGCCCTTCCCTCTAACATTAGTGCAACAATGAAGCATTCCTCAAACTCTGAGGTACAGAGAAGGAACCCTGGCAGGGGTGATGCAGGTGTGGGTGAAGGAAGCGAAGCTGGGGTCTCTCTGAGCAACTAGACAAGAAGAGACTGCTGAAAGACCACAGAAGAGCTCCTGGGGGCACACAGTGCCCTAGGGTGTGAAGCTAGGGAGGATGGAGAGTAAGAGAAAAGGGGGGAGGATTTCACTGCATGTCTATCACATGCTAATTCATGTCTGCCCTTATCTCGGAAACTCCTTTCATATTCTTCATCCCACTCCCAAATTTTTATTTGTCCTTGAAAACAACTCAGGTCATTTCCAGCAAGCTTTGAGGCTCAGTTGAGTCTCTTCTCCACCTGGATAATGGTTGGCTCACATCTTAGGTTCTGTCTGTCTCTTGCCCCACCCCCCCAACCATGACTGCGCATCCCTCAAGGTCAGAGACTACGAATTAATGAAGATGCCCAGGAGAAAAGCATAAAGAACGTTATTAGCACAAGTCAAGCATAACACAGAATCCTCATAAAGAAAAGAAGACTCTCAAAGACCTGGAGTGGGAGTCTTACAGAACAGATGGGCCAAGGAAGAAGAAACCGAGAGCACAAAAACAGAGAGGAAGAGGCATCAATAGCAGAACTAGAGACAGGAAATGAAGAGGGGACAGGGAAGAAGTGATGGCCTGATAACCAGACCACAAAAATGCCATTTCAGGTACAACCATGAAACACAGCAGCCAAAACCAGCATGCATTTGTTGATGGCATGGGGCACAGACCAGGTAGACATCTAGACTCTCATGTCCCTGCCCTTATGGCAGGCCGGCTAAAATGGCTCTGTCAGACATCTAGGGCATCAGGCCCTGATGGGTCAGCCCAGGTCCAAAGCAGGATTCTGAGGCATTGGGGGGGAAAATGAATGAATGAATAAATGAATGAATGAATGAATCACCATTATTCATCTGATTGTCCAGATCAAGTCCACAATCACGCCTAGAATCAAGAGGTAAGGAAACGGATCTATGATTTAGTGACAGAAGAACCATAAGCCAAGCAAGAGAAGACAGTTACAAAGCCACCAGGATCAGGAATTTGAAATCCACAACATCAGTTTACATTACAAGGGACTCTGGTAGGTACTAGGTTCCTCTCATGATGGATGTGACTTGAAAGCTGGCATTTTCAGGAGGCACCTGGGCTGCAAAGCATGACCACTCCTCACCTGTGGCTCACCAGTCCCCTCAGGCAGGTGTCTCCCTGGACAAGTTTCCCAGCTGTACAGCTGTGTCCATGCATTTCAGACAAGACCTAAGAGTAGGGTGAGTGAGTAACCAGAGAGAGAAGTCTGTTTATAAAAAATAACTAAGTGAGTGAAAATAAGTTTGAGTTGAACTCCGTTCACACTACCAAGTTTTCCTCCGTCTGTTTAAACCCTTGAGTTGTCCAAGAATGCAATATCTTCTTTTTATTTCTTCCTTTTTAAAAAACTTTTATTTTCTTAAGTAGGGTCTCGTGTAGCCCAGGATACATAAACTCCTGCTCCTCAATCTATCATGGATGTGGGCCACTGTGCCCAGTTCATATTTCCCATCTAATGGTTTAAACAGGTGATTCATTAAATACAGCTCAAACAACTGTATATAAATCTCCCTTCCTCCCCAGTGAGATGGTCCATCTCAGAGGCAAATGGCATTACTTCAAATCATTGTCATCCAAAAATAAAGAAATTTGATATAAATAATATGTATGCTTTGCTATTGACAGTGTATTTTCACTTTACTTTTTCAATTAACATTATTTCAATAAAACACTTTCCAAACTAAGGCATAAAAAGTGTCCTCGTTCTTGTTTAGGGCTTCATGATTTTCCATTGTGTAAGTGCAGGAAGCCTTCTGTGATCACTTCCTCTTGGCAGCCATTAAATTTACATCCCTTCTCTTGGTGATATATAATTAGATCCGAAGAGATCCGAGGGAAGACAGCAACAGAATCCAAGTTTGGGGTGAGTGAATGGATTGATGACATGGCTGCTCTATTGTCTTCTGATTGGAGTCTTTGTCTTAATTGTAATTGAGAAGTGCAAGCGCATGTGCACGCATGCACACACACACACACAGAGAGAGAGAGAGAGAGAGAGATGGCCCATAAGATAGCACAGAAAATAAAGGAACTTGCATCCAAGAATGATAGTCTGAGTTCAATTCCTAGGTTCCATACAGTAAAGAGAATGGGCTTCAGAGTTTTGTCATCAGACCTCCACAAGAACATTGTGGTATGCTTGCACACATCCTTTTACACACACACACACACACACACACACACACACACACACACACAGCAAAAAAAGATGCAATTAAAAAAAGGAGCCCACAGAAAATTTTATGCAATACTTGGCATGTGTCTGTTACTTGGAAACTGTATGTTTTAACCTGTAGAGGAAGCCCTATGAGAGAGCAGGGTCCCAGGAGGAGATGGACAGCTATGATTCAAAATAGAAGCCAGTCTGGGAATGCAGCCCAGGGCTGGGCTGTGTGCTTAGCATGCACAAGGCCTGTATCGAACCCCAGCACCCGCCCTGAGTTTACAAGGCTGATGAGTACCATTTGGGCATCTCCTCATGCGTGGCAGTGGCTCCACACTAGGTAGTTGCCTCTGCTCTGTCTGCTCCCTGTTCCCTTCAGATCCAGAGGCTGAATCCGAGGTACACAGAACTAGTAACTTGGGGGGAAAAAGTCTTGGCTATGATCACTGGATTCATGGGGATCTGAGGTCAACTCAGACACACCAAAATGACAATCACCACTGAGAATTCAGGGAGGTGTTAACTTAGCCACAGTGTGCACAGGTTGTCTCTGAGTGGTAGCATGTGTACCTGCTGCCACAGAACTGCTGAAGAAACAGGTTAGGCCTCATGTATCAGACCCATGGAGCCAGTTTCTCTGGAGTCTATAATAAGTTCCCTTCAGGCCCCGTCATGTCTGGGAACTCTACCAAGACAACAGTATAAGTAAACATGACTGCATTCAGCAACTAGGAAGCTCAGCCCTTCCAGAGTCTATATATGGGACACACCAAATGTTCTGTGCTCTGGTTGCCTGGTGCTAAGTCATAGGAGGACTGAGCTTTCTCTCTGGCTTGAAAGGACTCTGACAGGGGTCCCTGCATGGATGGGACTCTGAAGTGGTAACATCCAGAGAAGGGTAGGGCAATACTTGTTAGAAGGCTGCACTAAATGGCCTTCAGCCTTCTCCACAAGCCCTTCCAGGTGTGCAGTAAACGGTGCAGGTGGAATGTTTGGTTGTGACTCTTGGATAGGTTGAATTGACAAGGAAGCTAGCCCAGGGTGTGGGGAAGATGCTAGAGCCAAGACTGGCCACAGAGCCAAGTGGGCAGAGGTGACTCCTAGGACTCTTGCACTTTCTCTAGAAGGTGTATGGGTTTAGGCCAGTGGATGAGCAGTAGGGGCAGGGGAAAATATTGTCTGGATTTAAAGTCTGGAGTCAATCAGGAGGGTTTCTATTTCTCATCAGGGAACAAGATATTCTCATTCAGAGTCCTGGTGATTGAGCTAGACCTGGGTCCTAACTGTAATCTGTTGGCCCTGGAGTGGGTCATCAGGGACTGCCATTCTTAGGTTTAATCTGACCTTTGATAAAGTTTTCATCTCCTCTGTAACTGCATTGCAGATTCAATCTCTAAACTCCAGCCAGGATTTCAGAGCTGTGGGCTATGACATGTTGTCCTTCCAGGATGGAGATGAACAAATCCACCCCCTTTCAGACATCGACGGCAGCTTCTCAAGGCCCTGACGACACCCTTCACAGAGTTGGCATTCAATGAACACCAATGTGTGGTGAGTTCAGGACAGTAAGGCAGCAATTATCCTGAAAGGAAGTAGCGTCTAGAGACAGATGGCCTCTCCTACTGCATAGAGACTGTGATGGTCTTGTGTTTTCCAGAATTTGTATCCATGTTCTGAGTCTGCACTAGAGTATTTGTACAGAATGGTGGGCAATAACCCTCTGTGATCTCAAAGTATGCCATTCTCATGAATGACAAAAAAAAAAAAAGTGAAGATCCGGACTGGGGATGGAGCTCAGTGGATAGAGTACTTGCCTAGTGTTTTAGCTTAGACTTTCAACTTGACAGCTATAGTCACCCGAAAGAGAAAATACCTACCCGAGGACTATCTTGGCTGTTAACAGTTGTAAGAGGGTCCGGCCTACTGTGGGTAGAACTATTTCCTGGTCAGTTGGTCCTGAGCTGTATAAGCTGACATGGGTTTCAAGTATTTGCTCATGGTTTACTGCTCTGCTTCCTCATCTGTGAATGAGTCCCAGCAGCAAGGCTCTGTGGAATAGCAAACTTGCCCTGAGTTCCTGCTTTTAATCCACTCACTGATGGACTGTGAGCCACAAGCAAAAATAAACTCTTTCCTCTCTGAAGTTGCCTTGGGTCAAGTTATTGTTTGTCACAGCAACGCAATGAAACTAGAATACTTAGCATGCAAAAGGTCCTGGATTTGATCACTAGTGCTACATAATCAAGTGTGGTGGTGCAAATCTGAATTCTCAACACTGGGAGAGAGGCTGGAGAAGCAGATGTTCAAGGTCATTTACAACTACTTAGTAAGCCTGAAGAGGTGTGAGACTCAAAACAAGTCAAAATCTAGGGAAAATGCCAACTATTTCTATATATGTATATGTATATAAAATTTTTGTTAAATTTGAGAACCTCATACATGCATACATGGTATTTTGATCTTATTCACATTCCACTCCTGCCTGCTCTTTAATTCCTCCAAGATCCATCCCTTCACCTCCACACCCTTCCAACTTCTCTCTCTCTCTTCTCTGTTCTCTCTCTCTCTCTCTCTCTCTCTCTCTCTCTCTCTCTCTCTGTCTCTCTCTCTCTCCTCTGTTCTCTCTCTCTGTCTGTCTCTCTCTCTCTCTTTCTCTCCCTCCCTCTCTCTCTCTCTCTCTCTCTCTCTCTCTCTCTCCCCCAGTAAGTAATTTATTCCAATTTGTGCTTCCCTTGTATGTAGCCATGAGCATGCAGCCATCCATTAGAGCACAGTCTACCTACCAGGCCACGTACATTAAAACAAATGGAAACAATTCTCAATTTTTATGCTTAGATTCAATAGAGAAAAATAGGCAGTCTTGTCAAAAGGCCATTATGTAAAAAAAGGTATGGATTATGCTAACAGACTGTAGGAAGGGGGGCACCCAGCAGGGCCTGCCTGTTCAGTTCCTTCCTGGTTTTCTTTGTGGCATTCTCAAATGCTCTAGCTAGGAAAGAACTCTTTCTACAATCAAGGTTTCACGGGCTACAAGAAACGTAAGACCATTTCTTTCTGATCAGCTCCTGCCCAGAAGGTAAAGGGAAGATTAGAATTATACTTCTAGGTTTGGGCTGGCTTTAGGAGAGTTGGAGAAGGTGTGTGTGGGGGTCTAGTTCTACAGTGTCTGTGGCCTGCTGGAAGGAAGAGGTGTTCTAGAGACGATGGGGGAGAAATGAGTGCAGGAGGAAGATCAGAAAGAGGCCGATTTGAGGCCTTTCCATCACCTTCAGTTCAAAGAATTCAGTGTGGCAAAGGAGTGTCTTTAAAAAAAAAGAATGTTTGTTTATTTATTTATTTATTTATTTATTATATATAAGCACACAGTAGTAGACACACCAGAAGAGGACATCAGATCTCATTACAGATGGTTGTAAGCCACCATGTGGTTGCTGGGATTTGAACTCAGGACCTTTAGAAGAGCAGTCAGTGCTCTTAACCATTGAGCTATCTCTCCAGCTCCCAGGACTGTCCTTTAGAGAGCCATTTCTCTGAGCCGCAAGACCATGTCCTCATAAAGTAATGACTTTTAGATGATTACTTGAGTGATATTTACTCTCACACAAATCCTCTTTAAATATCCACCCATGGTGACCCCAAGCTCTGAAGACCAACTCGATCCTGGGGCTGCTTTAGTTCACACTGAGGAGGGAGTGAGATGCCCAAGCAGGGCCTGGGAGGCCCATAACAAACTGTTGAATGGCTGAGAACTTGAAATGATCAGGATATAGGGATGGAGAAGAAGAAGTGAGGAAGAGAAGAGAGAAGATAAAGGCAGGCCAGAGGGAACTGACTCCTAACCATAGAGAGAGGAGAAGAGGGACACATGACAACTTTCTGCCAGGATGTACAAGAGTCAGAAGAAAGGGGATAAAATGCCATTGGTGGAGAATGGGGACAGGGAGAGGGGAAGGGAGAGAGTGGGAGGGAGAGGGAGAAGGAGGGAGAGAGGGATAGAGAGTGGGAGGGAGAAGGAGAAAGAGGAGGGGTAGTATGAGGAGGAAGGGAGGGAGAAAGAGGGAGGGGGAATGAAGGGTTGAAGAGGAAGGGGAGGACGGAGGAAAGGAGGGAGGGAAGAAGAGAGAGTTTGGACACTCTATGTAATAGACTGTCTTGTACTTCTGATTCCCCTGCAGTCATTTCCTTAGTACTAGGATCAGCATGCTAAAAAATAAACCACCAGTACTATAAGACTGAAAGTGAGACTTAACTTAACTTTCGGGACCCCACCCCCACCCCGCCCAAATGAGACATAAGAACATGACAACAGAGTTCAAAGCAAACACAAGAGGCATATTTTCCAGTGTGTTGAGGTCGACCCTCAATCAGCCCCTCGTGGTGAGTGACTAGAAAGCCACCTGAATGACTATAACAAGCAGTTTTTATACTTTTTAGGGGTACAGGTTACACCAGCAAGGTTACAATTCAAACCTTATTAGCTAACCATATTGACCTTTGAATCTATTGGCTAGCATCGTCAGATTATGACACGAATTCGATCTCTATCTGGGACCAGAGAGTCAGGTGGCTATCAATCAGTATATTCTGCGTTTCTTTTTTAGTTTAGTTTTTTTTTTTTTTTTTTTTTTAAGCATGTTCCTGCTCCTCCCAAGAACTGTGTATGGAGAATGGAACTTGGTCTAGTCTTGACCTGAGGTGGTAGGTGTGAGGCTGGCAAAAGCCCTTAGGGTCCTTTAGTACTATATAAACCTATACAATACCAGGGATCAAGCTCAGAGCCTCCTGCCTGCTAGGCCAGCATCTCCCAAGTAATCTACATGCACTGCTCAATAGAGAGATTTTTTTTTAAAAGAAAGTTTTACCTGAATTAATTAGCTTTGTCTCTGTAGGACTCCCTTCTGCCTTCTACCATGGCTACAGGATGGATCTGTGCTTTCCCCATGAGAAGTGGAGAATTCTGACAGAAGATCTCTAGATGAATAGAGGAAAAGTAAAAGAGCAGACCAAGAACATATATGGTGTTTCGGGGAAGCAAAAAGGGAAAGTTTATTTCTGACTGGAAATCAAACATGCTTGGTTTCTTTGCTCTTAGTAGATAAATAGAGGTGCTGGCTCAGTGAACTAAGGGTCTGCGTGCAAGCATGAAGACTGGAGTTGGGATCCCTGCAACCCATGCAAATGCTAGTTAGGTACAATAGCCAGCCAACATTTGGAGATGGAAGGAAACAAAAGATCCCAGAGGGAGCTGATAGTCTAACTAGCAGACTCTGGGTTCAAGTGCTAGCCCACCTCGATGCATAAGGTGAAGGCACAATTGAGGAAGATTCCTGATGTCAACCTTGGGCCTCCACACACCTGTGCATATACATACACACATGCACACACACATGTACACACACACAACACTTGCATGCATGCACATGCATAGGCATATCTCACTCATAGACACATGGAAATTTTTTTTTAAAGAGAAAGAAAACAGGCGAATGAAATCAAAGGCAGAGGCAGTGTTTTTTGGTGCACATTAGGCATCACTACCTGTTGAGAAAGCATTTGTGAAGCCTCCTGGAGCTCAGAGGGCGATGTAAGATGCCTGTCCTCAGAACTGTAGCTCTAGAAAACAAGGTTGTAGCCTGTTTTGAGTGACTGTCCTCCATGCCAGCCAACTGCCATCTTGGGGAGTTTAACATCTGTGTCCCCTTTCAAGAGGACCATCCCAACTGGGTCTGTTAACTTGTTTAGCCGCCTTCGTTGGGAGGATCGGTAAACCATGAGACCCACTGCCTGAATATCCAGCTGCTCCCTGCCACCAGCTAAGCAACTGTGCCTTACTTGCAGGTGGCCTCAAGGAAGGACTAGAGTATATAGGCAGGGGAAGACTAGGGAGAGGCTCCTCTATGTCACTAAGGGGAGTCCCCACCCATGCTGGGTGTAGGCTTTCTAGATATTGTCAGTCGGGAAGGAGGAGCACCCACAGAGCTGTAAGAAACCTCTCACTGACACTCTATAAGGTCCCTCTGAGTAAACACAGGCTGAACTGTACCTGAGTTTGTAGTTGGGTCCTTAGTGGGAAGGGGCAGACATGCTTGTACCCCCCTACCCCCCAAAGAAATTTTAGCAACACGATCTCTCACACATACCCCAAACTTAGCTGCAATTTACAGAAATCCCCTAATGACCCCATTTTCTTGAAGCTCGTCAAAAATGCATAGTGAGTTGCCAAGACCAGGATGGCCTTCATCAAGAACTTTAGAGAAGATAACACTTAATTTGCTCTTTTGTCAGCCTTGTTATGCAGATGAATTCCAGGGAGTGATGTATGCATTTTTTTTTTTTTTTTTTTTTTTTTTTTTTTTTTTTTTTTGTAAAGTCAGCAAGCCATTGTTGAGCAGAATTTCTGCAGATATTGTCAGCGGGGACATAATCTGGGTCAATGAATCATAAATTCTATTTTGGTAGTTTGCCGAAGACAACATTGAAGGCATAGCTGTCCTGAAGGGGAAAACTTGAGAAAGACACAGAAGGAGACAGCAATGTAGCAGAGCAGGAGAGAAAGGAGAGAGAGGCATCCTGCACAACAGACTGTAGGCTTCCCTTCAACTGTTTGTTTAGGCATCAAGCAGCGTTGGTCTTTCTCTTTCCCTCTGCATCCCGGGAGTCAGCAAAGCAGCGAATACAGCAGACTGCGCAATCACACGCAAACAGGAACACGACACTGGCAAAAGGTCCCTGGGGTCTTCAAATGACTGCCACGGCTCAGTTTATCAACCTGTAAAGAATGACCTTGTCCCTGAGAACAAATCCACAGACATTGAATGGCAGCAGCTGGGCATGGCTCACATTGTCCTCGTTTGTATAGGTTACAGAAAACGGCAAGGTTACACACTAACTTATCTCGCTTTTTGGTTCCTGAAGTTCGGGTGCTGCTCTTGCTGGTGGGGGTCGGAAGTACAAGAAAGTGGGGATGTGTCCATTAGACGTGGGCTTTCTTCCACAGAACTTTGTATGACTTTATAAATGAAAAACACAGAAGATAAACAATGATTAACAAGCCAGTCCCTACTGTTCTTACCACAATGGCGGCTGGGGTCTTCAACTGAGATGCCCTTCTGTGTAGCTCACTGAGATCGAGGAGGTAGAGTAATTACTGAGGGGTTTACTCACAGTCAAGGTTGAGCAACTGTTTACCCCTTATCACCGTCTCTCCACTGGTCCTCAGGGCTCCACAAGTGAGAACAGCTGTCCTTCGTTTCTGATAAGGACGACAAGAAAAATGAAGTTTCGTCCAAGCGGGAGGGATCTGGAGGGGATGTAGAAAAGAGTCACTGTGCTCCTAGTGTGGGACCCAGGAATGAGTCACAAGGGACAGTGGCAGAAAAGACAGGAGGATCAATCACAGAAACCCACCCCGAAGCGGACCATTTTGGTACTCATCCCTCTGGCTAATTCAGGGTTCTGCTGGTCCCCTCGTGAGGTCTGTCAGCCGTGACTGCTGAGGCAGATGGTGTTTGCCTCCATTGGAGGGTGCCTGTCTGCTCTCCTGAGACTCTAGTCCAGAGGGATTCTCTGGTTGGAGTTGGGAAATGAGAGATAAATGACCCTCTTTCAAAATGAGCAATTATCATTCCTCGTTGAGGGAAAAGGGCTTTTTGTCCTCGTGGGGACACGAGGGATGGGGAATGAGACAGAAAAACACCTTGTAAAGCTTAGGAGGCATTCTTCACAGCAGACCCCAAAACCGGGCCCTTGGACCTTATTGCCTGCTAGAATTACCAGGGATATTGGACCCCATAGTCCAATTAATCAGTTTGAATGACGCTGGAATTTTTTAAAACAGATTCCTAAGTGATCACTATATAAAATAAATGTATAAGACATGCTGTGGATTAGGTCACAAGTGTCCCTTAAAACTAAAGACTTGGTCCCCCAGGTAATACCAACTAGAGACAGTAGGATCTTTAGGGACCGTAGCCTAGTGGAAAGTGTTTAGGCTATGGGGAAACCTGGGCCCCTCCTCATTCCTTTGTTCCCTGGCTCGTGATTACATAAGATATTGTGTTCTATCATTTCCTATCTTGCCAGATACTTTCTCCTTTCATCAGGTGCTCCCTTGTCAAACCCCCAAAAGTGATGAAGCCACCCCACCAAGGCCTAAAAACTGCAAAAATGTTAGCCAAAAATAAACCTTTTCTCTTCATAAGCCAAATGTCCCAAATACTTGTTATAGTAACGTGATGCTGACTGTCTTAGTCATTGCTCTATTGCTGTGAAGAGACGCCATGACCACAGCAACTCTTATAAAGGACAACATTTAATTGGGCTGGCTTACAGTTCAGAGATTTGGTCCATTGTCTTTATGCCAGGAAGTATCCCAGTGTGCTGAAGTAGGGCTCTACATCTGGATAGGCAGCAGCAAGAAGTGAACTGGTTTGAGCTTCTGAGACCCCAAAGCAGCCCCTTATGTCACACTTCCTCTAACAAAGCCACACCCACTCCAACAAGGCCACACCCACTCCAACAAAGCCACACCTACTCCAACAAGGCCACACCCCCTAATAGTGCCACTCCCCTTTGGCCTATGGGGGCCATTATTTATCAAACCACCACACTAATTTCCATGCAAGTATACTGGTTGAGCTGAGCTCCCTTGGGAGGCCCAAAAGATTGAATCAAACAGGAACTATACTGGGGCTGAAACTCCATGCTGCTGGATCAAAATCAATTTATTTATCTGACCTTCTGATTAATCAGGTGGGGGTGGGGTGATATTCAAATACCCAAATAAGCAAGTGAAGGGTCACCTTGGCTTCATTCTTACAAAGACGTAGCCTTTAGCTGTTAGCCAATCAGTTTTCCCGAATTGTTCTATTTCCTAGATCATTCCTTACAAACCCGCTGCAGCATGGAGTATTCCCTCAGTCACAAATCAAGAATAAAAGACAATTAGATCTATAGCTAAGTTTGCTGTCATTTTGCCTTTTGACCTTCAAAAGGGCACTCAGGAACCAGGAGCAAGAACCTGGAAGCAGGACCCAAGGAGGAACGCTGCTTGCCAGTTCTCTCACGAAATGCTTAGCTTTCTTAATACAGTCCAGTATCCAAGGCTCAGGAAACAGGCCCACCCACAAAGGGCTGGGCCTTCCTAAATTAATAAAGGAAATCAGGACAATCCCTCGTTTAGATTAAATCAGTAACGGAATTATATTAGTCAGTTGAAGTTCTCTTTCAGGTGGTTCTAGGATGTGCCACATTGATGGGTCCCGGCTAACGAGGGGGGGTTGGAAAGACGGAGCTGATGAGCATCCAAAGAGGCTCATCTGCTCTTTACCAGAGGGCTTACACTGGGCATTAAGGAAGTGTGGTGGGGGTGGGGTTGCCCAGAGCACCAGTTGGAGCTCACAGGCTTCTTTCAAAGTCAAGGGTGCCAGTTGGCTGCTCTTCCGGCCCCAGCTCTTGGTAAAGAAAGGCTTCCAGGTTTGCCTAACCTTTAAGTGTCATTGGATCACATCCTCCTCTGCACCTGAAGCAGGAACCAAGGACTCGGTATTATTTTTCTTCCCCAAGAGTTCTCCAGATGATCTAGCTGCCAAACAGGTTTGGGAACAATGGTAGATCAGGCCAAGGTAACGAAAGAGGGTCACAGAAAAGATCTTCGGGCTGAGCTAGCTCACTCACTCTGAGTTCTACAGCCAGATGTCCCCAGCCCAGTGATTCCATGAGCAGACTTTTTGTGTGGCTTCCCAAGAATCCTCATTTAAAAGATTCCTAGACGTGAACTCACAGAGTCTTCACACTTAAAACTAAGCCCAGCAAATATACAAAATCGTGGAAGGGGAGGGTGAGGTGTTACTAGGGGACAGGGATTGATGTGGGAACACTAGACTGGGTAGCATTTGAGGGAGCTTCAAGCAGTGTGACAGGCAAAGGAGTCCCCCAGGTGATAGGAGAAAGGCCTAGAATGGGAAAATTAAAATGTCCAAGGACAAAATACCACTCTAGCTAGGTACAGCTTTAAGCTGCTGTCCTGAGAGCCCCTCCCCCAAGGATGACTGACATCTTGCCAAATGTTTCACCACCAATTTACTTTTCCTGGTAGAACTGAACAATGGTTCCTTCATGCCTGCCTTATAGAGGGAGGAATTCCATTACCTTGTTCAATGAGGCAGGCAGGTGGTACTGTATCCCCAATCCTACCGAGCAGGGCATGAGGTTATAAAGACAGTTCAGTGCTTAACACGTGTAACCCAAGAGTGAGAACAAGCCAGAGTTTGGATTCCTAGACAAAGCACACATCTGCTGGGTGCATTGGCTCATGTTTCCAAAGTCAGAGACAGGATTTTTGTAGCAATCTAGGTAGATGGACCAATCTGGGTTAGCTTGAAAGATTCTATCTCAGTAAACAAGGTAGAGAATTATTGGGAAAGAACTGTAGTGCTAACGCTGAGCCTCCACATAAACACATATATGCCATCCACAAACATATAGGCACACGTATAATATATGTGCACCTGCACACAGACAGACACATGCATACATCATACACACATACAAACTTGAAAAGGGAAAAAGAAAAGGTAATCGTCTTCAGAAGGAGCGTTGGCTGGTAACACTGGCCGGTCTCTTCTGTCATTTTTAGTAACCTAATTTTCCCAAACTCACCCAACAGCCAGCAAGTTGTTCAGCCCACTAGGGCCATGATGGAGGCAAGAATCACCCCAGGTGAGTTTCCCTCTCCTAAGTCTGGCAGCTAACTACCTCCTGCCATCCTAGGTCCCAGGCTGCAGACAGCATGAACACGAGGAGGCACAGAGAACATACTCCACGGATGGGATGCTTTCTACACTGAACCAGGAATTACCAATGGACCAGCCTTGGCTATCTGCTGACAGTCGCTTTTCTGACATTCTTGTCCTTGGCTTTGGTGCCAGGATTAGCTGATGTTATGTCAGTACTGCTGGAGCCTGGGAAGGCAGCAATGCCCAAAAGACTCTTCCATAGGAAAGAATACCTCTGAGCGCGTTTATGTTTGTTACTCAACATCTTCTTTGGATGCGGTGGAGAATCTTGATGCTAAAACCTTCCTTATTTCCTGCCTCATCAGAAAGAACTTTGTGGGCCATCTGTTTCCGTGGTTTTATTCTACAGAAATATAATTTACGGTCTAATTTGTTTTTTCCCCAAGAAAGGCCTAGGGTTTTAAAAAAATCTGTTTCCTGTGAGGTCCTCGGATCTAACTTGTGTCTAAGAAAATCTGGGCCAAGGCTGTGTCCGCTCCATCAGTCTGCCCGGTGCTACCCTGTCAATAAAGAACCAGAGAAAACTCCAGATGCCCTCATCAGCTTTTGCCAGGTTCCAACATGGGGGACTCGCCCTGTGGACAGTGACTTGTTGGCTTCTGTAGGCATCAGGATACTCTTAGCATACTAAGGATACTCACTGCCATGGCCCACCATCCCTTCAGGAGACATGGTGCTCAGCAGGCAGAGTGAAGCAGCTCAACCTCTCAGCCTGGCTCCCATCACCACCTACCCCTCTGCGACTCTCCATCCTGGGATCCCACATTCCAGGCAAACACATACGTACCCCTCTACAGTCACAGCGGAAATCCACCCTCCCCAACCTTCATCTTTCATGTTCGACTTTCAGATACACATAGGGAAAAAAAGAAACCTTCCACTCACATTGTCACTACAGCAGCACTTACAAATCTTCCCAAAGGAAGGACATATCCTTACTTTAAAGACAGAGAAGGAAGGGCAGCCCTTCAAAGTTCCTGTTATTTTCTTTTAATGATTTAATTTTATTTTATGTGTGTGAGTGTTTTGTAGTTAATTGTACAGGTATGTGTACTTCAGGCAGGCTTGGTGTCTATGGAACTGGAATCAAAGAGGGTTGTAAGCTGTATGTGTATGTACAGGGAACTAGACTGAGGTCCTGTGTAGTCACAAGCCATCTCTCCAGCCTCAAACTTTCTGTTCTTAACTATCACGGTACCCTGTGTTTCTTTATGGACAATGACTGCGGTATGGCAGAAACATAGAGGATCTGAGATTAGGAATACCCTGCCTTGACTGGTATGACACATGTGAACTTTAGCAGATCATACTGCTCCCCTGAGCCTCAGTTCCACTAACTAACAAGGGTGATTCTTACCACATACTAACGAGTAAATGAAGAACAAAGGCTTTCTTCTCTCTGACTAGAGTCACTGATACTTGGCCCTAAGTAACTCAGTCTCTATCCTTTTCTCCTGAACCTTTCCTATGTCTCTTCCCACCCCAATCTCAGTCCTCCAAAGTCATGTTCTCAAATTTTCAAGAGCTTCTGCAGGGCAGCTGGAGCCTCCAGACAGCTGTTTGCTAAAGTGCCCATGCTGGTCTGCACCCCCTAAGGAGAAGAAGAGCCAAGATGCATCAGGACTCTGTGAAGGAAAGTGCAGGAAGGACAGCATTCTGGTCAGACTGGGACATGAGTCAGACTGGGACATGAGTCTGACCAGAGGAAGGAAGTTGGGAAACATGGTAGAAACCCATGAGAGCTACAGGAAGCTTACAAAGGCTGTTGGGAGCCCTTGAGCTAATGTGGCCAGAGAGCTGCTTGTACCTCCCAGGAGAAGATCTCTCCTATTATTCACGCTCTGCTTAATGTTAGCTGGAAGCAGCTCAGGGGAGGCATTGATGGATTTTAGAAAAGAATAGTCACGATATGACTCAGCTCACTGTCCCCACAGCAACCAAGCAAAGAGGTGATAAAAGGAATAAAAAATAGAACATATCTCTTAATTCCACATCTAATAAACCTTCTTACTATAAAACAGTATGACTACTTTGGCTTTGTGTTTGACCAATTCTGTCTCTAGTCTTAGTGACGCCATAGTGAAGGTGATTCTGTGGTAGGATTAAGGGTTAGCTGGCTTTACTCTTTCTGGGAATGAAGGGATGATGATATGCTTTCATCAAATCTAGTTCAATCTGGTTTGGTCTGGTCTGGTCTGATCCATTCTGATCTGACCTTAAGTTCTGGATAAGTAGCTTTGATTCTCTTCTTACCTGAGACACCTGTGTCCTCCTCTCTGAGGAACTGGAGAAATGGCTTAGGTTCTGGTCTCCCACGGGGTTCTGCATCCTCCTCTCTATGGGGCTGGTTACCACCATAGTATCTGTTGTCTGTATGGTTGTCAGCCAATCCCACCTAGTAAAGCTGCACCACAGAGTCATCAAGGAGAAATGCAGCCTCACAGACCTGTTGAATTGGCATCCATGAAGGTAGGACCCAGTCTGCACTTTCAGAAATATCCTCAAATCATTGTTATGATCAACCAAGCATGGAAGCCAACACTTCTGCTAAGAAACAGCTGAGAGAAAAGAACTTGCCAGTTGTTGATGGATCCCAAACAGTACTCTGTACCTACCCTGTGAACTACCATGTATCTTGGTACCTATCCCTTATGTGCCTCTCCCTCTGTCCCATGTGCCTTTCTCAGCTCAGATTTTTTTTTTTTTACATTTCAATTTTTTTTTCTTTAAAAGGAGTGAGTTGTGTACAGGGGGGTTAAATGCTTTATAGACAAGAAAAAAAACTGCGCTAGAACCAACTTATTCATCATCATCTTCTTCTTCATCTTCATCTTCCTCTTCTTCCTCCTCCTCATCTTCTTCTTCCTTCTTTTTCTTGCTCTTTTCAGCATTGACCATCCCCTTTTTCACTGCCTCAGGTTTTCCTTTAGCTCTGTAGGCAGCAATATCCTTTTCGTACTTCTCCTTCAGCTTGGTGGCCTTCTTCTCATAGGGCTGCTTGTCATCCACAGCAGTGTTGTTCTACATCACTCCTAGTTTCTTTGCGACATCACCAATGGATAAGCCAGGATGCTCACCTTTGATTTTTGGGCGGTACTCAGAACAGAACAAGAAGAAGGCCAAAGGAGGCCTCTTGGGTGCATTGGGGTCCTTGAACTTCTTTTGGTCTCCCCTTTTGGGGGGATGTAGGTTTTCATTTCTCTTTCATAAAGAGCCTTGTCAGCCTTTGCCATATCTTCAAATTTCCCCGTTTCTTTAACAGACATCCGGGTGCTTCTTCTTGTGCTCCTCCCGGCAGGTTTGCACAAAGAATGCATATGAGGACATCTTGCCTCTCGGCTTCTGAGGATCTCCTTTGCCCATGTTTAGTTGATTTTCCTCCGCAAGGCACAGAGTCGCCCAGTGCCCGTCCAGCTCTCGCTTGCCCCGGTGCTGTCTCTATGGAGCTCAATGGACTGCAATGCCTGTCTCAGCTCAGATTTATTTGTATGCACTATTTCCCAGGACCTAGTTAAAGGGTTACATGGTTCTTCTGCACAGGTCTTGATAACCTCAGAAAGATCCAATCTGCATATCTCTCTTGTGTACTTTCTGGGGAATTTCACTGAAGGTTTATGTGCCCTGAAAGCTTGTCAGCCTCCCTTAGTAGATGCACAACAGATGGGTCATTATGTTGGTAGAATGTAAAACCCAAACAGGAGAGCACCATAGAATCACACACACACACACACACACACACACACACACACACACACACTCACACTCACACTCACACACAAATGCATGAATGCACACAACCACGTGCACATTTAAGAAGCACAACCAGCAATCTCTGCAACGTGCCACCATGTGTTTACACTTTGGTGACTTGTCTGTGGCAAGCAAATTCAGCCTTCTTACTGAGAGTGTCCTTTGTGTCAGATGCCTAATTGTGCTGACTGAGAATGATTCCCATGAGAGGGTGTGGCCAACTGTCCAAGTTCCAGGCAATAACATCTGGAAAACCTTCATCAAGGATCATGAAAGAAAGAAGAGGGGCTCCTTGTTCTTGGCCATGGCCGCTGCTAATGTATTGAGCCTGCTCAGAGCCAATACTAATTTGCTCTTGCAAATAAAGGAAATAGTGATATTAAAAATTTACTGCCAGGCCCAGTACAAAGTGCTTTTCATGAATCATCTAACTTAACCCTCCCAACATCAGTAGGAGGAAGACATTGAATTGACAGAGAAGTCGAAGGTTAGGGAGATGACAGTTTTGTTCAACCTGAAAGCTCTGAAGGGCAAGAGTTTACACTGAAGCATCAAGACCAGACAGCTTCAGGTTCTTCCTGGTCTCCCTCTTCACTTCTGAGATGCTAGTTTAATCTGGATAAACATACTCACTGTGAAGTTCTCCAGGAATGTCTCCTTGCCTGAACTACCTTATTTAACAAAAGCTCTTTGCCCTTTTCTCTCCCTCCCATAACTTTATACAAAGTCCTTCGAGACCACCAGAGTCATCAAACAACATATAATTATTGTTCATCTTAAAACTGACTCTTCCACTCATCTCCTTGGAGTCTTCCCCTGACTCTGACACTCTCCTCTTCTGATTAAGCATAGAGATCCTCCCCTATTCCTTGAGAGTGTCAGGTGGGTCTGAGCACAGGCTTTTATCTTAAGTCAATCTTTGGTTGTTTTCAACCCCAAAGATAGAGAGCACCAGGGCTCACAAAGAGCCTGACTTGCAGGACCATGGCTACTAAAGCTGAAGTCAGGACTGAGTCCTGAACTCAGATGTGTTTGGAAAATGTAAATGCTGTGCCAAGAGGAATCAATATCTGTGAAGAGACAACAACGGTATGTGTCGGACAGCTCTAGGTGACATGTCAGTGTGATCAAGTTGTGGATCTTCTGCGTCATTGTGCTGCCTTGACATGCGATAAGTCTGTAATCTAGACAGGTAGTCAGTGTTTAATGGATGCCTCATGTCTGCCCGAGACAGCATCATGAGGAAGATGCACAGGGTTCAGGCCATCACGGAGCCGAGAATCCGTAAAGTTTCGGTGCCACCCTTCCTTCTTGCTAATGTTGTTAAATGACAAAAAGCACAAGGAGTAATTTTTCTGTGTTCTGGGTGCCTCAAGATGAACTTTCATCTTCAATTACTGGTTATTTCTGCCCAGTGCTCTCCAGTTTGGGACAGCACAGTAGCAAGATGGAGAGAGGAGCAGGGGAAAAGGGATGAGCAGGTAGGCAGTAGAGCCTGCTCATCCTAGAGGCACGCACTGGTGATTGTGGCTATTGACCCCATATATATCACACACAGCAACTTTTGCTTTTATTCATGCATTCAGTTAGTCACTCACCAAGCATTCATACTGTGTTTATTATCTGGCCAGCATCCTGCTAAGTGCTATAAGCTCCATGTCAATTAAGACATGCAGCTGAATACTCTGTCATGGAAATAAGCAATTGCAGAGACTAAATTACAGGGTAGGGAATAGTGAGAGCCAAAAGAGGGATTGGCTGGCTTGGCCAGAAAATGCAACGTGTGTTGACTAGTTGTGAAACATAGGTATGGGCTTCCTGGGCAGACAAGAAGGAAAGACAGAAAAGTAGAGCGAAGGGCCAGACAAGATAAAGTGAGTATTGGTATGAAGCAGAAGTGATTAGTGCAGAGTGGCACTGCTTTTTTATTATTATTATTATTATATTATTATTATTATTATTATTATTATTATTAAAACTAATAATAGGGAAACTGTAATCAGACCATATGAGACTGGGACAGGATCCTGGCAATCTATTGACTCACTGATGGTTCTTAGACAAAGAAAGAGCAACTGTATTTGCATTGCATAAGCTGTGATCTATTCTCTGCAGTTCACTCCATGACTGTCAAGGAAATATGACTGAAGGAAGTAAAAGAAATGCAACAAGGAAACTGTATTCCGTAAAATACAAGAGGGAAAGCCCAGCATGAAGCACCCAACTTTTCTGGAGGCAGAGACAGGGACATTTCTGAGTTCCAGACCAGCCTGAACTACATAGTCAGACCTTGTAGAAAGAATGAGAGAGAGAGAGAGAGAGAGAGAGAGAGAAGGGAGGAAAGGAGGAAAGGATTGGGGAGAGGAAGGAGGGGATGTGGAGACAGGGGAAGAAAAAGACAGACAGGAAGCTGGGGAGACTCAAGACACAGATGGCTCTTCATGGAATATATTGCCCTGAACACGGGGAGTTCTGCAGAACTCACACATCCTCTTGCAGGATTATGCTAAGATTCCAAATAGCCTTAGTCCCTAAAATAAAGTAGATGCCATAGAAATGTGTGTTCTGCTTTAGAGCAGAGGAGGGTGGGCATGTGCTACATGTAGTTATGTAGTCAGAAAAATATGCACTGAAATGTTAGCAATGATTTTTCTCTCTGTGTGTATATGTGTGGTGTTTAACTTTTGGCTTGTTTTCTTCATTCTTGTTTTCTAACTTTGATGAATATCTATTACTTATATAATGATGGAAATATTAAAAATAAGGATAACAGAGACTCAAATCATCTCCCCACCCTAAGTCCTTTCCGGTGTAAGAGCTAAAACACAGTCAAAACAGGCCTAAGGGAAATGAACAAACCTGAGAGCTTTCCCTTGTCTCTCTGTTTCGCCCTTGGCCAATCTGTTGTCTGGAGTTTGTATAGCAAGTTGGAATCCAAACGTGTCTATGCATCTCAAAGAGACAGTTCTTTAAGTCTACCCCTGCAGGAACAAAAGAATACCAGAATATGACTCACCAAAGTCCAACTGAATGAGTTTATTGAGCTTTCTTACAGAGCTTATGTGAGGGGTTACCTGCAGGAGCAAGTAGTGCAGAATTTGAGAATTCTACTGGTGCTTGCATGTGTACATGCATGTTTGCATGTGAGTACCCATGCTCATGTGTATGTACTTATATGGAGTCTAGTGTTTGACACTAAATATCTTCTTCATTCTCTGTTTTATCAATTGAAGCAGGATCCATCCTTGAACCTCACAAATTTGGTTAACTAGCTAGCCAGTTTTCCCCAGGATACTCTGTCTTCCTCTCCTAAGCAATGGGATTGCAGGTAGGCTGCTATGCCCTTCTGGCTTTTGCCAGGTTCAGGGGCTCCAAACTATGTTGTTTACACTTGCAAGACAATAACTTTATTCAATGAGCTTTCTCTCTAGGCCCATAAGTAAAGTGTTTGCTGACTATGTGTTGTATGGTGCCCTTCCCCTGGGACCATGATGCTATCTTGGGTTTGATATGCAACAGCTATGAACACAGATTGAAACAACACTAGCCAGGTTTGTGGTGATGGAGCTATGGATGCTTGCTATGAGGTGGAAGGGAGAATTGGGGACCATCACTGGAGAGCCCCCCAACCCTCCAGCTGCTACTGAGCCTAGAAGATACTAACATATAAAAAATGAGAGGTTCACTGAAAATAGGAGTCTGTGATGCAGCTTCCATGAGGCTGCCATGCATATGGGTTGAAGATGTTCTGGTATCACTGTGCTCCTGTAGGTAAGCCCTCAAGTAAGTTCTGTAAGAGAGCTCAGCAAATTCATTGGTCTTGCTCAGTTGGACTTTGGTGAATCATACTTTGGTTTATTGTTCACAGCCATCTGTGCTGACTGGACGTTCATTGTATCTTCCCAAGAAAACTTAACACAACACCACATTGGCTAACTGGAATTTTCATACTGTGTTATCTGCAAACAACTCTCATAAGAGCAGATTCTTCTACTCAAATGATGCGAGATTTTCTTCCACTTGTTTTTCTTTCTGATTTGGATAGATCTCTGCAGTGTTCCCTGTCCACCTCCCTAGCCCCACTGCAGGATCGTAAACCTCAGCTCAAATTTGAGTCCTTGAGGTTTTTGGAGTCTGTCACATTGGAAGTGTGAGATACAGCCATC
Source organism: Micromys minutus (assembly GCF_963924665.1). Taxonomy (NCBI): domain Eukaryota; kingdom Metazoa; phylum Chordata; class Mammalia; order Rodentia; family Muridae; genus Micromys; species Micromys minutus. The sequence continues at coordinate 35,549,007 of NC_137985.1, forward strand.
TGGCAGGCTAAAAAGCAAGAGGTTTTGAAATATTTATGTTTGTGAAGCATGAGCCATGATTTTTAACTGTGTGTTAGAGGCTGAGCAGGCACACACTTGGGGCCTGGGCAATGTAGCCAGAAGCTCTCAGCTGAATTCTTCCTGTAGGAGAAAGCAGGCATGAAGCCTGCTGCATAAAGAAAGAGAACACAGTATGGTTCTCCTCCCCCGCTTGGCCTTCTGTGTGCTTTCTGAAGGACTATTGGTCGAGAGAGAGCTGATGCTGAGATTAATGACCGAGAATGCTCTTGGAGACCCTATAAGCTTTAAAAATGCTTCCCAGAGCTGGGCGCTGATGAGCAGAAGAGCCCATCTTAATCAGCAGTGTGAGTTTAAATTTGGGGTTCTCTGGCAAAGTATCTGCAAGGGCCATTAGCTTTCATTAATTACACCATAAACAAAGCTCTAGTGGAAAGAGCCACTGGTTGCAGGAGGTTGGATTGGGAGAACAGCTCGGGTGTCTCCAAGTGGCAGCGGTACCCTGGTTCTGGGTATAGTTTTCCCCTGAGCACCTTCCTACAGAAGAGCCACATAGACCAGCCACATCTCTAGGGTTGGAGGAGGAGGAGCCACATCCCAAGAAATCACCATCTGTGACTTTATCAGCTCTGTTGCCAAGTACCATGGAAGGAATAAAGACCCGTCTCTGTTCTTTTTTTTTTTTCTGTTTTACATCTTCAGCTGAACTGGGGGGTGGGGGTGGGGGTATCAGCTCACTCATGTGAACGGTGTTCTTGGAAAAATAACATTTTCAGATTATTTTTAAGAAGGCAGGCGCTTGCTGAAAATGAACAGTCTGCTTTTGTATTAATTTTGAAGACCATCTGTGATTGATTTACTAGAATGCTAATAATATTTCACTTTCCTCTGTTTTCTTCCAAGGGCCTCCTAAATGCCCAAAATGTTCCTAGCCTTGTGCGATATGTATATATATATGTGTGTGTGTATATGTGTATGTGTATATGTGTGTATATGTGCATGTAAATATGTATATGTAATTATATGTGTGTGTATATATGTGCATATGTTTATGGGTATAAGTGTATATGTATATGTGTATGTGTATATATATATATGTGTGTATATGTTTATATATATGTATGTGTGTATGTATGTGCATGTATATGTAGCTATATGTGGATATGTAACTGTATGTGTGTATGTATGTGTGTATATTTTATGTATATATATGTGTGTATATGTGTATGTATGTGCGTGTATATGTGTATGTGGCTATATGTGAATATGTAACTTCATGTGTATATGTATGTGTGAGTATATGTTACTGTATGTATATGTGTATCTGTATGCATATGTCTCCATAGCTTGTCTGCAGAGGTCATTGTCACAGGTGATATATGATGATAGGACTTCATGGTGGTTCCAGTTACAGGGAGCCAAGCTAAGAAGGAATTGTTCTTTTTCTTAAACCTAGTGTTGATATGAGGGTTATCTTCTTTCTAAACATTACATCACATATAAACATATAAACAGCACATCAGCTTTGATGTTCTGGGGTGTTCTGGGATACCCTCTGTACCTCAGGAAGTAGATTCGGAGAAGAATTAATGACTGGGCTGCAGGGAAGCCATTTGGTAGCTACCGGTGACTGTGGAGCTAAACACTGTGCTGAGGTCTTATTTACTTCATATCAATGACGGTTGCATTGCTGTGACCATGGTACCTGACAGAAACCACCCAAGAAAGGAAAGATTTACTTGAGCTCAGGCTTCCTGAGAGTCTTAGTCCACCACAGAGCCATTCAGTCTTGTTGGTGGGAGCCTGTGGTGGGGCTGTTCACATCTTAAAGGATTAGAAGGCAGAACTCACGGTAGGGACGTGAGGCCAGGTGTAGCCTTCAAAGGCCTACTCCAAGTGGCTCACTTCCTGTAATTTGGCCCACCTCTTAAGGTTCCACAGTCTTTCACAATAGTTCTGCTGCTTAGAGAATTGAGCCTGGGGAAGACACTGCACGTGCAAATCACAGCATACAACTTAACAATTCTGTGGGGAGGTGACCATTAGAGCCCATCACGGACAGGAAATCTATGGGTTAGAAAGATAAACAACCTTCCCAAGCCTTTCTATTAATGTGAGGCAGATCATCTTATATAGTGTATTGAATTCTTATACTAAGAATTGTATTTTCTAGAAAGAAGTAGTTAGGAACTATTTGGAAACGAATCCACCCATGTAAGAAACCATCTTTTGAGTCAGAAGAACAATTTCCTATCTTTAACCCAACTTCAACTCCAGTCATAGAGCCCAGTTAGGGAGCCTTCTTGATACATTTTCAATGAGCTTGTGACTGAGAGGTTTTTGTGGCCTTAACTAGATCTAGAATCACCATGGAAACACACTTCTAGGTGTCTGGAAGGGATTGTAATAGGTTAGGTTGAGGTGGCATGACTCACCCTAGACACTGGCAGTTCTAGTTCACCAGGTGAGTCCTACATTGCTTGGGGGAGGGGCAGCTCCTCATCAGCACTCACCTGTCTGATTCCGCACTGGATCCATGCTCTAGCCACCGTGGCCACCAGGCTTGTTCAGCATGATGGGCTCACCTGAAAGTGTTATTCAAAAGAAACCCTTCCTCCCTTACCTGATTCTTCAGTTATTTTGTTGCAGCAACAAGAAAACTTACCGATATAGCAGCTCTTGGCATTAGCAGGACCCTAACTATTTAAAAACCAGAAGGGTTTCCTGACAAAGAACTTATCCCAAAGACCTGAGGAGCCAGGAGGGTGATTCTAAGTAAATAGATCTCTTAGATCGGGCCTATGTCTGCACGTCACCGAAAAGAGAACATGGAAATGATCTGGTATATTCCCACTCCCCTCTTGGCACTGCCATATCCATGTGTCAGATTCAAGCAGCTTGTGTAGCACACTGTTCTAGAACCATAGTAGGGGCACCCTCAGGGCTGCTTGTTTAGCTGGCCCACTTTCTCTGGCACTACCAGTTACAGCCATAGCCACCTACTGCTGGCCTCCCCTGTCCCTCCTGGTACCCACTGCCAAAGAGCAGGACTCTTGACTAAGATGGGATCAGAGTCCCTTCTCAAGACCAGCAGCCATCGAGGGGACAACGCCTATGGTTAGACCACTAACATGTGAATCTGTGAGCCGGTTACAGATCTAGTCTTCAGATAGAAGAGAGCTACCAAGATAGACGTAGAGATGAGTCGGGAACATAGACAGAGCATCTCTCTTCGAGCATCTTTCTTTTTCTGTTTCTAACCTCCTGCCTCCGGCTCTTGTTTCCAGACACATCCTGTTTGTCATTTTTTAATGAAATCCCTTTGTCTGTAGACTACCTATTGTTTCTGTGCTAGCAACAGAGGGTCCTGACTTTGTCGGAGCTCTGTGAGTGAGTGGTCCGTCTTAGCTGTTCTTTGAAGCCCCGGTGTTAGGTCCATTTTCCCTGTAGGCAAATTAATGTTGCACAGTCCTGAAGCAACAGTTTATCTCTGTATCTATTTTCACAAGGTGAGAAAGAGGCATGGATCAGCACTACCGGGAGATAAACGGCAGAAAAGCGAATGTTCTGTGGAGAGTGAGCATCTATTATCCCGGATCGTGATGGATGGCTTGTTAGCTGAGTCTTTTTTCTCTGCTTCCTGTCTGTGCAGCCTATAAACCTCAAGATGGGGGGAGAACAAATCTTGTACATAGCAGCAGTTGCTTTGCTTTATGTCTCCAGAAAGATGTTAGCTGAGAAGACAGAAAGTCTTTGCTGGTGTCAGACCAAATGGGAAGGAGAGTGAGCAGGAGTGAGGGCTGCACAGCGGTGGGGGTTGGGTGGGGGATGGGGGAGATAATGCAGCTGCAGGGCCAAGGGGCTTGCATGCCATACCAGTATTTCAGGGCATAGTGGGGCTGTGACCCCTACTCTCCTGATTGGTATTTTCTAAATGCAGTGCAGGGTAGGGGAGCAGCCATGAGGCCCATGTATGTCTTTCCTAAGCAGCTATAACAAAACACCACAAACTAGATGGTGTTAAAAGTAGGAAAAAAATTACCTTGTCTTACCTCTCTAGAAGCTCGAAGGTCAAAATTTAGATGTTTGCAAAGAGGAGGGGAAGAACTCCCCTTTCTCTCCTCCCTGGGTTCCAAGGCCATGACGGTCTCACAGTGTGCCGTCATCCCCCACTGTTCATGAGGCTTGTGTCCACCTTGCCCCTTCTTGTAGTAGCATCAGGTTTATTGGATGAAGGACTCACCCTGTTAGCCTATGACTTCACCTTAACTAATTATACCTGTACCGGCCATATTCCCAAATGAGGTCATATCTTGAGATACTGTAAGTTTGGTTTAGGAATCCAACAAATCTTCTGGGGCTGTAGAATCATAATCATTTGAGCTTACCTTGAAGCCATGTGGGTGTGCCAAGGAGTTCAGGTGAATGCAGTGGTGCTGATGAACCTCAGGGGAAAAAAATAATTGTTTTCAAGACAGGATTTCCCACCACAGGCTGAGCTGGTCTGGAATTAACTGACTTCACTCATGACCCTCTAGCCTCAGCCTACTAAGGTCTATGATAACAGGTATGCCATTTTGCTCTCTGCTGCTGTGCTGAAACATTCTCGAGAAAAGCTAGGGGAGAAAGGCTTTATTTCAGCTTTTCAGAGACCATCCATTATCACAGATGGAAGCCAAGGCGGGAACTCCACGTCGAAACCTGAAGTAAAAACCGCACAGAAAGTTGAACTGATTTGATTCGCCCAGGCTTGGACTCAGTGAGGCTTCATACACAGCCCCAGCCCATTCTGTTCAAGGGCAACATAGTCTCTATTGTAGGTTGGGGCCTCCATCAATTATCAATCAAAGGAAAGGTTTCACAGACACATCATAGGCCAGTCTGATGAAGGCAACTCCTCGGTTAATGTTCCCTCTTCCCAAATGACTGTCCTAGAGGGAAGAGAACCCAGCAGCCATGTGAGGGCTCAGGAGGAGCTAGGGCCTGTGGGGCCACTACTACAGGCGGGTGGTCAGGGATGTTTGGCAGGGGCTAGATGGGACTAGTCACTGAAGTTTAGGGCAGGTGGGAGATACGGAGCAAAGAGTATTGATAAGGGCATGCTTTTCTAGGCAGGAGATAGTAGCACCCAGCAATCATGTCAAGAAAGCAGGTGGCTAAGGAACAATTGTGTGTGTGTGTCTTTTGTCCTCAGAGTCAAAAGGACAATAAAAAGTAACCTGTTTAACAGGTCTATACTCTTGGCTTCCTTAGACATTTTAGCGAATTGACGGAGTAGCTAGTAATAACCATTCTGATGAGGAGCCACAGTTGAGAATTTCTCCCCAAGGAAAGAGTAGCCAGAAAGCAGCATGGAGGGTGTGGAGGTCTAGAGAGAATAAGGGGTTCTCCTAGCTCCATCTTATTATAGCCAAGAGAATAAAACAGGATTGGTTAGTAAGACTTCAGTGAAGGGAGATGGAGCTCAAGGAGGTCTACAATCCCAGGGCCGAGGCTGAAGAACCACCGAGAAATGGAGGAATCAGTCCCACTGGGTGGCTTAAGTCTGCGTGATTAGGGTTAAGAAACAGTGGATATAAAAGAGAATGAAGAACCAGACCCGGAGTTCAAAAATGGCATCCAATTGCCAGGAGCCTATTTGGCTCTCTGGCTGAGGAGGGGTTATAATCTCCCCATTTTCAGTTCTGTCACGCAAAAAGAACAGGTTTAAAACAAAGGACTGCACAAACAATGCTTGACCAAGGGAACAAATGCCTGCACCAATTAGTCAGGACTGGCTGTCCAGCACACAGGACTGGGTGTGTGTAATTACATCCTACATGGGGAGAGGCAGAGGGACAGGAGCTGACATGTTCAATCTTAGCATTTATACCATCGATGGCTGACATGGAGTGAGGAGGAAGAAAACTCAAAATAGAGAGAAGGAGTGAGGAGTCTGGAGAGTGTTCTAACTACTGTTGAACTGATTTGCTAATTAAGTTTCATCTGTGGTTTATAATAAATCAATAGGTGTTCCATATTTGAATGTAAGAATGTATTATCTCCTCGATCAAAAGATGAATTTGAATTATCCTTGTCATTGTTTCTCCCCATTCTATAACTGGATACATTGATTTCTTCTGTCTGGGAAGAATATCAGAAGCATAATTACCATAAAGTGTATTCCTGTTAAACTAATAGAAATATTTTTGGGACAGTTAAGTATTAAATGTTCCTGGAGGTGATCACTACCACTCTGTTGAGCACCTGGACTCCAATTGCTTCAGTCCCCTAACAGCAGAGAATTCAATGGAGAAATTCTAACCTCTATTCACAAACCAGAAACAATTTTAGAAGTCATACTAGAGAGGTTTTTTAAAAATCATTATTATAATTCAAACTAGCTACCAACAAAGGAATCTCTATTGACTTTGCAGAAATCGGATCATCCAGCCAGTACAAAAATATTTCTAGGGATGGAGAGCTCATGTGTTTGCCAGGAAGTCAGCTTTGTTATTGGACAACAGCCTGAGAGAACTGGGATGAGACCCAAGAACCTGTATTGTAATATCAATAATGTTGTGTCATGTTATCAAGTCACATCAATGCCTGAATGTGTTTTGGGATCAGACTAGTGTTTTCCAAAGTTATTTCAGCAAAGTAGCCTGTAGATGAGAAAAGGATCTTACACGGAAGCAGGACTTTCAGGAGAGAATAGAGAGTTGGAAAGGCATTAGGTTGAGACTCTGAATTCAAGGAGTTCTCAAAATGGCCAGCTGCCCAGTGATGAGGGTGAGTTCTGATCAAAACCTGTAACTATAGCTGTAGCTTACCTCCCTTCAATGACCAACTCCAGAGACTAGGAGAACAAGGGATATTATGAGCTTTAAATGGTACAGACCTGAGGTTATACAGGGTTCATTGTGAGCTTAATAAGAGAATCAAGAAGTAACTATGTGGGACGGATCTTTAAGACCTCTTCAGCCCTCCTCTGTGCACAATAGCAATGAACTTCTTGGTGCTTACAGTCTACATACCATTGCTAAAGAAATACTGGTCTAGAGCCAGCAAGATGATTGGTAGATGAAGACACTTGTCTTCCAGCCTGATGACCAAGAAGGAAAGATGTGGGCATTGTAAGGACTCATGAAATTCTACTAATCTTATTTGCTTTGACTTATATAAAACCACAATAATTTGGGGGTGGCCACTGCATCCAACTGTTTACTAAACAATTCTGGAATTTTGATGGGGGACTTGTCTTTATCTATTTTTAGTCACTGTAACCCAAAGCTGAGTCATTTGTAAAGAATGGAGATTTATGTGGCTACTTGCCTGTTGAGGGCATGCTTGCTACAACATAATGTGGCTGAAAGTATCACATGGCAAGATAGCATCAGGGTACCAGGTTGGATTCTCTTCTTCTTCTTCTCAAGTTCCCAGTTTCATTATGTGATTTCTACCTCATGACCTACCTCATCTACCCCTGACTCCTAAGAGCCCCACCTTTGAACACCATTAACCTCTGGATTTGTGGGGGTCACCTTTCCAATACACAATCACTTATAGTTTCCATAGCAGAACTGGGGTTGTATTTTAGGCCATGGTTTCCCAAAGCCACTTCTTTCCCCATGCTGGAAACTGGAACAGGATCTCTCAATGTCTTTCCTTCTTTTCCACGTTTACCCAGGTTGATCCTGAGCCTAGGCCCAAAGGTTCCCACAGCACTCCAGGGAGTCATCCAAATAGGTTGGAGACACAGACAATGGGTAAATTCTTTCTTCCACATTGCCCATATCTTCATCATTGTTCTTTTTTATGATATTTGTGTTATTCCTTTCAGTTGGAAGATCTCACTTGACAGAGGTGTATGGTAGCATCAGACTGGATCATTATGATGGCCAGAACCCCAATTTGAATACTTCAAAAATACAGCTCTAAATCAGAAGGAAAAGTGTGTGTGTGTGTGTGTGTGTGTGTGTGTGTGTGTGTGTGTGTGTGTGTCCCATATGCCTTAAACATTCATTTGTTGCAAGCAGAGGAGGCTCTGAGTTCTTGAAGATGCTAAGAGGATTCTGCCTCTCTGTCTTTGCTTAGTGTAGTAACTTGTTTTCTTGTTTTTCCAAAGCTCCTTGACTTAGCCACACCATTTAGCAAGAGGGGAACGTTTTTAATTTTTCAAATTTTATATATATGTATAAAATTATATATATATTGAGTGTATGTGTAGGAGTGCACATATACCACTAGGAAAGTGTGAAGGTCAGAGGGCAAGTTGCAAGGGTCTATTCTCTCCTTTCATCATGTCAGACCTGGGTGTCTTCATCAGACCATCAGGACTGGAACCATATCACCTGCTCTAAGATTCTCCCTGATGAAGATATTATCAAAGTCTTCAGGAATCGTTCTGTTGACCAGGTTCAGGGTATATCCCACTCTAAATCAATCCTTAGGAAATATGTGATTGCCACTGGTCAAGTTGGAAGTATGTGCCTTACTCAAACCACCAGGCCTATGAATGTTAAAGGTTGTTTGTTTCTCATAAGAGGATAATCCAGAATTCTCTTAGGAGAAGGGGTTGGATACTAATCATTATAACATACCTAGTGAGCCCTGCCCTCTTGTTTTGTAATCTCAAGTGTCATTGTATTACCTGTGCTCTTCCCCTATTCTCTGCTTCTACTATAGTTGTAGCTGAATATTATTCTTAAATTTTGTCCAGGTTGTTTGTAAAAGACTTCCAAGTGCTCTCCCAGGTCCTGCTTTTTTTAGCACAATCCACAGGACCCAACTGATATGAAAGTCTATATTCAGCGAAGCTTACTTATGGGAGCATTCCTGTAAATCCCAGCACTTAGGAGGCTGAGGCAGGAAGATCCCGAGTTTGAGGCCACCCTAGGCATCTTAGCAAGCCCAGGTATCCCCATTCCAAGTCTACAAGAAGATGCTGTACAGCTCTGTGGACATGACATTCTACCCCTACTATCACAGCTGACTCCCCTAGAATAATCTAGCATGTTCTTTCCAATGTGCTGCCTTCTGTAGAGGCAATCAGAGCAGGAAGAGAATCAGAGAAACACCATTTAGAGGAGGCATAGAAGCACCCCGTTTAATGGGTGGGAACTAAATTGACTAGAACAATGAGAAAGAAGTAAGTGAGATGTGCCGGGTGTCTTAATTAGGGTTTCTATTGCTGTGAAGAGATACCGTGACCACAGCAACTCTTTATTAGTACAATTTTTAAAGTGATAATTTTTTTTATCCTGACTAGCTCTCAAGTAAATGAAGCAGAGACTATTAAGATTTATTTAGTTAATCTTTACAGTACAATAGCTGAAAAGTTATTGATCTATTCTAGTCCTCTAAGCTAATCAGGCTCCCTCCCAGCCAAAATCCCCGAGATACTTGCATTTTCATGTTGATCTGGCTCTCTCTGCTCCAAGGGTGTTCTCATGGTGGCTCCTGGACCTTTTCCTCATGACCCCATCCCCTCTCCTATCCAATCCCTAGCTGGGATCAGAAGTCTAGCCCTATTCTCTCCTCTGCTCAGCCATAGGCTGATCAGCTTTAATTAACAAATCAGAGAATAAATGGGGAGCAATGTTAACACAACACTGAGACTGGATATTCTTAGTATAAGCATTACAAATGCCATGTCTGGTTTGCAACAAGAAATGGGAGCAGAGAAATCAGCACTTGAATAATACAAGGATAGTCTTTACACAATGTTCAGTAACATTATGCCTACAACTCATATCAAGGGCAACATTTAATTGGGGCTGGTTTACAATTTCAGAGTTTTAGTCCATTATCACCATTGCAAAAGCATGCAGGTAGATATGGTGCTGGAGACAGAAATGAGAATTCTACAACTTGATCAGAAGGCAGCAGGAGACTGTGACACACTGAGCATGGCTTAAGACCATAAAGCCCCACCTCCACAGAGACACACCAACACCACATCATGACTACACCCATGCCAACTAAGCAACGTCTCCTAATAGTGCTACACCCTATGAACCAAGAATTTAAACACATGAATCTATGGAGACCATTCCTATTTAAACCACCACACTGGTCTAGCCAATGGGAACAACACAAAGTGGTAGCTGAAGTAGACCACAAACAATTTGCACTATCGAAAAGAGAGAATGTGCATGCACCATTTATACTAGGATGTAGGAGCTACATGAGGGAGATCATTCATACATTTTATAGATAGCTCTGGCTGGACCTCTGAACAATAGTAGCATGCTGGAGACATTTGAACTGGCTCTTGAAGGATGGGCAAGATGCTTCTGGCTTAGAGGTAACAGGGATATGGGTGGGTCTGGCAAAGAGAACAGCTCAATGCCACGGCTAACTTATCAGGATGTCTGAGAACAGTGAGTGACTCAGTAACCTCTTTGTGCAGGATGGCTGGAAAATAGACAGTGGCCTGAGTTTTGGCTGGATTCTGTGTGGGGTGTTGATGAGTGTTGGAAGTTGAAGATGGTGGCTGTGATATATTCATCTAAAAGGGAAGTGTTGCCTAAGGCCAACAACTATTTTCTGTAGTCTGAAGGGTTGTCTTGTACGTTTCTAGAAGAGCAAAGTCCTGAGACTGGTGTGGCAAACCTCCTCCCCATTCCCCACCCCCACCCTTCAGTTAGAACAGGGCTGGGTTTTTGTTCTAAGTAACCAAGAGTAGACCGGCACTGTTGCAACCAGGACTTGTAATCTAGAACAGAGTTCATCCCTTGGGCCTCCAAGACATTTTGAGATTTCCTCCTAACAGGCCCCCTGCCAGGCTAGATTCATCTGGTGTTTTGTTGTGCAACAGCAACAGCTCTGGGAGGCTGTCCACAGCCTTAGAGCAGGCAGCAGACAGCATGGAGGTGTTAGCCTGTCCTGTAGGCGTGCCCTGTGTGTGGTGTGACTCCCCAGCTGGCTGGAGGGTCAGCCAAGGGAACGTGTTTGTGAAAATGGACAGCAGCCTATGTTCCTGATGATTGCTCCCTTTCTTCATTCTTCCTGTCTTCCTAAGCTGGGACTGGGATTCAGGTTTGCCTCTGACCAGGAGCTCTTCTTCATTTTCAAGGGACCACCTCCCTTTCTACCCCTCTGCAAAGGAAGAGATGGGTTTCTTGGTTGTATTTCTGTTGCTTTCCCAAAGGTCCTCAATGCTCAGCTGAAGCAGCAGCTTCAATGTTTTGGGCAACACGAGACTCTATGTATATGTAGATGTAGATGTATATGATGTATATGTATATGTACATGTATATGTCAGAACTTTGTTCCAAGGGGCTGCAGCCACAGACATCTCAAGAGTCCCTGGTAAGGGGACATAGGAGAGGACAGTGTGAGCCATGTTTGTACAAGATGGACAGTCTAGGAAGTGTCCCATTTCTATGAGGCCTATCTATTAGGGTGAGGTCACAGATGCCTTGCCCAGCTTCAGACTAGATTATAAGATGCAGGATGATGAGTAGAAGTCCTAGGGGGATAATTCCATTTTGGAAAACTGTGTCCAACCCCTCACCAATATATCGATCAAAGCCTGCCTCCTTGGTCTCTATGTTCTGTTGCTAGTGGTACAGTTAGGGCTGGAGCCTAATCTCTGCTCCAAAATGCAGGTGCCTCTAATCCAGACACCAGAAGAGCTGATGCTGATCTGTCGGTTTGAAACACTCCTGGGCTTTTACTGTGATTCACTAGAGAACATCAAAGCCTCCCTCAGGAAGGTTATCCATCCCAGCTCTTCAAGTATACTCTGAAAAGCAAGAGAGTACCTGTTAGAATCAGACAAATCTAGATGAGAATTCCAGTGTCCTTCAGGACTGGCAAGCCTGTCATTAGAGCACCAGTGTCTGTCCCTATTTCATAGGAGACACCCCATACTCACTTAGTGTTGATGTTTAGTGAACCAGACAAGGCACTACAAGGGCACGTTTAGCCCAGAGCATGGTGCAAGCCACTCAGTGGGATGCTATGAAGATGTTGATATTGTCATGACTGTTTGCCACTGACTAATCAGTTGTGGGAAATGGTCCCAAGGTGGAACCCTAAATGTTTCCTGCTGCAGTTGCTCCCACAAACACTCCAGGCAAGCAGTTAAACAACAGCATTTACAGAAGGGCTAATTTAACACAGTATTAATTCTAGGGTGCAGCTGGGCCACCACCCCATCTGGGTGACTTCCCACTTTCAACTGGCACACTGCCCTGCAGAGGCAGCCTTCTCAGTGACTTCCAGATTGACCTCGGGAGGGCGGTTGCAGCTCAGCTATCAAAGGGTTGTTAATTTTACACACATACCACATTAACACACAAGTTAACTGGTCTCATTAGCTTTTCTGCTGATCGCTAGCTTTAAAATTATCACTCTGGCTAAGGATCCCCTGCAGACAGGAGCTCTTATTATTTGGGGAGGATGGGGGGATAACAACCCCATTCACCCATTAATCTAGAGCAGCTGCTGTTTGGGTGTCTGTTTGTGGTTCACTTGGCCAGTTAGATTGGACAAGTGGTGTGTCAGAAACCAGCACTGTACTGAGCAGCTGGGACAAGTGCAAAGCAGGAAGAAAATGAGGGACCTGGGTATGTGGTTGAAAAGAACGGGGTGCTGTGACACAAGAAGGCAGCAATACACTCAGTCCAAAGGACTGCTGATGACACGTGTGCGGACATCTGTGCCTTAGACTCAGTCAGTTGTAGCCTCCAAAGATGAAGAAGGCTTAGACAGAAAAAGGGACTAGCACCTCTTACAGATAGTACAGATAGTATTTATTTATTAATAAATAAACCCTTTATTAAAGTCTAGCCTTGGGTTTGGCTCAATCATAGCTTGAGCATGTTGAGGTTTGTTGTTGTTGTTGTTGTTGTTGTTTCATTGTTGATGGTGGTTGCTTGGTTGGTTTTCTTAATCTCTCTACAGGACTCAGAAGTTGACTTTCTAGGAATATATTGTAAAACAAAAATGATCTCCTCTGTTTTGATGATTGAAGCAGTGACCGTTAGGGTGTTGGTTGGATTTCAAAGAGAACAGGCATGAGGACCACCAGATGTGAGAAGCTCCTGGGGCTCTTTTGTTTGCTTTGGCCAGCAGAGGTGGCGAGCAGAGGGTTCTGCTCTGCACTGTTTCTCTGGCCCACACTGCTGTCTGCTCCAGGGGCTGCGGTGGGGCTGCCTGAGTGTCCTCCCTTTCCTTTGGGATGATGCTCAATGGAAAGAGACCCTCTCCTGCTGATGGGACAACTTTGCAGGAGACTAAGGTCACAAGATCATTTGTCACAATCAGGCTTCCTGTCAGAAATCAAGGAGATAGAATATCATTGTGAAACATCTTTACGGTGTCCTTGACAGCCATCATCCATAAAAAGAAAACCCTTGGCTGATTATCAAGCCACCGTGCAGGTGGGTACCTGTGCAACCTGTGTGAGCCTCACCAGACACTAACCTCAGCTGTGGAGACTTTCAGTGGGTAGCCTCCAAGTGCCGCAGGATGGCAGAGGCAGTGTCTGACACGGGGTGGCATTTAATACCCATCTCCCGAATTGGGCTGGGTTGCAGGATCCATGTATTCAAGTCTGCCCATCACATGGGGCAAGCTCAGGACGCAGTGGGCACCGGTGAGTGTCAGTGAAAACAGTGATGGAGTCACAGGGAAGAACTGTGATCTGAACCTTCCCAGTGTGTCTTTGTGCATAAGAATAAAAAACACTTTTTTATCTGTGACTAAGCAAAGCAGATAAGCACTGGAACATTACGCACTAAGGATGACACATTACAGAGAGGGAAAGAAGATGCTGAGAGACTCGGGAAAATGGAAAAACCCAAAGACCAACCCCTAAACATTGTCATAGAGTTTGCTTTTCTTTTTGTATTTGTCTGTATTCTTTAAAAAAAAAGAAAGAAAGAAAACTTTATCACACACATAAATTAGAAACAATCTTTATTAAAGTCAACAACAGGGCTTGTGTGCTTTGAAACCCACACATTTTCACTGCAACAGCTCAGCAAACAAAATGTCACCTCCTTTGTAGAATCCCTTTCATCAGCCGCAGCCACCTTATTTATGCGACCTCCTTTCTTCTCCGGGATATAATTTGTATTTTAGTTTGAAGAACCAGATGACAAAGGAGAAAGGAAAACTCAAAAAAGCTCCAGGGCTATCTGGATGCTGATTTGCCTCCCAGCAAATGTGTCTCTGCGGGGAGGGGAAAGGAGGCTGTGCTGAATGGAGGGTGGGCTGACATCAGCAATAAATAGGTGTGTCACTTTTCCCAGAGTCTCCACAAGGATCAAGTGACATCCTCTACTGAAAAGATGCTGCTCTGTGGTTAACAGATACTGTTCTGAGAGGAACTGAGTTTCCTCAAGGCTTTGAGGCTCCTTCTATTACTGTCTCCTCTCTAGGGAGGAATCCCAGGGCTTCACCATGATGGGCACTAAACGGCACCCCGTGTCAGACACTGCCTCTGCCATCCTACGGCACTTGGAGGCTACCCACTGAAAGTCTCCACAGCTGAGGTTAGTGTCTGGTGAGGCTCACACAGGTTGCACAGGTACCCACCCGCACGGTGGCTTGATAATCAGCCAAGGGTTTTCTTTTTATGGATGATGGCTGTCAAGGACACCGTAAAGATGTTGCACAATGATATTCTGTTTCCTTGATTTCTGACAGGAAGCCTGATTGTGACAAATGATCTTGTGACCATTTTTGAGGTAAGGACTCTCACTGGAGCTCACTGATTTGGCTACTCTGGTTGTGTAGCAAGCCTCCAAGGATTCTTCTATCTCTGCCTCTCTGGATTTTGGATTATTATTATTATTATTATTATTATTATTATTATTATTATTATTATTTTACACAGGTTCTGGAATATCAAACTCAGATCCTAATATTTGCATGGCAAACACTTTGCCAAATAAACCACCTTCCTAGTAGTACTGGGTAGTTCAATGTCAACTTGAGGCAAGCTAGAGTCATCTCTGAGGAGGGAACCTCAATTAAGAAAATGCCTCCCTAAAATCAGGCTGTAGACAGGCCTATAGGGACATTTTCTTAATTAGCAATTGATATGGGGGGGCCAAGCCAATATGGGTAGTATATCTCTGAGCTGATAGTACTGGGTTGTATAGGAAAGCAGGCTGAGCAAGCCAATGAGCAGCACTCCTCCACAGCTTCTGTCTCAGAGCCTGCTTCCAGGTTCCTGCCCTGTTTGAGTTCCTATCCTGACTGCCTTCAATGATGAACAGTGATAGGGATGAATAAGCAAAGCAAAAAAAAAACCAAACAAACAAACAAACAACAACAACAAAGCCTCTTTTCTCCCCACATATTGGAGCAACAATAACTCTAAGATGCCAGCTCTCATGGATAACTATTTTACTGTTCAAAAACACTCTCTCCACTGAAGTATCCAGCTCAGGGTTTACGTGAGTCTACACTGGGTCCTCTGTGCTTTCAGTCTAATATTTTTATTTGACTCCTGAATATGTAAATGAATGGGTCTGTAATTCTTATGCTTCCTCTTAGAGCTCTTTTTCTTCCGTTGATTTGCCTTGTCCAACCTCAATGTGATAGTCTTTGTTTTAGCTTATGAGGTTTTATTTTCTTATATTTTGTGTTATCTATTAGAAGCCTGTTCTTTTCTCGTGAGAGACAGAAAGGGAGGGGATTTGGATGGGAGAGGAGATGAGGAGGAACCAGGAGAAGTAGAAAGAAGGGAAACGTAATCAGCATATAGTGTATGAGAAAGGGATTTATTTTTAATAAAAGGGAAAATAAAATTAAAATTAAAAGGAGAAAGAAATGAAAGGAAATCCTCTCTTACTCCCAGTGATTGGATAAATCTGTAGCTATAATACACAATTCTAGGAAAGACCTAGCTTGAGATCAGATGAAGGTGAATAAGAATTCTTCCGATTAGGCACGTCAGGTCTCTAGCCCCAGATACTTCTTCACACGGTCTTGCTTTAATTGTGCAATGGCTCATTCGGTCTTTATCCTGTGAGTCTTCATTAAATTCTCCTTTAGCAATGGTGGTCAAATCTACCTCAACAATCTCAGTTAAAGAATTTATTTTATTTTTAATTATGTGTAGATATTCTATGCTGATGCAAGTTTTCAGTTCATTTAGACACATGACCTGGATCATACATCCACCAAGGCTGTGACAGTTTGAGTCCCCCGCAGCATCAAATAAAAGGCCCCACACCTCTCTACTCTACACCCTTGGCTACACTGGTAGCTATCTGGAGTGTGACGATTTCAATAGCAGCCTAGTGCTGACTTGCTTTCCTTTCTTGTTTATACTTCCCAGCATGGCGTTGATTTTTCTCTGAGTAAGGGCTCCCTATCTTCTCCCAGGGAAGTCAAGACAGGGGCCAGTCAAGAAATGAACACAGTGAATTATACAAGGAAGCTACGGTCTGGACTAGTTTAAGGGAGAATGCATAGAGAATAGAGCTTGACCCAAAGGTTGTGGCTAGCAAATTGCAGAAATGAGATTCCATGGCCCGCACTGATGGGGTTAATCAGAAGAGGTAATCCCTGATGAGTGCTAGAGAGATGGGTCAGCAGGTAAAGCACTTAAGTATTAGGATTTGAGTTTGGATCCCTAGCATTCACATACAAGTTGAATGTGGTGGGTGTCCAGTGCTGAAGAAGCAAAGACAAATGGCCCCCTGACCATGGCTCACTGACCCGTCATTCCATCTAAATGAGCAAGCTCTAGGCTTAGTGAACCATCCTGTCTCAAAACTATGGTGTAGATGGGCTTGGGAGATGGCTCAAGAGGAAGAGGCTCCTGCTGTAAAAGCAAGACAATACAAGTTCAAATTCCCAACTCTGTTGTAAAAACCAGGCATGGTCAGATGTACAGATAACCTCAGCTTTGGGAAGCAGAGAAAGAGGACTCCTGGGAGATCCCTGGCCAGCCAGCAAGCCTAACTGCAACAGAAACCCTCATGTTCAGTAAAAGATTCTGTATCAGTAAGGTGGGGGAGGGTATTAGAGAAAGACTGACTGTTGTACTACTCTGACTTGCACCTGTGCACATATGACTACAGCTATCTATACACACACACACACACACACACACACACACAAACACACACACACACAATTACATGCTCTTGCAATGTGCATGCTCTTGGAGTGAGTACTGGTGTTCTGACCCATGGTAACTGAACCCATTAAAGAGAGAAAACAAAGGAAAGGCACTCAAAATTAGAGCACATGAAACAGTTATGCCTCCAGTGTGAGCCATAGGGACTTCCGTGTGCAGCTCTGGAGCTGGAGAGAGGTGGCGTGCAGTGGTGCTGAGGGTGCAGTGGTGCTGAGCAGGGGTCCGAAGTCCAGCAGCAATGCCAGTCTCAGAGAATTCCAGCCAGCGCCTTCAGCATAGAAGGTGAGCACCGCCATTGTGTTTGATGCCATAGGAAACTGAAGTCAGCTGGCCAAAAGGAAACCCTAGGCTGAATGTGGATGTCTGCTTAAGAAGATGGCAAAAGGGGAAAAGCTGTGGGCAAGGAAACATCACAGCAGTGGCCAGAGATGAAGGGGAGAGATGCCATAGACTGAATAAGAAACGGGCAAATATCAGACTTAGACTGGGGGCACTCACTGGCTTTCACCAATGGGAGGTGTGGGGTCAGAAGGCAGGTAGGAGCCCCTACATGAGTTTAAGAGAGAGGAGGTCATGACCCCATGTATGGGTGCTAAAGCCAAGACTCTTGACTGAGAGGTAAAGGAGAGGTCAGGAGAAATTTGCATTTGTACAGCCGAGATTTGATAGACTCAGGGTAGCAAGGCAGTCGGAAGCTAGGGAGCAATCTATTGAAGAGGGGACTATGGATGGAGCAAGATTCCAAAGATGAAAGTAGATTAGGAAAGAGAAAATAGCTGGTGTAGGGAGAAGGTACTCTGTGTCAGAGTAAGGTGAGGAAGCACACTGAACAGGAGAGATCTCCAATAAGACAGGACATTATATAAACAAGACAGAAATTTCTAGATTATTGATGATGATTTTAATGGAGGTGAGAGGAGGCAGAAGTTCATGCCAGTGGCCTCAAAGTTTGGCAGAATGAAAGACCAGGACATATGCTGAGAGAAGACTAGAGCTAACAATGACATGTCACAACGATTAGGCAGAACTGAAGATGTCAATCAAGAAGACGCAGGTTCAGTTCCCAGCATCCGCATGACGGCTTAAGACCACCCATAACTCCAGGTCCAGGGTACTGGATGTCCTCTTCTGTCCTCCATAGGCACCAGCCATGCATGTGATGGATATAGGCAAAAACCCTCACATACATTAAAAAAAAAAAAAAAGATCTTTTAAAAAGAAGTGTGTCCATCTGCGGTCTACTTAAGGAGCAAGAAGCCAAGAGGGTGCTACAGCCTGTGTAGACAGCAGGAAGGGTGGAGGATGGGTATGTTATGACATCCTCCCAGCAGCAAGCAGGGCCCCAGAGCAACAGAAAGCTCAGGGATCACCAGCCAAGACAGCTACCAGGCGAGTTCCCAGATAGCTTTCATGCGACACTTTTAAACAGCAAGCCGCTCTTGGACAGTTCAGGGAATGTTTCCACGGACATGTTTCATTTAGCCTTCAGAGCGATATCGTGAGGCATGGGTTATTCTTGCTCTTCTCTACAGACAAATGCACCCTGACTACAGGTCAGACAAGTCACAGGGGCACAGTGGATATCTAGGTATTGAATCTCTGGGCTCCATATAGATAGCATTTTGATATTTAAAGATACTGAGGATGAAAGTTGAAAATTAAGTATGTTCCAGGGGTTAATCATTCCGGTGGGGTGAGTCCCCCATTTCTACCAGTGCCCATAACCACAGTGCAGCCTCTGAGAAGAATTCACAGTCATGCCCTGGCTTTCCTCCTCCAATCCACCCACACAGCCCTCACAGGCCCCACACCCCGTGCTCGGTCACACCTCAATGCTTCTGCACCTGTTGTCTTTCTGCCTGGAAAAGCCTCTCCTCGCCTGTCCTCCTGGCTCGCTCCTACATTTTCAGGTCTCACTAGCCACCTTCCTGCAGGCTGAGCTGACTGCCCTACTTTATGATTTGCTCCCTGCTCCGGGGCCACCATCAGCTCTAGCACAGTGGTATTGCTGTTCTTACCCCTGTCTCTCCAGCTGAGCCCTGTGTCTTTCTATGTCTCTTTGTGAACGGCCGGTAGAGTGCTCGGTGGCTGAGTCACCTGTAAATGCAGGAGGGGCGGCTGCTCCTGTCTCTCAGTGGAAAGCAGCCAAAAGCATCAGCCAGCTGTCTTCAAGCCATGCCTCACCTCAGCGTCACCGTTCTTTAACTGAGGTGACAAGATGTGACAGAAGCATTGAGAGACAGATAATTAGCAAGAGCTCTCTTCCCTTCCAGAGGCTTGCCTCCCCGTTCACCTTTCAACATGGAGTATTTTAATATTTACAGAACCTGACTGCTTTCCCTTAATCAGTAGTACTCCAGGCCTGGGTGGTTGCAGGAAGCCTGGTTTCCCCGCTTTCTTCTCCCAGGGTACAGGGTAGTCCCTGTACTTGGATTTTAAGCCACAGGGATCTGCATCACAGTGCCCTTCAGATCACCTGCCTCTTTCACCTACAGCAAGCTCCATCTTATTCCCCCCGAAAGCCACAAATCTTCGTCCAGGGCTCTGCACAGCTGACTCCTGTCACCTCCAACCCCACCCTCTCTGCTCACACCCACCTCTGCCACCCTCTCACTGGGTTCTCTGCCTGATTTACTGCTGCTCTCAGCCTCCCTCGGCTCTCACTCAGTGTCTCCTTCTTGCTGGACACCCCTGGTCATCCTCTCAAAGCTGAGTGCTTCCTACAACAGCCGCTGATGCACCCCATCCATCGGCTTTGCTTCCCCTTGGCATCTTGCTTGTCTTCTGCTTGCTGAGGAGGGCAGTGATTCAGATCCCGCTGGCTTCTTTCTGCACCCCTGATACCTAGAACAGTATATGGGACACAGAGTAGACACCCACTAGACTTTTGTTGACTGGGTCCTGAGTTCAAGCTGAGCCTCTTATTTCCTGATTACACAGTGCATGCATCTCAATTTCTTTCATACACATCTGTTCTGTTTAATCAGACTATAATGTGTATACAATATATATTCTAATACACACTAAAGGGCGGAGAGCTGACACCCTAGGCCTGTTGATGAACAGAAAGCAATGGTTCTCATAGTTCAACAGCATCTGGTCCCTGACTTGGCCCCACCTCCCAACTCCTGTGCATCTTTTCCCCGCCCTCTCCTCCTCTTATTGCCTTGTCTTAGGACAACCTCATCACTCCTGGAGAAATCCTTCCTTCCTGCTGCTTCTGCTAATTTAATCCTGGATTTTTAATCAGCTGTAAGGGGCGGGGGATAGATGTGGGGGATGTAGGCAGGCCACCATACATTATCTTAGGAAAGAAAAGGCTTGGCATTTTCACTGGCAAATCAATCCTGAAGCTCTGGGACTGGAGAAGACTCCAGAGGTCAGTCCATTCATCTTCGCACCTCTAAGCAGCTCTGTTCTGAAAATCATCCCCCAACCCGACTGTCTGGCTCTATCTCTGGCTGTTCTCTGAGGGAGCTACCCTCTTAACCTCTCTTGATGGGTCGTTTTACTGTTTTAGTGGAAAATGTAAAATTATCATGAAGGCAGCGGCAGTGCTGTGGGGCAGAGAATTGGAGCTCAGGCGATCCCCCTGAAGCCTTAGGCAGAAGCCGCAGCTTGAAGATGAGGCTAAGCTGGGTCTTGAATTTTGAGCTGAACACTGGCTAGCTAACTCAGTGACTCTGTGGAAATAAATTCGCCTTAAAAACAATTCCCAAAGTAAGAAAAAGATAAATACAAAGTAAATCAAAAGTACTTAATCTTAAAAAATTATTTTCTTTTAAAATTTTAGGGGTGTGGGGGGCGATTGGTATGTGGTGTGTGTATGTGTGGGTTTGTGTGTGTGTGTTTGGTATGTGGTTGTGGTATGTGTGTGTGTGTTTGGTATGTGGTGTGTGTGTTTGGTATGTGGTGTGTGGTATGTGTGTGTGTGTGTATGTGTTTGGTATGTGGTGTGTGATATGTGTGTGTGTGTGTTTGGTATGTGGTGTGTGTGTGTGGGGGGGGGTTGTGTGTGTGTGTTTGGTATGTGGTTGTGGTATGTGTGTGTGTGTTTGGTATGTGGTGTGTGGTATGTGTGTGTGTGTGTGTGTTTGGTATGTGGTGTGTGATATGTGTGTGTGTGTGTTTGGTATGTGGTGTGTGTGTGTGTGGGTTTGTGTGTGTGTGTTTGGTATGTGGTGTGTGGTATGTGTGTGTGTGTGTGTGTGTTTGGTATGTGGTGTGTGATATGTGTGTGTGTGTGTTTGGTATGTGGTGTGTGTGTGTGTGGGTTTGTGTGTGTGTGTTTGGTATGTGGTTGTGGTATGTGTGTGTGTGTGTGTTTGGTATGTGGTGTGTGGTATGTGTGTGTGTGTGTGTTTGGTATGTGGTGTGTGGTATGTGTGTGTGTATGTGTTTGGTATGTGGTGTGTGGTATGTGTGTGTGTGTGTGTTTGGTATGTGGTGTGTGTGAGGTGTGTGTATGTGTGTGTGTGTGTGTGTGTGTGTTTGGTATGTGGTGTATGGTATGTGTGTGTGTTTGGTATGTGGTGTGTGTGTTTGGTATGTGGTGTGTGGTATGAGTGTGTGTGTGTTTGGTATGTGGTGTGTGTGGGGTATGTGTGTGTATTTGGTGTGGTGTACTAGTTGGTCCTCGTCTTTCATAATGTGGGTATTAGAGAATCAAACTCAGACTGTCTGGCTTAGTGGCAGGCATGCACTGGGCCATTTCTTTGGCTCCCTAAGGTCTTTATCCACATATTGATACACATATATGTACATATATGTACGTATATGAAATATTAAGTACACACAATAACTCAACAAGCACACAAATACACAATTAACATTTCCTCTTATCTTCCTTTATTTTATTGCTCCTTCTCCCCCACCCAGATGTGTTTCCTGATCAATAAGGCTCGAAGTTTGTGTACTCAACCTTCCTAATGTTGTGACCCTTTAATACAGTTCCTTGTCTTGTGGTGACCCCCTACCATAAAATAATTTTGTTGCTACTTCATAACTGTAATTTGCTACTGTTGTGAATTGTAATGTAAACGTTTGTGTTTTCCAATGGTCTCAGGTGACCCTTGTGTAAAGGTTATTCAACCCACAAAGGGATTGGGACCCACACGTTAAGAACTGCTGTTGTAGGCCTTCATGATAGAACTTCCAAATTCAAGAAAATCTGTCGGCTTCATGATAGCCTAACCTCCGTACAGGCTGCCCTCAACCTGAAGATCATTACAGCCAACTGAGAAAACAGACATGCATTATGAAGAGTGCATTCTGATAACTACAGATGTATTGGGTATGTGGATATGAGCTGTGATCACTGGAGTTTTTGGAATCTTTATGCCTTCATCTGCAAAATGGGTTAATACCATCTTCTCCATGGGGCGTATCGGATTGATTAAATGAGATTGTGCATGGAAAGGACCTGGTAAACAGCCTAGAAATGGTGTGGGCCTAATACATGGTGATGACACTAATGGTTGGTGTGTAGTATCTGTTCTGTCTATGGCATTGAGAAGTGCCTTCTCTATTAACTCATTCCTGGTAAATGGTTGTCACGTTCATTCAAGGCTGTTGCCCCCATCATTGTTACTATTAATACATTTTAAAGACCCAGGAAGGAAGGTGACAAGGAGCTCTTTCCTCTCAAGTACCCGTTCTTTGGTTGTGAAGGTCAGTAAGTTGTGCCCAAGTCAGTGCAAGTGACTGGTGCCAACTCAAGCAGAAAAGGCTAGGCAGGGCTCAGAGAGGAGCTATGGAAAGAGGAGCAGGTCTGCTGCCCTCCAGAGTCATGGCTATTCCTAGCTGCATGGTAGCTGGATGCCCAGGTTCCTTTCTCAAACAAAATGAAGCAGAGAAAGCTACCTCTCACCAGCGACCAAGAGATGGGTGACAGGAAGAGGGCATACTCTTTTCATGGCTGTGCTTCTTGGTGTCTGTGGCTGTTGGGTCTCCATCTTTCCAGAATTGGGGAGGGAAGAGAAAGAGTGTGTTTTTATTGTGGGGGCAGAGAACCTAACCAAACCCCCCAAAAAATTATCAGGTAAAACCGACCAACCTAGCTGGTTGAGATGCTTTTCAGCAGAAAAAAATGGAGATGTTTGGCAGAGCAAGCTGATCACCTCCTGTTGGCCAGGGCACAGAGATAAAAGGAGAGACTAGACTCCCATGGTGAACTGAAAAGCAAGCCCTCAATAACTCAATTTCCTCCTTTCTCCAACCAGTTCCCCTAAGTCAGAAGCTGGAGACCAAGTTTCAACATAAGGCTGGGGCTGGAGGATGGAACATAGGCAGCATTGATTCAAGCAATAGTGCTGCAAAAGTGCTGGGAAATTCTTTTCTATTAGGATTTTTAAAACTAGAAACAAGTTACAATCGTTTAACTTCAAAAGTGAGTGGGGCAAAGGGAAGTTTTGGAAGCTACACAATCCACCATGAAGGAGAAAAGCTGCCACATATTACCAGTGCCTCTACTCACTGAGCATCCAGATGGTTCTTAATGGGGAGCGATCTGAGGTGTAGCATTCTCTGAGGTAAGGGAAAACGGTTAGGGGCCATTTAGAAAGAACAGAGTGAAACAAATGACCAGTTCAGTGTCCCAAACTTGAAATGCCCTTCTGAACAGCTGCACTCCCAGTTTAATTTGATAACATATTCCTTTGTCATTTGTTAAGTGGGCAGATTGGGGCTTTCTCTGAGCATATTTGAATGGGTTTCTGAAATGCTCTGGAAGATTTGCAGAAGGAATAGGGTCATGTTTCTTAGGGAGAGCCTCCTACTCTGTCCAAGCAACCTATAATTGTTCTCTTTCTCTTTGATTCCTTCCACCCTCTGAGTGCCTCCACATGTATGTGTGTGTGCACTTGTAGAGGAGAGAGAGAGTATGAGAGAGAGAGAGAGAGAGAGAGAGAGACAGAGACAGAGACAGAGAGAGAGAGAGAGAGAGAGAGAGAGAGAGAGAGAGAGAGAGAGAGAGAGAGGAGAGAGTAGGTAGCATACACATGTGTGCACCTGTGGAATACAATGGTCTCATTGGGTTTCTCTCTCTCTCTCTCTCTCTCTCTCTCTCTCTCTCTCTCTCTCTCTCTCTCTCTCTGTGTGTGTGTGTGTGTGTGTGTGTGTGTGTGTGCAACTGTGGAGGACAGTAGTTAACACTGGATGTTATTCCTCAGGATGAAGTCCATCTTGTTTTTTGAGACAGGCTCTGTCATCTTTACTTGGCATGTTACATATTCTGTTTTAACTGGGCTGTCTGGACAGCAAGCTCCAGGAATCTTTCTGTGTCTTCCTCTGCAATACCAGGATCACAAACATGGGCCACCATGTCTAACTCTTTTATGTAGTTACTGGGAATCAAACTCGGGTCCTCACACTCACGTGGTTAACCCTTTACCCACTGAGCCACTTGCCCAACCCCAAAGTCTCTGCCTTTCTCTGGTGACTTCTCTCTACATCCCTTTGCTATTAACTTCTTTTTCTCTAGGCTCCCAGTCACCTCTCAAAGGAGGACTTTCTGAAACACTACTCCATGTAGAAAGTTCTCCCACAACTATTCTAGCTGCTCTGAGATAGTCTAAGCAACTTGTAGAGAAATCTTGCAGAACTCACACACGCCTCACTTCTCAAAACAGCTTCAAGTATCTAGCTGAGACCTAGTCAAAGCCCTGATACATATGGGTTTGTAAATTTGCCCTAAGATACCTCTGCTTCCATTTCCATTTATCTCAAAGGTGTTGCTGTAGTCAGGGATTCTATTGCTGGGACTAAACACCATGAACTAAAAGCAAGTTGTTGAAAAGGGGCTGCTGGGCTTATACTTCATCATTGTAGTCTATCACAAAAGGAAGCCAATACAGAAACTCAAGCAGGGCAGGAACCTGGAGATGGGAATGAATGCAGAGGCCATGGAAAGATGCTGCTTACTGGCTTGCTCTACATGGCTTGTTCATCCTGCTTTCTTATAGAAGCCAAGCCCACCAGCTCAGGGATAGTACCACCCACAATGGTCTGCTCCCCCCCCCCCATCAATCTCTAATTAAGAAAATACCTACAGCTAAATCTTAAGGAGGCATTTTCTTCTTCCTTTTAGACAACTCTAGCATGTGCCAAGTCGACGTAAGATCACCAGTACAGGTGTCTTCTTATACAGTGAACTATAACCTAACTTGAGGTGTTAGCAAGACGGTAACCTAGCCTTGTAACAAATAACTGAGATTTAGCCAACAGCAAGCAGCCAACTGTTCAAATTGCCTTCAAACAAGACAAACAGGAACTGCAAGCAATTGGCCTATCTCTATACATTTTGCTTAACCTCTGACTTTAATTATAACTTGCCTTACTTTTGGTCCATACTGCTGTCTGGTTCTATAATTGCAAATAATACTGTATAAAACTAGATTATTATATTTTTTAATAATTTCATTTGCAGAGGCTCAATTATTCTGTTTTTAAGAAAAGTAAATTTTCAGTACTTTCTTTCATTTATGACATACTTAGGAAATGTACATGTGCCCAGAATGCTAATCTCCTTTCGGCCATATTTAGTTCTAGGTGGGAGATTTGTGTGACTGATTTCAGTGTGAGAATGGATGACATATGACTTGGGGCTATTCAAGACTCAAAAAGGCCTGTCGTAACTATTAACGGAAGCAAACATCATTTGATTGAGCTTCTCTCTGGGTGGATAGCTGGACACAAAGCTCTCCATGCCATCTGAATAAGAAATGAAGTGCCTGTCACCTTTGACCATCAGTATCTACAAAGGAAACACACAGAGTCAGGGAGAGAAGCAGTCATAGTTCTTTTATGATTGCAATAGGCAAACATCACGTCTGTCTCAGACTCTGGCTAACAGCTACACTGAGGACTCACGGTTTGCCATGCATTGAATCTGTACAAAATGGGTTGCCTGCCCATCATCTGGGTAGTTTTTATTGACAGCCAGAGAAAGAAGAACATGAGGTACAATTCCTGCCTCTCTTGTGTGAAGGTACTCTGAACACCTGATGGAGGTAATTGGCTAAGACTCAGCTACTCCATATAAGAATAAGTTGCCATCTTGTTTCTACATCAAGTTAAGTTCCAGTCCACTGAGGCCATAGTATTCTCATCTTACTAATGGCAAAATGAGATCAATAGGAATGTGACAACTTTCTTAACTCCTCAAAGCCAGTAAGTGGCAAGAAGTGAGATCCAAAGCCAGGACTGTCCAGTGCAAAACTGACATCCTCCTCACTATAAAAGGCCAGCCTGGTTTAGAGTAACACTCTCTGAAGCTGTACCATAAAGAGACAAGAATGGGCAGGGGAGCCTAGGAAAGTGTTCCCCTAGAGTCCATCTCAGACAGTTACAAGAATAACATCCTTAGCATGACCAGGCACAGAGGAGCCTGGCATTTCTGAGCATTAAACAGGGGACGAGGGGCAAGAAAACAGGGACAACATGCAGGACTTACAAGGAAGCCCTCAGAAAGAGCAGACAGCTAGATTTTCCCTAGTGAATGAGAAGCTGGGAAGGTCACCAGTCATGATGAGGGCCGCCATCTTGGATGCCACAGCTGTGTCCTCCAACAATAAATATCTAACACCAGCTATCCAGCCTCTGGGCCTTGGTTTGAAATATCCCTTGGAGGGATGGGCAGGGTATTCAGGCCTTAGGATAGTCAAGATGAGCCTATGTGACTCAGGGTACTTGTGAGATGCTGGAAAGTGTAGACGTGTCTGCCTTGATTGTGGTAATACATCTAAAATTATCCAACTGTACACATTAAATACGTGAAGATGTCTGTGTGTCAGTGAGATCATAACTAAATAGCTGAGAACAAACAAGCCCATTAATACACAAATTTAATATGGTTTTTAAAAGAAAACAGAAATGGGGGAGATGCCTTGGTAGTTCCAGCTACCAGAAAGGCTGAGGTTGAGAATCACTTGAGCCCATGAACTGAGACCATGCTAGGTTACACAATAATACAATTACACCCCTGGATTTTTCCTTTGTGTGTGTGTGTGTGTGTGTGTGTGTTTATGTGTGTTGTGTATGCATGTGTATAGTTCATGTGCATCCATGATGAATTTGGAAACCAGAGGTTGACATCAGTAGGAGTTCTTGGCAAATGCTGCCAAACCCAGCCTTTTCCTTTCCTTCCCTTTCCTTCCCTTCCCTTTCCCTTCCCTTCCTTTTCTCTTCCTTTTCCCTTCCCTTCCCTTCCCTTCCTTTTCTCTTCCTTTTCCCTTCCCTCCCCTCCCCTCCACTCCCCTCCCCTCCCCTCCCCTCCCTTCCCTTCCCTTTCTTTTCTTTTCTAACATGGGTGCTGGGGGGTCCAAATTCAGCTCCTCATGTTTGTTCATCAAACACTTAACACTTGGACAATCCTCTAGCCCCAGTACTCCTGAGACTCCTGAGGAAGAGTGTTTGCATAGGATGGTGTGATTCAAGCCCCAACACAACGAGAAAGGCAAGAGGGAGACAAAGAGTGGGGGATGGGGATCAGGGAGGTCCAAGAAGGGAGGGGAGAGAGGGGTGAGGAAACTCCTTCATTCTCAAGCATTCAGGAAGTTTACCTCAACAGAAGACAATTGCTGGGAAGAGAATTCTGCAGATGATGGCAGTGGAGTGGGGTGGAGAACTGGATGGGGATTTTCTGTGGACGTCAAGCAGCACATTCTCAGTTTTCTTGTCTAAGAACCTGGCTTGGGAAATACACACACACACACACACACACACACACACACGCACACGCACACGCACATGCACACGCACGCACGCACAAAATTATAGTGTGAGCTATTATAAGCAGAACTCTAGCTCCTGCCTTAGAGGAGGCTTCCTGGTGCCTTATGGGTCCTTCTCAGGGAAACAAGGGCTCCTCCTCCCTGAAGCAATTCCACAGAAAGTGTGTGCTTTCCTGTGTCCTCCCCTCCCCCACCACGGGCTCCACATGAACTCTGTGTGATTTATTTATCTTGCTCAATTTCTCCAAATGGCATTAGCTCTATTTGTGGCTGTCCTTATTGGACCACGCTGTGATATTTAGTATACAGTTAAAGTAGATTCTGAGGAAGGCCGTCACTTACTGGCAGCATTTAATACAAGTATCTAATTAAGTTCAGGTTATTGTGTTGATTATCATCAGGATCTATAAAGTTTCTTAGGCCTCCTGATTGTCATATGATCCCCCTGCAATTAGTGGTTATGTATTCATTCAAGTGTTCAGATTCTCTTAGAAAAACATTAGGTCTGGTTGTGTCAGTTCACCTCCCCATTAGGTTTGATCATAAAATGTTTATTAGAGAAAGATAGGCAGTTTTTGCTTGAACTCTTACCTTTAGCACACCCGCCATCAACTCTCAGAAGTGGACCTTCCATGGTGAGAGGAATACTGTTATATCATCCTGCCTCAGCTGTAAATTCAGTTTGCCAAGATTGGTTTTAAAAGTATAACATTTCTGGGGGGGGGGGGAGTGGGTGGGTTAAAGGAAAAAATAGAAGGGGGGGTAACTGATGTAATTATATTTGAATTTCAAAAAATGTGTAGCATTTTCAGAATTTTCTACTCCCCACACCACTTCGTATATACTATTTAAAATAACCCACTTTAGTAAGGGCTTCAAGTTGTGCCTTGACTAATGCAGAGAAAGCTCTGCCCAGAACCTGTGATGCTTACACAGAAAATGAAAGTTTCCACGGGATGGCTCTCAGACCCTTGCCACTGTAGAAACAGATGCCCACACTTCTCTTCCCACCTCCCACAGCATCAGAAAACCAGTTCTCCTCTCTTCCACAGCCAATGCCTTCCTCAGAGACTGTTCAGGCTGTGTCTGAGACTTTCTCCAAGCCCTCTCCCCAGCCCACCCTCAGGGCACAAACATTCTCTGAAGTTCTCAGAGCACATCCTGTCTGAACCCCATGCTGTGTCACCCACAGACGGTGGGTGCTTCTCTCTGCCTAACATCTCTGACTACCTCTTGGCATCATTCACTATAGAGTTTTTTGCTTGGCACTTAGGGACCACTAAAGATGCTGGCCCTGGCCCTGTTCCCCAGCTCTCCTCATTACCTGGGTTATGGCTCCATATTGCTACCTTCAAATCTGTATCCCCAGCCACCTGGCCATGGGCATTTCTCACACCTCGTCTGATCTCCTCCCCAGATATCCTTTTCAGTGTATTCCCATGATCCTTTCCTACAATAAAACTACCTCTTTCCAGAGTCAACAAAGTCCTTTGGAATCCATCTTCACCTTCTTCTTCAGCCTCTGCTCCTTTCCAGCCTTCCAGAACTTGCCATTCAGCCATGCTGAATCCCCCTCAGTATCTTCAGTGGTCTATATTCTCTATAAACTCTGAACTTTCCTTCTGCCTTGACCCTTCTGTGCTGATGCTCCTGCCTGCCACCTTCATTCTCTTAGAAGTACCTGTAAAAGCCTTGGGGAGAGCGCTCTACCGGCTATGTTCCGTCCTGCTGACTTATGACCCAGCAGCACTTCTGTGCATCTCTTAGCTCTCTTAGCAAAATATTGAATATACTTTTAACATAGTCTTTAATGCTTCTTTCCATCACCTAGCTCAGCACTTGATAAATAGGAGGTTGGCAAATGCTTTCAGCTAAAGACTGAATCTAACTGACAGTCTTATCCAGGCTTAGGTGCTTGAGACCTATGTGGATGGAACAGGGCTGTTCTGTTTGCTAATTAACTATTGTTTCCAAACTGACCTGTTCCTTTACTGCTCTTGGGCAAATTTCTGTGCTGAGACACTGCTGTAAGACTCTGGATGAGGCATTTAACCAAACAAACAAACCACATCTGATTCAGTCAACTCCTAGATATTTTATTTTCTTTCAGATTTTCTGGGAACCCACATACATATTCTAAAGCCTGTATCATGGCCGATAGGTGAATGTGAAAAGAGTTACCAGTCATCATCCGAAATCATGTTTGTTGTATTTCTAAACATGGCATCATTAATTCTTAGATTTAGCACTTGCCTAACATATGTGAGGCCCCAGGTTCTGTGCCTAGAGCTGTAAGGAAAGAAAGAGCAAGACGCAAGTTAATTTGTATTGGAAAAAAATCAAAATTAGATATGAAGACACTTAACCTTCTAGAATTGAGACCAATCTTTCTGCAAACCTCCCCCTGGGTCTCTCCGAAGCTCTAAGAGACAGTGCCATTCCCTTAATCTTTGACTACTGCCTCTTCATCCTGCTGTTTAGAATGTTGCCTGCCTGGTGGCGTCCATGTTCCCTGCCTCCACCCGGAGCTCATTGGGAAGACTCCATCTCAGATAAACAGAATGTTCCCTGCTAAGCAAAGACATCCTTTTCTCAACCATGACTTTGGAGAAAGCCATTCTTGTGTCCTACCGCCCCACCGGAGCAATTCTGTCCCCAAGAAATGTGCGCACGCATACATGCGTGTTGAATTTTATGTGGGGATTTGTTGTTCCGCGGGTTTGCCTGTTGTCAATGAGCCAAGCATGGAACAGGGGGGCTTTAACGGCCTTTGAAAGGAGCGCGGCACAGAGCTGATTTAGGAGTCGGGTTTTCTAAAGACAAGAGAGGGAGTCGATGACCTTTCCGGAACCCTCCAGTCTGAAGGTTTTATGATTCCATTCACGTCCTCCGTCTAGACATGAAATGTGGACGCGCTTGCTTTTATGGCTACAATCTGAGAAAAGTCTAACTGCGCCACCTACAGTCTTTTGCTAGAAACTGCTCTGCTTCAACCAGGAACAGTACCAAACCGGGTTCTCCCCCCCCCCTCCCAAAGAGGGAGAACAATCCACTGAAAACAACACGTTCCAGAGACTATCTCCCAAGAATCCATGTGTGCTCTTAGCTTAACCTTTCAAAGAAACTGTATAATAACTCTCCGTAATTATTTATTCATATAGACGATAGAAAAATTGGCTTTTCCTTTGACTAGCAGAGACAAAGACCTGGAGAGGCCAGTTAGCCATCCATGGATACACAGAGACCACACTCAGACTAAGTGCTCTGACTATGAACCTGACACTGGTGTGATGCCCCTCCCACGCTGCAGTGGAATCACCAAGCTGTGCTGGAACGATTTCTCCGCTCACACAGGGGTCTTGTATGCACTGTTCTATGTCAAAGGCAGCCTGAACCCAACTTGTACCTTCTGGACTTATCTTTGTCCTTATAAATGCCTCCCTTCCACTTCTGCAACTTTCCAGCTCCAGCAGGGCTCAAGGCAGGCCAGCATTCTTCTTTTAAACATGCCGAAGAAGACCCACCCTGGATCCACTCTACGTCCCTGGACCTCACAGAGCCCATACTCTTCCTTTCCTCCCAGGAGTCAGGTTCAGCATTAAATCCTCAGAGAAGTAGAAGCAGCATCCCAAAAGCAGCATCCACAGTAGAAGCAGCATCCCAAACCCTGTCTTACTCATTTCTTTTAAAGAGCAGGGAGTGTATTTTGCAGATCCTTATTTATCTGGGACTGGAACATGACGTCCAAAGCTCCGATCAGCATGTTGGGAACAACGTTGTTGTCTCCCTGCCTTGGCCCCATTGGATGGCTTCAAGATTGAGTGGTTGTGAAAGAAGACGAGAGGAAGAAGGGGACACTTCCACACCATACCACGTGGAGTCGTCTTTCCCAACTCTCGCCCCAGTGAGGATAAGAAAGAACTTATTTTGGAACTAAATGTAAGTGACTATAGTCCAAGAGCACAGATTTGTGTTACCACAAATACCATGCCCCGATGTGGTAACAGTTTTATCGAGTTTCTGTAGCAACAGAACAAAGCAAGTTAAAAATCAAGAGCTTTTGGAATACGTTAGTGGAAGCATCAGGCAGGTGAGTCTTAGCCAAGTGGAGAAAGCTGTTATAGGTTACTTGTGTAATCTCATGGCATTGCTATACTGGGCTAGTGCTCTGTTTCCACATTACATAAATAATGTATGGCATTAAGGGGGCTAAAGATAGCCCAAGATAGTTTGGTTTGGACTGGTAATCTTCCAGCTCTCCACATTACAGCACTTCTAATTGGTTGACAATCTGGTATAATTAGCTGTCCAGCATTGCTGTGGTTTCTCCCCTGGGAACTCTAGTTCACTCTCTAAGCTCTACACCTGGGCCCATCATAGGTCCTGTCCTGTCCCCACATACCTGCCCTCTAACTACTGTTTGTCTTGGTTAGGGTTTCCATTGCTGTGAACAGACCCTGTGACCAAGGCAATTCTTATAAGGACAAAATTTAATTGGGGCTAGATTACAGGTTTAGAGGTTCAGTCCAGTATCATCAAGTGCCACTCCCTGGGCCAAGCATATACAAACCACCACATTCCATTCCCTGACCCCATAGGCTTGTTCAAACACATGCGTCTATAGGGGCCATACTCAAACATAGCACAACGCAAAAATACATTCAGTTCAACCTCAAAAGTCCCTACAATCTATAGAAATTTCAACAATGCTAAAAGTTGAGTCTTTCCTGAGATTCACTGAATCACTTAAGTGTAATCAACTCTAAAGTCAAAAAAAAAAAAAAAAAAAAAAAATAGATAGCATACCTTAAACACCATATACATTACTAGTCCAAAATGCCGTTGTAAGGAAACACTGGACCACACAAGACCAACATCCAGCTGGGCAAACTCAAAACTCTGCATCTCCATGTCTGATGTCAAAGCAGTCTTAAGATCTCCAACTCCTTTCAACTTTGCTGACTACAACAAACTTCTTTCTCCTGGGCTGGTCCCACTAGCGGCTTTCCTCAGCAGATATCTCATGGCTCTAGGATCTCTAACATCTGAGAATCTCCAAAGTAATGTCAACTTTACAGCTTCTTGTTCCAACGTATGGGATTCACACACAATCTTCTGAACTTCTCAGAAGGGATTGGGTCACTTCTCCAGCTCTGCCCTCTCTAGCACTCTAGGCTCTGGTTGACTCCAGTCCAATGCTGCTGCTGTTCCTGATGGTTTTTTTCTTGGTACTGGCATCTCCGACAGCCTGGGGGTTTTCCACTGCAAGTAGGCTTTACCATTAGCCTCTCACATAGTTCCCTTTATGGTGCCAAGCCTCAGCTTCTTTGCATGACCCCTGGACATCCTAGACTATCAACTGCAACTGAGGCTGCACCTTCACCAATGGCCTTTCTTTGGCTTCTCACAGTGCCGAACCTCAGCTGCTCTCCATGAACCCTTCATGCCATCAAAACCAGTACCACCTTCAAGGCACAACCTTGGCTATCTCTGAAACACAGCTTCTTTGTGATCTCAGAAAACACTTCCCAGAAGATTTCACCTCAGTGATGCTAGTGTCTTCTTAATCACTGATAATTTCTTAGCTCCAGCTAACCAGCATCAATTGTCCCAGTAGTTCCTTCTGTTCTTGACTCTAAATCCAGAGCCACATGGCCTACACTGCTGAGTTCTGTTTATTACTGGAGCTGGAACATGGCCTCTTTGTTCTATTACTTTATTCCAGCTCCCTCACTGTCTAAGCCTGACTGTCTGGAACTTGCTTTGTACATTGTCTCTTGAGTTCTGGGATTAAAGGTGTGTATCATCATGCTTGGACCTAAGCTTTGCTCTACTTGGAACTTGTTCTGTGCCAGGCAGGCTTTGAACACAGAGATCTGTTTGCCTTTCTCTCCTGGGATCAAAGGTGTGCACCACCAAGCCTAGGCCTAAGCTTTTCATGGCCACTATTCCTCAAGATCTGGATCACAGTTGATCTCCATTTCTGGAGTGTAGTTCATTTCAAATTAAAAGTCCAAGTGAAAACATTAGCCAAGTCCCTTGTTCAACCGCAAAAGCATGAACAATAAGCTTAGCAGGGTAGGATCTTGCCCCATAGTCACCACTTTCTTAATCTGTCTATCTCCTTGAACATAGGATTCAGCTTCATTCTTTCCTGGTGCCCCTTTATTCTTTGAACCATACAGTTTATATTTTCTTTTCTATGCTTGCTACGCTTCATGAAAAAGCTCTTTATGAGAGTAAACCAGAGGACAGAGTCTATCCTGGGCTTTTCTAAGACTTTCTTTGTCAATGAAATTAATTGAAATCTCTTTACCTTTTAGCTTCAGGTAGATACTTCAGACAAGGGCAAAAATCAGTCACATTTTTCACCAAAATACTACAAGAAGAGTTTCTAGGTCATATACTGAAATTTTTCTCCACTTGGGCCAGTTCTGCACAGTTCAAATCGCCTCATATTACCCTCAGCCCCAATGTCTTCCATATTTCCACTAGGATGGTCCATTAAGCCCCAATGGGAAGCATTCCACTGCTTTCCAAAGTCTCCAAATCCACAATCTTCCAAACAAAAGCATTGTCAGGCTCATCACAATAATATCCCACTTATGGTACCAACTTCTGTCTTAGGGTTTCCATCACTATAAAGAGACACCACAACCAAGGTAACTCTTATAAAGGACAACATTTAATTAGGGATGGCTTACAGGTTCAGAGGTTCAGTTCATTATAATCAAGGTGGGAACATGGCAGTGACCAGGAAGATGTTGGGCTGGAAGAGACAAAAGTTCTATATCTTGATCCAGAGGCAGACAGGAGAAGACTGGCTCCCACATGGTTAGGAGGAGGGTCTCATTACCTATACCCACAGTGATATACTTCCTCCAACAAGGCCACACCTACTCTAATAAGGCCACACTTCCTAATAGTGCAACTCCCTGGGTCAAGCATATACAAACCACCATACCATTCAAGTACATGAATGCCAGACTTCCTAAAAGTAGTAGGAACTTTGCAGCCAGCTAGCTACAACTCAGGATCCTAGGAAACTCTTTAGCTTCCTATCAAAAAGAACTTGGAATAAAATCATGAAAGGATTGTCCATAGCCACTCAGTGAACTTACTCAGGAGGGATTGCTTTTCCTACAGCCACAGAACTGCAGGCTAAGCTCACAGCAGGAGTACCGCCATTAGTCACAGTCATTTCATTGGCACTGTATTTAGTGACTTGTACCATTGCTGTAACCAAGCAGCAACTGAAGGAAAGAATATTTTAATTCTGGCTTCAGTTCAAGGAACTCATTCCATCATGGCTGTGGGGACTCAGTAGTAGTCAGAGAACCTATGGATCCAGGAAGGGGATGCTGGATGGTCACATTATATCTACAGTCAGGAAGCAGAGAGCCATGAATGCTATGTTTGGCTCTTTTTTTTTTTTTTTTTTTTTTTTTTTTTTTTTTTTTAAATCTATTTACCCCAGATCCCATCCCATGAAATGGTATAGCCAACTTAGGTGGGTCTTTCTACCTCAGTCAATCTAATCAACACTCCCTCATAGGCCTGCTCAGCAGCTTGCATCCTAGGTGATTTTAGAGCCCATCAGGTTGCCAATAGTTATTGACCATTGTAGTTTCTCTGCAAGAAACTGAGCCTCTCAGCATTTCCAGTTCTGATTTCTGAACTCACCACGTCAGACCTGAGCTCTTCACATTGCTCATGCCTCTGCAAAAAGATCATCCTTGCAACACCAGTGTCCCTCATGGATTTCCCGTGATGGGAATCCATAAAAGGTCTTTAAAGAGAGATGGAGATGCTAGTAATTCACCCCCATAACTGAGTCACAGGGATTTCCACATAAGGACAGAGGCTTGGAGTTGAACAGAGTTTGAAGGCCATCATTCCCTAAGCTTTTAAAAGTCACCTTGATTAGCAGATTAAATATGGAAAAAAGGGGTAGCCACTTACTGGGGCTGATATCAGATGACATGAGTGTTTCCTCTTTTCATTAAGTCAATGTGTCCCGATATACAACCACACACAAAAAGGGCATTTAGGGGAGTTACATGCAGTGTTGGAGCTGCTCAGTCCCTAACCATGAGCACCGAACCAATATCATGTCAACTGTATGCTGTGTCCTCTGTGGCCAAACAGTATTATCTCAAAGCACTGTTTCTTCAGTCTCACTGCTGGAAAGGAGTGAGCAATATCCCCAGTTTTATATACATTTGTCTGATTACATTATGCACTTAAAAATTTTTGCCCCTTCCAAATTGTTTTAGTCAGGGTTTCTATTGCTATAATAAAACACTGTGACCAAGGCAACTTATAAATGGGTTTATTTGGGGCTTACAGTTCCAGAAGGGTGAGACTATCATGATCATGTTGAGGAACATGTCAGCAGGCCAGCATATTTATTTGGTTAAGATTCTCAGCACTCTTAGGAGCAATCAACCAAGTCTGCCTCTTTTTTTTTCTCCCATTAAATTGTAATATCCAGTATGTGCTTGTTCCTCTAAAGCCTTTCCTATAGGTACTTTATACACATCTATAGGTGATCTTTAAAAAAAATCTGTTCATGTGCATGGTGTGTGTGTGTGTGTGTGTGTGTGTGTGTGTGTGTGTGTGTAGGTAGGTAGGTAAGTAGGTCAGGGGTCAACCCATGGGAGTTCATTCTCTCCTTCCACCACTTGGATGCTAAGGAGTAAAAAATCCAGGTCATCCTTCCTGATAGCAAGTATCTTTATCCACTGAGCCATCTCATAGGCTCTCCCTCCATAGGTGATCTGTAAATAATTGTTTTGCTACTTCGTAAAGGGTATGAATGACTTTAAGCTGGTCCACAATATAGGGAGGACCAGTTTTGAAGGTGCTGAACTTTGGAGCATGTGTTAGTACGAAACTCTTCCTCAGTGTGTACCAGAGGAGTGAGGCCTGGCCAAAGAAGTGGGAAGGCTCCTGACACTCATGCATTTGAAGTTAGGATCCAGAGACACAGAGCAGAACAGGAAGGAAAGACGGAGATGAGGAAGGAACAAGCTAGAGCTTGGGGTTTAGTTGGACAAAATCCTTTATCATCTTTGAGAGGATCGACCTTACCAAAAAAAAAAAAAAAAAAACATAGGGCTGGAGAGATAGGTGGCTCAGTGGTTAAGAGTCCTGACTGCTTTTTCAGAGTTTCCTGAGTTCAATTCTCAGCAACCATCTGTAATGGGATCTGATGCCCTCTTCTGGTGTGTCTGAAGAAAGCTACGGTGTATTCACATACATAAAATAAATCTTTAAAGACATAAATAAATGCAACTTTTTATTTATATGTGTGTGCAAGCATGTGCATGCAGGTGACCTCAGATCCCCTGGAGCTGAAGTTACAGGCAGTTGTAAGCTACCTGAGTTGGGTGTTGGGAACTGGACTTCAGTTCTCTACAAGGGCAGTAAGAATTCTTAATCACCGAGTCATCTCTTCAGCCTCAGTAGGGCTCACCTTTGAGGCAAGACCCTCCTTCTTCAGACACCGGGGCCTTTCATTATGAATCACACATGGAGCAGGCCTATTTGGAGAAGCTGAAGGAGATCAGAGAGCAAATGGAGGTGCTGTGGGCCAGCAGCTATCTTGGGCCTGCCAAGTTATGAGGCGAGGCTGAACAGCTTCCTCTTGTCAAGGCCTAAAGAAGGCCACTGCCACACTTCTACCTTCTAAGTCTCACAAGAGACCGCTGAGACCAAAACTAACCAGGAAAGCTATTGTGGGAGCCACACCTGTGGCTCAAAAACCCCACTGAAATGGGAAGGTCTCAAGTCAGTGAGTCGTGAGCTACAGTCACAGCAGTCCTCGGAGGGAACTTCATAGCACCAAACGGTTATATTTATAAAGGCAAAAGATTAAACCAGAGATCTGAGCCTCCATTTTAGGGAGGGGAGAAGAACATGGATGAGCCCAAAGATAAGCAACTAAGAAAAGTCAGCGAGTTTTGAAGTGGGAGCCTCAGTCTGTCATGTTCTTGCCAGGATGTGGATGGGATATTGGCTGGTTTTGGTGTCTTAATCTAAGACAGGATCTCAAGTCTATCAGGGTAGCCCTAAACTCCTTATATAACCAAGAATGACCTTGAACTTCTTGTTCTCCTGCCTCAACTGCCCAAGTTCTAGGATCCTGGGCACTTGTTACTCTTAGTTTTGCTATAATAAAAATCTGATAATGGAATTTTATTTCTCAGGGCTGGAGCAGAGAACCTGGTCTTGCCTCCCGACTTGGATCTTGAATGTTTTATTCCAGAGATGAGTGTGGGTCCTCAGAAGGATTAGGAAAGGCGAAAAGGGAGCCACAGATCTCTGGAAATTTTCTGTTGATGTTTATAGCAGTGACTTCACTTAGGATGGAAACTAAGTCAGGACTTCTTAAGCTTAACTTGTGCCTCTTTCTCCCAGAGAAATTCTTATGTAGCCTAGGGTATACAGGTCTAAAAAACAGACATAGTTTGTGTCTAATAATAGTAAATCATGAAGAAATTCACTTAAAACAATAGTTGGTTTAGAATAATTGGTTTAGACAGAATTTTATTATGTATTAAAGAAGTGAGTGTTGATACAAATGATATGAATGTACTTATTTATTTGTACATATAATTAATAATTAAATCCAGACTGAAAATTTGATCCTGGGAGCATCTTTGATGCTTCCCAAAGCTGACTGCTACTTCACTTTTATTTACAGGATTTATTTGTGGTGTGTGTGTGTGTGTGCGCGAGTGCACGCGTGCGTGTTCGTGCTACATATATGTTCAGGTGCTTGTGGAGATCTGAAGAGAGTGTCGGAGTCCCTGAAGCTGGAGTTACAGGTAGGTGTGAGCCACCCAGCCTGGATGCTGGGAAACTTGTGTCCTCTGGGAGAGCAGTAAGCCCTCCACCACTGAACCTTCTCTCCAGCCCTGAGTTTGATTTTATACTCATCAATACTGAGAGGGCTGCTTTGTGTCACTAGATGGTAGAAGTATACTTAAGACTATCTTAGAAATAGTTACCATTCTAACCCCAAATTTGTTTCACAATTTTTAAGACACTAGGTTGGCATACCAAACAGCCACTTTTGAAATCAAACCTTTTGATGCACTCCAGCTGGAAGATGTGCTAGTTTGATATCACATGCTGAGAAGTGACAAGAGAAAAGCGCCAGAGGTCTCCGCTTTCCGCCAGCCATCAGGAGCAGAGGGGACTGAGCATGTACTGCCAGCACTAAGACACGGCAGGCTGGAAGCTGAGTGCAGGCACTGGCAACAAGGACATGCACCGTGCAAGGTGCCTGTTTGGAGCATCCAGACCTAAGGCTGCAGTCAACGTGCACAATGCAACATGGGGTCAGCACTGCCAGAAGCATCCCTCTCGGACTGAGCAAGAAACGTGAAAAATATGAATCAGCACTATGCTGCGCAACTACTGCGCATCATATAGGTGCTGACGTGAATAGGGGACTGCTCAAACAAATGCATGGCCCCAAAAATGTATAATTAAACAAAGAGAATGCAAAACAAACAAACAAACACAAAAAGGAACAAAATCCCTGAAAAATACTACATCAAATCTGAAGAAAACAACCAACAACTTAAAATGGTTCCTCTCTTAAAAAACTACACTGGCTCTATGCTTTTCAGCCACTGTGCGGTGAATGGCTTTACCCTACATAGGCTCCTGACATGATCTTTCGCCTGACCACACCCAGAAAGAGCCATGTGACCACGGACTGAACCATGAGAAGTCAGTCACACCCAAACACAGAGAACACACCTCACCTTAGTCAGAGCCATGAACCTGGTGAACTTTGAACCACACGGGGAAGGAAAAGAAAGAGAAGAGAGGAGCTACACAGTGAGATCCTGTCCCCAAAATGAACACCCTCCCCCCACTCCCACCCAGAACAACAACAAACTAAAGGTCTCAGGTTTGCTTTGGGGGAGGTAAAGATGTCTTAGAAAGACAGGAAATGCAGCCCTGAGCGAGACAAAAGTGGTTCAGTTGCCGTTAACCCAAATTCAACATTTTTTCCTATGACCCATTATTAAGCCAATAAAAAGACAAGCCACATTAGAGTAGATCTTTTAGAGAGTACATAGAAACATTTGTGTCGTTACATAAAGAACTCTGTAAATCAAGAAAGCAAAACTGGGACTGGGTGGTGGGTTGGCTAGTTTCCTGTCAACTTGACACAAGCTAGGATCACTTTGGAAGAGGAGACAATTGAGGAAATGCCCCTTCAGACTGGTCTGTGGTGCTTTGCCAGCTCACTGTGGGGGTTGCTGCTCCTGGGCTGGTGGCCCTGGGTTTGCTCACTGTGGGGGGGGGTTACTGCCCCTGGGTTGGTGGCCCTGGGTTTGCTCACTGTGGGGGGGGGGTTGCTGCCCCTGGGTTGGTGGCCCTGGGTTTGCTCACTGTGTGAGGTGCTGCTCCTGGGCTGGGTTCTATAGGGCAATTTCTGAAGAAGCTGTGAGGGGCAAGCCAGTAAGCAGTGTTCCTCCATCACCAGTAGTTCCTATCTCCAGGTTCTATCCCTGACTTCCCTTGATGGTGACAGTGTAGGTGACAAGCTTCTTTGGGTCTTTAATCATAACAACAGAAAGCCTGGCTAAAACTGGTGGTATACACACGTAATCCCAGCACTCAGGGGGCAGAACTGTTACAAGTTCAAGGTCAGCATGGTCTACGCTGAGAATCCAGCCCATTTGGGAAAATTTAGATAAGACTCTAGCAAACACTAAATAATAATGATGATAATGATGATGATGTTTTTTTAAAACTCCAAAAGACTTGAACATTTAGTAAACAAAAGATGTAAAAATCTATTCCTTTTAAAGGTGTTTACCTGTACTACTCACTAAAAACGAAAACTGATCCACACCAACACCTTGAGCATAAAGACTGGCAGTACTGTTAGTCAGGCTGTGGGGAAAGCAGAATTCTCACATCAGTGGTTGGTGGGACTCTGAAATGCTACAACTGCTCAGGAATTCAGTATACAACTTCTTCTAAAAATTGGACGTAGGGGCTGGAGAGACAGCTCAGCACCTGAGAGCACTGGTTGTCCTTCCGGAGGACACAGTTCACTTCCCAACACTCATACAGAGGCTCACAACTGTAACTCCAGATGCAGGGGCCGTGATGCCCTTTGGTATCCTTGAGCACTGTATGTGCATGGTGTGCAGACACACGGGCAAAACATCTGCACACACAAAGAAAAACAATTAAAAATGTTTAGACAGATCTCTTCTCTACCAGCACGAAGGTAACCAAGGATTGTTGCCGAATCGTGGGTTGCAGCCGTCTCCTGAGAGTGAAGTTAACCATCTTGGACGGGTGAGGCTAGCTGGGTCTATCAGGACCTAAGTCTATACTAGTGAAGGGTCTACATCCTCAAAAAGAACTGACATTATGTCACTGCATTGTGCTCTTAACATCGTCCCCTTCTTGTAAGGATCAGTAGATCCTTGTGAGTCATCAGAGGATCAGATATTTATCAAATAAATAAAAACCTAAAGGGAGGAAACGGGTTACCTTGCTTCATGAATATCCCCTTCATGAATCTTTCATTAAAAATTTCCTAAAATCGCGAGGTCGTAGTGGAGCATGTTTCTAAACCCAGCACATGGGAGGGAGAGACAGGTAGATCTATAAGTGTGAGGCCAGCCTGGTCTACAGAGTGAGTTCTAGAATAGCCAGGGCTACACAGAGAAATCCTGTCTCAAAAACAAAAACAAATTTTAAAAATTCCTCAAATCCACAACACAGAACTGAATGGGCTGTTCTCTGCCATGGGGCAGGCCTCTCCTGTCTTTTCTTAGCTTTTTCTAAGCAAACAAACTTCTGCTCCAACTGCCCATATCGTTCAACTAAATTCTTCAAAGAGATAACTGAGAGACTCTAGGAACATCATGATGCTATGACTCCAATAGATATTGGTAAAAAATGAAAACATGTCGGGCAGTGGTGGCACATGCCTTTAATGCTAGCACACAAGAGGCAGGTCTTTGTGAGCTCAAAGCCAGCCCGGCCTGCAAAGCAAGTTCTGGGATGGCCAGAGCTACTCCTAGAAACAGTCTTTAAAAAACATAAAACCAAACTAAACCAAACTAACCCAACCAAACCAAACCAACGACAAAAAATGAAATGAAAACACAGGTCCACACAATGATTTGTTCACAAATGTCTGTAGTAGCTTTATTCAAAATATTCCCACACTGGAAATAACCCAAATATCAACAGATACACAGATCGGCCAATAGTATATTACTTAGTATAATAAGTATATCATAATAGGAATACTACTCATCAATAAAAAGGAAAAGGCTATTGGGAAATACACAGCACACATGTTAAAACATATTAAGCTAAAAATAAACAAAACTTCAACACAGAAGTATATCTCATCTAATACACTCCTGAACTTAAATAAAAGAATAGAACAGACAAAATGAATCCCCAGGGACAGAGTAGTGACTAGTTGGGGTGCACGTGGGGCTAGGGGGTGACCCACTGACTGCAGACGGAGACAGCGCATGTGCTGGTAAAGGATCTGCTCTGTCTTGCCTGGGATTGATGTTGGCACTGAAATAGAAATGTCAAGGCTGAACTGTACAGTTAGGACAGGCACATTTAACTGGATCAACATACAGCCGGAGCAGAAGAGTCACCGGCCCAGTGCCCACCTTAATTGATGGACATGCACTAAGTTTCTGTCTGGTTTTTTTTCTTTCTTTCTTTTTTTTTTTTTTTTTTTTTTTTTAGCAGCATGTTAAGGGTCAAATTTTCATCCAATGAATGGCTGAGTAAAATTATAATATTCAAAGAGGCAGCCAAAAAATATGGACATTCAAAAAAGATACGTGATAAGCTGTCTCCACCAGAGGGCACACACAGCTTCAGGCTAAATGTCTAATTTCTGATAGACAGCACCCCACTGTTATCTCTGAAAGATGGATAGTCGAACACAAGTCTGACCAGGGGGCTAAATCAAATATTAAGTCTCTTACCAAATTTAAGAAAATCTCATTATAAAAAGGCAAATGGTTACAAGTTCATTACAAGGATTTGACAGGCTCAGCTTAGGAGTTCACTGTTAAAGAAACCGGAACATAACTTTTTAAAAACTCTATTGCACTTAGAATTAATAAAATCTTCAACTTGACTTCAGAAATTAGGAAGGAAACATTTTTGTCAGGCTGGGGATGACTCTGAGCCTTACACTGGCCACGTATGCACCCCTCCCCCTCCATTGTACTCTGTCCTGGCCTGAACAATTATCTTCACAAAGCAAATATTTATTAAAACACGTTTTTATGAATATTTTTCTTCCTATAACAAACCCTGATAAAGCCTAGGTCACATATTTCCTGTCCTTTTTAAGTTTATTCTATTTTAGGGTAAAGATGGGCTTCTAGTTTTTTTCTCTCAATTTTACTATAGACTTGTTTATGACACATTTTTACAAAGAACACTGCAGCAACAAAAATACTAGCAATTTCACCTCATTAGAGATAATTCAGTGAGCAGCATCTTGTTTTCAATCTTACTGACATACTACAGCGTGAGGAGAAAGCAGGCTGCTCCACCTCACCCCTCCTGAGGGCCTAGCAGAAGACTGCCCGGGATCACTGTGGGACCCAGAAAGCAGTAGCCAGTATTCTCTGTGCTTGATCCTATTGGGTGGTAGTGACTCATCCCCTGTGGGACGGAGAGAGCAAAGCTGCAAAGGGCACCTGCTCTGACTCACACTTCCTAACTCCAAGGCTCTTGGAGACTCCTGAGGAGAGGCTGAAGGCTAACCACTCAGGTGTCTCTGAAATTTATTTAGCTATTATCTCTCAATCTCTCAATCTCTCAATCTCTCTCTCTCTCTCTCTCTCTCTCTCTCTCTCTCTCTCACACACACACACACACACACACACACACAAATGCATTTTGACTATATCCACTCTACCATTCCCATGCCCAACCTTTCCCAGATCCCTCCTCATCCCTCTCCAATTTTTCTATCTTCTTTTTCTTTATAAGCCAGAGTCTAATCAGAGCAGGCCCTGGCCTGAGAGGAAACCCAGTGGTGCAAAAGCAACTTAGAGACTGCACCACTACAAACAGACTCTCCCTTCCCTAGCAATCATCAAACACCAAAAGCTCCCAGCTAGAGGTGGGACCCTCTCAGCCCCCTTACTCCATCTATCACCCGTCCACACTGAGATGCTAACTGGTGGATTATGTGCAGGCAGCCACAGCTACAGGGATTCACAAGCAAAGGTCACTCGTGTCCTGAGTCCTGCAGCATCTTCCTTCGTCTCTGCTCTCAATCTACCTGCCTTCTCTTCCTTGGGGATTGGGGTGATGGAGATGTCCCAATCGAGGTGTGTGTATGTGTGTGTGTGTATGTGTGTGCATGTGACATTTCTTAATGTAGTATCAAAACAATGTAGCTTAAGGATTATTTGTATACACACAACACTGCTAAGAGTTAGGTGTCAGATTCATACAACATCTTAATCAGTTCATATCTTAGTGATGCTGATGTATTCAGAACCGAGGGTTCCAGTGGGCTGTATATCCAGACAAAAGGACATCTAGAGCCTTACAAGGAGCCTCTTTACTTCCTGGT
Organism: Micromys minutus; assembly: GCF_963924665.1. Lineage (NCBI taxonomy): Eukaryota > Metazoa > Chordata > Mammalia > Rodentia > Muridae > Micromys > Micromys minutus. The sequence continues at coordinate 35,593,471 of NC_137985.1, forward strand.
TCCACTTCCTCAGAGCACTTGATAAAGTCAACTAACAAATGAGAAAAAATCTGGTTGTAGTGACGCAGTCTGACTCTGAGTATGTGGGACACTCAGTTTCTATAATACACGTCACCTCTACACCTTCAAAGTGACCCCAATGCATACAAAAGATGTTTTGTGCTATAACATTTAAGTGGATGATAGCAGTCATGATCAACTTTTATTGTTTTTTGCATAAATAGCCATTAGAATATCTTTATAAAAACATATCTTCTCCTCTCACAAATATAATTAGCTCACAAAACCCACCCTTCTTCATGGTTTTCTGCAGAGGCAGTGGGAAGAGAAAGAAGAAATGGAAGATGAGGTTTAAAAGTTTATCTCAGGTAGACTTAAGTACTTGGCAATTATTCCCTTCATTAAAAGTCAGCTTTGTAACTGAGAAATACATCAAAAGTACAGTGTGTCCACTTTATCAAAAAAGATGTCACCTGGGTGCCACAAGTTTATATCTAGCATTATCCAGATTCATGTCTGTAGGGTTATTAAACAGTGATCTTAAATGACAGACACCAAGCTGGGCAGTGGTGGCGCACACCTTTGATCCCAGCAGGGGCAGGCAGATCTCTGAGTTAGAGGCCAGCCCAGTCTAGAGTTCCAGGACAGCCAGGAATACACAGAGAAACCTTGTCTCGAAAAACAAAAGATAAAAAAGATGACACTCACCAAGGTCTTCAGTTAAATAATCTCCTATCTGGACTCATGGAAGAGCTGAATAATAAATTACCATTTATTTATTCATTATTAAAACCTGATAATGCCCCAGAGAATAAGGTGCCTATGTATAGGAAGAAAATATAATCTTATTACACCAGCCATTAAGTAAATCATATACACTGCCACTCATGAATCAGCCTGCTTGGACTGCTATTCCTTCCTGAATGAATTCTGCGAGTCTCCAGCACTGCTGTAGAGTTAGCCGCTCCTGGAACAGGAGCATCTTCATATTAGGGTTTCCTGGCTAGTCTCAGTATTGTTAAGCACAATGGATATTGTTTTCCTTAATGAAAATGAGCAGATTAAGGCAAAAGGACACAGACCAGCTTCTTCAGTAGCTTATTTTCTATTGTATTTAAAGGTGTTGTCGGGGCTGTACAGGCTGCAGATCAGCTGGCTGGAAAGACACAGTTGTCCCTGGACCAATGTCGGAAAATTAACCAAGAGATTACAATGCTCCCAGCATCTTCCCGCTGTTGCCTGTCAGGACCATTCCTAAGCACGACACTCAAGCCATGCTGATATTCAAAGGACTTATTTGCTATGTATCTTGACAGTGTGCAGATTATTTTCTTACTTAAAACAGTTAATGACTGGGAAATAATTTACTTGCTCTTTGCAAACTCTCCATTGCATATATTTTTGCTTTTACAGCTGTTTTCTGCAAGGCTGTTGTATTCCTTTTCCGTCATGTTCTTCACATAACTATGCGGTCCTTTCCCTTCAAAAGAAGAGGGATGTTTAAAAGAGCCTCCAATCCTATCCCACAATGTGAAATACTGTCCATAGTTATAGTCGAAGAACATGTGGTGGTCTGTGTGATGAGCTGACCCGTTAATAAATGGTCTTAAGATCTGGGGAACCCGAAAATCACCGTCATGAATAGAAATTGTCCAGACATTAACCAAGACATATAGACCTAAGTAGACCACCTTGTGCAGTGGGAAGACAAAGGGGTATATATGGTAAGGCAGACTCTGAAGGAAGCCATCCACAGGGTGAAAAGCATGACTTGCAAACGGCGTGGGGATCTTCCAAATATGATGAGGTTTATGTATGTGCTGAGGAAGAAAGGGATAAGGTTAGACCCATGTACTCCACCTGAGGCAAGGGCAAACTTAGCTTCCATTCCTGGTATACACATAACTGGACTTGCCAAAGTCACTCCTTTGCCTACAAGGTTGAAATTGTAAGACGGCCCAGACCCACAAAGACAAATATAAATAAATGGGCGTGGAACCTGTGATCACTGATGTCCTGTGATAGTGAGAAGACCTGGACGTTTACTCAGGCAAGGGAAGCCCCTAGAATCTGGGTACAATGGTCTAATAGTGAAATGTGGGACATCACCCCCTCCTTTCCCCTTTGGATGATTTTCTACCTTGTAGACCAGTCTGTGGTGCAGGCCCCTATGAATCCAGTAGATCAACATGTCCGTGAAAAAGAGGAAGGATATCACACTAACCATGAGATGAATCCAGCCTAGAAGAGACCACACAGAACAAGAGTCGGAATTGGGCTCCAGGTTACTGCTCCCTTTCCACAGGTCCACCAAATGCAGAAGGGGATCCTAAGCTCAAACATGAGCAACTCATTGTAGGCTCATCTCCCGTTGCTACCTACAACTGGTTACGTTCCCCTCCTCCTTCTCTTCCCCCTCTTCCCCCTCCTCTTCACCAAACAATTTAAAATGTTCTACCTTGATTAATTTTTTAATATTTCACTTAAATTTTTACCTGCTATGCAAAACCATAAAACTGCCCATACAGTATTTTTTCATTTTATGATTTAACATTATTATTAATAGTACTAATATTATTATTTGTTTTCTGAGTTTTCTCTGTGTAGCTCTGGCTGTCCTGAAACTTACTCTATAGACCAGGATGGACTCGAACTCAGAGATCCACCCATCTCTGCCTCCCAATTAAAGGGGTGGTATCAGGGCACCACCAAGTCCTGGTATTAACTTTATTATGTTTTAATTATATGTGTGTGTGTGTTTGTGTGTGTGTGTGTGTGTGTGTGTGTGTGTGTGCATGTGAATGCCAGAGAGTTTGACTCCCTGTAGCTGAAATCTGTGATCCACTAGCAGCTGTGATCCACCAAAGTTGGTGCTGGGATCTGAACTTCAGTCCTCTTAACTGCTGAGACATCTTTCTGGCACAAGTATATCTTAATTAAACTACAAAGGTGCCCATGTGACAGGACAGTCCCACTGTTTTCCTTTGTATCAGCTTCCCTAAGCCCTATCAGGTACACTAAACACTTTAGCTCCAGAAACCCACTCTATAATGAGCCACTTTCTCAAATCTCCAGCCTCATCCTCCCAGGACTATGTCCACCAGGTTGATGCACTCAACTTCCCCCCAGGCAGGGTCTATGGCACCTTGCCCCCGACTAGCTCATGTTGTCCTCAGTGTCTAGAATTCCCTCTCCTTGATTTTGCTCATTCTCTCCTACACTGTCAAAGTCTTTTCTAATTAACAACCTCCAACTTTGAGAGCATACTCTGGTATCAGCATACCTGGACTCAAACCTCTGACCCACCATCTATTTGCTGGGCTTACAGGCACATACTCTCTGTTCCCCACTGTGTCCCTTTCTAAGAGCCGCATAGCAAGACCTACTCTGCAGAGCTGCTGAGGAAAAGCAGTGGGCTGACACAGGGCAGAGCTGAGGACTGCTGCTGGCCCATGTCAGCCTCAGCGAATGCCTTTCTTCCTGCCTATGTTCTGGGTGTCAGGAAAGTGTCTTGAGGTGTAAGATCAGAATGGTACAGAAGTCACTGCGAGGTTGCTTTTAAGAAAAGTAGACTCTAAAGCTTTAAATGTGAGGGTCATTTTCTAAATTTTGGACAGAGTCAATGAACGACTTAAACCTAATATACTGACAGTATTTACAGATATGAAACAAGGAGCCCATTTATTAAAACTCTCAGAATGCAAACTGCATGCACACTGTTGCACTTCTGCAATGTAATCAGGGAAGTGGGCGGGCACAGATGGAAAGGAGGACATGACAGACAGGGAGAAAAACACATGGACAGGTGAAAAATGGTTTCTGTGATTTTTAGTCACTCTCACACACTGCCGAAACTCCTTTCCCAGTAGTTTGAACAATCAAAGAATGAATGCATGGGCCCACCCCTCAGCAGTATCCCCTTAGGCACACAGTGTCATCCAAAACTGACTTTGGAAATGACTGTGAAGTGAAGGAGGTGTACATGTGTGGCGAGACATGAAGGGAGGGAAGCAGGACAGGCTGGTTTGGCACTTTAAAGAAAGTAACCGTATGAAGGCAACTCTACACTTTTAAGGCCAGCCTGGGCTACCTAGCAAGACCCTATCAGGAAAGAAAGAAAAGCAAAAAGAAGGAGAAAGTGGGGAGGGAAGGAAGAAAGGAAAGGGAAGAAAAGAAAGAAGAAGAAAAGGAAGGAAGGTAGGCAGGCTGGCTGATCCTCAAAAAGAAAGAAAACAAGAAAGAAGAGAAAGAAAGAAACAAACAAACAAGGCCAGGTATGGTAATAATGGATTTGGAATCTCAGCACTGGTGAGTTAGAAACAGCCAGCCAGACGGGACAAATTGGCAAACTTCAAGCCAATGAGAAACTCTGTCTAACTTGGCCAGGTGATATAGCCCTTAATCCCAGAAGATGTGGAGGCAGAGGTGGATGGATCTCTGAGTTCCAGGTTACCCAGGGCTACATATGGAGGCCCTGTCTCAACATACACACACACACACACACACAAAGAGAGAAGGTAAAGAGTAATCCTGAAGATGACATTTGAGGTAGCCCTTGGCCTTTTGTGCACATGAACTCTCTCTCTCTCTCTCTCTCTCTCTCTCTCTCTCTCTCTCTCTCTCTCTCTCTCTCTCTCTCTCTCTCTTTCTCTCTCTCTCTCTCTCTCTCTCTCTCACACACACACACACAGAGAGATAAATGGGAAGAAAGGGGCCCTACTAACTTGCACTTAGAGCCTCCTGGTATCTGCTCACCATTTGGAAAGTCTCCTATGTCATCATAGAGTTTGCTGTAACCCCTCAGCTCCAGCAGGAACAGAGCGACAGTGGGGATGCTGATCCAAGGCAAAGACTTGACAGTGAACACGATCTCTCGAGAGACTTGATTCTGAAGATGAAAGCTCCAGTTATTTATGAGCCACAAAAATCTGTTCAACAAAACTGTCATAAAGTTGATTGGAGGTGGATTTTCAAATGTTCTGTCTGTTCTTGGGATCTGTTGAGAACTCTACCACTGAACTACATTCCTACTTCTCAATTTTTCCTCTCTTTTCCTCAGATTATATTTTAAATTGTGGGTGTGTGTGTATGTGTGTCTATGTGGAGACAGGAGCATGTAAGTCTGCAGAGGCCAAAAGATCCCAGAGAGCTGACATTTCAGGCAGCTGGGAGCTATCAACATGGGCACTATATACCAAACCTGGGTCCTCCACAGATGCAAAATACACTCTTAACTCTTAAGCTCACTTTTCAGGTCCTCTAAGTTCTCTTTTATACTAAAAGCTTACTTCCCAAACATCTCCCGAGAAGAATTTAGTGCACAGAAAAATGGGAGGAAAACAATCCTTGATACCAACCAAAAGCAGCACGTGCCTTCACTTCTGAATTTTTTTCTCTTCCTCCCCAAATCTGTATGCCGAGTTTCTGTTTATGGAATAATCATTACATGAACTTCCCTCCCCAGCTCCTTTCAGTGAGGAACTGTGTGACAAATACCAGGAACAGTCACAGAGAACTGTTCCAACCTGATTAGGAACAAGTCTCAACTGCTAAGCTTGGATCTCTGGCTCAGCCATAGAAAACTACACACGATAAAAACACTTTCCAGCTTGCAAAAGCTAGAGAGTAAAATATTCCCATGGGCACAGTAATTACAAGCCTACATTTGTTCATCAGGACCAGCAAAATCATTCTCATCTATGTGCTGAGTGAAGTAAGAGTCCAGGCTAACAGAAAACAAGATCCCCTTATTAGTTAGAACACAAGAAGGAAAGAGGTGACTGACCCTTATAAAAATATCCAACCCCTTCAGGGGTTTTCTTTCAAAAATTTCATTTACGTATTACTCAAAGGTTCACAAATAAAACATTTTTTATGGGAACGGAAGCTGGAAAAAAAATCTCTTACCTTTAAAAACTGTGGGTGTTTCATTAATGAATGATCATAGACAAAATAATAGCTGAGGGTTGCACAGAAGAAGTAGAGGATGTAGGCACCCAGGTTCGTTACAATCAGGAGACTGATAGTTTGTCGGACGATGTTGTCCTCGGGCCACGTGGCTGGGTACACATACGGAGTGAAGAAGTAGTAATCGGTGGCACTGAGAACCAGGTCCATTGCAGCCTCTGCAAGACAAAGGGGTGGCAGTTCACTCCTCACCTCTCCACAACGTTTCTGCAAAGCTGCCTGTACAGTGTCCAGACTAAGAACAGCCTTATATAGTAGAGGCGTGGCCACCAGCCTCTCCAGGTGCCATCTTTGGTGACAGAGAGACTATCAATATATCATCCCGAGTCTGACCTGTTCCTAGTTTAAACATTGCTGCAATTAGACACTGGTCACATGGCAGGGTCAGGATTCCCAAATGATAGCACAACATGGCACAAGACACCTTTGAATGGATTTCTTCTCTGTTTATCACCCCAAGTTTTGGCTGAAACACTAGTTATTACCACAAATGCCTTTAGTGATTTTCCCATGAGGGTTAACAACATAGCTTCACGCACACACTCGTTTAATAGCTTTCCAGTAGTTTTCCAGTCATGCCACCAGCAGCAACATGATCAACATTTAGCATTTCTTCAAGAGTGATTCGTAGCCTCATGGGGTTAAGTATCAATGTCTTTTTAGCATTAGAAAATCCTTCAGTTAGGCTGGGGAGATGGCTTAGTTAACTAAGTGCTTGCCTTGCAAATCTGAGAACCTAAGTCTGGATCCCCAGAACCTAGGTGAAGAGCAGGGAATGTTAGCTTGTGTCTAAATACTCCCATTGGCGTAAAGATAGAAAGGAGAAGGCAGGAGGACCCTGGAGCTTCCTAGTCAGCTGGCTCAGCCTACCTAGGAGAGCTCTAGGCCAATGAAAGATGCTATCTCACATAAAAGGTGAAAGGTACCCAGAGGGACAACAACTTTTTTTGTCCTTCACATGTGTGCACATGCATGCACACACACATACACACACACACTTAAACAATCTTCCAATTACTGCTTGGCTTATCCCTGTCTGCTCACGTGATAATCATTTCCTTTTAAGATTGATTTTATGTGTGTATGTTTGCCTGAATATTGGTCACATGAGTACAGGTGCCTGCACAGGCTAGGAGAATATATGGACCCCCCTGGAGCTGGTGGTTGTAAGATGCCTGATGTCACCAACGGGAGCTGGACCTGGGTCCTCTGCAAGTGTTTTTTAACTGCTGACATGGGCTCTCTGGTCCTACTACCAATGCCATTTTGTGCAGTAAGTAATTTTGAGAACAGATCTTTGTGGATGAACTACTCTAGCAAATTATGATTGCCAGGCTTATGTTAACTGGGCAGGCAGTATATTAATACTTGCTTTTCTAAGCACAGCACTGTGTGGTAAGGAAGGCTGTCTTGTAGTTACAGCGGAGGAAAAAGAAAATGCTGTAAACATCCTTTTTAGTATGAAGGAGAAGAATAGACAAAAGAAACTTGTGTGGACATAAAGAGAGTTCCCAAGGGCCTCTAGCTAGATTTTTTAGATATTTTCTACTGTCCTACTTCCTTTAATTCTACCCCCGTCCCCCCACTTAATGCTGCTATTAGCGTGCATTGGCCTATTAACACGCTTTAACAGTTCAGCATTTACACCATCTGGTTCCAGGATCAACGCAGCCTCTGGTGATACCCCTTTACTTTTTTCTTGTCCAGCCTACTTTATCAAACATGGCTAGCATTTCATTTTTCTCTCCTAGGCCATATTTTGGTAGTCACTTCCAGTTAAATGTCAATCGTTTGTTTTTGCCAATCTGTAAGTCATGCATGGTGTTAGATCCTAGACTCTTTCATTAGGATTCATCAGAGACACAGTGCACACCAACAACCTCTGCCCCCAATACTGTCCCATGCATTAGTGACCACGGCTTCATCCTTACAGCCACCTTTTCACGGGGAAGTAAATCAAAAGTTAGCGAAACAAAACAAAGAAGGCACAGGCAGGAATACCTGGTATGTGACCCCAGAAACAATGGTTGTGTGAGTCACTTGGTGTCGGGATCTAGCATCAGATGAGTTCGACGGCTGAACCTATAGGGAAAACAGAGCAACAGTTTGGATCTCGGGGTTTCTAGGCTTTGACAGAGCAACTGCTCCTGTATTAAGTAAACATTTCCAGGCACGGTGCTTTCAAGGAGCAGCTGTGTGGTGAGCTGGTGTAGGTTGTTCAACTGCTCTCCATAGGTCCCAAACTGCTTTGTGCATCCTCCCACAATGGAGGACAGTGCCAATTTCTCCCTGGAGCATCTTCAGCTCAAAAGGAAAGAAAAGCTATCTTGGAGCACACTGACTCCGTAGTTACCTGGAGTTGAGACTGAACACACTCCATGTATTTGTAACACGTTACACTTTTACTGGGAATGCTCTGTCTCTATGTCCTTTGGTCAGTTTCAGCGGAGATTTTTTTTTTCCAGTTTCTTCATTAAAAACCCTTCCTACGGCTCCCCTTCTCCCTCCATCTCATTACTCAAGCTACACCCCTTCTACAGCTTCCCAAGTGGTGGAAACCACAGGTTTGCAGCATCAACCCCAGCGTGGAGGTGTTAGCTAAGGAGCCAGCCCTCTGCTCATGGAATGAACCACAAGTGTTTTCTCTCATTTCATCGTGAAAAAAAGATTTACATTAGATGTCAGATGCCCATTTCTCCATCATATATGCCACTGATGATTCAAAAAACAATTTTATCGGTATCTAGTGCTATACAGCAATAAACGCCCACATGTTCATATAATTCTGTAGATAATTTTAAGGGTTCAACTGAAGTTTACATTAACTATTACAATGCCTTTGCAGAAAAAAAAAAAACAATTTTTCCCCTTTAAAACATAGTTATAAATTAAATGGGCCTGCGGTGTAGTTCAGTGATATTCCTTTGGCCTAGTATGTCCAAAGCCTTGGTTTCTTTCCCAGCATCCGATAAACAAGTAAATAAATACATACAGTATTATACTGAAATGACTTAAAACTGTTATATTTTTCTTAACTAAAAAAGCACAGAAACAACAGCTATCATTTATATATTTTTAAAAAAAACACATGTTATTTTAAGACACCCCTCCCCACTCCCACCCACTTTGGCTATGTGACCTGGAACTCTGATTCTTTTGCTTCAGTCTCCTGGGCTCTTGGATGCCCTGCCGTACATCTCATCTGGTCTTTACACGTGTGGAGGGGTAATGGAGAGGCTCTCCAGTCTAATGCGCACAAGCCTATAGAGTATGTACGTGTACAATCTTAATAGACAGGACAGTGAAGGCACAATAACTTAAGCAACTTTGTTCTGTAAGGAGCAGTCGACTTAATGTAATGCCCAGCGCCTGTTGTACACAAGTTACATTACCTCTCCAGAGTCACACATACAGATAAGGAATTCTGAGTTCTCCACACGATGAATGCAAAAAGTCAAGCACTTTAACACAGCAATGGATGATAATGCAAACTCAGCTAACACACAAAGTGTTCACCAAGTAACTTGGCCGCCGAGGCCATGTTTCCACTGTACCACCTTCCAATTTCCTCGGCAATAAAGAAGGGATGCCAGTATGTGCGACTTTTTAACGATGCTCTAAGTGTGTATGCTGCTGCTTGTGGTCTTCAAAAAGGCAGGGAGTGCCGGCCCACCACCCTCCCTAGGTCACATTAGGAAGGTGGTTCGCAACCTGGTGCCTTCTCCGGGAGAAGCCGGTGGCTTCCCACCTCACCCTGGATGTGAGGTCCAAAACAGGCAGGCCACCTCTAGCACCGGCGGGGACCCAGCTCTCCCAGACCAGGGTCCTTCCCCGTCCCCACACAGCCTTGTCCCCAACGCAGGCCCCGGGTCCCAAGGTGTCTACCAGGCCATCACCCCCCACACACACCATGACACCTGCGCTTTTAGCAGGGACAGCCACGCAGGTGCGGAGGATGCCATACCAGCGCCGGGCACCCTGGGATCCCTCGCGATCGGCTGCAGGTCCTCCCACTCGCGGCTGCCCAGTTACCAGTGCACGGAACCTACCTGCCAGGCCCTGCCGCTCCGTAAGCCGCCGCTATACCGCCTTCGGAGTATAGGAGCTGAAGAGCCTGAGACACCGCCCGCTCAGCAGAGCCCCGCCCACGTGCAGGCATCCCGCCAATCAGCGGCCGGCGCCATAAGCTGATGTGACGGCGGATCGCGCGACCCGGACCCGCGCCGTCGCGGCCGTCACGTGGTCGCCGCGTACGAGCCCCGCCCCCCCCCGCCCCCGTCGACTCTGTGAGGACTATCCAAGCAGCTTCTTGCCTGCGCTGCGAAGTGTGCTTCTCACTTTCTTCGCGCCCAGCAAGTTTACGAGAATCGTGCAAAGCACCTGGAATGAGTGCAAAATGACAGCCTGAAGGAGAATTAATGACGCTTCCTTTGACATTCATGGCAGAATCATTTGTCCCATTCCTGTGGCTCAAACATTAACCACTCTGCAGTTATTTTTCACTCCCATGCAAGTCTTCTATTGCAACATTAAAATATGTAAATTGAAAGTTATGTGTAGCAGAGTAAATTTAAGAAGCAATTATTAACAGTGATAAAAATGAAAAAGAGGTTATGATCTGGCCCAACCAGTTTATCTAGGCAAAGATAGGGAAAAACAAAATAAAACAAATGATCTTAAAGATCAAATTGGCTAATTATGACTTGGGATTCTAGACAGCAACACATTCTATAAAATACAAGAACTCCCTAAGGTGAACAGTAGGAAACAGCGGTATTGGCCAAAATGAAAAGAACCTAAGAAGAAAGGCCCAAAAAACTAGTCAAAGTTACATTCAGAGAGGATTTACCTGTCGTCTGTTTCTGGTAACAGGGCCCTACTGGTTGATTTGGTTTTGGTTTTGGTTTGGTTTATGTTTTGGTTGGAAGGAGCAGGGCATTTCAAACGTCAGTTCGATTAAGTGGTATATCCCACATGAGAAACTTTTCTGGCCAGATCTGATCTCCCAGAGCTCTGAGGCAAGAGCCTAGTCCAAAATAATGACTCTGCATAAATTTCACTTTACAAGTGTGTTTGCCAGGGCTCTCTGGAGGAACAGAACTGAGAAGATGAACACATACATTTTTTTTTTAAATTGTATGAAACCAGCTTCAATTATAGTAATAGAAGTTTGTCTCTCGCCTGAAGAGCTAAACCCTCAGTAGTTGTGGCGTCCTTGAGGCTGGTTACCTCGCCAGCCGGACTAGTCCTGCAATGGCTGTCTCACACTGGGGGAACGGACAGCCTGCTAGATAGTCTGTCTACCAGGCTCAGTGCCTCAGCAGTTCCTGTAGTACCTGGAAGGTTCCTGGAGAGTCCCTGGCCCTCGGCCAACAATGAAAGTTTGGAAATACTCATTTGGGTTCCAGCTAAGATAGCAGCAGCAGCAGCAGCAGCCTCCATTCTGCAAGGGGAAGATGGAAGCCCAAGCAAGCTAAAGGAAAATGATGCTCCCTCTGCTCTCCCCTCCCCCACCCCTGTCCCTATTACCAGAAATGCTGCACGTGCTTGAGGTAGCATCCCTGTTAACATCTGAGGACAACGAGAGCAGTGAGGCTCTCTGTCCAGTCGTTGCTCGATGGCAAGGTGTCATTAAAACCAGCCACCACACTGAGATAAAGCAAACCTGGGCAAAACTAGTATGTGTGAGTTCCAGAGGTGAACTTTGGTGGGAGAGCGTAGGCTTTGCATTCTTGTAGTGGAGCTGGTCCATCTTTTCCCCTGGGGCTTCCAATGCAGTGCTTCCCAAAATCCCATCTCCCAGCCCCATCATCGACATCATCTGGGCAATTACTAGAAATGCCGGCATCAGGCTTCAGTCTTAAAGGAGAAGCAACCTGGTGACCTACAAGTTCCCCTACAGCCAGGAGCCTCCGGTCTGTTAAGATAAAGTATGGTCCAACCCTAGAATGCAAATGAAAGCCGACTCAGTTTCTAAGCGCGTCTCATCATCTTCTGACATTTCATCTTCTGATATTCCTGAGATGGTTAACCTTGGTTGTCATTCTGTTGAATTAATAATAAACACGACTGGGCTGGAGAGATGGTGCAATGGTGGAGAACACTGACTGCTCTTCCAGCGGACCTGGGGTCATTTCCCAGTACCCACACGACAGCCCACAAACACATGTAACTCCAGTTCCGTGGCAACTGCTGCTCTTTCCAGGCTTCTGCAGGCACCAAGCACACCCTCAGTGTACAGGAAAATATATATAGGCAAAACACCCCGCCACACCCCACCCCACAAACACTAAAAATAAAAAAATAAAAAAAACTAAGAGATTAGTAAAGAATGCTGGGTAGTATAGCTGTGGGGGCATTTTTATCAAGTCATGAGGACCTGACTTAATAATAGTATCATCCATTTATGGATTCAAAATCCAGGAGATAGTAAACAGTGGAATGTGGGACTGGTTGGAGGAACGTCACTGGTAAGGGAAGCCTTATCCTGACATCCTGTCTCTCTCTCTCTCTCTGCTTCTTGACTACACCCTCCTCATGATGACAGACTTACCCCTCTGAAACAATTAACAAAGAAAAAGAAAAGAGCAAGAATTTTCCCTCTGAGCTAATTATGCAAATTATCGTGTCCCAATGATTCCGACTAATACAATAGCCTTTGGTTGACTGGATTTCACATTAAAAAAATAAACTACTCGTTAACAACTGGGAAATGTGACTTAGGTTCCTTTGTGGGAATAGCTAGGTGCAGTCACACTGGCTGATTCGTTGGTGTGGCCCTTGGTTTGGAAGAGGCACACCCTTGCTGACTTCCCAGCCTAGCTAGGTTCTACTGCTCTTCCCCTTGTAACAGCAGTCAGCGGCTGGGTACCTTCTGACCTGGTATCTAGGTATTAGGAAGAGAAAACACTTTACACATGATTTTTAAAATAAACAAGATAAATAAGAAGTGTGTGTGTGTGTGTGTGTGTGTGTGTAGTGTGTATATGTATATGATGTGAGTGTGTGCATGAGGAACCCAGAGAACAACTGTTAGGAGGCAGTTTTTGCCTTCCACCCTCTTTTGAGGCAGGATTTCTCTTGTTCCTGCTGCCCCTATGCTGCACATGCCAAGCTGGCTGCTTGGCGTGTTGTTCTCAGGGAGGATCAATCCCCAACACCATCACAGAAAGCCAAACATGTTGCTACATAATTTTAAGCCCATCCCCAGGGACATGGCGACAGGAAGATCCCTGGGGTTTTCTGTCTAGCCAGCTCCACCAAATTAGTGAGTCTCCAGTTAGTGAGACCTGTCTCACAAAACGAGGTGATTAGAGAGGAATGGCATCTGAAGTTGGCCATTGATCTCATATGCACTTGCACACACATGTGCACACACATGTGCACACACACGTACACACACAGATACACATATACACACATGCATATACACAAACACATGCACATACTTATACACACATGCACATAGACAGACGACACACACATACAGGTGCACATATACACTTGCACATAATCACACAGAGACGTGCACACGTACACACATATCCACATACATGCATACAGACATACGCAGAGATACACGTACATACACATGATTAAAAATAAAATAAATCTTAACAAATAAATAAAAAATAAATTGGAGTGGGACAGTTGTGACAGCTCTGAAGAGCAGAATGCTGCTAGGAACGTGGAAGTCATGCTGGTGACAGTTCAGACGGAAACACTGATTGCTTGTGAAACTGCAGAAAAGACTCTCTTAGCAACACCATGGCAAAGACTTGACTCTCCTGTGGCACTTTATGAATGGCCAGGCTTAAACATGATGAACTGGTTCGTCTGACAGGTATTAAAATTTTTCTCTATTTTTTTATTTTATTAGCTTTTTTGATAATTTTGTACAATATAGTTAGATGTACTTGCCTCTCCCCTGATATCTGTTTCCCCTTCCCAATCTGCCCAACTCTATCCGCTTCGTCTCCCCTCAAACCCATCACGTCAGTTTGTGCTGCCTACTTACTCTTGGATGTGTAGGTAGAGAGGGTGTTCTACCAACCAGGGCCTGCACCCTTAAAGATACCTGACTCCCTCTTCCAGAAACTATCAATTGCCCAAAGCTCCCTAGCTGCGGAGCGATTTGGTGCCCACCTCCCCTCTCCACACTGGCTTGAACTTGTGCAGGCTTTCTGCATGCTGTGTTACTGCTGTGAATCCACATTGCAACCCCTGAACTGTGCACTGGAAGCACTATTTTTTAATACTCACCTTTGGCCCTTATAATCCTTCCACCTCCTTTTCTGCAATGATCCTTGAGCCTTGGGAGGAGGAGATGTGCTGCCCACGTCTCATTTAGGACTCAAAACTACTCAGCCTTTTATTATCTGCATCTTGCCAAGTTGTGGCTTTCTATGTTAATTGATGTCTACCGCAAAAAAACTTTTTTTTAAAAGTGAGGGTTTACAGATTCTCAAATCTAGGTCCATGCCACATATCCCGCAAATATTTTAGGACATCAAAGCAAAGGAATTACTGGCTGCTTTCAGCCACTTTAATAGTGAGATTATAAAGATTAGAAATTCCAGTAGTTTAGCCAATAAAAAGAAAGAGAGATTTGGGCAAGGAGGTTACAGTTGCTAAAGTCTTAGCAATTGTGCTGTCTTATGTCACCTTGACACACCAGGACAATAGGAGAGACGCCTCAAGGGCTCCCCAGAAATCAGCAAAGGGACACTGGATGCCCCACAAGGCACTAAGTGCAGAAACACAGATAAGTTTCAAAGACTTTCTGCTGTAGACTCATTTTAAAATAGAGCTCAAGGGAACCCTCAAGCTCTATAGACCCCGTTTCTTCTATTCAGTGACAGCCATGGACCGAAGGGGGGGCAGGAACAGCTTAGTCCAGCAGCCGACTTCTGTGTGTCTACTCAATATCTCCTTTAGAGCTGTGGCAGGAAGAGTTGTGGGCATTTCCAGGAAGATCTTGAAAACTCTAGAAGGCCAGCCAGTGAGTTGGAGAGCAAAGAGCCCCTGAATGTCACAGAGCGGAGCTATGGGAGTCAATGAATGGATGCTGCATTGGTGGCTGGAGGAAGAAATGTCCCTAATGTGCAACACCTGCCAAAGGAGGCTGCATACAGCATTCAAGGGCAGCCCAAGAGGCAGCCAAGCTGACAATCAATGTTGACCATCATTGATAATCACGCAAACAATACGGAAACACAACCACACATGGGGACACACACGTGAACACACGAAAACGGGCTCAACAATTTTTAATAGCTTTCCCTTAGATCTATCAGTTACCCATTCTTAAAAATTAGATTAGATCTGATTATTTCCTGCATAACTCTAGAAATCCTTACTCTAAAATTTGTGCTTCCAGGAATATCTCTTAGAAGTTCCTCAAATTAGGCCAAAGGTCAGCAGGTGCAGCTTGTTCTGTAGACACAAGGCGGTATCTTCGCCTGTTTTCCAAAGCTGAGCAGTAGAGCTGATGTATCCTTGCTTATGGGAATTTTTACTGCAGTGTTAATTTTAGGTCAATTTCTTTTTAACTAATACTTAATAGATTGTCCCTGTGTATAGTTCTGTGTCTAGAATAAAAATTAAAGGAAGAATGGAAAAAATAATAACCTGGAATTCTCACACTCCATTCCCACTGTCTTAGTCAGGATTCTATTCCTGCACAAACATCATGACCAAGAAGCAAGTTGGGGAGGAAAGGGTTTATTCAGCTGATACTTCCACATTGCTGTTCATCACCAAAGGAAGTCAGGACTAGAACTCAAGTAGGTCAAAAAGCAGAAGCTGATGAGGAGGCCATGGAGGGATGTTACTTACTGGCTTGCTTCCCCTGGCTTGCTCAGCCTGCTTTCTTATAGAACCCAGGTCTACCAGCCCAGGGATGGCACCACCCACAATGGGCTGGGCCCTCCCCCCTTGATCACTAGTTGAGAAAATGCCTCACAGCTGGATCTCATGGAGGCATTTTCTCAACTGAGGTTTCTTTCTCTGTGATAACTCCAGCTTGTGTCAAGTTGACACAAAACTGGCCAGTATGAGGAGGAAATGGTTTATTCCGCTTACACATCCACATTGCTGTTCATCACCAAAGAAAAACAGGCCAGCACTCACATAGTATAAGAACTTGGAGGCAGAAGCTGATGCAGAAGCTGATGCAGAAGCCATAGAGGGGTACTACTTACTGGATTGCTTCCCCTGGCTTGCTCAGCTTGCTTTCTTATAGAACCCAGGTCTACCAGCCCAGGGATGGCACCACCCACAATGGGCTGGACCCTTCCCCTTGATCACTAATTGAGAAAATGCCTCACAGCTGGATCTCATGGAGGCATTTTCTCAAGGGAATCTCCTTTCTCTGTGATAACTCCAGCTTGTGTCCAGTTGACACAAAACCAGGCAGTACACCCACCCACACAGACACAGATACACACATGGGGGGGCAGAGAAAGAGAGTTATATCAACTCTCTATGTGAGAGCGTGTTCATGTGTATGTACATGTGCCCATCCATGTCACAGCACATGTGTGGAGGTCAGAGGACAACTTGCCGGACTTGGTTCCATCATATGGATTCTAGGGACAGAACTCAGATCTTCAGACTTGGCTGCAAGCACCTTTATCCACTGAGCCACCTCAATGGCCATCTCTTGTTTTTTTTTTAATGTAGTTCTATTCAGAAAACAGCGGGCAAAGGACTTGTGGACTCTAAATGCATCACGTTGTTCTTAGAAAGCTATGGAGGCTCTCTTCTCAAAACATCACATGGTGGTCAGCCAGAAACAGACCGAAATCAGTCACAGCAGACAAAAGAGGTAAAAGATAAGTGTTGTGAATGTTCACTTAGGGGGCAGTGTCAGCAAAGAGGTCAGCAGGGAGCTCAGAAGTGTTGGACACAATTTTATTGAAAGCATCAAAGCAAGAAAAGTGGTGAGCATAGTTAGAAAAGGCGATGTCAAGGGATAAACTGAGGCACAGAAGCAACTGTTCTTAAATGAGTTTGGGGTCCAGAATGTACTGCTTCATGATGCTTGTTCTTGGCTGAGTGTTGCACTGGAAGACCCCCGAATTGGGGAAGCACCTCACTCTAGTACCGGGAGACCTCGAACCCAAGAACTCACAGAGAGCCTATCTTGCTGCAATCAGGTAAGAGGTTTATTCAGGTGGGGGGGAGACCAGAGCTCTGGGGACGACACATATCTCACGCAGGAGATAGAGGAGTCGACCCCGAACTCAATTAGGGGGTCATATTTATAGGGAAAATCACGCAAGCAGTTAGCAACAGGCAGATAGCAATTTCATTGGTTCATTCAATTTGGCACACTTTGTCTGCTTTTGGATATGATTCAACTCTAGTTCACCCTGTTTTGGAGCATACTGACCTTCATACTAGTTTTTCTCAGGACTGCAGAGCCAGACCTTATCAGAACAGGTGGTCTGCAGTTTTTGTTCTCAGCCTTGAGACATACCTGTCCTCAAGGCAGGGTTAGTGGGGGCTAACTTGAAATTTTAACTCTTTCATTCCCCACTTCTTTTAGTGGTTATTTCTAATCTTAGAACTTACTGTTTTCAGCCCACTCAGAGTCCCTTAATGCATTATATTGCTGGCGAAGTATTAAAATCTGCACTGCACTCTTTCTCTAACAAAGGCTAACTTATTAAGGATGTATGGTCTAAATGTAAGAAGCAAAAGCACTAGATATGGCCCCTTCCAGTGAGGTTTTAGTTTCCCACTCAATGATGTCAGACCAGGACGGTGTCTCCCACCTGGAACTGGTGCGGTACATTTTTAGTCTTATAGGCCTCTTTCAGTTGTTTCCAGGCTTGATGTCTTATCACCTCAAGGGCCTTTTTGGCAGGCAAACAAAGGTTTAGAAAGAACAGCATCAGGATTATACACTTCACCTGACTCAGTGAGCAATGGCAACCCCCACACAGGATCTCATAAGGTGTTAGGCCAAAGGGGCCAGGGGTGTTCCGTACATGGAACAGGGCGAAGGGGAGGAGGACAGTCTAGTCTCCCCACCGGTCTCTGAGGCCAATTTTGGTCTTATTTAGAGTTCTATTTATCCTCTCTATCTGTCCTGAACTCTAGGATCTATATACACAATGTAAGTTCTAATTGGTCCCCCAGAAATGAGCTAATATCTGACTTTCCTGGGCAACAAATGAGGGTCTATATCTTCCTGGCTTAGTCTCTGTAAAAATCTACTTCCCAGTAAACCTCAGTTTTATCTTCTCTCCTCCCAGCCTTCTACATACATTTGCTTTCTGGCATGGCACACAGCTATCTACTCAAATCTGGCACAAAAGAATTTGACTTCAAGACAGTCTTCACAAGTTTATCTACCTCTAGATGAGTCCATTGATGCGTTTTCTTCAAGTCCAGTACTGTACACCAGGTTCTGGATAGGGGCAATGAGCTCAACAGGTTATAGGGGTTAGGTAGTATGAGGTGAAAATCAGCCACCCATTTGTTTACCTCTGAGATCTTGAACTGTCCAGCAGTCATTGGTTCCAGGTTTCCGCACCAGTCAGGCTGAGCGACACTTATGCAGAACCTCGAGTTGGAGTAACCGAATGATGTATGTCTTGATCCCATCTCGCACCTGCTTTGATATGCGGTACTGACGCACAGCTATCAGGCTATCAGGCTATCCTGGTCTTTCAGCTCCTGTGGATGTGCCTCTACCTCATGACTTCTATGCCTGTATCCCCTTCAAGCATCTGTCAACTACCTTGTGTCACCATAGCCTCTAGGACAGCGGTCCTCAACTTTCCTAATGCTGTGACCTTTTAATACAGTTTCTCACACTGTGGTGACCCCAACCATAGAATTATTTCATCACTTCATAACTGTATTTTTGCTACTCTTATGAATCATAATGTGAATATCTGTGTTTCCTGGTAGTCTTAGGTGATCCCTCCAAAGGGATTGAGACCCATGGGTGAACAGCCAGCACTCTAGACTTTTTGTGAGAGCTATACAATAAAGTGTATTTGGGGGGATTAGCTCCTTATCAGCTAGATAATCGGAAAGATTTTCTTCCAGTCCTTGGCCTAAATTCCACATCTTCCTTATCACTTCCTTTGCTGTTCAGAAGGCTTAATATAGTCTCATTTGCTTACTTTTACTCATATTGTTCTTTTGGTATCTTAATCAAAAAGTTATTACCAAAACCAGTTGTTTTCTTCTGGAAAGCTTATTATTTCAGTGAAGCGACTGGAGAATTCCGTCTTGTCCTGATCTCTCCTTGTCTCCATTTTGTGTCTGCTCAGGCACCTTTTAGCTCAGAGTCCCCTGAACAACCTTGGCAACAACTCAAGAATTTTTGTGACATTGACCAAGGTCCAGGTAGATAACTAGAACATCTGATGTGTTCTGAGAAAACAGTCATCACAAGGTTCCCCTGACCTACACCTGAAAATGATGCCATTGCAATTCTTGCTCACAGAAATCCTGCACCCGTGAGCTTCAATGCTGGGAGCTCTTTCAAGAAATTAACCTGCTCATTCTCTCTGGCTAATAAATGACTCCCATTAGCCTTATGTGGTGTGGTGTGGTGGTCTGTAAGTGTCTCACCTGGACTGTAACAACGGGTCTTTCAGTTTTAAGTACTTTATCCATTTGAGTTCACTTTGTGTGTGTTATATAGTAAGGGCCAGATTTCATCCTCTCCAATGCAAAGATCTACATTTCTCCTTATCGTTTATTGAATACCAGCCTATGAGGGATGGGGAAAAGTGAACTTGAGAGGGAATAGATGGGGAGCTGGGGAGAGAATTGGACTGGGTGGGAAGGAATGGAGGGTGGACTTGATCTAAACACATTGCATGCATGTATAAAATTATCACTGTCTCTTTGGGTGGCATGCCTGTTTGAGCCAGGTTAACACCTGTGGTCAGCCACATCGGTTACCAAACTGAAAGGATGCCTAATGAATTTGAGCAAGTGCCATTTCAGTCTGGAAGACAGTGACTTGGGTGGAGTCCATAAAGATCTTTCTCACCTATGAGAACATATGCTTGGTCTCCTCAAGCACAAGTGGGTGAATAACAGAGTGGCCCCTGAGTTACAAATCAGAAATAAGTTCTTACTGGTCTTAGACATGCTAGTTGAATGTATAAAAATGGCAAGGGAGTTTACATCAGTGCAGAGCCCACTCTTGATCTTAAGAACCAGAATGTCGTTTCTACCTGGTCAACCGCATCAACATTGATCCTGTTTTATTTTTCGGGGAGGAGAGGAGGAGAGAGGCAGTGTGACAGATAGGGCTAGGAGATATAAACAGGGCAAAGACTCCAATTGGCTCGTCCAGCATTCAATGTTCTGGAGCTGCTCTGTATTTCAGGACAAAGGTTGTGGATGTGCTAGGCTCAGCAAGCCGAGAGCAATGTGTTCACTCAACAGGAGAGGTTGAATTTCCCTGTACCAAGCATTTGTTTAGGCAAAGCTAGGGTATGCTGGTTGACCCACAAGCTAGAATCATCTTGGAAGAGCGTATCTCGACTGAGAAAATGCCTCCATCAGACTGGCCTGCAGGCAACTTGTTGGAGAAATTTTCCTGATTACAGATGGATGTAGGGGCAGCTCACTGTGGTCAGTGCCACCCCTGGGTAGGTGGTTCTGAGCTGTATAGGGAAACAGACTGAGTAAGCCATGGGGAGTAAGCCTGTGAGCAGCACTCCATGGTGTCTGCTTAAGTTCCTGTCTTGGCTTCCCTCAGTGATGGACTATGATCAGGACGAGAAAGGCAAATAAACTTTCTCCCCCCCAATTGATTCTGGAAAATCACAACAGTAATAGGAAACAAACTCTCACACACAGCTCTTTTAAAGGGAAATCTTAGCTTCCTGGCCATTACCAACTTAATTCCTCAATTAATGTTTCATGTCTCAAGTATGTGTCGTCTTCAGCAATAGGGTCTTACAAACAAATTCTGGGGCAGCCAAGATCAATGGCAGTAATAGTCGGTAATGTTGAGGCTCTATGGAATCTCACTTTTTAACAACTCCAAAGCTGGTAAGCCATTCCTGGTTGCTAGGCTTTAATTTGTTAGTCTATATTATCTAGGAGAGATATTGTATCAAACCCCTCCCCCTGAATTATAGGGTAATTCTATTTAAATTCTAAAGACATTTAAAAGAGTCACATGGAAACCTGCTACTGTAGAACCTTCCAGAAGTATATACACATGCACATATAAAAGCATTTACATGGAATCCACCAACTTCTATAAATTATTTCCTTAGAAATAGCTTTGCCACTAGGGTTTATAACATATATCCCTCTGGAGAAGAGCCCAGATGATGAACTCACCCATGTCCCTAAGTTTGTTTTTGTACATGTCATTGTGACAGCAACCTTGACAGAAGTGATTTAAAGGAGAGAATCATTTGACTAATGGTTTAAGGGGATTCGAGGGTCCATCGGATGGTGGGAACGGTGGTTGTGGTTTCGTCTGTGGCAGTGGGAACTTACAGCAGACAGCCTGTTCTGTCTCAACAGATCAGGAGGCACAGAAAGCTCAGGCTGGAACAATGGATCAGGCTATAAACTTTAAGTCCCACCTACCACCCCCACCCCCTTGCTCACTTCTCACTTCCTCTAGTTATTTTCTACCTTCTAAAGGCTGCACAGCCTCCCTACTGTTGTGTAACAGACTTTTCCCAGGAAGTGCATCTCCCCTCCCCCCACCTCCGCCCTCCCCTATCTCTCTCTCCAAAATATGGACACCACCAAATCTGACTTGATGAATCACTGAGTTTTAATGGGGTCAATAATGGGTGAAGGGTTACTAATAGTAACAGAAATGACTCAACGACAACTGTATTAACAAAGGACAGCCAGGTAGGCAACCTGTCAAAGCTGGGAACCTGAGCACATTACTCAGCATGCAGGCCGCTCAACAGGTTGGAGGGTGTCTTTTCCAGAGGTCTCATCTGGCTTGAGTCTCTTCCAGATAGCTCAACTGCCCTTGGCTCCTCCAGGCAGTTTGGCTGGTCTCTTTCTCCAGGTGCCTGGGCTGGTTTGAGATTGACTCTCAACAGTCTGTTCCACTTATATTCTTCAGGGTGGAGGGACCTAGTCAATCTGGTCCGTTTCAAGGACTTCCTGAAGCTATGATGGGTTGTTTCCTTCCTGTCTTAACAGAGCCTCCCTGCAAGATGAAATGACCCCCTCCCGAACATCCAGTTGCTTCACCTCACTGTCAGCATCCTGTCCTCATATCATTTTTCTCTCCCTTATCACAGCCTAGGTCCTAAGGCAAAGCCTACATCCTGTCCTTTGTGGTAGAGGGCTTTATCCTCGGAGAAACGGCTACTCAACACCCACATCATCACGAATCATCAAGTTCTCAGCACCAAGGAGATGTATTTGCCTCTGGAGAGACAAAGAACAAGGAAGAAGAGACAAAGACAGGAGATAAGGGATGAAGGAAAGGGGAAAAAGGGGGGAAAAACAAGGAAGAGGGGAAGGGTTAGTTTCGGGGAGTGGGAAGGGGAAGGAGGAAAGACTGCCTCTGAATATCAAGGACACAGACGTGGCCCATAAGCAAATAGCAGTTTATAAAGGTAAAGGGGGAAACCCCATGTTAGGATGAGGTATTTAATTTCAATTGGGCATGTTAGTTAGGTGACCCGAAGTGGGCTTTTTTGATTGGTGAACTTTATATATGTTGATAGCTGGACCTTGGTGGTTAGCTTCAGGAGGAGGAAATGGACCAATAAGGGAATAGACCTTGGCTAGTTCTAGGAATGTAATCTAACAGTGTTTAAGCAAGGCAGAGGGGATGGGAGAGAAGGGCAGGGCCTGCCAGAGCCACATTTGCCATGTTTGAGCTGGTTAGGATTCCTTCATTTTCACCTTGTTGTTTTATTATTGGTTCGCACGCAGGATGTTAGGTACATGGGTGTTGTCCTCTCTGAGTTCCTGATGATATTAGAGCAGTGTAATTTGGGGGTCCAAGGAAGCTGGGTTGGGAAGAACAAGCTGCTGGTACTCAGGAAGACAGAGAGCTGGCCTCACTCTGGGGAAGCCGGAAGGGTTAAAAGCATCAGAGCTTCGCTAAGCTACTTAAGTGTAACTTTATTTGCACTAAAGATTTCTTTGCCAAATAAGACTAAATGTACTAAATATCTAACAGGAAGTGCCCCATTCAGTTCTCAGGAAGAGACTGATCCATGCAGAGTCCCTGGCTGAAAGGGGGGTGGGGCGGGGGATGACTCCGCAACCCCAAGAGAACAGGCAAATTCTGAGTGTAAACTCAAAGAGGGCTGAAAAGATCAATGTCTAAGCAGAGATTGCTTTTTTTTTTTTTTTTTTTTTTAGGGCAATAGTTCATATGAGATGCTGTGTTTTTTAAAGTACTCTTGTGTTTCTTCTGATTATTTTCCTTCATTAAAAGACCAGCAAATTGTTTTAAGTTTAAAAACAAAAAAGATTCAGGACTGAAAAGTGAGCGGTGGTGTCAGAGATAATGGGGAGGCAATTCTGAGGGTTAGAGACTTAAGGGTGTAAAGAGACAAGAAGAACATTGAAGGAGTGAAGTCCTGGACCGGGTAGAGTATCCCACAAGGGTTTCTTTCTCTTTTTATATTTAATTTTTTAATTAATTAATAAATATCTTTAATCATTTTTTACAGTCCAGTCAATCCCCCTCCTGCTCCACCCTCCCACAGTTCCTCATCCCCCCCTGCCCCCCATCTCCAAGAGTATGTTGACACTCCACCAGGCCTCCCCACTCCCTGAGGCCTCAAGTCTCTCAAGGGTTGGGTGCATCTTCTTTCACGGAGGCCAGAGTAGGCAGTCCTCTGCTGTATGTATGTCCAGGACCTCGGACCAGCTAATGTGTGTTGTCTGTTTGGTGGTTCAGTGTCTGAGAGATCTCAGGGGTCCAGGTGAGTTGAGACTGCTGGTCTTCCTATGGGGTCGCCCTCCTCCTCAGCTTCTTTCAGCCTTCCCCTAATTCAACGACAGGGGTCCCCGGCTTCTGTTCATTGGTTGGATGGATGTATCTGTGTCTGATTCATTCAGCTGCTTGTGGGGCCTCTCGGAGAACAGCCATGCTAGGCTCCTGTCTGTGAGCACACCACAGCATCAGTAATAGTGTCAGGCCTGGGAACCCCTCCTTGAGCTGGATCCCAATTTGGGTAGTCACTGGATCTCCTTTCCCACAGTCTCTTTTCCATTTCCAAGAAGTTTTCTTAGTGCTACCGTGAGAGTGTTGTAAGGTGAAGAAGGGGGCTGTAGAAATCATTTGGATGAGAGACTGGAGGTCTCAGGCCTCAGAGGCTGGCTAAGGGTAGGGGATGTGGGGGATGGGAAATGTAGGCAGAAGGGGCTTCGAGTTTAATATAAAGAGGCTTTCAAACGTTCCGCACGAGGAGGGAATGCGGGATCCCATGCAGGATCCACTGTGGGACTGAGAAGGATGCAGAGGCTTTGGGAATTTGGGAGATTGAGAGCGTATGCAAATGATGGCCAGGGAAGGGAAGAGGGGAGATGCAGTGGTGTCCGCTGTCTGGTGTTCGGGGAGCGGCTGCCGTGAAAGCAGGTAAAGTCATGGCAGTTTTGAGGAGAGCATCCCTTCCTAACAAGAGAGGAGGACATGAGAATGTGAAGAGCAGAGAGTGAGAAAAAGACAAGCCTTTGAGGGACCAACTTAAGGGAGGAGTCGGGAGGATCGACCGTGTAGCCTGGTTATGGATGAGAAAGAGGGGTAAGTGGGACCCCAGGTTTCTCTCAGGACTGAGAACGTTTCCCCCAGTATCTAGGAGGAATGTGATGAGGAGACCTGGTCCGGAAATTGAGATCCGAGGTTCCTGGAGAGCGGTCAGTGTAGGTTTGTTTACTCAGGTCCCCATCACCCTCCACGGCTATGCCTAACCCGTGCAGGAAGGTGCCAAAGGCTGCAAGGCACGCCCCCCCCAAGGCTCTTCCCTGGGGGCAGTTTGGTGCCCAATGGCCCTGTTGTTGACACTTAGGGCAAAGCTGAGTAGGTCTTTGAAAAACAGGACAGGCACGGGCCCAATGGCTTTGTGTGTGTGTGTGTGTGTGTGTGTGTGTGTGTGTGTGTGTGTGTGTGTGTTTGTGTGTGTCATATTTAAGGTAAGGGCCTAGTAGCAGGAGTTTGATGGAAGGCCTTAGCCAAGAGTTGGAAATTGTGGTTTTGGTTACATTTATTGTGCTTGTGGAATACTTTCAATGCCAGGGTCAGAACCTCAGCCTGCAGCATAAGTGGGCCTCGCTGTAGGTGGTTATGTTTAGCCTTTATGTCTGAATAGGGCTGGGCAAAAAAGTAGGTCATAAGGAGTTGTTGGTCATCAGTGGTCTCAGGGTCCAGGTGTGTATACTTGAGCAGGGCCAGTGTAAGGGATTTTCAGGCTTGTCTTGAAGTACTTTTTGGAAGTTTATTCGTTTATTTAAAGGGCCACTCCCTTCAGGGCAGAGAGGAGGCAAGTAATAAAACAGTCCCTAGCCTAGCATCTAGCATTGCAGTTATAGTCCCCTGTGTTGGGGACTGTCATGACCCCTGTGGGATCGTCTCTGTTTTGTGCATTTGGTCTGCATGATCACATGTCTGCATTCTCCTAGACAGGTCTGTGTTCCTCAGGTAGAAGATCATTAAATGATCTTACGAAGGTCATGGAAGGTCAGTCATAGGACTGGGTTAGTTAGATATTGGAACTGACTGATGAAGGTGGGGAGGTCTGAGATAAAAGAACCTAAACATGTTTTTTTTTTTTTTTTTTTTCAACTTGGCCATATTCACTGAGAAAGGGACATAAACTTGAGTAGGTCCTTCCATACCTGCTACTCCTCTGAGGAGTAAGACCAGGGCAGGGGCTAAGAGCCGTATGAGAACTGGAAACAGAAGGGGGACTTATGGAGTCAGGGCTGGACTGGGTAGAGGAAGCAGGGGTGTGGGCTGGGGGCTGAAGACATCGGGGCTAGTCTGTCCAGCCTTGGTGAGATCCAGGGGGATGGAGGAGTAGGGACTGTGGAGATGCAGGAGATTATTGGGAAGGCCATTGATGAGCAGGAGATGGATGAGGGCTCATTGGCTGATTGGAAGGACCTAGTTTCCGGTTCAGGAGTGGAAGAGACAGGGCAATGGGCTGAGGACTTAAGAGACACCAGGATGTGGGTTGTGAGCAGAAGGCAGTGGGGGGGGGGGGAAACAGAGGCATAAAGGATTTCTTTGCATTTTCCTGTGTGCTCACAAGACTTGTAAAAATCCTGAATAATAATAGGAGTCAGAAAGCCTTTTAGACCGATTACCTTCTGGATACAGAGGCCGAGTTTGGGTACCAGGGGGGCAACTTTCAGTGAACTCATGCCTAAGAGTTTTATCTGGTTGTGGCTGGGAAAGAGTCATCCCAGAGGTGAGTCAGTCCGAATGGAGAGGGCTCGGTGGTCAACAGGTCAAGGTCAAAAGACCAGGCAGTCCTGTGTATCTTAAGAGATCAAAAACTAAGATCTGTGAGGCAGAGGAGTTGTTACCCAGTCTCTGTCACCAACAGAGAGACCCCTGTAGGTCCTATGTAAGAAAAAAACATGTCAGAGAAAAATACATATGATTTGATTATTTTAATATGCTTTGCAAAACTTGGTTAAATCTATCTCTCTCACACACACACAGACTCACACATACACACAGTCACGGATCACACACTGTATGTGATTTTTTTAGAATAGCTGTTAATTTATAGCTCATCCTGGTTGTTGATCCATGTGCAAAGGATAATCAGAAAGGGTGTCACTTGGGCTTCAAGGATTTATTTGGTTGTATCTTGTTTCTTACCCTTGGAAATAGTTGTAGAGATTTTCAGCTGGGCCGGTACCTTGCCAGGCATTTGGGAAGCCTTGGATGTAAAAGTAAACAGTAAAAGAGATGACCGAACACAAAACAACCCAAACAACACCATAATTGTCTTGCCTCAGAGATGGGGTTGAAGCTTAGTTGTGAAATGCTTGCCGGCATACACAAACCTCTGAATTTGGTCTCCAGCACAAAGGAAACTGGGCATGTTGGCTTAGCAGAGGCAGTAAGACCAGAAGTTCAAGGTCATCCTTGATTACATAAGTTGGAGGTCATCCCAGGATGCACGAAACCCCAATCTAAAAAGGAAACAACCCCAAATACACAAGAAACCCAACACCTCATCTGTGCATTTGTTTTCATCGGTACTATTTAAACACACCTGCACCTCTTGCTCATTATTGTGTATAAGTGACGTTTTGATTATTTCAAAAACGCAAGGTTAACTATTATTTTAAAAATAACTAGTCTAAATCCCTGTCAGAAGGATCTTATTATGAAACCGGTGCTTTTTCTTGGAAAACAATGTATCAACTGGGTCCCTCTGGTGGTGAGTCGGAGAATCTTCAGTGTGCCTGCCGGTAAGACTTCTCCGAAGCTGTAGGTAGATGTATTCCATGCAGAAGCAGCCACAGCAATCCCTCCTGCATCAAGTGAATAATGGCTTTATGGAAGCACGGTAAAATCCTTCGCTTCGTCCATAAACTGTGCTAAGATTTAAAATCAACCCCCTGAAACTCTGAGAGCCTGGAATGTCTTTGATTTTTGCTATTCTCCCTCTTCCTGGAAGGCTTTCCTCACCCTTCAGGGGCAGCAGCGCTTGCCTCCCGTGAGACATCTTTTGAGTGGAGTGAAGGATAGTTCCCACCTACCCATTCCCTTTTCCATACGTGGATGCTGTCACCACTTCCACTGCCAATCCTGAGGTGTATCCACGAAGTCACACAAGGGTCAGGTCACTCTGCATGAGCACCTTATTGAATGAAACAAACGAGGTGCAGAGCGCATGCGTTCCCACGTGAGCATAGCGGAGTTTCTTTGGTGAACTCTTGACAGACTGAAGGCTCCTGCACCTTAGTAATTAGGAGCACAGGCCTGCCGTAGGGTAGGGCAGTTCCCAGCTGTCATCTTAGCCTGAGGGTAGTAGAGGCAGGAATATCAGGAGTTCAAGGTCATCCTTGGCTATATTAGAAAGTTTGGGCACAGCTACCTGTAACCAAGTTTCAGAAAAGCATCAGGCAACCAACAAACAAATCGATTAGGCTCTGGTACCAACTGCTGAGCTCAGTACCATCTCCACATTTATTAACATTGTAACCTTGTGTCAATCAGCCTCACCCCTTATTCCTCAGTTTCCCCGTTTGTAAAATAAGGGTTGCAACTATATTAATCTCGTATGCTTATTATGAAGATGAAGCGACCGTTAGATACTGCGTAATGAGAAAAAAAAATGCCAAGAATATAATAAGCATGCAATAGAGGTTAGCTATTATTGTTCTGTTTGCAGATTTGAAAACATTAGAAGTTTTATATTGTCTTAGTTGCGGTGGGGAGGGAATGAGGACTCAGGTCTTTAATGAGTTAAAAGGTTTAAAATTGACTTCCGGGGATTATGTGAGCCCAGAAAGCCTTTCATTTCCACCATTCTCACCTCTCTTGGAAAGACAGGTGTGTACCCTCCTTTCTGCTTTCTAAGAGGAGGGGTGCAGGGGTAGGTGCTACCTTTACCGTCTTGTTAGTTCGCCCAACCTTCCGTATGGTTGTCATGTGTCGGCTGGCATTTCTGATGTTTGTGTAAGTTGTCTGGTTCCCCACATCCCTTGATACACAGGCCCCAGTCCCACAGCTCATCCTAGCCCACTGAGCTTAGCCTGTCCTAAGAGTGCTTCCCAGCATTTGCTTTTTACTCCTTCTATCCCACCTAACTCTTAGTTCCGTATGTTCCTGCTGCTTTGGGACAGAACTTTAAATACATTAATTCTTCAACTTCGAAACAGAGGAGGGCAAACTGGGAAAGGCGTCTCAGCACGTGTGTTCTTCTAAATAATATGCGTCATTGTCATTTTAAAACTTATTTCTTGCCAATATTTGGTGTCTCCAAATTTGAATAGACTACCTCCATGTCCCGCTTCTGAATTTTCTAGAAGCCAGACTGGGCTGGGGGCTTCCTGGTTTTAGCCTTGTCATTTCCTAATTGTCTTGACATGAACAAAACCTGCAGTTGCTTTGCAATTTAGCACCCCTAAATTAGTCACACCCCTCTTCCCAAGAAAGAGATTTCTGTCCAAGGTGAGAACCCCATTTGCTTAGTTGGAGATCTCAGGCCACCTTGGCTGACATCAAAAGGAAACCAATGTTCTTGACCGTCTAGTGTCATTTGGACTCAAGCCAAGGGTGTGGCTTTTGGCTCCCACTGAATTTCAGATCAGCTGCTGCCACCTGTGAAGTCTCCACCTCCATACCTGACCAGGCTTCAACTTGCTGTTTGCATGTTGTACACTGAACGGTCTTAGTACTTTTCATGTCATATTCAGCACAGATTTGTATTTACTGAGATAAGAAAACTGGGGGGTAAGGAGCCTCCTTTTAAAAAGTGTTGACGGGGTATGTGGTATAAATTACAATAGAAATCCATGCTGCAGAATTTAGCATAGTCATGAGGTCTATTAGATCCTTTCCCCTCTACTCTCTTCCCATCCAGGTTCAGGGGAGAAACTGGTCAGGAGGGCAGCTTCCAGAGAAGAGTGCTCTTTCCCATGCTCCAGCCAATATACCGAGGGCACAGCCAAGAGATGAAATAAACACTACAGATTTTTAGATTCAGGATGGTAGGAGATATAGGACTGTCTCTCTCCTGCCCATGAAGCAGAATAGAAATGGTGGGGGGAGGGGTGCGCTCTATTCCCTCCTTTCTGTCTTCTTGATTATATTGTATTGCTTTGAAAGTCGCAATGAGATAAAGGAGCAAAATTTTATGTCACCATCTGATAGAACAAAAATATTATTCACAGATTAGAATAACAAATGTTTTAGAGCAGAATTGTGATCTTTGTGGTCAACCTGGATCTAGGAACGTTTCTGGATAGGGTTAATGAGCTATAGTGAATGTTACCATCATGCTCTGGGGTACCCAGGAAATAAAAGGGGAAGCCTCGAGCACCACTATGCTTTCTCTGCTTCTTGATGCCCATGAACAGGCCACTCTGCCTCGCCATCCTTACCACGATGAACAGACACTTCTGAGACAGCTCAAGTCATCTCTTACTCTCAAATTGTTCTGGTCATGATGACAAGAAAGGCAATGCAGAGATACATGCAAGATGTTTAAAGAAAAATATAAGTAGTCCTAAATATGTCATATCATTTAAAAAATGTGATTAACCAAGACTTTAAAGTCACTTAAAAACATTTCTTCTTCCCTCTCTTTTTAAAAATCAAGATACAAAAAGTCGCTGTGGTACGATTCTTATAAAAAAGAAGGCATTATTTTAAATTAACTGAAACCATGAAAAATTGCTTAAAACTCTTAAAGACAGTAGAGACTCCACTTGATAAATTAGCTATCAGGTGCATGGTTACTGAAGGTTAGTGATGAAATAGTAAGAAAGGAATGTTTCCTGGAAATTTACTGAGTAAAAAGTGAAAAAACGAGAACAAACTTAAAATATTCCACAACGAAGGCTCTGATTGGAGGAAGGTTCCCTTTCTTCATTATTGTTTATATTTATTTATTTTATGCTTATGAGTGTTTGCCTGTATGAATGTCAGCCAAGAGGACAGCAAATCCCCTGGGACTGAATTACAAACTCCTATGAGCCATTTTGTGGGTGCTGGAAATTGGATCCAGGTCCTCTGCAAGAGCAGCAGGTGCTCTTATCTGTGTTGGGTTTGAGCTGTGTGTCATCCTTTATTGAAGTCTTTCTATAAAGCAGAACTCTCTATCTATCTATCTATCTATCTATCTATCTATCTATCTATCTATCTATCTACCTACCTACCTACCTACCTACCTACCTATCTATCTATCTATCTATCTATCTATCTATCTATCTATCTATCTATCTATCTATCTCTCATGCACGTGCTCACACACAGACTCACAATCACTCTATAAAGTCAGGACTTTCTGTTCCTGGTGTCTAGGTGTGAGGTCTACGCCCTAATGAAATGGCATTGCTCACGTAGGCAGCACAGATTGTAAGAGACGACACCGCCCCTGTGACCTACCTCACCCACAGCTGATCAAAGGGAAAGGACACTGCTCAGTTCCTGATGAAGTGACATTCTTTGGCAGGTTTTCTGTCACCTATGATTTTGAAATCCTCAATCAAACTGACCTTCCTCATCACACAGCCTGACTCTAGCTCAGGAACAGCCAATCCAACCTCCAGCTCATGACTCGTGTTATGGGCTGACAAGGAAAGCTTGGCCAGAGAAGAATGACAGCAACAGTCTACATTGTGTCTTTCTAGTGGAATTTTTGAAACAGCCAATCAGGAAGTTGGTGGGGCAAAAGCTTGCGGGACAAGTATCAAAAGTGTTGTTAACTGAAGAATTAGAAGAAGTGGTTGATTGGAGCTGAATTTATTTACAGAGTCCCAGCAGACCAGGCTAAAAACCAAAGTAGATTCACTCACACCCACACCGGAGTTCCATCTTCCAAGAAATTGTGAAAAATAGATGAGACCCTTAAACTAAGTCAGTATGAAGTACACCAGTGGACATGCCTCTGGCTTAATAATCACCAGAAAAAATACAAGTTTAAACAGCTAATTGTTTTTCAAGTATTCTCCCTCTGTGTGTCCTACCTTGAAGGAAAATAATTGAATTAATCAATTCCTTTTGTGTTCTTTGGCTTTTGTTATGTTTGAGCAGTGCTGGGAGTTGACCCTGGCACCTCATACATAATAGAGCTATATCCCCCTAGTCCTATCTTCCCTATTCCTAATCTCCTCAATTTCCTCTGTCTATAAAAACAGCCTTCTTTATCTCAGTAAACTGAAACAAGTTATTCTGTTTCATGGAATGAGATATTGTGGTATTCTAGAATCAGAAACCAATCCAACCAAGAGCACTACAACTGAATCTGTAATTGTTTTCTCCTGATAGAACAGCCATAACTCAAAAATGTCCCCAAAGTTTACCTGTTAGAAATTTAACTGTTAGGAAGTGAGACTTTTGAGATGTGACTAGGTCTTGAGGACTTTGCTCTTATAGATGGATGGATGTCATTGTGGAAATAGCTTGTTGCTAATGCTATAGGTGTAAATTTGTTATAAAAAGTGATCATAGCCCTCCCTGTCTGGCACTCACATCTTCAACCATGGAACAGACAATGAAAAGCTCTTGCCTGCATCCCTGGATTGTGGACTTGCTGGCCCTAGGTTGCATGAAATTAAACCTCAGTATAAATCACCAAGTTTGCAGTGGTGTTACAGCAAGAGGAAAAGGAAACAGACTGAGGGCAATTAACCTTGCTCCCAAGAACGACTGCTAACTTGCTGAGATAGAGCTAGATTGTTACATCACTGGTGGCAGAAAGGTCAATGAAGAAAAGGAATGGGTAGAATTGATTAGAGAAAAATAAAAGTAAAGAGTTTTGCTTGTCTGTCTGCTGACCATACCAAATTCTACAAACAGTGCCTAACCTATAAAAATCAAGCTCATTATATGATACAGCATTTTCTCATTCTCACCGCCTGTGGTGCAGCAGGAAGTTCTAAAGGGAGGTTCATGAAGACTTAGGAAGTAAGTCTCTTAGAGGAGACTTTCCCGTCTATCCAGCTGCCTCAACGTTGTTCAGAGACATCCAGAGTTCTAGTTTCATAAGTCATCACCCCTGCTAGCATGAGCTTTGGTTGATGCAGCTGGCTTTGTATAACTCGTGGCTCTATAAGTAACTCCTCACCCGTACTGTAAGTACCCACAGAAAGCTCACTGGTTTGTCAGGATGGACTTGGGTAGTATTGTTGCTTTGGTCAGACATCAATTCCCTATCTGAGATGAGTAGAAAGTTGTTCACAGCTCCCAAGAAATAATGTCATACAATATGACCTCCCTAGGGTCATCTCCTGCATGGCCCTGATCTTTAAATTTCAGCTACCCAAACAGCTACATGCCTGCAAGTATACCAAGTCAGCTAGTAACCAATTACTCTCAGTCGAGATTTACTTTTTCTTGAGTATGCCATACAATATACCATTGTTGGTGCATCTCCTTCTGTTGTACCCTATAAGATTTGGCCCAAGAGAAACTCCTCTAAGAAGTTTTCTAGAACCTTCTCCTTCAGAATAAAACTACCTAAGCAGAGATCCACTGATCTTGAATATTTTGATACAGAAAAGTTATTATGAGATTTCTAAGTAATAAACCTATGGCAAATAAACAAAATGTTAGACTGGGGGTCAAGTATCAGTTGTCACAAGTACTAAGTTAGAAACTCTTATACTATCGACCGAATAAACACAGGGGAAGACAGTGTGCCCTTTAGATTTGGAGGCAGCACCTGGGTTACAGTCATCCACACATCTTTGTTTTACTGTTTTCTGAGTTAAAGCAAGTGCATTCTAAAGTATGCACAATATGTGCTTATATACACACAGGTGTACGTAATGTGTGTATATTTATGTATATTATTGACTCTGAAGGGAACGGACTGTTTTAATCCATCTGCAACTCACAACAAAACAGATCTGGGCCTAAGTTAATGAGAATTCCCCCCCACCCCAGAACAGCCCGTGTGTTCTTGAGGCAACCCATCTGCACTACAACCAATAAATTGCCCCTAAAACTATAAGGCAGTTCTCTGAGTCCTGCAGAGACACAGTGCAAATGCATCTGGCCCTCTTTTATTCATTTGGCTCACCAGTTGGTGAGCAAATTTATGTATGAACTTTCCAAAACTGAGCCCCTACAGTTCAAATCACCCCCTGTCCAACTAGTATGGCCCATTAATCAGTGCTTGAAGCATTCTATTGCTTTCCTAACCCAGAGTTTCAAAGTCTACATCCTCCAAACCAAATCATGGTTTGACCTGTTATAGCAATACCTAAGTCCCTCATGTCTTAATTAGGGTTTCTATTGCTGTGAAGAGACAGCATAACCATGACGACTCTCGTAAAGGGAAGTATTTAATTGGGGCTGTCTTACAGTTCACAGGTTTAGTTCATTGTCATCATGGTAGGAAGCATGGCACCACGCAGGCAGATACGGTACTGGAGGAGCCAAGGGTTGTACATCTGGATCAGCCGACACCAAGAAGACAGTGCTACACTGAGCCTGGCTTGAGCTTCTGAAAACTCAAAGCCTACCCCCCAGTGATTTATTTCCTCCAACAAGGCCACACCAACCCCAACACGGCCATGCCTTCTAATAGTGCCACTCCCTATGGGTCAATGGAAACCATTTCGAACCACCACAGATCCACACCCCTCATTTTTTTTTAACTGAAAAGAGGAATTAATTACTGATATATTTAACATACTAAGTAACTAAGCAAAGGAAAATATATGGCATACAGTTCCAGTAATATGGATGTTAAAGATCTAAAATATACCCATAAAAAGCACATCAGTGAGTGTCTGGCATCAGGATGAGTGTGACGCCTGATTGCATGGGGCTGTAGGGTAGCTTTGAAGTGTTGGAAATTTTCTGTGTGTTGGCTATAGCTGTGGCTGTTTTAAAGATTTATACACTTGTCAACAACCATCCAAATAGTCAGTTTTGTATCAGCACACTTACGTTTTAGCGAATTATACCCAAAGCTACTGGACAGTTACAGAGGTCCAGTATGTATGGAGAGAGAAGAAAGGAAACTTTGAAAAAGACATTTTTAGAAGCCAAGGCTTTTGTGTTAGGCAATGTTTCTTCCCTGAGACAAAATATCTAATTAAAAAATTTAAATGAGGAAAGATATGGTTTTCTTGTATGGCAGGCTGAGTCTACTTCCTTAGGGCTATGCTGAGCCAGGATATCCTGGCTGAGGAGTGGAGCTGCTCACCTCCCAGTAGCTGGGAGTCAGAGACACAGAAAGGGGCCAGAGACAAATATATCTTTCAAAGGCTCCCTCAGCCCTCCCTCCTACTATCTCCCTCAGCACAAAGGCATCATTGTATGAACCAGTTGATGGAGTTGGTATCCTTCTCAGTATTGGAACCAGCTGGGAACCAATTACTTTGAATATTCCTTTAAGTCTCAATGATCATACCCAAGTAAAAACTTTATTAAAAATAGTTTTGACAATACATCAGCCTGAAAACCGGGTAGGCTGCCTACAGATCTTCTCTGCCTCTGTTCCCCCCAGATCCAGTCTCCCAGTTTGGATCTAACTGGGAGATCCTAGCTCTGCAGCTGAACACCCGGGGTAGCCTCCCCTGTATCCCTATTCCCACTTCCTGTGGCTCCCACAGACCTTCCCTTCTTTACTTTCTTCCATGTGTTGCTTTATTCAGCCCCCAGCTCCAGCAGGCACTCACTGCTTGCTCACAGACCACACCCACCAGAGAACTAGACAGGCATCGTGGCATACCTTCTCTTCCCTCAGTTTCTCAGTTCCAGTCCCCCAGTCTCATTGAGATAATTCTAACCCAAGCAAGTGAAAGACTTATATAATGAAAACTGCAAGTCTTTGAAGAAAGAGATTAAAGGAGATCTCAGCAGATGGAAAGATCTCCCATGCTCATGGATCAGTAGGCTCAGCATAGTAAAAATGGCTATCTTACCAAAAGCAATCTACAGATTCAATGCAGTTCCCATCAAAATCCCAACATAATTCTTTACAGACCTCAAAGAGACAGTTTTTATTTTCCTATGGGAAAAAAATCCATGATAGCTAAAACAATAAAATAAATCCTTGAGGTCTCACCAGTCCCAATTTCAGGTTGTACTATACAGAGCCGTAGGAATAAAATCCACATGGTGTCAGCCATAAAAACAGATGTGTTGGTCCATGTAATCCAACTGAAAAGCCAAACATAAATTTACACACCCACATGCACCTGATGTTTTGATAAAAAGTCAAGAATACACACTGGGGAAGAAACAATAGTGCATCTTCAACAAATGGCGCTGGCCAAACTGGATGTCTTCATGTAGAAGAATGCCAATAAATGCATACTTATCACCCTGCAGGAAACTCAAGTCTAAATAAAACAAAGACCTCAACATAAAGCCATATGCTCTGAACCTGGCAGAAGAGAACAGCCTTGGCACAGGAAAAGGCTTTCTGAACAGAACACAATTAGCACAGGCAGTAAGACCAACAGTTACTCAATGGGGCCTCATAACTAAAAAGCTTCTGTAAGGCAAAGGGCACTATCATTCTGACAAAGCGAAAGCCTACAGAATGCAAAAAAACTTTTATTAACTACGTCTAATAGAGCACTAATATCAAAAATATATAAAGAACTCAAGAAACTAGGTGTTTAAAAAACCAAATAATTCAATTTTTTAAAAATGGAATGCAAATCTAAGCAGAGAATTCTCAATAGGGGAAACTCAAATGGCCAAGAAAAGCTAAGAGATGTTTAGTATCCTTAGTCATCAGGGAAATGCAAATAAAAACTCTTGAGATTCCATTGTACTACTGACTGAGTGGGTCTCTGATCTTGTGTCTGCTCTTGGGGTTCTTTTCCTTTTGTGGGGATACCTGGTCCAGACTTGGTGTCATGGGTTTTGTTTTATCTTATATTTTATTTGGTCATGTTTGGTTCTTATCTCTTAGGAGCCTGTTCTTTTCTAGTGAGAGTCAGAAAGAAAATGGATCTTGAAGGGAAGGGGGTTGACTAAGAATTGGGAGGAGTAAAGGAAGGGAAAACTGTAATCTGGATATATTGTATGAGAAAAGAATCTATTTTCAGGATTTTTTATTGGATATATTTTATTTACATTTCAAATGTTATCCCCTTTTCTGATTTCCTCTACATACACCCCCTATCCCATCCCCTCTCCCCCAGCTTCTATAGGGGTGCTCCTCTACCCACCCACCCTCTCCTGCCTCCCCACTCTGACATTCCCCTACACTGGGGCATCGAGTTTTGGCAGAACCAAGGGCTTCTCTTTCCATTGATGCCCAACAAAGCCATCCTCTGCTACATATGTAGCTGGAGCCATAGGTCCATCCATGTGTACTCTTTGAATAGAGGTTTAGTCTTTGGGAGCTCTGGTTGGTTGGTACTGTTATTATTATGGGGTTGTAAACCTCTTCAGATTCTTCTGTCATTTCTCTAACTCTTCCACTGGGGACTCTGTTCTCAGTTCAAAGGTTGGCTGTGATCATCCACTTATATATTTGTTGTGATCTGGCAGAACCTCTCAGGCGACAGCTGTATCAGGCTCCTGTCAGCATGTACTTCTTGACATCAGTAATACTGTCTGGGTTTAGTAGCTGTATATGGGCTGGATCTACAGCTGGGGCAGTCTCTGAATGGCCTTTGCTTCGGTCTCTACTTCAAATTTTGTCACCATATTTACTCCTGTGAATATTTTTGTCCCCCCTTCTAAGAAGGACTAAAGCATCTGTACTTTGGTCTTCCTTCTTCTTGAGTTTCATGTGGTCTGAATTGTATCTTGGGTAATCCGAGCTTTTGAGCTAATATCCACTTATCAGTGAGTTCGTACCATGTGCGGGTTTTTTGTTTCTTGGGTTTTTGGGGTTTTTTGTTTGTTTGTTTGTTTGTTGTGTGTGTGTGTGTCTGTGTGATTGGGTTACCTTACTCAGAATGATATTTTCTAGATTCATACACTTGCTTATGGCTATTATAAATAAGGCTACTATGAACTTGGTGGAGCATGTTATATGTTAGAGCATCTTTTGGGTAAAAGCCCAGGAGTGCTATTGTTGGGTCCTCGTAGTACTGTGTCCAATTTTCTGAGGAACCTCCAGACTGATTTTCAGAGTGACTGTACCAGCTTGCAATCCCACCAACAACGGAGAAGTGTTCCTCTTTTTCCACATCCTTGCCAGCATCTGCTGTCACCTGAGTATTTTATCTTAACCATTCTGACTGGTTTGAGGTGGAATCTCAGGGTTGTTTTGATTTGCATTTTCCTGCTGACTAAAGATGTTGAACATTTCTTTAGGTGCTTCTCGGCCATTCCATATTCTCCAGTTGAGCTCTGTTCTCCATTTTTAATAGGGTTCCTTGATTCTCTGGAGTCTAACTTCTTGAGTTCTTTGTATCTATTGGATATTAGCCCTCTATCAGATGTAGGATTGGCAAATATCTTTTCCCATTCTGTTGGTTGCTGCTTTCTACTAATCACATTGTCTTGTCTTGCAGAAGCTTTGCAATTTTATGAGGTCCATTTTGTCAATTCTTGATCGTAGAGCATAAGCTGTTGGGGTTCTGTGCAGGAAATTTTCCCTAGTGCCTAAGGCTTTCACCCACCTTCTCTTCAGTTAGTTTCAGTGTACCTGGTTTTATGTGGAAGTCCTTTGTACAGGGAGATAAGAATGGATAAATTTACATTCTTCTACATGCTGACTACCAGTTGGACCAGCACCATTTGTTGAAAATGCTACTTATTTTTTCCACTGGAAGGTTTTAGCTCCTTTGTAAAATATTAAGTGACCATAGGTGTGAGGGTTCATTTCTGGATCTTCAATTCTATTCCACTGATCTACCTGCCTGTCTCTGTACCAATACCACACAGCTTTTATCACTATTGCTTTGTAATTCAGCTTGAGGTCAGGGATGGTGAATCCTCCAGAAGTTCTTTAATTATTGAGAACAGTTTTTGCTATTCTGGGTTTTTTTTTTTTTTTTTTTTTTTTTTTTTTTGTTATTTCAAATGAATTTGAGACTTGCTCTTTCTAACTCGATGAAGAATTGAGTTGGAACTTTGATGGGGATTGCATTGAATCTGTAGCTTGCTCTTAGCAAGAGGGTCATTTTTACTATATTAATCCTGCCAATCCATGAGCATGGGAGTTCTTCCATCTTCTGAGATCTTCTTCTATTTCTTTCTTCAGAGTCTTAAAGTTCTTGTTATACAGATCTTTCACTTTCTTGGTTAGAGTCACACCAAGGTATTTTGTGTTATTTGTGACTATTGTTTAGAGTATCATTTCCCTGATTTCATTCTCAGCCCATTTGTCTTTTGAGTAGAGGAAGGCTACTGATTTGTTTGAGTTAATTTTATATCCAGCCACTTTGCTGAAGTTGTTTATCAGGTTCAGGAGTTCTCTGGTGAAACTTTTGGGATCACTTAAGAATACTTTTATATCATCTGCAAATAGTGATATTTTGACTCTTCCTTTCCAATTTGTATCCCTTTGACCTCCTTTTGTTGTCTAATTGCTATGGTTAGGATTTCAATTATTATTTTGAATAAGTAGGGAAACAGTGGGCATCCCTGTCTAGTCCCTGATTTTAGTGGGATGGATTCAAGTTTCTCTCCATTTAGTTTGATGTTGGCTATTGGTTTGCTGTATGTTGCTTTTTCTATGTTTAGGTATGGGCCTTGAATTCCTGACCTGTTCAAAACTTTTAACATGAAGGGGTGTTGAATTTTGTCAAATGCTTTCTCAGCATCTAATAAGATAATCAGGTGGTTTTTTCTTTGAGTTTGTTTATATGGTGGATTATGTTGATAGATTTCTGTATATTGAAACATCCCTGTATCCCTGGGATGAAGCCTACTTCATCATGATGGATGATTTGTGCTGATGTGTTCTTGTAGTCAGTTTGTAAGAACTGTATTGAGTATTTTTGCATCAATATCCATAAGGGAAATTGGTCTATAGTTATCTTTCTTTGTTGGGTCTTTATGTGGTTTAGGTATAAGTGTAATTGCAGCTTCATAGAAGGAATTGGGTAGTGTTCCTTCTGTTTCTATTTTGTGGAATAGTTTAGAGAGTATTGGTATTAGGTCTTCTATGAAAGTCAGAATTCTGCACTAAACCCTTCAGGTCCTGCTATTTTTTTTTATTATGGTTGGGAGACTTTTAATGGCTGCTTCTATTTCTTTGGGGTTTATGGGACTGTTTAGATGGTTTATCTGATTCTGATTTACCTTTGGTACCTGGTATCTGTCTAGAAAACTGTCCATTTCCTCTAGATTTTCCAGTTTTGCTGAGTATAGGCTCTTGTAGTAGCATCTGATTTTTTAAAAATTTCTTCAGTGTCTTTGTTAGTCTGGCTAAGGGCATATTTATCTTGCTGATTTTCTCAAAGAACTAGCTCCTGGTTTTGCTGATTCTTTGTATAGTTCTTTTTGTTTCTATGTGGTTGATTTTAGCCTGAGTTTGATTATTTCCTGCTGTCTACTCCTCTTGGGTGTATTTGCTTCTTTTTCTTTTAGAGCTTTTAGGTGTGCTGTCAAGGTGCTAGTGTGTGCTCTCTCCAGTTTCTTTTTCGAAGCATTCAGAACTATGAGTTTTCCTCTTAGCACTGCCTTCATTGTGTCCCACAAGTTTGGGTATGCTGTGCCTTCATTTTCATTAAATTCTAAAAAGTCTTTAATTTCTTTCTTTATTTCTTCCTTGACCTAGTTATCATTGAGCAGAGCATTGTTCAACTTCCATGTGTATGTGGCCTTCTTGTTTTTGTTAATATTGAAGACCAGTCTTAATCAATGGTGATCTGATAGGAAGCACAAGATTATTTCAATATTCTTGTATCTGTTGAGGCCTGTTTTGTGACCAATTATATGGTCAATTTTGGAGAAGGTATCATGAGGTGCTGAGAAGAAGGTGTATTCTTTTGTTTTAGGATGAAAAGTTCTATAGATGTCTGTTAGATCCATTTGGTTTATAACTTCTGTTAGTTTCACTGTGTCTCTATTTAGTTTCTTTTTCCATGATCTGTCCATCAGTGGTTTTGGTGAAAGGCACCAGAGAAGTTCTTTGTTCTATGTGAACTAAGAACAACTTGGGGAGAAGCCACTAGGGCCTTAAGGAGAGAAACAATAACCTTGGAAGCAGTCTCTAAAAGAGAAAATTTACTAGAGGAGTTGAGAGGGTTATTTGGCCATTTAAGCTTCTGGTCTAACTGACAGTTCATTCATCCTTAGTCCTTACCATTGGCTCTGAGCTGCTAGCTCCTCTCCCAGTGTGGTTTCAAAGGTAGAAGTGAGAAGTAAAGCCAAACTAATTCCATCTGTTTTAATGTCTCCATTCTCTCTGCTTCTCTCCCTCCCTTCTTTCCTCCTCTTTCTTCCTCCTCCCTCTTTGCTCTCTCCTGCCATTCCCTCTTCCCCCTTCCCACACTCTGCGTCTTATTGATTTTCTACCTTGAATCATTTACTCATGTTTTGCTGGATGAATAAAGTTTGGAGCAAGGTCTGCTGATGGGATTAGCAGTGTGTGGACGGGTTTCCTCCACAGCTGCCTAGTGCAGGCATCTTTTAGGATGCTGGGAATAAGATTGCCACTGACAGAATCACTTTGCTGAACCTTGTTAACTGGTGCATACAAGGAGCCCACTGTTTGCTCCCGGTGTGATGCTAAGATCCCCTTCCTCAATCACCCACAAGGGGCAGACCTCCATCCCCAACACACTTTTCCTATTAGTAGTATCACTCAAATGAAAAACAAAAACATAGTATTAATAACCATTATCATAATAGTGACCTTTTATTTAATGGTTCCCATGTGCCGGGCACTGTATTAGTTATAATAATAATTACTATCCAGTTTTAAAATCTTTATTTTGCAATTACTTACTTAGGAGGGTAGGGGTGCACACCACAGTACATCTATAGCAACTCACCAGAGTCTGTTCTGTCCGTCTACCATGTGGGGTATGGGAATCGGACTCAAACATTTGTTAGGCTTGGCTGCACGCACCTTCCCTTTCGAGGCCAGCTCACCATGCCTCCTGGGGTTTTGTTTTATTCCAGACATCTGTGGTTGGTTGCACAATCTGCTCTACGCTTCGAGGTGGCCTGATGAAGGTTTACGTCTGTGACAGAGAGATTACAGCTCAAAACTCCTTGAGCAAGATCCCGTTGTATTAAAAGCTGGCGACAGGTGAGGCTTCAAAGTTGGATTTGAAATGGATCTGTTTACACCCTTGTGTTCGCTTTCATTATGCCCTGATGTATGCATGGTGATGTGCAGTCTGGACCGCTTGAAGGTGATTACCCCGCAGAGCAACGGGGACCTGTGAAGAAATCGGTGCAAACGAGAGCTACTCATGGGATGTAAGGGACGAATCTGAGAGACATTTAAAGCAGCCATACGCCTGGCTGGCGACTCCTCATTGCTTTCTCACACCAAAGCCTACAGGTGGGGAATCTCCTGTCAGCAGGCTTCTCTTCCCCACCAGAGAGTCTGTTCCTGAGACGCATGCCTAACAACGCCTGCTCCTGTGTCTCTGTCCTTGTGTGTCTACATGTGTGCTTAGTGTTTTCACTGTTGACGGTCTGCTTTCTGTGATTGGGTTATGTGTTGGGCAAGTTCTCTACCACCAGCAAACAGCCCCAGTCCCGAGTGCTTAGCTTTCACCCCACTTTCACCCCGTTCTTCTTTGTGAAGTCAACTCTTGCTGTAGTAAGCACGTGGAGGGAGCCCTGTTACAAACTGCTGCTCTTCCTGTAACTACCACCACCCTGTGCACACAGCACCTTTCTCATGTTGGCTTCCTTTGCAAGGCTGGAAAGGGGCCACCAAGGGTTCTGAATCCGATATTATGGCCTTACTTTCCTCTGGTCTTAAATAAGATGTAATCACAATGCAAGGAGTGTA
Source organism: Micromys minutus (assembly GCF_963924665.1). NCBI lineage: Eukaryota > Metazoa > Chordata > Mammalia > Rodentia > Muridae > Micromys > Micromys minutus. Next base: position 35,635,965 of record NC_137985.1, read on the forward strand.
TTGAGAATATTTTGAGAGAAAGAGCAAAGGATAGAGCTAGACTTTTTTTTAAACATAAAATTTGGGAAAACTGGGTAAAGGGTTAGTGCTTTGTAAGGTATAAAAGAATTATAGGTGCGATTGTTTATACTTTTAAATGTATAAAGTATGTCTAATTATTATCTGAAATTATGTGCAAATAAATGTCTGATCATTTTTTTTTACACACGTGTGTTTAGAACAATTTTTATGAGCGAAAGCAAAAAGTGGGACCTGGGTGTTCCAGTTCCCAACAGGTGTTGCCTTTAACTTGTCCACACTCGGGAATTGTGCCTAGAAAAGCACCTCAGGGCAGTACAGACAAAGAAGGATGTTGAGTACTGGAGTGGGAGGTGTTGTGTAATGTTAATAGGAGGTCACTGGGGCCTTGAGTGACAGATAGCATGATACCACACAGGAGAAGCAGCCTGTGGGGAAGATTAGAAGAAGAGCGAATACACATGGGTGTCAAAATGGGAAAGAAATGGAGAAATGGATGCTAGATTGCTACAGGCAGAAATGACAGAATCTGCCTCTTCCTGGTGATGCCATCAATACAGGAGAAGACACTAGACATTAGTAAAAGTAAAACAAACTGGATAGGGGGCAGAATAGTTTTAGCACCTCCAACTGAATTTGAGTTGAATTTGAGAAGGTCTTGGATCCTTCGGCAAGTACACAGTTAACCAACTTGGGTGTGGACCTAGAGGCAGTTGTATAGAAGAGGTCAATGGAAACGTGGGGTGCATAAGAAGACACTGGGAAGCTAAACCAATGGCTAGAACTTGGAGCATAAGGAGAAATTACCCACTGGAAGTAACAGGAAGGAAGAAAAGCCAGCGAGGAAGAGCAGAAAAGGCTCAGAAGAGATACCTCGGTGCTGAGGATCCAGATGCAAGTGGACATCTTCAATTGTTAACCCAGATGTTCTGTTCCCATGACAACCTCTATTCTCCATCCCTCTAGGCTGCAGTCACTGCTTTCCCAGTGTGCTGCTGTCTTCATCTGGATGTCCAAGGTCATGAAGCCAGCCATAATGAGGCTCTTTTTGCTGCATCCTAACATGATAGAGATGCTGGGAGACAGACATCAACTGTGCTAGCTTGATTTTCAACCACCGGTTCCATCTTACCCCTCCCCACCATATGACGTTTTTAAATCCCAATTCCTTCCTGAAAAGCCCCACCTCTGGGTAACATCAGTGTATGTGTCAAGAAATGACTCTTAGAAAGCTTTATGGACCACCCAAACCATGGCCAATGCCATGGGGAAGAGATGCTAAGGCAAAAGAGAAAAGTAAAATATTTGATTTCTGAGTTTCAAGGTACTTGGTCCAAAACCAAGCCAAAAAAAAATGCATATTAGAAAAGATCTAAAGTCCAGAGGATGTCTCACAGAATAAAAGTTCTTGCCACTGCATCTGACAGACTGAGACCCACATTGTACAAAGAGAGAACTGACTCCCAACAGTGGTCTTCTACCTTCCATATACCCACCATGACATGCTCGCACACATTTAATAGATAAATGTAGAAATTTTAAGAGGACTAAATATCAAAACAGGTATTTCATCAAGGTAGGTATACACATGGCAAAAATCACCTCGAGAGATAGGCAACCCTGGGCTACTAGAGCATTGAAAATTTAAAAATATGATGAGGGCATTTCTCCATGCCATAACTGCCAACAAATACCAACAACAGCAACTACTGGCAGGAAGGGAGAGCATCAAGACATCTGACTCATTGCTGGTGGGAAGGCAAAATGTCGAGCCATGTTGGAAGAAGGTTTGCCAGTTTCTTCTCTAGCTAAGCACTGTTTTCTCATGGGTAGCATGTGGCTTTTAAGTTGGAAAGAGACACACAACTTGGAATGGGGTTGAGGAAACTTGTCCCATATTCGGATCTTCTTGAAGTGGCTAAACAAAGTGAAAGAAGAGGGTAGGATAGGCCCAGCAGCACGTGTGTCCAGACACCTATGTGACCCACCATTCACAGCTTTGTGTGCATGACTGACAGCCCGTGGGCCCCACAATGACAATGTCTCACTGTGACAGCACTCTGGCACTCCCTACAGAAAATTACTCCTTGAAAAGAAATAACAGACATTCTGCCTCTGACTAACTTTAGATCTGCTCAGAAGAAGGCGCCTGCAGCAGACTGCTTGACCAATTTTCAGGCCAGTGGCAAGAAAACATAGGAGGAAAACAACAGCAGAATGACGTCTTAGTGGATACACCTGTGTTCTTCCGGTAGGGAAGACTTCGTCGGTCAATCACAGATGGAGGTAAATTGAGGAAACAATTCTGGTTGTATGTTATGGACGTGTTCTTTGAAGCGTCTTCACTAGGCAGCCTGTGTTGTACACTTCAGAGTCTTTAGATCAGTTGGTGTTGTTGACCCAATAAAAGGACATTCTGACACAGAAACATGCCGAGGAAAGGTTTGTCAGTAATTCAAAGCATAGCCACTCTGATTCAATCCAGAGGCAAACAAGGCACCCTTCCATAAGTGAATGTTGATTGAGAAGGTGGTACATCCATGCAGTGAACTAGCATTCGGTGAGAAAACAAATGCCTAGAGAGTCACAAGGCATGGATGGCTGGATCACAGTGTATGTATTCTAAATGAAATAGGCCATGCCCTGTACCATATACCCCCATTTCTCCCCTCACTCCACCACTCCCTATAGTTAGCATCTTACATGGCTCCCATTTCTTAAAGGTATACTGGCCAGCTTGGGATGACTGGAATATGGTGGAAATGGCTATCACTTTTAAAAATTTGGAGTTATGGGGCTAGAGAGAAGGCTCAGTGGTTAAGTGCATTGACTGCTCTTCCAGAGGTCCTGAGTTCAATTCCCAGCAATCACATGATGGCTCACAATTGTCCATAATGGGATCTGATGCCCTCTTCTGGTGTGTCTCAAGACAGCTACAGTGTACTCATTTAAAGTAAATAAATAAATGAGTCTAAAACCCCTTAGATTTATTAATTATGCATAATGGGTTTCATTATTGCCATTCTCATTCATGTAAATATTTCGTCATGCTTATCCCTGTTACCCTCTTTTGCTTGTCTGTCATTAATGACAATCCTGTTTTACTCCCTCCCAGCTCATCATCCTTCTACTTCAGTATCTTTCATTAAATGCTCCACCAAGTTTCCTCGGGGTTGCCAACAGGAGCATGGGCATCTTACCTGTGGCTTCACCTCTGAAGAAAATGCTTCTTCCTCCTCACCTGGCAACCATCCACTGCCTGCAGCTCTTTGGGAACGGATGGTCTCTCCTGAGGTAGTGGCAAGCCTTGTGGCTGTTGAAGATGTGTGTATGGGGGCTCCGGAGTCTCTGCTTTCCTCTTTTGCTACCCGGCCATCTTGATGTGAGCAGCTTTGCTTCAGCATGCATGTCCTACTAAGATATGGGTTTCCCCACTGTCCAAAGGGCAACAAGGCCATCCTGTCACTGAATGAAACCTCATATGTTTTGAGATTAAGCAAGGCTTTTTCCCTTTGTAAGTTGCTTAGCATGAATTTTCTTCCAGCAACAAAAATGTGACTGGCTTACCCATTACATTCTCAAAAAGGCAAAAACAAACAAACAAACCCAAAAAACAGGGTGATCACTGGCTTCTGGGAGCTTAGAGATAGCAGGCAGGATAAGTGGAGCCCAGGAGCATAGGACAGTCTACATGATAGTAAGACCATTCTACATGATAGAATCATGGTGGATACATTACACTACAGCCAACCCCCGTAGACTTTTACAGCACAGAGTGAGCCTTAGTGGGTGATAAGGATTTTCAGGCGATTCTCCAAGTGGAACTGAGAACACGACCAAACAGTCTAACTGCACTGTGAACACAGGATGAGAGTGGACATCACTGGCTTTATTCTAAGTGTGCCCTAGAGGTAAAGTGAGAAAATGGACTCAGGGACTGTGACCCAGGCCGTAATCAAGGCTGTGACTCAGAAGGTGGTTCAGGCCTTGACCCAGGGCGTGGCCCAGGCCGTGGCTCAGGATGTCACTACTGGAGTGGGAGGTAGGAGAGAAAATGATCCACACTGAAGTCTGTCTCATTTGTAGAAGAAGCCCTGTGGTATCACTGAAGCCACCAGAATAATTCTGGAAGAGATCCTTAGCTGAGTCACTTGTGCACAGTCCCATTGGAATATAAAGTCCCGCAGTCACAGGTTCTGGGGTTGAAGATGTTTACATCATGCTGTGCACCGGAGATGTGTGAGTATAGAAAGGGCCACAGGTATGTATGTACAGTTTATCATATCCGTTGATAGTTTCTTACTCTGTCTGCTGTGAAGGCTGAAAAGCCACAAGCACACTTTACCCTACACGCTGGGTTTCTGGAGCACTCTTCTAATTACAAGAACCAAAGGGTCTGTGGAGAAATGACAGGCTCTAGTCCCAGGGCACACTGTGCTTCAAAAAGGTAAACACAAATCCTCTCAGATCTGATGCATTTCACACAATGGTGTGCTTCAAATATGTGTCCCCTGACTGGTGGCCGACCCTGTGTGAAGAGGTTTTTGTTTTAAAAACAAATATTCCAGCTGTTTAATTTCCACAATGAAACCACGGGAGCCACACACTGTGGTGAAAGCCTGCTAGCTCAAAGAAGGCAGAGCAAGCACCCAGCTGACCTTCCTACTCCGACATCCCGGAAGAAACAAGCTTTCTCCTTCTCCACACTGTCTTAAAGCTCCTCCCACTCAAAGACCCTCCTTTCTGTTTAGGTGTGTTCACCCTGTCAGCTTGGTTGCCTACTCTGCCTCTTGGCTAGGGTTCACTTCATTCAGCTCCTGAATAAAGGGTGTGAGCTAGGGCCAAGCCACACTACTAGTTCTTGTTTCCCATAAACAGAAAGCTCTCCGATTAAAGGTGTGTGCCAGGGCTGAGCCACACCACCAGTTTTTCCCAGTTCACCATCCTGAGGTTCGTAGCATGATCAAACAAGATGCAGCCGGGGACTGTGGAATCTTTAGAGGTGGGGTTTTGCTGCCAGAAGTGAGCCAGCAAGCATGGGCTTTCGAAGGCTATGCCCAGGCCTCGCCTCCTGCCTCTGTCTCTGCTTTCTGGTCCTGTGCTGTAAATGGTTCCTTGGTTTGCGTCCACTGTCACAGACCATCCTGCCTTGGTGGACTGGAACCTTCTGTAACCACAAGCCAAAATAAATCTTTCCTCTGTGTTGTTTTGTCAGTTGCTATGGTCACAGTGATGTACAAGTTACTAACATATTCAACAATGCTTGCTTTTCAGTGACAGTCAACAGCTGTGGCTTATATTTCCTCCTTGTCCCCAGATGGATGGTTCCTCAAGGAAGAGGTTAAAAAGACAGGGGTTGTTAGCAGAAGGCACTGAAGTACCAGATGACTGGCCGACAGACTCTAGAGTCTGATAAAGAGATTCTCCCAGACTGTCCCATCCATGACCAGAACAATATTTGATCTCTTTCTGGTTCAAACGGCACCCAGCTCTTCCCGGGAAGCCTGTGAAACTGCGTCCCCTTCTCCCTGTCTTTCCCACTTGTCTTTGAGGCTGAGAAGTTGGGAGTGGAGCCATGATCACATTTGCAACGACAGAAAAATTTCTCAGTGCCTGACATAAGGCTGTCAGGGGTGGGGATGGAGATGGGGGTGGCAGCCCCTCCCTCTTCACTTGCTTTGAAGATCTGAATGTGCTTTACGTGAGCTCTCATCATGGGAACAGTGTGAGTTCCAATGCTGAAACCCTGATTATCTGGATTAAAGAACTCTGTCAAATCCATCCATCTAAATCTAATAGGGTTCTCCCACGTTGTATTATGGAGAGGCTCCCAGCATGCTCTTGGGTTTTCCTGGCTCTCCTGACTCATTTCTTCTGTTCTCAGAAAGCAACCAACAGTGGCTTACTTGACTGACTCTAGCACTGGCCGACACACTCCTTCATTAAATGGCTCCTACCTGAGCAATGTCTACACTATCTCATGGTGGGCTAGGGATAGGTGTCAGTGGGGGGCAAGGTCCTCTGCCCGTTGTGACTGTGTGTTTTTGCTTTGAAGAATGAAGATGTTGGGTTGGGGTATATCCGCAAGATGAGCCAGACAAAATGTGTTCCAGCTGCAGCATGAGGCACTGCTGTAACTTCCTAAGAGCTGAGAGGAAGGAGGCCATTAGCAGCTTCAGCTGCAGGAAGGGGCTGTGGAAGCCAGAGAAGGAACTCTTTTTCTTGGCTGGTAGGTAGGGTTTTGTGTATGTGTGCGTGTGAGTGTGTGTGGGTGGGGGGGGAGCATGTGTGTGTCTATGCATGGACATGGATTTGTGTTCATATACATGTGTTTAAGCCAGTGATGATTTTTTGTATTTAAATATTTTGAGTTATTCTGATGACTTTAGGAGAGGGATTCTGAGCTATCTCGCTGTGTACTCCAGACTAGCCTCAAATTCATTATGTATCCCAGGCTGGTCTCATACTCATAATAACACTTCTGTTTCAGCCTTACAAACTTGGGGACTACAGGGAAGAGCCAACAGGCCTGGCTGGAAAAAATATTAAATAAATAATAGAAATCCAACTGCTAAAGATCCATGGTCATGTTGGAAGAGTTCAAAAAATAGGATAATGTAGGGTTAGATTACAACTCAAGATGTAAAATAAACCTCTGAGTTTTCAAACTGATATAAATGAATGAATAAATGGGGAATAATGATAAAATATTTCAGGCAGAACTTCAGATTTGTAGATGCTACCTAGTGGGGATGACACATGCCTTTGGTCCTAGCACTTGGGAAGCAGAGGCCTGCTGTGATCTGAGGCCAGCCTGGTCTACAGAGCAAGTTCCAGGACAGCAAGGGCCACCCAAAGAACCCATGTTTTAAAAAAACAAAAACCCACTAAAGGGAATGCGCAGATGCTCTGCTCTGTGAAGCTACGACAGAGCATCCCATCTTTGAACATAGTCTGTGCACACGATCTTCCTTCTGAAGGTGTAACACCAAAAGGAGGAAAAGAGTAAGTAGCACCTTCAAGATGAAGAAATCTAACATGGCTTCAGACACCATGTTAACATCAACAGTACGAGTCATATAGATGCACTGAGTGACAACGGCACTTGGCCTCTGTGATCTTTCTCCTCCAAGCACACTGTCCTAGTTTAATTACAGGAAAAGCATCAGGCAAGTCCAAATGGCTGGTATTCCGTAAGGTTTCTGTACCAGCGCACTAATGAGCACCCCTGGTGCCTGTCGGGTCATAAAAGGACAAGGGAAATTTTAGAAAATTCCATAACCAAGAAAAGTCTAAAGGGACATGCTGCCTGAATGTGATGTGATGTCTAATATCAGCCCGGACACAGAAGGGCTTTGGGAAGGGATTACGGATATTTGAATGAAGTGGATGTTCTGTTGATGATGATGTGTCAGTATTGGTTAGAAAAGGTGCCACGTAAGATCTCTAATCACAGGGAAACTCAGCAAGCCTATGGGGATTCTCTACATGGTCTGCAATTTCTCAGCAAATCTAAAATAGTTCCAAAATATAATTTTTTTAAATTATAATGCGTGAGGAAAGAGATCCCAAACTTAGAAAAATGTCAAACTTAAAAGAATGTTGATAAGTCAAAAGCAATGTTCACCACTCAGAGGAAAAAGGTTTTCTATGTAGGAGGGGAAAAAAGAGAAAATATCAGAGCACCAAAACCTTGCATTTGCCAAAGAGAAGAGCCCACGCCTTCTAACTGTCCTCTGGGGTGAATCCAGAGAAGATCGACGATCCGAAGACAGGATCTATACATTGTTTCTCTGCAGGATAGAATGCTGTCTACGTCATCAGCATATCATGGAAACAAAGTGCTGGAAATGACTAGACATATTGGCCCGTGACAGTCTCAGTGTGCATGTCTCAGTGTGCCTGGGGAGCCAGCAAGCTATTTCCATGAGTAGTCAAGGGTACGGGACTGTGACCCAGCATCCCAGGAACACCTTGCATTGAGGGCAGTGACCCACAGCCATCTATGTGGCCCAATGGCCACAGTAGATCAACACTGAACATCACTCTACCACACTAATATAAACCTCCTAATCCTGGATAAAGCCTTAGGAAAAGACAGTAGAAGTCTCTTCAGTGGTTGGTACTAAATTAACTAGGGTTTGGAATCTACCACTTAGAGAACCTAAGTCCAGATGCATAAAAAATAGTTTTATTTTATATGCCCTGAAGTATGTGAGCTGGCAGTGCATACCCATTGGACAAAAAAGATGGCCATTTTAAGAAAAATAAAAACACCGATCAGTTTTCTGGGTTGGTAATAAATACAGGTCAAAGGATCCTGTATGGGCTCCTGGGACCATCACAGAGATGCATACTCTCGCTTCCTGAAAGGTCAAAGGGCAAGTTCAAGGTGCCGACTGCACTGCACCCCTTTTCAAGTCTCCAGGGAAGAGTCTTTTCTTTTTGTCCAGTTCTGTCCGTTGCTGAATGTTCCAAGCACTTTTAAACTTGCAGCTGCGTGACCCCAGACCCAGCCATTGTCAGAGGACTTTCTCATCGTACAATCCTGTCTCTGTTTCTGAACCTCTTCCCTCCTCTCTGCTATATATATGTGTAGAGAACTCATCAACTCCGCTGCCACCTCACTTGAACTGGATACTCAGTGGCATTCCTATTAAAGGATTCCCATTATCGTTTGCTGAAGGATTAAAAAACCTCCTATTTTTTCCCACTGATTTCTTGGCTCTTCCAGTTAAAGTTGCATAAATTTATTCTATGTTTGTCTGTTCTTATGCCCAATACCACACAGTCTTAATTAATGTAGCTTTGTGTTAAGTTGTGAAATCATAGTGTGAATCTTTTCCAAGCTTGTTCTTTCTTTCCCCTAAGCTATCTTTATATATCTAGGCTCCTTCCTTGTTCATACATACTTTTCAACTTTGGGGGGGGGGGTTACATCTGCAATTTTGTCGTAAACTGCTTTGACACCATAGGTCAATTTAGGGAATATTGCTAAGATATTGGTTGAATGGTAGCCTTTGAAAGTTACATGATGTCTTACATCAGAGAATCTGTGCTCATAGGCCTGTTTAGGAAAGCTTTTCCCAGACATGGTTATGTTTAAGATTCTCTCAAATGAAATTATCCTGAGCCAGTATTGGCAGTCTAACCTCAAGAGCCAAGGCAGGAGGATTACAGATTCAAGACCTGTCTGAACTACAGAAGTTCAAGTTGCAGAATTCAAACCCTGATACATTTTTCAAAAGAAAAAAGGGTGGTGGGGTGGGGGGCAGAACAGAGGATGGTCCTGACTGTAAGAGTAAACAGAGCCAGGCTGGAGAGATGGCTCAGATGTCAAAGGCTAGGCTGACAACCAAAAATATAATGGACAGACCCTACATCCAATGAGAGCTGTTTTATTAAAGAAAGGTAGGAGGAGGTTTTAACGTCGGACTCCCAGGCAGGTAAAGATGAGGAAGAGATTGGAGTCCCACTGGAGCCAAACAGTGCAACGGTCTCACCAGCATTGGAAGTGGTGGGCCAGATGCTTTTTCTCTCTCTCTCTAAAGGTTCTGAGGGGAGACATTTCTGCTGTCTGCCCTCATCCTTCTTTGTTTTGTTCCTTGAGCAATTTTTGCAACAATGTGAGGGCTTTACCTCCGGCCTTTCCTGGGGACCTGTGTGGGTGAGTCTCTCATCTCTTTGCATATCACATCATGTCAATGGCTGGAAACTGGGCCCTTCAAATACAGTGGCCCCTCAGTAGAGGGACGCCTCAAATAGAGTGTATCAGTTCTGCCTTCCCCCCATGCCCTCAGGGTTTGCTGTCTCAAACTTTCTGAGCTAATTGCTTAGCCTCGGTCTTCCCTTTCAGCTGTGGCCACTGAACATTCAGCTTGGTTAGGTTAGTGGTGACATTTCTTTTGATGTTAAGAACCATTGCAACCCTCAGTCTTCTTGCCTAGCATGTCTGAAGTTCTCCATTCAAATCCCAAGGCTGTCTTCCCACCCCATTCTTTTAAAAAACGTCTCATTGTACGTTTGGTACCCTGTCCTCAACTCCCATTCAACTTCTAGAGAAAGACTTGGAGGTGAGACTGTAGGACCTTTTCAGGTCTTTCTTGGAATGTGCACAGGCCTGGGCTTGCACATAGCCCTGCTGTATATCTGTAAGGCTTCCTAGAGCCCCAGTAACAGTCTGTTAGAGTTTTAAAGTTTTAAGGTTGACTATCCCCAAATATCCACTTGGTTCACAGGGTGATAATGTTGGTTAAATCAGTGGTGTTACAACAAATCCTAAGGGCCACGAGATACCAGAGGGACAGCCCCCTAGGACCTCCAAATGCTCTATGCCAAACAAGCAGCAAGAACAGCAGCAAAACCAGACAAAACCAACGTTCACAGAGCTCCAGTAAAGAACCAGAGGTGATACTGTTGGGAGTGGGAGTGACGGAGGCGTTCAGAGATAAGGACTGGTGGGAAGCTGTATATTTAGCAACTCTGGAGAAGAAACTGAGCTGATACCAGGAGCATAGAGTAAAGGGGATTTACCTGATTGGCTTACACAATAGGATCATGACAGTCCAAAAGTGGCTGCCCTCACGCCAGCAAGCCTGAGAAGCTTGTAGTTCAGCGCACAAGGCTGGGGGCCTCAACAGTCCCCATCTGCTGCTGAGGACCTGAAGAATTCCTTGAGAGATGTTGGTATTCAGTCTGCCCTGGGAACCAGAAGAAGCTGGGCTCTGACATCAGTGAAGAAATTCAGCAAGAGCTGCCAATAACAAGACATAGATGAAATTGCCAGCAAGGGTCGAGGCGAGCAGGCAAAAGCGCGTTTCTTTCTTCCAGCTCCTTTTGTCTGATCCTTCTTCCGGTGGACCTCCCCACTTGAAGTGATCTGGCCAAGAAAATCTCTCTCACAGGAACACCCAGCAGCTTATCTTTTAGTTGATTCCAGATCCTGTCACGTTGAAACCTAAGAGGAGCCTCAAAGAGTTCTTTAAACATTTGGGGGCTGGGGGGAGGCATACATCATCATGATGTCCCAATGGGCCCTAAACAACCACACCAGTCTGAGTGCAAACTGGTGAGAACATTTTTTTTTTCTCTTTATAAGTTCGTTATCTCCAGTGTATCTCAGGGTGATCCAATCCTAACCCTTAGAGCATTTCCAAACCTCATGTAGGCATACCATACAGCTTCCTCTTCCATCACCCCCAGCATTATAGGCCTCTGGGACTTTGAAGGCACTGGCTCATTTTTGCTGTCTCTCTGGCATCTAGGCTACTGGTCTTCACAGCGGCCAGTGAGACACGGGGACACTGGGAAGAGTGGGTCAGAATACCACGGGATTCCCTGACTACCCGTTTCTCTGCATGCCTGCTGTTCTGATCTATCGCTCTATTCTCTATTCCCTGAGTCTCTCACTGAACCTGAAACTAGACCAGCGCTCAGTAAGCCCCAGAGGTTCTCCATCTTCACGACCTCTATAGTGCCAAGGTTACAGACGTGAGAGACTGCTTTGGTTCTTATGTGGGCGCTGAGGATTTGAACTCAAGTCCTCGAATTTGCATAGCAAGCTCTCTCTCCCACTGCCTCCCCAACCCTCAGGGATTTTTATTATTGTCACAATTTTGCTTTTGGTTTGTTTGTTTCCGGTAAAGGGGATTGAACACAGGTCCTTATGTACACAAGGCAAGATCTCTACCCACCGAGCTATGGATGCAGGCCCAGCCCTTGATGGTCATCCACTGGCTTGTTGAAGGAGAGAGAAAAGAAAAGCTTCCTGACTGGTTGCGTCCAACCTCTGGTTAATTACTGGAACCCTGTGAAAGTCGATCAGGCCAGTTTTGTGGGTGTCCTTGCTGTTTGTCTGGAGTAAAGCATTTGGAGATCCCTGGATACTGTTTCCCTAGTGACCTGTGGTCCTTGGGTTTGTTGTCATATTTTTTTAGAAAGAAGAATATATATTTTCAGATGTGTTCTAAGTACTGAGGGCAATGTATTATTTGTGATTGTTTACACTGTAGATAAAGAATATCAATGAGGGTCTTGCCAAAGCACAGTATCTTTTGGCTCACTAAGATGGGGAGCGGGGGAGGGCAAACCTGATAGGCATCTGGATGTTGTAAGTCAGCTGCGTACCTCGTACCTCGGAGCTGCAAATAAATGTCAGCTGGAAAGAAGATTGTTTATATATGTAGTGAAGTAGAAGTAAACACCCGGGATCCTCAAATGCCATTAATAAAACATCGGGAGTGTTATTCTGAGTTAAGCATGTCTACGTGACTTTGTTAAAGATGACTGAGAAATGTTTTCCTTTCAAAACTCAGCTCCTTAGGGAAGTGCTGGAAATCCATTTCTCACTTAAAAATAATGGTCGTTCTTTCCGATAAAATGTCACAAGTAACACAATAGCACCTCTCCTATGCCATTGCCCCTCTTGAAGATGCCCAGCCTTTCAGCACATCAGAAGGTGAAGGACTGTGTGAGTCACTCTGTCCTCTGGCTGGCAGATGGTTCAAATCAACACAGCTACAATGGGTGCCCTCCCACACCCTAGGTAGGCTTCAACCTTGCTTTACTTCTGCGGTATGCTTGATAAGCAACTCCCATACAGAACACATCAAGGGCACAATTGTAGTTAGACCAATGTCCCCCAGGTTTGGAAGCCATGCACTGGGGCAATGCATAATCACTAGAAGAGTCGGCTGCCTGTCTATGCTGGTGACTATGATCACTGTAGGGATGGACTTGTCTGAGGCATTGCTATAAGGCCCCTCCTCATCTCCCAGAATGTCTTGTAGGAAGGTGATATTGTAATACATGGAATCTACTCTAGTTTAAAATCATACACACATTCACACACATATACATATATACATACATATATTCATTTTTCCAGTATCTTACCATATCTGTCTCATCTCTAAGACCTCTGAAATGGTTGGCATGGATGGACTGTGGGCAGAGGATATGCACTTCTAATGAGTCTCTGATGACAATCTTGGCCATAGGAGATAGGCAGAATGGCTCTTACAACAGAAGGTGTTTTATTTTAGATCTGTTATATCTGTAGTGTTTCAGTAAATATTTTTGAAAAAGGTCTGTTGCTACTGGTCCTGCGGTCTTACTCCATGGGAGCCACTCCAGTGTGGAGCTGGGCACCCAGTCCCACACGGTCCTCTAGCAGTTAGTTACCAACACATCTGGTACCCACACATCTCAATCTATGGGCCACACATAACCTTGCTTCGTGCTAGCAACGTAGCTTGAACCACATGTTCCAGCTGCTTCTTAGCCATTGCTTTCTTTCGCATTCTGTTCTCCACAGCCTGGTAAAATCATGACTCAACAATCAACAACTTACCAAATGGATTTATATGTTAAATTCTCAATCTACAACACATCCAAACAATAAATTTATTGCCAATTAATAAAGATATAAACTGCCTACCTTGACAAGATAAAACCAATCTAGGTCACCTTGATCTGAACCATCCTCCTCTGCCACCTTGACCTTGAATCTCCCCCTTTCTCCTTCTCCTCCGCCTTACCACAACTTTGCCTCTGCCACACTCTCTACTGTCCAATCATGTATTATTGCCTTGACATCAACCTACACTGCAGTCTCAGGAAAATATTGTTTTCCCTTAAGTCAATTGTATGGGTGTTTAAATTCCTACTATGAGTCAAGCAAGCACTTTGCTAAGTCTGGAGAGTAAAGTGGATGAATTCCTCTATGCTGACAAGACAGCAAGCAATTGCCCTAACCATCCACTCCATGGGAACCCAGAGGCATCTTCCTTAAGAAGATAAATTGTCCTAAGATAACTGATTTTTATTAGGAAATCTGTATATGTTCTCTGTGCTTAATGTAATATTTATACTCTACTGATATATATATATATATATATATATATATACATATATATATTCTTTGTGTGGTAAGAACCCTTGGAGTGTTTGTTTGTTGGTTGGTTGGTTAGTTGGTTTTTAAGCATGGCACATTGTGACTGACTACAGTTGCGAGCAGATTTCCTGGACTTATGTTTTCGATCTCAAACGCAATTTTAACCATTTCACCAACACCTTCCCACACTGTCCTTGCACCACATCTCTCCTGGAAGACGACTTGAGAAACATTTGGTACACTGCGTGTGAGATCTTATCACCGAGTGTAAAGTTCAGCTCTGTCATATAGTCTCCGTTCCAAGAACCATGCCAACTTTTTGGCAGCTCAGAGGGGTGTGACCTTCCATACAAACAAGTGTGGAAAGGGGAATTCTTGTTCACCATGTTAGAGCAGATGGAGAAACAGGAGATGTTCTGTAAGAGCTCCACACTTCTGTCTTTTTTCAAGTGTAATTAAAATAACTGGTCTAGTGTGTAGGTTACAGCATTTGCTGGTAAGCAACTTATTGGTATGGTTCCTTTGAAACACTGGATAGCAGTGATTAAAATGTACGAGGGACTGTTTTCTGGAATGAACCAGTCAAGCATTTTCGATGCTCAATACTGAATGAGAAAAATGAAGACATACATCTCTTGCATCACTTCAGTGTGCTGAGAATCTGTCTGGTATTTTCACATTCCTCATAAACATGCGCCAACCTGTTAATTTTCACTATATTTAAATTATTCTGCATGGCATTTATGCTGATGAATGAGGTACTAAAAATAGAAAAGCCATCTTATCTTTTCTTCTTCCTTTTCTTCCTTCCTTCCTTCCTTCTTTCCTTCCTTTCTTTCTTCTTTGATTTAATTGGTTTCTTTTCTTTTTCTACATGAAATTTATTTATTTACTGAAAATAGATTTTTAATTGGATATTTTATTTATTTACATTTCAAATATTATCTCTTTTCCCGGTTTCCTCTCTACATCACCTTATCCCATCCCCCTCTCCCCTGCCTCTATGAGGATGCTCCCCTAACCACACACCCACTCCTGCCTCACCACCCTAGCATTCCTCTACACTGGGGCATCAAGCCTTCACAGTACCCAGGGCCTCCCCTCCCACTGATCTCAGACTAATCCCCTTCAGCTCCTTCAGTCTCACCCCCAACTCATCCAGTGGGGTCCTCATGATCTGTCTGATGGCTGGCTTTGAGCATCAGAATCTGTACTGGTCAGGATCTGGCAGAGCCTCTCAGGAGACAGCTGTATCAGGCTTCTGTCAGCAAGCACTTGATGGTATCAGCAATACTGTCTGCATTTGGTGTCTGCATGTGGGATGAATCCCCAGGTGGGGCAATCTCTGGATAGCCTTTCCTTCAGTTTCTGCTCCACTCTTTGTCCCCATATTTCCTTTAGACAAAATTTTAATTCTAGGTTAAAATTTTGGAGCTGGGTGGGTGGCTTCATCCTTCAACTGAGGGAAGGGGCCCTTGCCTAACCTTTGGATATGGTCTCCACAGGTTCTCCCTCCCCCCTTTGTAGGGTATTTCAGCTAACATCATTCCTGTGGTGTCCTAGGAGGCTCTTTCTTTCCTGGCATCTGGGACTTTCCGGTTAGTGCCTCTAGTTCCCCATCCCCCATTGCTACTACACACCTCTGTATAATTTCCTGGTGTTCTGTAGGTCTTCTTTATCTCCTTCTTTACATGATCCTGCCCCTCTTTTTCCTCTTCCCCTCCTCTCTTTCTCACAAGTCCCTCCCACCCATTTCCCTTGATAATTTTGTTCCCCCTTCTAAGTAGAACCAAAGCATTCATCCACTCTTTCGTCTTCCTTCTTGTTGAGCTTTGTGTGGTCCATGAGTTGTATAGGGGGTATTCCAAGATCTTTGCCTAATATCCACTTATCAGTGAGTGCATACCCATGTGTGTTCTTTTGTGACTGAGTTACCTTACTCGGGGTGCTATTTTCTAGATCCATCTATTTGTCTGTGAATTTCATGAGGTTGGTGTTTTTAATAGCTGATTAAAATTCCATTGTGTACATGGACCAATTCAACTATGAAGCCACAGTTACACTGATACCAAAACCACAAAAAGGCCCAACAAAGAAACAAAACTTCAGACCAATTTTTCTCCTGAATATTGATGTAAAAATGCTCAATAAAATTTTTACAAACCAAATTCAAGAACACATAAGAACAATCATTCATCATGATGAAGTAGGCTTTATCCCAGGGATACAGGGAAGTTTCAATATACAGAAATCTATCAACATAATCCACTATATAAACAAACTCAAAGAAAAAACCACCTGATTATCTTATTAGATGCTGAGAAAGCATTTGACAAAATTCAACACCCCTTCATGTTAAAAGTCTTGAAAAGGTCAGGAATTCAAGGCCCATACCTAAACATAGAAAAAGCAACATACAGCAAACCAATAGCCAACATCAAACTAAATGGAGAGAAACTTGAAGCAATCCCATTAAAATCAGGGACTAGACAAGGATGCCCACTGTTTCCCTACTTATTCAATATAATAATTGAAATTCTAACCATAGCAATTAGACAACAAAAGGAGGTCAAAGGGATACAAATTGGAAAGGAAGAGTCAAAATATCACTATTTGCAGATGATATAATAGTATACATAAGTGACCCTAAAAGTTTCACCAGAGAACTCCTAAACCTGATAAACAACTTCAGCAAAGTGGCTGGATATAAAATTAACTCACACAAATCTGTAGCCTTCCTCTACTCAAAGGATAAATAGGCTGAGAATGAAATCAGGGAAATGACACTCTAAACAATAGTCACAAATAACACAAAATACCTTAGTGTGACTCTAACCAAGCAAGTGAAAGATCTGTATGACAAGAACTTCAAGTCTCTGAAGAAAGAAATAGAAGAAGATCTCAGAAGATGGAAGAACTCCCATGCTCATGGATTAGCAGAATTAATATAGTAATAATGGACCTCTTGCTAAGAGCAAGCTACAGATTCAATGAAATCCCCATCAAAGTTCCAACTCAATTCTTCATAGAGTTAGAAAGAGCAAGTCTCAAATTCATTTGAAATAACAAAAAAAAAAAAAAAAAAAAAAAAAAAAAAAAACCCAGAATAGCAAAAACTATTCTCAGCAATAAAAGAACTTCTGGGGAATCACCATCCCTGACCTCAAGCTCTACTACAGAGCAATAGTGATAAAAACTCGATGGTATTGGTGCAGAGACAGGCAGGTTGATCAGTGGAATAGAATTGAAGATCCAGAAATGAACCCACACACCTATGGTCACTTGATCTTTAACAAAGAAGGTAAAATCAGCCAGTGTAAAGAAAGGTAGAATTTTCAACAAATAGTGCTGGTTCAACTGGCAGTCAACAAGTAAAAGAATGCAAATTGATCCATTCTTATCTCTCTGTACAAAGCTCAAGTCCAAGTGGATCAAGGACCTCCACATAAAACCAGATACACTGAATCTAATAGAAGAAAAAGTGGGGGAAAGCCTTGAACACATGGGCACTGGAAAAATTTCCTGAACAGAACACCAATGGCTTATGCTCTTAAATCAAGAATTGACAAATCGGACCTCATAAAATTGCAAAGCTTCTGTAAGGCAAAGGGCACAGTCAATAGGACAAAACAGCAACTCCAGATTGGGAAAAGATATTCACCAATCCCACATTCAATAGAAGACTAATATTTAATATATACAAAGAACTCAAGAAGTTAGACTCCAGAGAACCAAATATTAAAAATGGGGAACAGAGCTAAACAGAGAATTCTCAACTGAGGACTATCGAATGGCTGAGAAGCACTTTAAAAAAAAATTAACATCTTTAGTCATCAGGGAAATGCAAATCAAAACAACCCTGAGATTCCACCTCACACCAGTCTGAATGGCTAAGATAAAAAGTCAGGTGACAGAAGATGCTGGTGAGGATGCAGAGAAGGAGGAACACTCCTCCATTGCTGGTGGGATTGCAAGCTAGTACAATCACTGAAAATCAGTCTGCAGGTTCCTCAGAAAATTGGACATAGTACTACCTGAAGACCCAGCTATACCACCCCTGGGTATATACCCCAAAGCTGTTCCAACATATAACAAGGACACATGCTCCACTATGTTCATAGCAGTCATATTTATAATAATCAGAAACTGACAACATCCCACATGTCCCTCAACAAATAAATGGATACAAAAAATATGGTATATTTCATTTCCACAATGGAATACTAACTACTTAGCTTGGTTTATTTTCCAGGCAGGGTTTTTTTTTTTTTTTTTTTTTTTTTTTTTTTTTTTTTTTTTTTTTTTTGCATAGTCCTGGCTGTCCTGGAACTCTTTCTGTAGACCACATTGGCCTCAGACTCAGATATCTGCCTGCCTCTACTTCCCAAGTGCCTGGAACAAAGGCGTGTACCAAAGCCTTTTTTTAAACCAGTACCCTATGGCCATTGTTGTCATGGTGTCCCTGGCTTCCTTATACACATGACTAATTTTTGATTGATAGGACAAAGAGAATAGAAGGTGGAAACTTTGGGACCTGTAGTGGAGAGGAGAATGGTTATGGCTGCCATGCCTTATCTTCTCATGGAACTTGCAGTAGTGATGTGAGCAGGGCTCCCCCTCCACTTTGCCGCAACTGTCTATCACACGGTCTCACAGCAGAGCGCTTTAGCAGAGATCACGATGCATGTTCTGTTTTGGACAGGGCAAGGTCTTGTTGTTTAGCCCAGCCTGACCTCAAAGTTAAAGTCCCCCTGCCGGAGAATGCTGACTCACAGTAGGGCAGAGTCACTGCCTCCTTCACAAATTCCAGCAGCAGTGGAATCATTTGTGAGTCAGAAACTGACCTGTCCCCACTGGAAGATGCGGTCATCTATCACCACCATGGATGAGTGGACTTGAAAGCCACTGCGGGACTCGTAAGGAAATATTAAATTTATTCCTATGACCCTTTAGTTACTAAGGAAACATTAAGCTTCACTAATAATAGATATATTAGCTAATACTGACACCCTCATTCAATCTATAAGATAGCTACTCCCCGTGGCACTCCAGGCGGTTAGTAGGATTACTACTAACCTACTCTAGGGTTCCAGAGGAAGAACACAAATATCGCAGTTGTAGCGGGATGGACAGTCATGTTTTCAGTCATGGTCGATCATCAAACTGTGATTTAGGCAAGTTAGTAAAACGGATGATTTCCAAAAGAATGCAGCTAAAGAGTCTGACAAAGAGAGCACAGACAAAACACAAAAATAACACCATGAGAAGTACAACTTAATAAGAAGATTAAATTAAGTGCACATGTGTGAAAACCAGGGGACCACTGCAATGACACATTGTATGTACAGTTGACAGAATTTTGTCAAACCACCTGCCAACTTTTTGTAGTAGAAATTAGGAAACTTTTTAAATGACTGATCATAGAAAATACCACATATCCAATGTTTTAGGATCGAGCCAATTTTTTTTAAAAGAGAGACATTTGTAATGTTAATTACTATGTAAGGAAAAAAAACATAAGTTTAATTAGTTTAGCTTCTATTTTGAGAATTCATAGGAAAAAAAGCAAAAACAACTCAAAGAAAATAGGTAACAAAAATGGGCAGAAATTAATGTGGCAGAAACATGATTAGAATAGAATTAGAGTCTGGCTTTTTGAAAAATAAATAAGATCTGTGGCTGAGCGCTTGCTTTTCTTCATGAGGTCTGGTTCCCAGAACTCACAACAGCCTACAATTCTATCTCTATGGAATCTAGCGTCCTCTTCTGGACTCTATGGGAACTGCATTTATGTGCACATATCCTCACATAGACACAGGCACAAAGTCACACACACACATACAAACGTAATTAAAAATTAAATCTTCAAAATATAATAAATAGCTACAATAACTTATGACATAACATTTAATTTTAACAAAGAATTCTCCAGATGGTGGTGGTACACACCTTTAATCCCAGCACTTGGGAGGCAGAGGCCGGTGGATCTTTTAAAATATATACAGTGAACCATTACTAATTATTGATGGGTCAAATCACCTATATTAAAATTAAGAATCCGTGTTCTGCTAAAAAAGAAAGAAAGAAAGAGAACGAAAATAGACCTCAAGATGGGGAAATGCATTTTCAGTACACTTAAGTACAGATACAGATGCCAGACTAGAAATGAATTGTATGACTCAGTAAGGGGGGAACAAATGACTCATCAGACAGATGTCACAGCAGACACAAACAGATGACAGTAAAAATGGTACAGGAGCCCATGTGCTGATAATTCGCCTCAGCAGGAATGAAATTTTAGACCTTTCTTTTTTGTGTCTCTATGAATGTAGGTGTTGATGACGGCCAGAAGAGGGCACCAGATCCCCTAGAGCTGGCGTTAAGCAATTGCAAACCACCTAATAGGCTTGTTGAGCACTGAAATCAGGTCCTCTGCAAAAACAAAAAACAAAAACAAAAAAAAAAAATTCTCTTAACTGCTGAACCATTTCTTTCCAGTCCCCTTTATATTTAAATCTTGAAATGTAGTTTCAGACTCAACAGACTTGGGGGAAAAAACGACTTTGTAAAAGTAAAGATAGGCAAAGCAACACAGGAGCAGAATCCCAATTCATTGAAACATGAAGATACTGTCAGGGTTCCCTTATGTAGCCGAAATATTTAGGTTTGAGCACCAGAAGACAGAAAGAAAAGGTACGTGGTAGCTGGGCGGGGCGGGAGTGAGTGCTTGAATGCAACAAAGTAGCAAACCATGGCTTACTTCTGCAATGAGCTTCTAAGTGTTTGCAACAAAGTAGCAAACCATGGCTTACTTCTGCAATGAGCTTCTAAGCAGCGATGAAAAGAGTTGAACCAGCACTACACACACACATCACCCTGGATAGTTCTCAGTATCCAGGATGAGTAAAAAGTTTAAGTCTGTGTGCACTACATGTAGTATGCTCTCGTCCATACAGTGTTAACAAAAAACAAACAAACAAACAAACAAAACAATGAATTGCTCAGGAAATGCACAGAACTGTTCAAGTCACAAAGAAAGGCAAGTGAATGAGACAAAGTGTCCATGAGGAACCATAAATGCTTAAACCTAATTGGGGTGAGCTTTCAAGGAGCTAGGAGTTACCCTGTCTCATAGCTAGTATCTGGCACATGTAAGTCACCACTGTGATGATACCCAAGAGAAAAAATTTAAGAGAGGGAAAGATTTGGGTTTTTTGTTTGTTTGCTTTTGGTTTTTTTGTTTTGTTTTTTTTCTCTTTTGGCTCAAGGTTTCAAAAATTTCAGATTGTGGTGAGAAAGCAAGAGAGGGTAATGTTGCTTATGTAAAGGTGGTCAAGAAGCACACACACATACACACACACACATACACACATACACACAGAGAGAGAGAGAGAGGGAGAGAGAGAGAGAGAGAGAGAGAGAGAGAGAGAGAGAGAGAGAGAGAGAGAGAGAGAGAGAGAGAGAGAGGTGAGGGACAAGTTTTATCCTATTAGATCATGGCTCCATTAAACCTCTTTGCCTTCTGCTCCACCATCTCCCAGCAGTGATGTCATCCGGTGGCTTGTCTATTGGTTAAGTCAAGGCCCCCATGATTTAATCACCCCTCAGTGATTGAATGTACCAGCCTTAAATCTACCAGCTGAGACTAAGCTGTCAGCACAGAAACCCTTTGGAGAGACATGTAATATCCAAACCATCATGAATGTCCTGTCTATTATAATTCTTTAGATTGTATATGTACCCTTTTTAAAATGTGAAACCTTTTACAGCAAAACTACAAATTAGTTATAATTCTGTAAATAATTGGACGTTTTCTTTGAATACTTGTAAATGTTTTACAAAACAGCTTAATAAATTACAAACCACATTCCTAAGCTAAAATAGCATTAACATTAGCAGACTTATTAATATTTGTAGTATTTATGGGATGCTTGTAGAATTCCTTTAATAATTTTTGCATGCTTCATAAGATATTTCTATAAATGTATGCTGATATTTACTTTGATGGGATAGCATAAGTTGAGACAAACATCTCTCTTGTGATTGAGAGGGAGGGCATGTGTGGGAAAATGGACTGAGGGCATGAAAGCAGGAGAGCTTCACACACACACACACACACACACACACACACACAGACACACACACACACACACTCGCCTTCCCTTGCACACACACCCTGGCAGGCTGCAGCTCTCAGTTGTCTGAGCAACATAGTAGAGCTGTCCCTGGTAACAAAGTGAGAGAATTGGTCCTGAGGATGTGAGGGCAGGAGAGCTGGTCCCTCCCCACACTGGGGCAGGAGAGCTGGTCCCTCCCCACACTGGGGCAGGAGAGCTGGCCCCTCCCCACACTGGGGCAGGAGAGCTGGCCTCTCCCCACACTGGGGCAGGAGAGCCGACCTAGATGGTGGAATCTGGGCTGATCAACTCAGCTACAACTCAGGCCCAAATCCAGGGCTTTGAGTTGGCTCACCCCAGCATAGTCTCCATTTATGATCTACTGGAGCGTGAACCAGACCAATGACTCACTGCAATGAACATTGCAGGTAACGCTGTTGGGCAGCTTCCATGCGCTGTGACCTCCACGGAAAGATGCTCTTCACTTATTTGTTTTGTTTTAAATCTTTGTTTTCTTTTGGGGGAGGTTTCAGGGGCAAAGGGCAGATGTGGAGGAACCACAAGATGAGTACGATTGGGGTATGTGATGTGAAATTCACAAAGAGTCAGTAAAAAAAAAAAAAAAGGGTTGCGGTTGGTTGTTTTTTTGTTTTTTTTGTTTTGTTTTGTTTTGTTTTGTTTTTAAGTCTCTCTCTTTAGCACAAATTGGACTTAAACTCATGGCAATCTCCCTGCCTCAACATTTCAAGTGCTTTGATCACAAGTAGGTGCTACCATACCTAGTAAGATTTTTACTTTTATTAACTTTCTGTTTGTTCATTGTGATTTTTATATCATGCACTCCAACCCCTCTCATCCCCTCCCTCTCCCACCATACCCACCCTCCATTCTTGCAACCTCCCCATCATCAGAGAGAGAAAAAAAAAAAAAAAAAAAAACATGGTTGTGGAAGCTGTAGTGTGTCACAGTGTATCCCAGAGTTTATACCCTTTTGTTCACACCTCTTTACTTGCCAATATTCCTAGCCGTGACTCATTGGTCTGCCATGAAGCCTCTAGCTCCTGCTGTTCACTGAGACTCCTCTCAGATATATCCCGTGGTTAACCTTGGTTGTGGAGATTCTCTAGTTTGGGATTTGTAGGACCAGCCCCTTTATCCACTCCAGCAGTTTGCTGTTGGGGTAGATGCTGAGGTAGGCTGATTCAAAGGCCTGGATCCGGACCTGAAAGGTACCTGAGCTGGTCATCTCATGGGCTCTCCCACCCCTTACCTCTTTGAGCAGACTCACCTGCAACCTGCTGCCGTAGGTGAGGGCCAGGGCCAGCTCTCTTGCTCTCGTGACCCCATTGGGACCAATTCTCCCAGCCACCACCTGTCGTAAGGGCAAAGGGAGGGGAGGGAATCTTTCTCTCACTGATGCCACCACACAGCAGACAAGAGGCAGGGCTGACTGACCCGCAACCTCCATATCCAGCTTCAGCTCTATTGGGCTTCCCAGGTGAGGTGCAGGGCCTGCTCTCCCAAGGGCTGCAGCCAGTAAGAGACAGGAGCAGCTTTTCTGACTCTGGTGATCTCAGGGTCAGCTCTCCTGCCTGCTGTAGGCTGCAAGGGTTGATAGGGATGCACCTTTTTCTCACCCACATCACCATAAGGCAGATAAGTAGCAGGACCAGCTTTGCCGATCACATGTCCCCAGGGCCAGCTCTCCCAGGATGCCCAGGTGAGGGGTGGGGCCAGTTCTGCACAGCCCTCAGACACCAACATATCCCCAGGCAGCAGCCCAGACATGGGACGTCCCCTTGGCCTTTGATGGTAACAGACCCCTGCTACTGCACAGGCCAGGATCCCACCATGGTCCCAGGTGGCATCAACAGCTCCTAACATCAGTCTGTTCCTCACCGTCTTCCAGTCTCTAGCTCTGCCTCTCTTCATTGCGCCCACATCCTCTGTTTCTCTATTTCTCCACCACTTACTTGCTCCTCTTAATAGTGCCTGGAATCTCTGGAGTGTCTGGGGTCCTCTCAAGAGTGGTCTCAGGAGTGCTATACCCCACTTGTGAATTATGGTGCAGGTCAGGAGTCATCTAGGTCACGGTCTGCCCCCCACCCAGCCCTACCCAGACTGGTGATCATCTCAGTCCTGTCCCAGCCCCAGGATGTTTGCTTGTGGTTGTCTCTGGTTTACTCCCCGCAGGGCTGTTGGAGTATCTCCTTGTGTGGGTTATCTGTCATATGCTCACTAGCACCCAGGGCCCATGATCCCAGGTAGGGTTCCTCTAGTCTCTGGCTTGCTCTCCATCCTGGGAACCTATCCAGGTCTGCCTGGCACTGGACTGGTGGACGTCTCAGGCTAGCTCTCTGTCTGGGTCCCCTGCACTGGACTGGTGGACGTCTCAGGCTAGCTCTCTGTCTGGGTCCCCTGCACTGGACTTGAGGTCGTCTCAGGCTAGCTCTCTGTCTGGGTCCCCTGGCACTGGTCTGGTGGATGTCTCAGGCTAGCTCTCTGTCTGGGTCCCCTGCACTGGACTTGAGGTCGTCTCAGGCTAGCTCTCTGTCTGGGTCCCCTGGCACTGGTCTGGTGGATGTCTCAGGCTAGCTCTCTGTCTGGGTCCCCTGACACTGGACTTGAGGTTGTCTCAGGCTAGCTCTCTGTCTGGGTCCCCTGCACTGGACTTGAGGTCATCTCAGGCTAGCTCTCTGTCTGGGTCCCCTGCACTGGACTTGAGGTCGTCTCAGGCTAGCTCTCTGTCTGGGTCCCCTGCACTGGACTTGAGGTCGTCTCAGGCTAGCTATCTTCAGGGAGTGTTAGGCTGCCCGTCGTTCAGATGTTCACGGTTCAGAACACTGAGCAGAGACAGATGCTCTCCCCTCTCTGCCACCTACTGACGTGCCTGTGGCACAGCAGCCACACCTGCAATGCCTCTAGCAGCAGGTGGACTGTTACTTTTTAACAAAATAAGAATTTTAATAAAATGATAAAGACTTTTTTTCTCAAGATAGAATCTCATTATATATCCCTTGGAATCATAACCCTCATGCCTAGCCTCCTGAGAGCTGGGATTATGAGTGAACATTACCCTCCCCACTACTCAGAAACTTTCCTACCAAACTATCCAAACATCTGTAGCCCATTGGTCAGGACGGGGTTAAGCAACAACCCTCAAACTGGAGATGCTTAAGACCCCCAAGAGCTCACGTTCAGCGCGCTACCCTTCCACATGCTGTCCAGGATTCCGAACATCCTAAAATATCAATCTTCCGAATCACACTCTACACGGGTTCTGCCACAAGTAGCTCACCTGCCACAATTTTGTACTGAACCCCAATTAAGAGATCTTTTGAGAGCTATGCCTATAGTCTAGACTACAGAGATCTCTGTTTCCTGAAATTCATGTGGACACGGCACCGTTGACCTGTTTGGAAGGGCTCCATAAGGAAGAACCAGCCTTTGAATTCACGCCGGCACTTGGAATGAAGATGCACTCGAAGATGCAGTGTAGAGGGAGAGCAGATCCTGGAGCTCATATGTGTGAGTGCTGGGTCAGCAGTGGCTTCTTACTGCTAAGATGCCACCTTCTCAGAGAGCATTTAGGAGCTAGTGTTTTCTGTTCTCCATGAAGGGGATAATTATGCTGTTCCTGTTCTCGGAGATACAGAGACTTGACAGTCTGGCTCTGCCCCAGCCATCTGATCCTCGGTTTAAATGGCTGTCATCACTGAAAAAGAGAACCTTCTCTGGATATGAAGTGACTCACTGCTAAGCCTTGCCAAACGGTTACATCTATCTACCCTGAGACTTGTTCATGCGCACACACATAGACACAGACACACACAGAGACACACACACAGACACACAGACACACACACACAGAGACACACACAGACATACACACAGACACACACACAGACACACACACACAGACACACACACACAGAGACACACACAGAGACATACACACAGACACACACACACAGACACACACACACACACAGAGACACACACGCATACACACACACACACACACACACACACACACATTAGTTAGCTCACCTTTTTAATCCTATAAACAATTGAGTGACTTTGGGATTGTTTTCTGGAGAGCCCCCCAGTGGTCCATTCTTAGCATTCCACATAGCATTACAGCCCATGCCCCTAAAATGTCTAAGTTCCTTCTTACAATATTCATCCCCTTTCCCCATCTACTTCCAATTTTTAAAATGTACTATTTTGAGTTCCTGTTATTGCTTTAAAGAATTGTTGGTCGACTTTGAGAAGAAGGGGAGAGAGCAAAAGTAGAAACTTGGCTGGGAGAAGACTTGGACAAGTGAGTCAGGCGGGTCAGGGTTGGTAAGTTCCAGCCGGGTATCAGTGTGTGTGCCTCGGCTCACACCACACTCCATCCTGAGTGTGCCTCTTCCTCGTTCACGTTACTGAGGCAGCAGTTTGATATTTCTGTCGGAAATTCTGACAAATCAAGGCGCTCCTTGCAGGTTTGTAGTTGCTTTGGTGTTTTGGTGGCTCCGAGGCAAGGGCTTGCTATGTAACCTAGATCGGCTCTTTATTCCAGCTCCGTTCGTCCCTGCCTCCCAGATGCTCAGGACTCAGGGCTGTGCCGCAGACCCCTGCTCTTTCTTGAGATCGAAGCATACTGGTGTCGCTTTTGCTCATAAAATGTCTTTATTGCCCCATAAAACACTTGAGGTGCGTGGTTTTAGCTAATTGGATAAAAAACAAATCCCCGTATTGAATTTGGCTTGCAACAGGGGAACACTTCTTCAGTTTTCCTTGGATTCGTCAGGCAAATGAGGAAAGTTAATTCTAATATTCAAGCATTCAGGGACTGAGTTTTCTTGAGGGCTTGTGTGTGTGAACACATGTGTGGACATGTGTAAGCGGGTGTGTGTACATGAAGGGATAGGCCAAAGGTCATATCAGGAGTCATTGCTCAGACACTACCAGCCTAGTTTTGGGGCAGGGAGCTCCTGGAGAGGAGCCCTTTGAGTAGATGGTGCTTACTGGCCAGTGAACTCAAAGGATCGGCCTGTCTCCACCTCCCCCGTCTTCTTGCCTGATTTTTCTTTTAACCTGAGCTTGGAAAACAAATTCAGGTCCTAATATTTGCCAGGCTCCGGTTTAACTTTTGTACTCCGAAGCAAATGTTGGTGGTCAAAGCCACCCCCAAACAACTTTGTGTGGATCGGTATCTTCAAAAGCAGCCCCAGCTCTCTTCTGCTTTGGTTTCAGTAGCTGAGAGCACACTCATCTCGAATTTCCACCTGCTGATACCACTTAGCAAGAAGATCTAAGCGTAGTAACAGCGGGTCGGAAACAAGCTTGTTTACATAATTTTTAATAAATGCAATCTGCCCATTTTCCTTTCATTAATGCATTACTGTTCCTAGTAGCTTTTAATTTCTCCTGCCTTTTAGGAAAGCCTCCATGCTGGATGATTTTCCTTCTTAAATGGCACTTTGGCATTCAAAAACACCAGTAGGCTCTGGCAAACTATTCCCACAAGAGACGGCTGCGAAACAGCTTTTCCAGTAAGTGAGTCGGTGGTTTTAAGATGCTAATAACCGTGCTGATTTGGTCCCTCCTTGGGTTGCAGTTAAAATTAATTGGAAAACAACAACAAAACACTCCTGCACTTCGCACAGAAACCGAACAGTGTCAGAAAATGGCAAGCAAGCGGAGCAGATCCCACAGTAATTAATGGCCCCCCTTTGGTGACATAGAAGACTAGTGGCTTAGCATAAGAAGATAGTTTTCTTCGTGTGTTAAAATGATTTATATAAGAAGGGGAGCTAGTTTGGTTGTCACTTGTAATGTTTTATTTTATTTTGGGCTAGGTGCACGCCTGTGCCTAGGTCTCCATAGAAGTACGAGAGTGCAGTACCTGCATGGGCCAGAAGAGGGCGTCAGATTTCCTGGAGCTGCAGTTAAGGTGGTTGTGAGCTGTTGCCCTGCCTGGGTGCTGGGAACAGAACGTAGGCACTCTGTAAGACCTAGACACACCCTTAAGCACTGAGTCATCTTTCCTCCCCCATGGCTAGCAGAGAAATAGTTCCCTGCTGCCTAACCTGCAATGCCTGGGGCTACTGAGAGAGCACGGGTTTTAGAAATAACTGTAGAATCCGTCCACATAGAGGTCCACCTATGTGACTTAGAGTTGTTCTTTTGCTTGACGCCTTGGGCAGCCCGTCATTCATCTATACACTGTGCAGTTCCTCGGAGAAGTTAAATACCGTGCCTGAGACCCATTGCATTCAGCCTGACTACCCACTTCATTCTGCTTCAATACTCACCAACACTCTTTCTGACCACTCTTCAGTCTTTTATGAGAATTTCTTTCTCTGTTGCTAGTCTCTAACTTTAAAACTCTCTGTGTGTGCACATGTATGATGGACATGGGCATACGTGTGCCAGAATGCATGCGTAGAGGCCAGAAGACCTATGAAGTCAATTCTCCCATCTCTATGTGAGCTCGGGGGAGCCAGCTCAGGCCAACAGGATTGAAGAGCCCTTTGCTTGCTGAGCCTTATTTCAGAACCCTAGTTTCTACGTTTTGTCCCACATATCTCTAGTCTGAGTCTCCCTCAGTTCTGTCCAGAGTTTAAAATACCATCCAAACGTACATGGCTGCTATAAACGGCTGGTGATGAGCTCCTGTCATCCATTCTGCTGCCTACTTGACACCTCTTCTTGGATCTCTTACAGACATCTCACACGAAACACGTACAAACTCAGCTCTTGATTTCCTTTCTCAGGCTGATTCGGATTTCTCTCAGCTCGGTAGACGATGGCAGCACACGTCTGTACCGTTCAGAGACATTCTTGTTACCTCTTTGTCCTTCCTTCAAACCCCAAAGACGCCTCAGCCTCACAGCCCCCGCCCCCAAAATGGAGCCGAGAGCCACCCACTTCTCCACACACCTACGTCCGTCCGAGGCTAATACCAGAGTTTCTGGATGACTGAGTTCCTCTTACATAGTGTTTGCATTTAGCCTGTCTGAATTGCCCTGAATATCCTAACTCACCTCTGGGTTACTTACAAAGTATGTAACACATATGATATGCAAACACTTGTGGTGTTAAATTGTTTAGGAATTATCAAAAAAAAAAAAAAACCTACTACAGCAATTAAGCACCATGTTAGGTGGGCGTTTATGGGCACTTCCCAGAGCTTACCTATGGAGGTCAGAGGAAACTTTTAGGAGTCAGATTTCTCAGTCTAATGTGAGTTGCGGAGATTAAACTTGGGTCATCAGGATTTTATGGAAAGTACTTTTATTCACTGAGCCCTCTCATGAGCCTGAGCATTAAAAATGGTTTCTTCACTTGCCTACAGTCTTCTAGAGGCTATTGATCCCTCGAGCAAATTCAGCCTTCTTCTCATGCCTACCTTTCTAACCTCTAAGCACACCAACCTAAAACATTTGATTCATACCGGTGAACACTCATAAGTCACCTGAAAGACCAGCGGTCGGACTCCACAGCCAGTTGCTGGTACTATAGGCCATGTGGAAGAGGTAGACACTTTTTCTCAAAATCTAAATGGCTCAGAAAGTAAAGACCTAAAGCCAAATACTAAAAGTTATAAGGTTTGATAAGAATGAAGTGTGTTTTCTTTGCAACTGACCCTAAAGCTTCAAACTTCACACACACACACACACACACACACACACACACACACACACACACACACCTATGGAATCAAAATGGAACCTCCCTAAAGAAAGTGACCAAGAAACAGTTTTACCACATCTTGGGGGCGAAGGGGGAAATATGGCTTTTTCTTGAGGAACAACCAATTCAACTCATGTGAATTGGCTCTATTATTTATTTGCTGGCTGTTCTAAGTAGCCCATTAACTGTTTTCATCATAAAACCTTGTGTTTATTTAGAAGGAATAGCATAGAGATGCTCCCCCTTCTCCCGTCAGTTCAGCATCCACAGGGAATATTTCGTTAAATTCCACTTTCATCCCCAGAGAACATTTGTCTACCGATATTTCTCCTCTCAGTTTTGGGTAATTTTATTTATCCGTGTGCTTACTAATCTTATGACAACTTGGTACACAAACTAGAGTTACCTGAAAGGAGGGAACCTTAACCAAGAAGATACCTCCAT
Source organism: Micromys minutus (assembly GCF_963924665.1). Taxonomy (NCBI): domain Eukaryota; kingdom Metazoa; phylum Chordata; class Mammalia; order Rodentia; family Muridae; genus Micromys; species Micromys minutus. Next base: position 35,666,124 of record NC_137985.1, read on the forward strand.
GAGATGCAGCTGTAAGGCATTTTCTTTATTCGTGGTTGATGGGGAGAGCCCAGCGCATTGTGGGTGGTGCCATCTCTGGGATGGTGGCCCTGGGTTCCATAAGAAAGCAGACTGAGCGAGCCATGGGGAGTAAGCCAGTAAGCAGCACCTCTCCATGGCCTCTGCATCGGCTCCTGACTCCAGGTTTCTCCCACAGGCCCACAGACTTGCTAAGAATCCTGTGAGAAGTGGACGCCACTGTGGGGCTCACTTCACAATCTCTCTTCTACTCCCAGCTGCATTTTGTTCCCATGACTGAGCAGAATCATTTCATCCCGCCTTCCCAAAATGAAAGGGCTCTACAGCTCACATCTTGCCAGCCCACATGGATTTGCTTTCTTCTGGTGAGAGGAACAACTCAGAATAGAATTGGTATAAATAATGTAGGGACCAGGGGAAAGGCTTTCTCTCTCTCTCTCTCTCTCTCCTTCCCTCCCTCCCTCCCTCCCTCCCTCTTTCTTTCTTTCCTTTTCTTTCTTTCTTTTTTTTTCTCGAGGTGTTTGTACAAGAAAAATGTTAGAGATTAGCCATGGTCAGTGACCCAAGTTCACATTTTAAGAAAGGACACATTTTTAACAAGCAATGGAGAGTTTTGTTGTCTGTGTGGTGTGTGTGTGTGTGTGTGTGTGTGTGTGTGTGTGTGTGTGTGTGTGTGCATGTACACCTCTATAATTCTCTATTTCATTTCTTTTAGGCAGGATCTCTTACTGAGCTTGGAGCTGGGCTACTATCCAGTAAATCTCAGCAATCGTCCTGACCCTCACTTCCACATCACTGGGTGACAGGGCCCTGCAGCCACGCCTGACTTTTTGATGGGCACTGGGGATTTGAACTCAGGTCCTCCCTCTTGAGCAGGAAACGTTCTCACCCACTGAGTTATCTCTCCAGCGGCCCTTGCTATTTTTGTTGTTGCAGCAGTACCAGAACACCTCTCAATGCTGATTTCTATGATTTCCAGGGACTGATTAATGCACACATTTTATTGTAAAATTTCCGAATCACCATATTTTCAGTCCTGTCATTTTATGCTCCCTACAAAATGTGGAAAACCCTCTGGTAGCTTCATCCTGATGCAGCTGTGGACTGATTGGTTTCCTTGGTTTTGATGAGTCCTGGTGCCTTTTGCAGGGTCTAGGAAGAATGCTAAATTTTGTTGAATTGGTATTTTTAAGTTATGATGCTGTTACATATAATTACAGTATAGCTATCGTGGTCTTGACGATCTAAAACAACCTATTATAATAAAGGAATATTTCAAGGTATATGGTGGAGATCCATCTCCCTGTGATGTAGGCAGACATTGCATTGGGGACAATATGCTTGCTCAGAATACATTTTAAAATGGCGGTCATCATAAATTGCTCACTGTGGTCCAAGGCAGTGCTGAAGGTACAGATGCTAAGACTCCTTTCCCTCTATTAATTTAGTTTTCTGAATAAAAGTTCATGAATGAAAGTGATTTTCTACAAAAAGACCAGGTTAAAAGTGTAATTAGAGCATTCTCCCCTGTGGGAGACATGCCTTAAAATTCCGAACTCTACTTGGGTCAAGATTCTGCTTCCCTTGAATTAACGTCCAGGGTATTACCGCTCTTCTCTCTTCTAAGTTCAAATTAAGCTTTAAATCCAGAACTTTTCTTTTAAACGGGCAAACTTGTGTCTGTGCTATTCACAGCTCTTTCTTTCTTTCTTTTTCTCTCATTTTGTGCTGTGACTATTCTTAGATGACACCCAGGCGCCTCCACGTTAGACGCTGAATCATTTTCCCCTTGTCAAATTGGTTTGCCAAATTGCTTTCTGATCATCAGTCTTCATGTGGCGGACTCCCCACTCTACATGGATACAAGCACGCCTTCACAGTGTGTTGCAAGCAACGCTGCAAAGACTTTGCACGAGAACATGAACGGATGAAGCCTTGCGACCCCCTCAGGTCCACGTAACAGGACTCGAAGCATACGGAGGAGGACCAGCGTGGACACTGAATTACAAATGTTTTTACGGAAGGTATGGTCTGGATGTGAAATGTCCACTCTCCATTGTTTAACCACCTGGTCCCCAGTTGGTGGCGCTGTGTGGAGAGGCTGTGGAACCCTGGGGACTATGGCCTAGCTAGTGGCAGTTGGTGGTCCTTGCTGAGCTGGGAAAAGGATGTTTGTCCCGGGTGCCAGCAATTGTGTTCTACTTGCTAGTTAGCCACAAGGTACACCAGCTGAGAACGAGACCTCGAGGTCGTAGACTGAGCTCCAGTATGTCATCCTTCCTCTGCTGAACTGCAGCCTTTAAAACCCTGAGCCAAAATATATCCTTCCTTAAGTTAACTGTGTCAAGTACTCTGTCCTGACAATAAGAAAAAGGGCCAATATAGTAATAAGAGAATAATACTGGGAACCATGTCTTTTCTGCCTTGGGCTAACCTAGAAGCAAAATTCTATATGAGTATAGTCTTTAATCAAAACTTTAGTAATTTCAGTAGACGCAATGCAAGTATTTGCAAGCCTCAAGGCAATTAAATATGTTACTGTCTCCAATAAAATGTTTGTATCCCAATTAAAGCAAGACAATATAGTAATTTTTTTTGTATCCTGAATTATTGCATAACAAATTTTTAAAGTTAAGAGGAAGAAGACAAAAAAAAATCCTCTGGATTCCTGGTTTTTAAAATATTAGTCCCATTCAAACATTTCTCATTAGGAATGGGACATTATCGAATAAATATACATGAAGAAATCCCCACATATATACGAGAGGGTTTGTGCGTTTCCCTAGTGCTTGATTCTATTTACCCTTTAACTTCAGCTTAACACACTGTAATGTCTCCTTCAACACGAAACATGACTCAAAGCCAGACAATATTAAATACAGCGGAAAAGCATTAGTTATGGAAGATGCTACATTTGCATAATGTATTGCAATTTCATCTAATGGGAAAATATCTTAGTTCTCCAAATATTTCACAATGGATATTTTATGCTAACAAAACATCAGCTAACCTAGAGGCTATGTGCAAACAGAAACATGCTACCAAATGTACAGTGAGCATAATTTCTCCATTTGTTTTGTCAGTATACAGAGTTTGATTGCTGAGCTCTTCCCGGAATGATGGCTCTTTGGTATTTTTATTTCTATCTATAGACGTTGAGATCTGTCCCTCTGCCACGGCAATGTTTCCTTAAGAGGGAGCCATATTTCAGGGAACATAATTAAACCATCACCAACAGAACCTCCATTAGTCAGAGCAGAGAGCTACTTGCTCTGGCTTGGTAGATACACAACAAAGTAGTTTGCATTCCCTTGCTGCGGGGGAAAGGCCAGTAAATATTTCATGAGAGCTCTTCTCCATTGGATTGTTTATTTCACAACATTTAAAAGAGATACTTAATTTTTCTCAGCAGCTATTTTGTTTTTGTTTTGTTTTGTTTTGTTAAAGAAATAGATATTAAGGACAAAATTTGCATGGGATGCCCAAAGCTGGTATTTTCTAGGAGTGAAGCACATAAAAATAAATCTCACAGTGTTATTCAGAAGATGCCCTTGGCGTCTCCTGTGTTTTCTAAAGCTATATTCTGGTAATGTTCTGTATCTAAGGTGTGGGAAGGCGGGGATTGTAATTTGATTGCTGTGGTTTGATAGAATTTGGGTTTCACGCTATACTAAAAGTGGACACTAGAGGGTGCTCTTTGATCTTCTTTTTCTCTGGCCCGGCAGCCGATGTTGGTACACCCATGCACTGAAAAATCCCCCAGTGTTCTAAGCAGGACAAAATCGCAATGATAGACGTGGTGCGGAGATAACTTAAGGTTTAGAAAGGAGTCAGAGGGGTTCTAACAGGGGTAGCTTCTTAATTAATTCAGAATTAGTAAGAAGCCATGCTTTGTATCCCAGCTCTGGTGGCTGTTATCTTTTGATAATTACTTAATTCCTTCGGTTGCAAGGAATTTTATTAGATTTCAAGCTCTTGCTAAATGTCAAACGATTCTAAAAATAGTTGGAATATTAGACTATGTTAAATAATTAGTTCGCTCAAGCTCTGCCATGAGGATTTTGAGTAAAGCGCACACCTAGCACCGGTTAAGAAACCAATTATAGAATTCCCAACTGCCACAAACAGCAGCTCCATGCTCCCCCGGTGTCTCCCTGGCTGTGGAATGCCATCAGGGAGCTGTCCAGCTGGCTTTGTCTTCTCCTTTCTGCCCCTTGCTGAGCAGACTCTTTCCCTCTTCTCTGTTTGAGTCCAGAGAAAAGATAAAGTTCTAGAATTATCTTTTCTGTTTGCTTGCTTGCCATGGGGTTTCACACAGTCTGCACAGCCTGAAATGAACACCCCTGCCTCCACGTCCCGGGGATCGGGACAGTAGGGATGTCCACCATTCCTGGCCTCTGAATTAGCTTAAACTGCCACGTGGTTATGTTTATCAGGTATTGTTTTTTTAACATAGGAACACTGGAGGACCAGCGTGATGGCTCACTGGGTAAAGGCCACCGAGCCTAATTCCTAGTTTGATTCCTGGGACTCCAAAGGGTTGGGGGAAAAAAAAAAAAAAACTCAATGGGCACAAGTTGTCTTCCGGTCCACATGGGCAAATAAATGACTGTGAGACAGAAACCTAAAGAATCGTCAAAGAAAGGTGTGCGTTCTCGTTTTACAGGGAAGGAAGCAAGGAGGGGGTATCGGGGGCGTTAAATGAGCAGGAGAAGAGTCGGGGCTGGATCCTGGTTTTCCTCTCTTTAGAGAAATGGGCCAAAGGGCTTGTGCTGTCATTTGTGAGGGAGCATTTCTCAGCTCAGACAGACACGCTTGCCCTGCAGACAGCTTGAAAGTCGTTGCTGCTGGTTTCCAGTCTCCCTTACAGGCTCAGGGCCGGTCTCCAACTTAACTTACGGGGTCTCTGAAAGTTAATGGTCATGGACTTATGCTAGCCAATGGAATGGGAACAGCAACAGTGAGACTTCCAGGCAGAGAAGTGACAGAGGTGAGGTGGGGGGGAGGGCATGACTCTCTGCATAGCCTTGTCCCCTGAAGTCACACATTCAAGTGGTAGCATCAAAAAATAGTGACACCACAATCAATCTTTATTCCAGGAGGCCAGCGAACAGCAGAGTCCACAGACATAAACTGGAGGCAAGCCTTGGCGGCTTAAGCTTTCGAGACCTGGGGTCTCATACTGTGGCACCGTAATGTGGCTTACTATGATGACATACAAGGGAAATTGTTAGACACATGGGAAAGCCAAATGCCAGCGGCAAAGACGTGGCCAAAGAACCAATTTCTTTCATGTTCTGTATGTACGATGATATATACATGTGTGTATGTGTGCATGGTCACATGCACACGATTGCATATGTGTGTGCACTTTTGTGTGCAGGCACGGAGGTCCAGAGTTGACATCACATTGTCTTCATAGCTCTCTGGTTTATTCCTGTGGTGGCCTCTTTCAGCCGAACCCAGAGCTCACTGATCAGATATATTTGCTGGTCATCTTGCCCCAGGGAGCCTGTCTCTGCCTTCCAAAGCTGAGACTGCAGTGGGGCCACCGTACTTTTCCAGCTTTCACATGGACACTGAACTCCAGTCCCCAACCCAAAAACCCCAAGCCAACCTGAAAAGCTGAAACACAGGCAAAACAAAGTAAAATGCAGTTTTGAAGTTAGCAGCTCCTAATGACATTGTTATGAGAGTGATAAGGACAGATTACTAAGTAATATTTGCTGTACTTCTTGGATGTTTCTGTTCAAGCTTTACCTAAGAAACTCAGTGAGACATTGCTGTGCTTGTCCCATTTGACTGGAAAGCCCCAGGCTTTTCTGGGGCGAGTGGAAGATACACAGCCGATAGTCTGAGTCTTCTGGCCTCAAGGAACCAGGAGTCAACAGAGAGCACACATCGGTCATCAGTTCCATCCCAACAAGGATGTATATTGAGAATTGGCCCATATTGTTAGTTTCAAGTTCTTCATCCATATTCAGGATTGTCCCCAAAGACCCTAAGGTCTCCAGGCTGAAGTACACACTTACTTGCCTCCATCTGTCCCCAGCCTTCTCCCAGCTCCTAGGCTCATACCTGCTAGAACTTTCTGGTTCTCACAACAGGGGCAGTTTAGGGAAGCCTCAGCCTACATCTCACTTCCTCAGCTTGGTGACACAGAGAAGCAGGTGCCTTTGACAGGTAAAATGGCAGCCATTGCCCAGGGCCCACGTAAAAAGAAGCTGTGGGTTTCTGTTTAGTTTTACCAGAGTTTCCAACCCCACCCCCCACCCCCCTGCAAAAAAAATTAACCTGCCACCTATTTGAATCCAAGATAACTTCAAGATAAACTTTAAGTGTGGTCTACTATATTTCTAACCTTAGATAGAAAGGAATTCCAGGAAAGGATTTAGTGGTTCATATATCTTAGTTAATTCCAGTATATGTTTATTTGGCACATAAAAAAGAAGATGTTGTCTGGTTTTCTCCTTTGTGCTCTGAGGATGCCCCGTGAGCCTGTACCAGCAAGGATGCCACACATACACGAAAGCACCACCTGAAAATGACTGCCCACCCCAGTGGGCACAGCTTCTTCCTTTCTGTTTCTAACCCCACCATGCTGCTAGCTTATGTACGGAACTCAACATTGACAGGAGTTCAGCCACCAAATAACAGGAATACTTGAACACGAAGTTTATTTGATGATAAAACACATTAAAAATTATTTGGTTGATTTGTAAAAAGTGAAGGACTGGGTTTGAGGGTCAGGACGGGCTGGGGGAGGTTCTCCAGGTCTGCAAACATTATCTCCAGTGACTGAAGGTAACAAGGCAAGGTGGAGGCCACAGCAGGAGGGAAAGGAGCTAAGCTTGAGCTGAGGGCAGTGTTGGAGAGAGCTCCGCAGAGTCACAGCTTTAATTCAAAGTCACAGCAATGTGTCTGTTAACCACAGTGATCCAGAAACAGCAGGGGACAGACGGACTTTTCTGGACAGATTTCCCATCAGACTCCCGTAACCAGAGCTTTCCCTGACCGGCTTATGGCCTGAACCAAGGGTCCCAGTGCCAGCTGCTTGGCATTTAGGGGAAAAGCATGCTTTTCTCCCGTTGGCTTTGAGAAGCCACTATTGCATACTGTGGAAAAGGAACCAGGGACGTTGGTGTCTTCTGGATCTGACTGCTGGAGGAAGGTAGCGTGAGTTTGAGAGGCTGTTTTGACTCGGGGGACACACACTTTTATACCTACAGGGACTGAGGAAGCACCTGAGTTTATTATGAGGTTGCAGATGATTTATAGACAAAATGCCACAGTGAAATCTGGGTCACAATGAGGAGAAGTGTCCAGACTCGAAGTTCCGCTGAAGAATTAGAGGCTGTGGACAGAACAGACATGTCAGTTCCACAAGCTTTCGACCTACCGGGCACCACTGGCATAGAAGGGGATTTCTTAGGGAAAGAGAGACATTCAAATGGCCCAGATTAACAAAGCAGAAAAGCTAATTAATCCAACCTTTAAGAGAGTCCTGTGCACCTCAGAAAGAGAGCTGGGAAATCAGATGCCAAAGTGATTGGCTTTCTGTCTGCTTGGTTCTATTTTCTGGAACTCATGGGTCTCCTGACTCAACTTCCTAGCAGCTGGGATTATAGGTATGTCCCACCATGTCCAGCTAAGGCTACCAATTTAGTGCAAGAGGACTTCGGGGTCAGGTTTATGGCCAGCACAGCCTTTAAATTACCAAATCATTTTTCTTCTTAATTGCCCATTTCTTTTAGATAAAAGATCAGGGACCCAAGAAGGTTTTGTTTTGTTGTGATGGTCCTGAAACTCCTTTGGTGTTTCCCTCTCTTCCTGGGATTATCTGGGGTTAGCACAGACAGGAACCTAACTCGGCTCTAGTGAGTGTCTGCTTGTGGGTAGGGAGCTTCCTTGGTCACTTAGCGGCCTGGACCCTTCGGGAGAAGCCCACCTCTGCAGCTCCTTCCATCTTCTTGGAGGGATCCGGTCACACAGCTGCACAGAGGCCCGTCGACCCTGCTGGTGCAGATCTGCTCGCAGCCGCCATTGTCTTCGCACCAATCCAGCCCTGAAAATGGGGGATTCAGGAGACTTAATGCTAACAATAGCAACCAATCACGATCAAGGCGGAGGAGGGGCTTCAAAGAGAGGGAAGCTGAAAGAGTTGTCAAAAGCCAATGAAAAGGTTTTCCTGGAGGACACGGGCAGTCCGCTCAGCACGGGTGTCTCTGGAGCCTCCTCCTCATGACGGGCGCACATCACAAGGGAGGCACGTCTGAGCCCCGAACTCGCAGTCTTAGTAATCTACAGCGTGTTTTAAGGAACATACATACTTTTCCTCCTAATGGGTCCCACTGAAATGATCTGTTCTTTGTGCTCCTTTGAATAATCTGTGGCGATCCTGGAATTTTGTGGGCAATTCTGAAAGACAGAACACCAGAGGGAGATTTCACACAATTAAACTGATAACTTATTCTTCACCATGTTTCCGCCTCCAAGAGAGACAGCGGCTGGGGCCTCCAGCACTATTGCTGCTCAGATTAATTAGAACCAATGCATTCTTGATCATCGAGCCCACTGGGACTCTAGGCTTTATGTCAAGCAGAATTAAATATACTCTCCACACTAGGATGAGATTCAAAGAGGCTACATGCTCAGGAATGAGAATGGTTGGATCTTGTCTGATACTAATGTATGCGGCACCATCTGTAAGCCGCTCTGGCCATAATTCACATCTTGCTCCTGTAAACATGATGCGAGCATAAAGATTGGATGGGAAAGGCTAGGAAGGAGACTCTGGAGCAAGATGATCTTGAAGACATAGCCCTCTGTGAGGAGGGTGTCAGTCTGGTACAGAGGAGATGACAGCACCACCCCTCATCTGCAACGCCAACCAGTTTGAGCCGGTCAGACCTGACTGCAGATCTGATGAGCTTTGAGTACTTGGATACATAGTATTCTGAGTTTGAGAGCCGACAAGGGAGCCCAGCCCACAGGCTGTTTAATTCCATATGCATGACTCAATATACCCTCCGAGACCAAGCCCATCTGATTTGCTCAGGGTATAGCTGTTCTTGGAGACATTTTCAAGGTGCTCCAACAGCCGAATCAACTCTACCTGCGTTTAGAGGCCCATAGTGTGGTTAGCACCCGGCGCGGCACCGCTCAGCTCTCCTACACAATTACTCCATCCAAGATGTCAGTGGCATCCAGATGTATTGCCTAGTGTGAGGTCAATGGCCTTGTGGTATGTCAGAGACTGACTACGTGGACATCACCTAACTATACTCTGTTCAATACGACCCCCCACCCGGAGTCTGGTGTCTGAAGTCACTGTGGGGCAGCAGGATCAAGGCTGAGCACCTGCTTACTTATTTTTTTCTGCACTTACAATCTTGCAAGAGTGTTTCTCCGAGTCACAGAGGGACACGGCACAGTGAAGATGAACTTCATCATAGTCTCCGATGAATTTGAAGACGGTGACGTGGAAACGGCAGGTTAGGGACACTCCGTTCTCCTCGATGCCGATGGTGTTGTCCTTGATGTTCTGACACCTGTTCAAGAAAAGAAAACTTGCTGGAGTCCTAACCCTGTTTCTATTCTCTTAGGGGTTAACCCTTTCCTTCCTGTCAAGGCTCACATTTCCTATAGAGCGGCTGGAAGGGACTCTGCACTTGGAAGTAACCTCTGGATGGCTTATTATCACTCCCTCTGATCGCGATGTTTGTTCTGAGACATCAACAGCCGCCTTGAATTGTTATCCCAGCTGCTTCTGCCAATGAGATGTCTGTGGGGACGGCCCTCAATTCCCCCATGCTTCAGGATCTCACCGGGTTGTGTTCTACAGAGGACAATTTAACAGACACATGTCTTACTTCCTCAGCTTTCCTCAAGTAATTATCGGTGTTGGCAGGGGCCCTGATTCAAACCCCTCGGGGACGCTTCCCACACTAAAGTAGGTAGGAGCTGGAGGACAGGCGGAGCAGGATGGGTATGTCCTAGGGACTGCCTCTTTCCTGCCTCCTTGTGGCCTAGTCAATACTCAGTTCCCACCAGCACCACACCCCCAGGTTGGTTGTTTTGCTTTGACAGCCACTCACAACTTCTCCAGTGTGGTCTCCTTTGCTTTTGTCTTCTCACCGTGCTTTCCCCGCTGGAAGACCTTTCTGTTTTGCTTTCTTGGGCCCCAGTTGAGAGCACCCACCTCCATATAAATAGCTCTTACACTCACGCCTGAACGGGGCACAAGTAACACTTCCTAGATTTGACAGCCGCGCCCTGCCAGGTTTCTCCAGTCTAATGGTCAAGTCACACTCGTGACTGTGGCCCCAGCACATTACATGGCATATTTGAAAATTATTTCTGGATAGATGAATGAGAGAAAGGAGGAAGAGAGGGAGGGAGGGAGGGAGGGAGGGAGGGAGGGAGGGAGGAAGGAAGGAAGGAAGGAAGGAAGAAGCTGTGGCCGCTTTGAGTCCACGGAAATCAAAAGACTTTCTAAGTGATGAAGATTCTAAACGGGGGTCCATTTTTCTTTCTGTTTCTTTCCCCCAAGCTCACAGGATTAAATAGCTCAGCAATAAGGAAAATTAAAAATTGAAGTTATCCTTCAGTGTTCCCACACCTATTAGTTTCCGTAATTAGACAAAATGCAACTTGCTTTACAAAGCAATAGTCTCTTAAACGCTTTGAAAGGGAAACTAAGCGTGGCAGCTCCCGTTGTCATTATTATCCATTTAGAGGGTCTAAATCAGGTTCAAGGATTTCCAGTCTCCCAATCTGCACAGGGACCTTCCCCCTTTAGCCAGGCCCCCACCTCTCTCTCTCACGTGGATGCGTAAAGTTTAGGCATCAGACAATCTCGCAACAGAGTGGAAGGGAACAGGGACACCTCTCTTAAAGCGAACAAAACAAGCCAAGTGCACCAACTGACACTTGTCCTTTTTCCTGTCTGGGCACTGGAACAGAAGGGAGACATTGCCTGGGTCCCCAGATGACTGGGCTGGTGGCAGAAGCTGGTACTGCCTCTGCCCTCCACATAGCTGGGGAGGAATGACTGCCCCCTGCACCGTGTGGGAGGGGCTCCATTTTGCTGCACATTGATTCATCGGAGCATGTGTTCCCGTGGGTTCACGGTGGGAGAGAGGGCAATAAGCACACACCTCTAGTAAAGGTTAGGAGGACTGATGGATTCCAGTTCTCTCTGAGGATGAAGTAATTTCCCACATAACAACGGTTTAATTTGAAGGCCTTTATTTAGACAGACCCAGAGGTAAGCTGAGATTTATGAACATGCTTGCTGGCCTGCTCTCCCTCGCTGGGTCAAACCCATTAAATACTATTTTTAAAAATGCTAAATACCACCTTGCCCTTCAAGGGAGACCTGGACATTGTCGTTTGGGTTTGTAGCTGTCCAATGGCTCGTGTCTTAGCTCTTTAATTTTGATACAAGAATCTTGAAAGAGGAGGGAAGGAACATGTGAGAGGAGAAAATGGCTCTGTTGATACTGTCTTCAAGGACTGAGGCACACCTACTAGTTTCCAAGTGTCTCCTTCTGTCTCTTGGAGGGCTGACCATCTATTCAGAAAATCAAAGGCTTTAGTGAGATAATATAAAAGCTCCATAGCACATCTGGAACAGTGTGCCAGATGTCACCAGGGCATTTAGGTCACTCCTCTGTCTCTTGCTGGTTGGTGACCTTAGGTGATCTCTGCCTAGCCTCTCTGAGGGTGTGTCATCAGGAAAACAGTGGCTATTTATAAGTTTCCCAGAACCATGCCCCTCTTCTCTCAGAGCACACATTCCTCTTCCTGCACCCACAAAGCTCACGACAGCACTGTCCACCACGGAGGTGGATGCAACTGGAGAAGTTCAACGGTGCCTTCTCCCAACAAGAGTGATCCAAGATGGACAAATCACCTGCCCTTCCTGGGAGTCTGAACTCAAATTCCACGTGCTCTGTTCTTAGTGATAGCAATAGGGCCTGGATGGAAGGCTAGCATTGCCAGCAGCTGACTAACCACATCAATGATTTAGACAGTCAGAGGAGTAAAGGCTACACTGAACAGGAAGGCTAGGCATCTAATAGAATCCAATCATCCCTGAAATTCACCCACATTTGTGATTGAGTTTTTGACCACTACATCCATTTTTAATTTTCATATAAGTTAAATAACCCTGGCTTCTACCAGTTACAACAGAAAAAAAAAAAAAAAACAAAAAAAAAACAAAAAACCTCTCACTACTGTAGTCATCAAAATTAAGAGCCCTTGCACTGAGTGACGAAACCATGGGAGAGTCAGATGATGGTATGTGTGCCCTTCTGCAGGTACACTAAAGCACTGCTATGTTCTACACTTAAGGTAAGTACATTTCTTTTTCATATGTATGCCGTCATAGTGAAATAAATTATCAGAAAATTTATTAGCGTATGGGTAAATTGCCCGGCACAAGCAATGTTTTTACTCATTCTGGATGTTTGGTCTTCTTGTTTGTTAGTCGAATAAATTTCATTGTGCAACCATCTTTCAGGAAATATAGGAGGGGGCAGGCATATGATAATAAGTGTAAAAAAGATGGATGAGTATAAGAAACTCCTTATGATGCACAGCCCCCACTTTCTCTCGTTTTGGTTATCTGCATTCAATCCCAATATCAGACGGAAAACACTCAGAAATAATTCATTAGGTTTGAAACTGCATGCTGTTCTGAGTCCTACAATCTTGTGAAGCCCTGCTTCAGCCAGCCAGGAGGAGGACCATTCCTTTGTCTAATGTGTCTGTGCTGCATATGTCACTTACCCACTAGTCACGTAGTGGCTGTCTCAGATTCTACTCATATTAACTCTGGACTATCAGTGAGTGTGCTAGCAATCTGAAGCTGAGTCCCAGAGCTGACGGCATTCACCTAGCTCCTCCCATCACGTCAGCACTGTGTCCCTCAAATCATCTCCATGAGATGCACGGTAGTAAGATGCTTTGACGGAGACTATGCCCACACAGCTCTTATTATAACATTGTTTCAATAGCTCAACTTAATTATTAGTTGTGATTATTAATCCCTCATTGTGCCTAATTTTCAAGTTAAACTTTATTATGTAAACATTATACAGGAGAAAATGTGGGTGGTTCAGAACTATTTATGGCTGCGGGTCATCACTGGGAGTCTTAGAATGTGTCCCCTCTCAGATAAGGAGGAACCGCACCATTCTAATTTCTTTGTTGTTTTCTGTACTATTGCTCTTGCTTGTGGTTGGTACTGGGAGCTGATCCCAGAGCTTTAGCACACCCTGGGAGAGAACTCTACCACTCAGCTCTCTCCCTGGCCCCTTCTTCCTTCTCTTTCTTCTTCCCACATCTGTCACAGTTCTTGACCTTCAGCAACTCCCACTAATTCTTTCATTTTCAGAACAGCAGATTCCTCTCCAATTGGCAATTCAAGCAAGCAGGGAAGAACCCCTTCTTTAAAGCATCATCTGGTAAATGCCCCATGACAGGGGTTCTGCCTAAGTTTTGTGACTTTACACGAGTTGCTGGATTGTGTACAGTCTACCTTCCAGGGTATCGGGATGAGAGAAATCTGCTGATACAAAATGCTGGTTCTGTGGCTATCAACAAAACTTAATGACCATTGCCACTCTTAAAAGTCGCTGCAGAAAATTTAACACTAAAGGCTCAGAGTCTGTTGTCAATGGCGAGGCTGCGGCAGCCACTCACCCTCCTTCGATGATGAAGTACCGAAGCTTGTCATTGCTGTCTCGGGAAGGGGTGGCGTAGCATTTGTTGAGCGTGAGAATCAAGTGTGTGGAGTCAGCTCCAACTACAAAGACCCCCACGTAGAGCACATCCCGAGTCGTCAGCACAACTTCCCCCTGGCGGTAAGGGTGTTTGTAGGAAGCATTTTTATAGAGTGCCATCTTGGTGGTGAAGCTGCCCTCTTGTGTTGGAACTGTCAGGTTGATGACACTAACAAAGAAGGAATCATAGGTGAGGCAAGGAACCAAAAGAACAAATAAATAAAATTTAAAAAACAAGACAAAACAATGTTATTTATTCAGTTAACTGCCATTTGTCAAGCTACCGTGTAGAAGGAAGTCCTCAAGTCTAAGTCTGCCTTATCTAATTTGGTCCCTACATGGGGAAATTTACATTTAAATGAAATTAAATGAAATAAAAAAAAATTCAATTTATCAGTCCCCTGAGCCAGATTTCAAACACTCATTGGTCACAGGTAGTTACTGTATCACATAATTCAGAAACCAAGCCTTCCGGTCACCAGTCGAGAGTGTTCTTTTGTTTCCAGAAATATGAATAATATTTTCCCTGGTGCTTCAAAGACAAATGCTAGCTATTCTGAGGCTGCTAACCTTAGCTGTCAAGAAGAGAGAAAGCCCAAGAGCAGCACTGAAATCCTTTACCTTAGCATAGGCTTCACGACAGAGTCTAAGGAGATCTTGATATCTAACTCATAAGCGCATGAAAATTCCACATTGATCGTGCGGTCCCTCGTGATGATGTTGCCTGTGTTGTTGGCACTTTCGATCCAGATTGTGTTTTTATACATGATATGAGTGGCATTGGACTGCAGGTCAAGGGGAGGTCAGAAATCATTAAACAGGGAAGTACACAGTTAGCATTTAAAGCCCATCTCCTGGAATCATAGAGAAATGGCTTCATTCCACACCAAACCCAGAGGCTAGCATACAGCAGCATAGAACCAGGTCTTCGCACCAACTGGAGGGAAGAAGTGTTGCCACAGATATGAGCAGTGCTCTTCAGGCAATAACCTTGAGTACCCCAGGAGAGCAGAGTCTGTGCCCCGCTGAATTCCAACTACAATCAGTTATCTGCTGGAACTCAGGCTAGAGAAAGCATGAGACTTATGTTCTCCAGCAATGCCAGACAAACATAAACTGGATCTAGAGATTCTCTTTCCCTAACTTGAACTCTCCCTTCTAACAAACCTTTTACCAGGTACACGTCAAGTACTAACTGAGCAAGCGAATCTCACCTCCTTAATCCATCCTCCCTCTGAGAAGAGCACTAAGGAACGTGGGTGTAATCTTTATTACATCCCAGGAAGGGACCAGAGGAGATGAGAGATGCTTAACTAAACCAAACCCTGGAAACTGTGACTTAAGTGTTGGGGCCTTTCGGTATTTATACATCCAACTTCTTTCTTCAGCTCCCAACCGGCTGACCTTAAATGGCTGAATGAGGTTCTATTTACCAAGAAAGACCCAGGAAGCATAGAGAGCAGACGGAAGTCTTTCGGATAGAGAACAAAGGACCCACAATGCAATGCAAACTGAGGGAGGAAATGGACCACTTAGAATGCTTTTTTTGGTTCACTCAACCACTCAGCCCCAAAAGATGGTCCGCTCCTTGCCTTTGATCTTTTCATATTCTCTCTCCGCTATTCATCATGGAGTGTGTTTGGATGATCAATGCTCAACTCTACTACCTCAGCCCAGCGCTCTTTCCTGCCCCCTCTTCTCACCTGCACGACGTTCCCACAGTTCCCTTTGGTGTTGTTGATCTGAAAGGAGATAAAATCCTCGCCCTCGATGCCAGAGCACTGTCTGTCATTGATCCTCACCCCCTCTCTCTCAAAGCCCAGCTGGAAGAGTTTGCATTTCGATATGGACACTTCCATTTGGGCTGCCTTGCAGGTCACCTCTGCATCGATGATGTCATGGGAATCTGAAAACAGGGGGACAAGCCTGTCAGTGGGAGAGTCCCATCTTGCTGTAGGGGAGGGCTGGGCCAACCCAGGGCCATGTTTCTTTAGAGGCAGGAAACAATCTCCACTCAGAGGCTGCGAGCATTTCTAATTAAGCTTTGATCACACCAAATGAGTACATGAATTCATTCGAAGCAATAACGTGGGCGTTGGTGGAGGCTTATTAAAAAGATAAAATGCTAATAAAGTGCCTTTTGTCTTTTCTGGAGAAACCTGGGCCTTCCTCCCACACACACTGGTGGCAGGTACTTTTGTGTAAGTGACACACAGAATCTGTCACAGTGTGGTCTGGCTAAGCACCAGATGCCCCAGGAAAGAGCTGTACCTGCCCAACCCTATCACCCACTGCCTGGCTGAGCTCAGCTCAAGAGAACCTAGTGAATCCTGGTAAGCAGCAGCAGAGGCCTTTTCTCTATGATGAGCACTATAGAAATTACAATAGAAACTATTTTTATGTGCCTAGGTGAGGTGTATTGTCCCCTCCTATGGACCATTCCAGTCAATTAGGCTTTTGTCATGAATGATGCTAATTTTAGTATATGCTTGTGAGCTACTTGGTTCAGAAAGGGTCATGGAGCCAAAAGACAGAGCACTTCCTTTAAGTTGATATTCAATTGGGCTCAGCTGAAGACAAGGCCATGTCTAACCCTGGGGAGCTAAGGTTAAGAACAAGGGGAATGCCGCACATGTCTCTAGGAACAAAAATCTTCCGACCAGATAAAACTGGCTTGAAGTCAGCCTTCAGGTACCTGGCATTCTCCTATTTCCTTCTAGTTGGCATCAAACCACTCTCCTTATTTGGGAGTCGGAAAGACCACCTTGGATGTCTCTGATGCCGCTTGGACTCACGTGGGACTGACTGATTCCACTCACACACACATTTGCCTGTGACGATCTACTGAAGAAAATGTGGTAGCTTCACAGGGATGAACATCAGCCTACTCCAAGGCTGCCCAGTTGTCTCCTGGCTCTTGAAAGCTTTGCTTTGGGGTTCTAACATAGTGGGGGGCACACAAAGCTCCTTCTCTGGCACTTTTCCTTGATAAGCTTCCCTACTGGACTCCGAGTAGAGATGAGCTGGTTACTCACTGTTTCCGTAGGGGGGCGGCTCCATGCAGCCACATAACTCTCCCCCGTTGTCCAACTCACAGGTCCTGTTGGGACAGTCCGCCCCCATACAGGGGTCTTCAACCACTCCTGCTAAAAAGGAAAACACAGAAACACACAATTTGATTTTCACACCTACACACAGTGGCACTGGGTTGCACTCGGTTTGACACTGTCCACTTGGGAATGGTCAGGTGGGCCCCTGCAAGTTGACAGGGTGACCTCTAAAACGATAATGACAACAATGATGATTGGGCATTTCCTCTGACTCTGCACTATGCCTCTAGGTTTGACTGAATTAGCAGGACTGGATGTCACGAATACTTCTCAAGATGAGCACAATGACCCCAATTTCACAGCTAAAACATACTCAAGGTCATCCAGGAAGATACGTTGTAGAAATAAAATACAGACTACCATGTACCGAGTATTTCTACCATTTCTGTGCCTACCACATCTCAGTCAGCACACCCACCACAACATAGCGGATCTAACTTGTTTTGTATACATTATAACTACTAGAACTTTATGTACTGATAGAAAAAGTCTCTGTTTCCAGCACCCAGCCCTCTCATAGGTAGTCCTCAATATTTGTTAGTAACAAAATTAAGTTCTTAATTACACAGTACAAATATTCATTAATACCAGAAACTTAGGACTTGTAAGATCTCAGAGGGGCCCATCCTATTGAGACTTTTTTTTTTTTTTTTTTTTTTTTGAAATTCACGGTGCACACTCCCAATAAGTATCTACTTGGCTTCATAAAAATAGGCAAATTGGCAGCTATATATAATTCTCCGATTCAATCAGCAGTGCCATTTTGCTAAAAGGAAGAAAGAGTAGAGGAAACATAAAAGTTTCAAGCACGTAAACCGCCACACTACGGTGTTGTGAACAGTATTCCTGTAACAGAGGGCTCTTCCTACAAGAGATTCAGCACTCCATTGGACACTCTCCAACCAAGGGCATCCCTTACACTGTTTTTCCACTTTCCTAACCCTGCAACCTTTTAATGCAGCTCCTCAAATTGCTGTGACACCCCAACCATAAAATAATTTCATTGCTACCTCATAACCATAATGTAAATATCTGATATACCGGATATCTGAGATACGAAACCCCCTCAAGGGGGTTGCGACCCACAGGTTGAGAACTGCTGCTTTAAGAGCTGCATTTCTTTATATGATGGATCTCCTTCCATCCAAGTTTTTGGTCAATATGCCACAGCCTTTTGCTAAGGAAGC
The DNA here is from genome assembly GCF_963924665.1 of Micromys minutus. NCBI lineage: Eukaryota > Metazoa > Chordata > Mammalia > Rodentia > Muridae > Micromys > Micromys minutus. Next base: position 35,684,232 of record NC_137985.1, read on the forward strand.
ACTTGCACATCCATCGTGAGCCAAGATTTTTTTGAGGTTTTATGGGGCTTAGAAAGGTCACATGGGTTAGTGACAAAAAACCAGATCATAAGATCAACTGTGTACGTTGTAGTGATTAATAAAAAGACATTGGGTGCTTTAAAACTAACAGGCAAGTATTTTTTAAGTGATTTCACCACAGACACATACAAAAACAAGGTTAATAACAAAATTCAGAGGCTGGAGAGATAGCTCAGCAGCTGAGGGCATTTGCCACTCTTTTGGGGAATTCAGGTTTGGTTCTCAGCACCCTTTCAATTGCTCATAGCCATCTGTAAGCCCAGTTTGAGAGAATTCAACCCACGCTTTTGTCCTCTTTAGACATCAGGCACACACATGATGCACATACATATTTACAGACAAACACTCATAAGATAAAAATAAAGAAGTCATTTTTAAAAATACAGCCTTTACTACCCACACCTCGTTTTATGTGGCTGTCAAGCACTTCTAGTGAGTAACTCATTGTCCATGGTGACGGTACAGGAATGGCTCAGACTCATGCCATAATTTCTAGAAGGATAAATGAGACAATCCATTGGCATCACTTAAATATATTTATTTTGAAAAGGCTTCCTCTTTAAAAAATTTTAAATTTCTTTTATGTATATAAGTACACTGTAACTGTTGTCTTCGGACACACCAGAAGAGGGCATCAGATCTCATTACAGATGGTTGTGAGCCACCATGTGGTTGATGGGGATTGAACTCAGGGCCTCTAGAAGAGCAGTCAGTGCTCTTAACCCCTGAGCCATCTCTCTAGCTCCAAGCTTCCTGTTTTTCAGACCCTTTTGCTACTCACCCACTGTGTTCCTTGTGTGGCACAGGAACAAGAACACAGAGGGCAGTCAGCAAAAGGAGACAATGGTTAATTCAATAGATGGTCAAAGAGAGCAGAAAGGGTGGATAGTTTAAGGCCCCAGGAAGAGCTCACTCTCACTCTCTCTCTCTCTCTCTCTCTCTCTCTCTCTCTCTCTCTCTCTCTGTGTGTGTGTGTGTGTGTGTATGTGTAGATATAGCCAGACAAAAGTTTCAAAAGTTCAAACACTTAATTTTAACCTTTTTAAAGATGTGTTTCTGATAAACACAGTAGAGCAAAATATTACTTACCAAACAGATTTCCGACAGATTAGTAATTTTTTAACAGTTTCTAAAATTTCCAAATGTATATTATAATTAACTACACCATTTATCCTGTGTAGGTTCTCCCTGAGTGTACGTCCACACTTACTTACATTTACCCTATAGACTCACAGGCGTGTATGTGTGCCTGGACACACTGGCTCTTAGATGCACACAGGGTCGGTAGTGTCTGGCTGGCTACAGACACATATACTGTAGCTCATGCTATCATACTGCACTGGTACACATAGTACCCACTTGTATGTGTGTGTGCACATTAGGATTTACCCCCACTTATTTCACTGACACAGCAGAAAGGTAAACACTGCATATGGAAATACTAAATGCACTGAAGCTTCTCACTACAGTGAACTAGAAGTTGTTACTTCACCGTCTAGTTTAAGGTGTGGGTACTATAGACATCCATCTGCAGCAAGGCTTCCTTTGAAGCCAGATGGAGCCAGATCAATCCAGTTCCTCTTGCCACTTGCAGTTTCCTGTTCTGATATGGAAGTCATGGGGGAAGCTGAGTTGAGAAGTAAGACGGACAGCAGTTCCAGTCTAACTATGTCCTCCCACAAAGTCAGCAGATGGGTGCTTCCCAGAGCCAGAGCCTCGTCTTCAATTCTGCCGCTGGACAGGGGCTACCGATGGGTCAGACTCCCCTGGAAATGCTCCTTCTTTGAAGCTCAGGGAGCTGACAGCCCTCTCCCCTCTGCCCCATGGAGCAGTTGGGTAAGTACAAATGGGGTGCACCTGACATCAGACAAATCTGCCCCCATGGCACCCACAGAAATAAAAGAATTCTCTTACAGCAATTCTCTTTCTCGATCCACTCGGTGCTGAGGATGCCGAAGGAGCGGCAGGCCTCCCCGTAGGCAGCCAGGGAGCCACACAGCTGGAACTTCTTGTGGTTGTAGCAGCCGTCCAGGTAGCAGGACTCGTAGAAGGGGAGGGGATCAAGGAGCCCATAGCAGGGCTGAAAGAAGCCCTTCATGTCGGTGAGCTTCAGGCAGTGACCGTCACCCTGCATGGCCTGGATATGCACATTGTCACACATGGCTGCGTATTGTGAGAACTGTAGCTCGTTGCAGCTGGGGGCGAGAGGTCTGGTCAGAATAAGTGAAGCAAAAACAACCATCTGAGTTCTCCCGTAGAAGGTAAAACCACATCTACTGTACCTGTTGGGCTAGCCCTGAAGTTTATGGACTATGCAGATATCAATGCTCACTAGGAAAGCCAGGTCTGGGTCCACTTAAAAAAGCGAAACAATGTCTATTGTTCACCACTGGGATAGAGTGCAGATAATATTACCAGAGTGGACCAGTAGCCAAAGGTGACACAGACATGCCAACAGGTGATATGACAGTCGTTCCTACTTCAGTACACTTCATGGATATCACCAACATCATAACCTTTGACAGCACATTGTAAGCATAGCAACAATGATGCTTGTGGAATTAAAGACCCCCCAGGGAAAGCCAGGAGCTTCTAGCCAGCTCCAATTTAGCTACATGAGATCAAAAGCGCTGTGTGCTGTTGACGGGAGTTCACAGAAGGGAAAAGCAAAGAAAGGCAGAAGGAAAACAAAATATATGAAAACAGAAATGAGTGCGCCTCTGGCAGACTCTGGGCTTGCTCACTGGTGGGAAACCTAGAATGGCTTAAATGTCCTGAGAGTAGCTGCTCTACCTGTGAGTCACTGAGTGGGGCTGAGGGCAGCAAATTAGGAGTGGGGGCGGGTGGGATCTAGCCCTGGCTTGGGGCTCACTGGAGCTCCATGCAGAGAAGCCGCTTAAAATGTTTCTCCAAGTCAAGAAAGATACCTAACAAGATGCTCTGGTCCTTTCCTGCGCTGGGTCCTAATTCACAGAATAAATAATCTTAACAGATTTCAGTGTTTGTTTAGGGCAAGGCCAGGTGCATGGAGCAAGCATCCTTTCTATAGCTCGATCCTTGGATGGTATCCAGCATGTCGGGAAGGAAGGGATCGAGGGAATGGGCCATGGTGGAAGCAAAGGAATGTCAGGAAGCAGAAGCATGTTTACAGAGCCGAAAAGGTATCTGCATGATTCTCAAGTCGAGAGGGAGTCTACATCAAGATCCTTTGCAATAACTTGTTTCGCTCTGTCTCAGATAGCCAGAGGGGAAGAGGCTGGTAGTCACCTCTATAACCCATGCTTTCAACAAGGCTCGCTTCATCCACAACAAAGTCTGCCTGCATCAGCAAAGCCTTCTGGGAAGAGTCTCTTCTGAAACCCTTTATCCTATTCCTAGTAGGGGCTCCTAAGTCTCAGGTAGATAGCTGGTGATAGCTTCAGAGATTCTAGCTCTAGGGACACTCTTCTGGGTAGCCGAGAGCAGAACCACTTGATAATTTAGAATCATGTCATCTAAACCCAGCTCCTGCAGTTGGAAAAATGACCGGGGTCCCTAAGGCACCTAAACTCCAAAGGCTAAACTCAAAGTTCTGTGTGACAGGGAGGGAGCTAAATGCCAAGGGAATGGTGCTCCTATGGATGCCGGGAGACTGGAGCAATGGTTTGAACACACACCTCTTCTGCATGCCATTGGTCTTCCAGCTCTGGGCCAGCACCACGCTGCTCACCACGGGTTTCCCCCGCAGGGTCACATAGTCATCTGTCATGTCTCCGTTAAAGTTGCCACAGAGTCCACACACTTTGTTCTGCAGCCTCTCACTGATGCTGATTTTAATGACGTTGAAGCCATTGTAGTATATCTGGATGTCAGGGCTGGTGTCAATCACCAGAAACCCCTCACTGCTGTAGATTTTGGTTGCCAAGCCAGTTACAAATGGAACGTTTACTTGTGTGCCATTCACCTATTAGAACCAGAGAGACAGGAAGTTGTTACCTGAGGGCTGGGGTAGGCCAGGCAAAGAGCCAGATTCTGCAGAGCCTGTCATCTCTACCACAGTTATTCAACTCAGCCCTTGTACTGGGCCATCAACCACCATGTGTTTCAAAGTAGTTTCCAATAAAGCTTTATTTGCAAAGGCAAGCAGGTTGGGGGCCGCAACTCAGTCAGCAAAGTGCTTTGCTCAAAATCATGAGGACATGCTTTTACTCCTAAGAACTGACATCGAAACAGTTGGGCACGGTAGCTCATGTTTATAATTCCAGAGCTAGAGAAGCTGAAAAAGAAGACTCTCGGGGTCCCAAAGGGCAGACAGTCTATCAAGAGACCCTCATCTCTAAAATCAAATAAGTAAAGTGGGTGTCACCTTTACTTACAGTTGTCTTCTGGCCTCCACAAGTGCCAGCGCACACCCATGTGTCCACACACACTAACACACAGACACAGCAAGTGGATTGGCCATGGGCCATAATCTGACAACTCCTGCAGTAGAATTTAAGGACACACACTAGCAGTTTCCCCCACGGAAAGTAAACTATGGGGAAATAGGGGTTAAGAGAGATGAAAACATTAGAATTGGATTGCCCTCCATGAGTGGATAGATTTTTGTGTGAGTCAAACTTACACCAGCATCCACCATCCACCAATTACTGAAAACGACACCATAATCTCATTCTAAGGGGAGTTCAGCCTGGTTACAATGGACCTGGGGACCACTACCCTGTTCATGGTTTCCTTGTTTATAATTTGTAAACCTGAAGCCTTCCCAGACGTCTTATAAACACAGTATTTTCTGCATTTGTCATTTTTTCCTGCTTTTTTTTATAACATTTCTTAGCCCGTGGGACATGATATAACATGCTTTTCCTGTACTTACAAAATAAATTGGATTTCCCCCCTCTGGTTATTAGTATCGCTGTTCCATTAAAAAAAAAAAAAAAAAAAAAAAAAAAAAAAAAAAAAAAAAAAAAAAAAGGATGGCTTTTTAAAAAACTCTCTTTACTTTTTGGCCAAGTTGGGGCATTATCAACATAATATTATCTGCCTGGCTCTCCTGTTGGTCACTTTCGCCTCTTCTCGTACCCTTGGCCGGTGCAGCTGGGCCTGTGCAGGCCAATTTACAAAGGAATCAGAGTGTTGAAAACAGGAACCACTTTCCTAGAAGCTAAAAGCCAACAGTAAAACCTAGATTCTTCCTTTTAAGCCTTCAAAAAGCAGGTCTCATGCCTGGCACTGCACACTAAGCTATTTGATGATTCTTTAAATAAAGTCGCCCTGAGTGCTAGATTTAGCTGAGCTGGTGGCGGAAGTCAGATAAGAGGCACTATATTCCAGAACATGTGTAGCTCTCTCCTCATATCCCAGCTCTTACTTGAGCTCACTTTGAGGGGAGTCTGGCTCCATCTTTTGTGTCAACCTGATGGAACTGGTCTGGTATAACTGACTGAGAGGCTCAATGGCCCAGAGGAAGAATCAATCTAAGACAGATTTGACATTTCCTTTCAGTTGGAATGTCATTGTGAGGCTTCTGGTAGGGGTATTTGCTCCACTGGGCTTTATTTAGGTCTTTGCTTTCACGGGCCAATGCGACCTCCTCTTTTTGGCGAAAGCGTGGCAGAAATGAGGGTTGATCTTAGAATAAGTGGGCAACACCGAGAACAACTGCAAAGGCTCTTAAAAGCTAATGAGATGCTTTTTAGAAATTAATCCAGAGTAAAAGCCGACTTATCTACCATTTCATCTCCTGGAGCTCCGTTGCTACCCTGATGTCATTACAGCCTGAGATGCTAAGTTTCCAGCCTTCAGAAGCATCAGTGGCCAAGGCAGGCGGCCCACTCTTATACCCACTGGAGCTTCATGCTTCAGTTCTCTGATGCAAGAATAAGCAATCCCTTATTATTCTTCAACTCGGTGATTAGGGATAAACAGCAGCAAACAGCCAGCTATCACACCCCTGCTTCCCTCGGCTCATTTTGTAAGAATCAAAACCCGGTCGTCACCTTGACAGTGTTCCGATCATTGATGAGGATCTGCTCTTCGTTAATGTAGAAATAGACCGGTGAGATGATCGTGAGGTTGGGTGAGGACCACTTGTCGAAGTTGATGATGAGCTGGAAGGAGATGTCTGGCAGCTTCTGGCAGATGGTGGAGAGCACGAAGGCGCAGTTGGCAGGGAAGCGTAGGAAGGCACCATCAAATGTGCGGAAGACGCCGCCCCCTGCCGCTAGGCAGTAGGAGGTCTTGGTGCTGAAGCAGCCCCGCACCCCACTGCGCAGGGCGCACTCCTCATCTGACTTGCATTGGCGTGGGTCGCACTGGATCAGGTTGCGCCTGAAACAGCGGCAGCGCCGCGTGCAGTCCCCGTTCCAGAACAGCTGTTTTGGCTGGAAGAGAGGCGTCACTCAGAATTAAACTGTGAACTCCCGACTACAGTCAAGGTAGGAGACCCCCAAACCCAGTCTAGCCTCCCTTTAATGCTGCCGAGGTTAGCACCAGAGAGCAGAGGGAGGCTGGCTTCACTCAAACACTCATCCTGATGATGCAGTTCCGAGGCCAAGTAATCCGCAATTTATACTTTATTGGTCTCAATCAAGGACTCTGGAATCTTTATGGCTGGCGTTGCCGAACTAATCAGAGCCTACCTGAATGTGCAGTTAGCTGTTGGAACTGGGTGAAGAAGAAAAAAGGACATCGTAGATTTTCTAAGCCCGAGAATCAGGCTTCTAAAAACCACAGGCACCATTTTAGGATGAGATTTAAATTCACTTGGGAATGAGAGGCCAGTGTTTTAAATCTCATCCAGTCGAAAGAAAGTGATAATCGACTAGTATGATAAATCATTTCATTTCCCAACACTCACCCTTCCAAGCACGTCCCTCACTCCAGCCAACCTCTGATTTACTTCTGTTGCAAGTGTCTCTGTCTCCCTGTGTGTGCTAAAGGTGAGGTATCTAGCTAGGGTCATAAAGGAAAGCTCTGGGGTCAGTCCCAACCCTCGGCCTTCTTCAGAAGATGATACAAAAGTGTCAAAATGTCTGTAGCACAGGTGTCTCCTTAACAGGAAGCAACCATTTTATATTTTTCCCACGAGATGGGCAACAATGTATAGACACATTCTACCCGGTAGAGTTTATATTCTTAATCTTGTACTTGCTATACATTGGGAACATTGAGAAACATGGCTGTGCATGTGTTAGGACCACAATAAGTAGACAGCAAGAGATGCAGCTGCCCTGTTCCTTCAGGATGAGCATCACGTGTCCTAAGTGCCAATTTTAGATGTAGTATTAGACTTAGGAGTAAGTGCACATATGTAGTGAGATACCTCAGGAATAGGACCCAGGTCCAAACATGAAATTTATTTATGTCTTATACATCCATTCTTTGCTCAGCCTGAGAATTTAATGCAATATTTTAATACATCTTGTGTCAAAGTTTCATAGTGTGATTTTTTTTTTTTTTTTTTTTTTTTTTTTTGACTTCTAGTATCAGGTCAGTGCTCAAAGGGCTTTCCATTCTGCAGCATTTTGTATTTCAGATTTTTAGAGATGTGTAAGTTATATCAATTTACCAGACAGTCCTATCCAGAAAAGATATTTTAGGATACATAAAGGGACCTATGATCCTGTCTGGCCACTGTTTTCTGTTTAACCACAGATTTAAAAATGTCCTCATATTGACTGATTGCGACTCAGATTCAAGGGTGAATAGAGGGTAAGCTCTTCTGAGCAGGGTGTCATTCATCCTCAGAGTAAAGACATTAGAAGCCAGGTCCTTGCTCCTTCTAGATCTGTAACATACTCTGGGTCCCAGCAGCCTCACGAACTGACTTCATTTCTCTTATCAGATTTATACAATAATTGAGTGGTTGGTCTGGCCTCTGTTTGATAAGAACACAGACATTCCATAGGTGAGAAGGGAGGGGAAAAAAGCCCAATGTTTGTGGATATGGTCGGGGTAAATATCCCATCTTGATTGTGAACCCGAATCAAAGGGAAGCGTCTGGCCCCATGCTGCTTTCTTTACCTTAATTAGACATGACAACGAGAGCTGGGTGATTACCCTACATGCTAATGACTAGACGTGTTCTCTCTTTATTTCCACGGAAATCTGCTGTATAAACAAAGCCTCCGAGCTTGTTTGAATTGAGGCAAATGGATGTGGATTATTTGTTCTGTGACTTTGCCACTTCCCAGATAGAAGCTGCTGTCAAAACCCACCAACTTTCTGATGAAAACCGGATAATACCAGATAATAATGCTTATAGCACTAATAGCTGTCGAGGGTTGTTATGAGCCTTTCTGGAGGATCCCAAGTGCTTTCATATGCACCGTTTCATTAAAATGCCTGGATTAAAAATGTTTCTCAAGAAAATAAGAGCCACCCTCATAAACAACAGGAACCACTAATTGTTGAGGGGCAAGTAGCAAAGGTCATTCAGATGACCCCCCATTGAGGGGCACTTTCAGCCACACTTCATTCACAGGAAAGCAGAAGGTCAGAGAAATGACACTGGCTGTTCCATGTCACTCCTCCAACATCAAGAAAGTTGGGGCCAAGCTCAAGCCCTGTTCCTTCCCGCCCCCCTGACACTTAGGATCCTGTGGAGGATGACAACATGGTTGAGAGACGCCCTCGGGCTGTGGCCTGGCTAGGGGCAGCATTTAGAAGTGTGTTCTTTGAGTCTGGAGCCTGGTTATAATGGCACCCAGATGAAGAGAACACAGAAATTATTTTCTTCCATGTCTTTTTGCCTCTTTCCTTTCGAATGCTCTTCCCACGGGTTAACTTGGGCCCAGCCCTTCCGAGAAGCCATCTTGTTAGTTCTACCATCCCGTCTTTCTAATATAACCTCCAAACGCCTTTTCCAATGAAAACGAAATCGAGCATAATGCCTGCATTTCTATTCTTTTATTTATTCCCCAAATAAAGGCAGCTCAGTCGATCTCAAATGAGTCAATGCATCTCTACAGAAAGGAGACATTATTTATTTTTGCCTAGTTGAGTTCCACTTCAGACGCTTCAATTAGATTTCTGGCAGGCGCTCCCACCTTCATTTAAAATTGATCTGCTCTGCAGGGCATCATTTTTCACTTGTTGATATGTTATTCTATAATTGTTCCCTTCTTCAACTCGAAATTTTTGTTTCTCCCCGGAACAGGTATCTTTAAGTCCCTGAAGTCGGGGAACACAGTTCCCCAGCCTCCTCCACAAGGCCACTTGAATAATGGCTTCCGAACAACCAATGCCCAGTATCTGGGGGCTTAATATTCTACTCACTCACATTTCAGTGAAGATTGAACTTGAGGCTCAATGGCTGGCTGAGGACCTTCTCACCAAGGGTTTTTTTTTTCCCTTAGTGTGGTATTATTGGACGTTGATTATTACAGGCTTAGTGGCATGCCTCCATGGTAGAACACTCCCCGAGGACACTCGAGAACCTGGGTTCTATCCCTAGCACTGCCTCCTCCCCAAATTTAAATAGTGATATGATTTATCAAGCCAATATGTTTTCTTAGGGAGTGTGGAGGAGGGGACCCCTCCCTCATCAGCACCCTGCTCCCATCCCCGGGAGAAGCAAAGGGTGGGATGAAACCCAGAGGTTAGCACTCCAGGCCTTTCTAGGAATGATATCAGAATGACAAAAGGCACATGTGTGGGAGCTTCAATAGCCGGAGAGGGAAGGCCGTTCTTCCCAGCCTTCAGCCCCATATTTTCTGCTTAAAAACATCCTTAACGGAGATGGCTACAAATGTCAGATTCACAGCCAAACTGGAGTCCCATCAGAAGCTCTCAGTCCCAGATTTACAGGGAGGCAGTCCAAAGAAGGGCCCAGAGAAAGGCTCATGTAGCTTTGCTCGGGCAGGAGCCCGAGGTCTGGCCGAGATTTCAAATCCTCAGACCATTACTTCCCTTCTCAGTTATAGCTTACCTACTGCACATTCATCATCACGGAGCAGGAGACCTGGGCAGTTCTGGCTGCCCCATTGGCCTTGGAGAGAAGCCAGTCTGATATGGAGGAAGAGGCCAGCCGCCTCCTGTACCCACCTCGTAGTATTTGCCATCGGAGTAGCAGCCGCAGTTGTGGGGCAAGATGCAGCTCTTGCCGTTGAGAACGTAGCCGGCGTCACACTGGCATCCCTCTACACAGTAGTGATTACAGTCGCTCTTCAGACGGATGGCAGCGCAGCGAGGCTGGCAGACACTTACACAGCTCTCGTAGTGGCTGTTGGGGGGGCAGGTGACCGCTGGAACAGAAGGGACAAGTCAAGTCACAAGGAGCTGCAAATGGCCTTCTCACAGGCTTGCTCAGGGGGGTAGAAGGCATGGGGTGAGGGAAGATATATGGCTGGCCACTTCCCTTCTCCTGTGCTCTTTGCTTATGAAGAGCCTCTGCCTGATTCCTCACTGCTTAAACGACAAGCTGGTGTGTGCAGACGGAAGGGCTGGAGTCTCCTCATGTTATCATTGTCCTCTCTGTAGTGTTGGCTCTTGCAGTCTCTACTGCCTGCCCCGTGAACACTCACTGGCCAGGAGGAATCTCAACTTGGACTAGACAAAGCATGCATACCAGCCTAGTCTCTCGGGGTTCATTCATACTAGTATTCTTCCTCACACCCTGCCTACCCAAACTCCCCGTTCTTTCTGTCCCACTTAGAGAATCATGAGATCGTGCCCTCCTCCTATGACCAAATGTCACTTCCCTCCCCTCTGAACCTCCATGGAGCCTTTAGCCTAAACCAGCAGTTTATCAGCAAGAGACCCCTGAGCCACAGGATCTCTGAAAATGCATTCTTGTGTGTGTGTGTGTGCGCATGGGCAACTTGATCTGAACCAGTATGTTCTGTGTCCGGAGACACATCTAAAACTGTGTCTATGTAGTGTTGAGTTCTGGTTTGAAACACAGACAGGTTGTTTAGGTGCTGAGCCTCGGCTTCTTTGTGTACCTAATGCAGACACCAGCAGCACAAGGGTTAGCATGCTTAGAAGAGCTCTGGGCACATAGTGTTCAGTAAGTGTTAACCAATCTAAAGCAAGTCTTGCTTGAGAGTTTTGAGCTGCTCTCTCAATCAATGCATACTAAACGCACAACAACCATATGTGTGGAAATGTCTCTACAATACATGGAAGGTTTGGGGGGTTATCTTTCATCTAGTGGTAAATAGGAACTTGTAGAGTGCACAGTCCTAAGAATTTTAGTACATGGGTATGTTTATAATGGCACTACTACAGTATGTTTTATATTTCCTTTTTAAAGTATAGTTCAAAAGATAACACCCTAAGGTCATAGAAAATACACATGGCCCACATGCAGTGACTTACAAGTTCCAGTGTATTCTTGCACAAATTGTCTATATAGATGTATGTGTGTGCACCTGATCCCTAGGTTTGCTTTTTCACGTGAATGTGAGCATGATCTCCAAACCGTGCCATTCCTTGCAGAGCCTTCTCATGCTCTTTCCTGAAAATATTCCTCCCATTCAGTCTTGAATTATTGTCTTTACACTAATTCATGGTGTGTGTCTTTTGTATGAATCTCATGATATACATACACACACACACACACACACACACACACACACACATACACACACACACACATATATATATACATATATGTGTATGTATATCATTCCCTCTTAAGTTAGGCTATAGTATAACTTCCTAAAAGTGGAATTTTTAATCCAAAGAATAGGTACTTCCCCACCCCACACCATCACTATCACCACCACCACCACCACCACCATCATCATCATCATCACTGCTACTATGTCTACCAACATGACTACTGTAGTTGCTGTAGCTCCAACCGAAGGCCTCACTCTGCCCCCGAGCTCTGCTTCCTGCCCCTTATGCCTTCGGCAGATCACACAGAGCCACCCTGTAAGTGAAGAGGTTGTGCCAAGGAACAAGTAAAATTTGATCTCCTGAGGGTCCTATCATGACAACCCAAGATTTCTGATTTCTGGAAACGTGAAAAGGAAAGAAAAGGAGGCCTCTTTGTGCTGTGTGTGTGTTCACTTTGCTCTCATTTGTTTATGATCACTTTTCTGTTTCCTGCGAACTGACTTTTCTCATCCGCTACACACTGTGTTGTTGAAGTGTCTTATTATTAGACTGCAGGTGCTCTTTATAAATTAAAAACACACTTTTGTGTCTCGAATGTATTACAAAATAGTCATCACTTGTCTCTGACTTTGCTTCTTCTTTTAAAAGATTGTATTTTTTATTATGTTTTTGCCATGTAGAGATGTAAAATTTTTATGAGGTAAAATTTATCTAGTTTTCCTTAATAGCTTGACGAGTGATGGTGGGGGTGGGGAGGGGGGCAAACTCCTTTTGTTTCATCCTAGCATTTTTATAATTCAATTTTTAAATGTTTGATCTTTGTTCAGTCTGGATTTTACTTTGTACCTGAACTAAAGAAAAGACTAAACCCTTATGTTTTACCCCAGAGAATTTTCCTAACATCTCTTCCCTACATGTTTCATAGCTCTTCCTTTCCCTCAAGTTACTAGAAACCAGGTTTACTACAAACTGATTTCTGTTGATCAGGATCTGTGCTTCTCAACCTTCCTTAGCGCTGAGACCCCTTAATACAGTCTCATGTTGTGGTGACTGCAAAACCATAAAAATATTTTGTTGCAGCTTCGTAACTGTAATTTTGCTGCCGTTATGAATCATAATGTTAGTGCTGGACGGACACTCGGGGCATGTAATATGTGTCCCCAGGGGGTCACGACCCACAGGTTGCAAACCACTGGGTTAGCTGGTCAGGTTTTTGCTGACATGTTCGTCTTCCAGCAAGTGCCCTCCCATCATTGTGAGATGTTCCTGTTAACTTGTGCTAGCTAACTGGATCCCGAGAGACTATTAATACTGAGTACTAGTTAGTTGATTAATATGATTAATATGGGATATTAATAGTAAAATATTGTCATTTTCATATTTGGGAAGACACTCTTTTTTCTTAATATTTAAGACTTTGGATTTTTATCTGGCATCCAAACAGCACTAATAGTATGAGACACCCAGAGGTCAAAATTTTAAGAGTTCACGTTTTAAATATTGATTTGTTGCTTCTCTCACCCTCTAAATTCTCCAGCCTGAGAGCTAGAGAGTGAAAACTGTTTGTATTGTGGTGAGGAACGTGGCTCTTGTTGAGTCCAGCAGGCTGATCTAAAACTGTACCTGGGTGGACTGCAGGGCTCACAGATCCCTGAAAAGCAATGGAGTGGAATGGACAAGGCCTCTGCAGCCAGACTGACCTGGCTGTGAACCCTGGCTTTGCCATTAACTAGCAGGGTCACCTTGTACAGGTTGCTTATTCTCGCGGAACTCATTTCCTCCCCTATAAAGTGGGGATGATACTGTAGCTCTCTTCCCATGAGAAGTTTGTAAGCTTCCCAGTGATAGTTTGTAAGCTGCTAATTCATCCTTCCTCCCCTCTTCTCCCCTCTCCTTCCCTCCCCTCTCCTCTCCTCCCCTCTCCTCCCCTCCCCTCTCCTCCCCTCTCCTCTCCTCCCCTCTCCTCCCCTCCCCTCTCCTCCCCTCCCCTCTCCTCCCCTCCCCTCTCCTCCCCTCCCCTCTCCTTCCCTCCCCTCCCCTTCCCTTCTCTCCCTTCCCTTCTCCTCCTTTACCCTTCCCTTTACTTCCCTTTCTTTTCCTTTCCTTTCCTCTCCTTGGGTAACAAAATACTAGGAACTTCCATGGTTTTTACAGTACCACTGGTGGTAGGAAGAGTTGTAGCAATTCATTTTTTAAAAATTAATCTACGGGAATTTGTTGGACTTACAGGGAAATAAGTAAAACAAATCCTTAGTTACTAAAATCAGATAGAAGGGAAATCCAAAACAATGATGCTAATCAATGTTGATTGATCATCCGACAAGCACTTAGAGATGGGTCAGAGAGACAGCAGCTCTGGATGCCCAGTAGAGCAATTCTCTCTCTACATACTCCCCACCTCCCCAAATTGTCCTCTGTATGGACCCCGCCTCCTTCCCAGTTCTCCATCAAGAAGGAGTCCACGAATCCACATGCCTCATCCTGAACAGGGCCAGGCAAACAGCAAGAGCTATGGAGCATTTAGCTACAATTTGTGCCTTTGACCATGTTCTCAACATCTCCTGCTCCAAGTTCCTCATGGAGCGACTAAAATTAGCACAACAGCCTTGGCTGATGGGATTTTAGGCGGGGTTAGTAATTAAGACAATTTATCTCTCATTTTCCCTCCAAGGTCATTTGTTCAACGTGGGTAGAGAGGTTTGCAATGCATTTACAAATAAGGTAATTGAGTAATAAATTATACCATTGATAAGAACAGCCAATATTGTTGAGAAAAAATTGGCATTCTACCCTGTTACCAATAAAACACATTTTGAATAGGCAATTTCTCCCCCTGAGAGTGACATTCTTACACCTAACACATGAATAATAAATTGGGTTAACTTTTAGAGGAGTGGAAAGAACAAATACCTCCTCAGGCCAGGCTTTCTTTTGAAAGCCTCAAATGGGAACATTAAGGCCATGCCTTGTCCCCTACCCCGCCCACACGCCATCTTCAGAGGATCTGCTTGTTTTAGCTTTATTCTTCACGACCACCATGTTCCTTCCTACCCCATCGTTTGGATCTTTACTCCTGATGCAGAATGATGAAAGAGAAAAATCTAAGCCACTCTGCACTGGGAACCTTTCTCAGTCGCCTGTCACCTGTAATGTGTCAGCCTGAGAGAAGCTGTGGGCTGAGGTGGAGGCAAGCAGACTTGAGTCTCAATGCCGTGAACACAAGTCTCCTTGACTAGGTTCACCAGTGTGCACAGGACACAACCAGAGCTTTGACGGAACTTTGAAGAAGAAAGAAGACCAGATCACTGGCATGAAGGACAGGAAGAAATGAAACATCATCTTTATATCTTTTGTCACTAGTCAAGCTGCATCACAGAATAAGTTTGTCCTTAGATTGGGGGAAGAGGGAGTCATAGGGCTCCCTAACTCAATGATTTTTCCTTCCCATGAGTGACAAAAGCTGAGGCCCATTAGTTGGGGGGAGAGTTCTTGTTGCTGCCATCTCCTTTAAGGCATTCCCTTGTTTGTCACAGATAGACATGGTGGCATTTGGCATACATTATACCTGTCTGTCTCCCAACCCCCCTGCCCACCCCATTTCAGCCATCCCAGAGCATTAGAGCAAATAAGGAGAGAGGGGGAGAGAGAGAGACAGAGACAGAGACACACAGAGAAACAGAGACACAGAGAGAGACACAGAGAGGGACAGAGACAGAGAGAGACACAGAGAGAGACAGAGGCACACAGAGAGAGACAGAGACACACAGAGAGACAGAGACACAGAGAGACAGAGACAGAGGTCCCTGTGACAGACCTCAAGAAGAACCAGGCTCGGCTCCCCTCCCAAACATGCTTTCTGAGCCTGTGCTATACTGTCCTCTCTCAGCCTAGAGCCTGGAAGTCAAGCATGCCAGTCCCACTGCGCTGGCTCCAATAAATTCCCAGGAGACCTGGACATTGCTCTGGTTCCAGACTTTTTTATAGGCATATATACATATGTATATATGTATGTATGTATGTATACATATATATATACATATATGTGTATACACACACTATATATATTATATATATATTGACTGAAGACACTAGATTTTTCTAGATAGTTATGCACAGACAGCATGTCCCCCACCTTCCTTGCTCAAGAACTGAACTTGTATGATACAGGCTTGGACTCCTTCCCCTCCCTCCTCTGCCCACTCCAGTTTCCTTGAGTCCAACGGCTGTGTGTGGAATGCAGACCAACTGATCATTAAACCACAGCAGCTCTGCACCCAAATCTCCCCTTTCCAGGATGAAATGAGAGTTTGTTCTTTGCGGAGCCTGCTATACCTCTTATTTAAAGCTCCGAGCACCCGGCATCAATTTGTAGCCATTTTGTATAATCAGACGTTTTATACAAAGAAATGTGCTATAGTTAATGAGACTGGGGTAGGAAAATAGGCCATGGCAGGTTAACTAAAGACTCACAGTGATTGATTTCGCCACCAACTTTTTCCTATGTGCACACGCTGAATGCAACCAAATACTCTAGCTAACTCTCCTGTGGTCCGCTAGTGTAGTGCATGGGGCCACAATCAAATCTTGACCTTTCCGTTGAGATTGTCTAGCCTTAGTCAAGTTACTTAATTCCTCTAAATTTCATTTTTTCCCCTTGTCTAATAAGATTATTGTAAAGAAGTAATGAAACAATGCTGATGGGATATTTTAGCAGAGAGTCATTAATAATAACACCACCACCTAACGTGTATCATGTGCTAGCATTCCAATGACCTAATCTGATCCTTTCAGTGTTTCTGTGCATAAATGGTTCAGGTGGCATTATGACTGCTCTTCAGAGAAGAAGCTGAGCACCAGGAAGGGGAAGTGAGTTCGTTCAAGGTTACATTGATCCTTAATGGCCAAGTTGAGGCTTGAATTGATGAACTGAACTCTCTTTTCTAGTACTTTTAGTATTCTGCCATCTTCTACAGTTACAAAGACATATATATATATATATATATATATATATATACATACATACACATATACATATATACATATACATATATACACATATGTACATTTATTTATTTATTTGTGTGTGTGTGTGTGTGTGTGTGTATGGAACCATGAGGTTCAACAGCAGTGTTTCTCAACCTGTGAGTTGTGACACTTTTGTGGGTTAAACGACCCTTTCACAGGGGTTCTTATCATTATGAAGTAGCAACAAAAACAGTTTATGATTGAGGATCCCCACAGCACAAGGAACCCTATTAAAGGGTCACAGCTTTAGGAAGGTTGAGAACCACTAGCTCTTCCTGTTAGTCTCTGGGACGAGTTTTATTGTGTATTTGGAATTCAAATGCAGCCTGTGATATTCTGTGCTTTAGATATGTGGTCTCATTCCGTCCTCCGGGGTAACCCATCAAGTCTGTGGTGTTGAGCCCTCTCTACAGAGAAAGAAAGCAGACTGTAGGAGGTTACACCTTCCATTTCAGGTAGTGGGGCTGAGTTCCAACGTGCATATCCTGAAGTCAGTCTTCCCAGTGTGCCCTCACGTTTATGAAGCTGGAGGACCAGCCTCCCACCCCATCAGAAACAAGGAGGAGGAAGACAGAGAGGTGGGAGGGGGACTCACAGCAGGATGTGTAGTTCCTCCAGCCGGTCACTGCGATCCCTTGAGTCTGACAAGTGCTGGCATAGTTTTGTAACCAGCTGCAGGCTGTCTGCACTGCACCCCCATCGATGCAGGAATCAAAGAGGCAGTTTTTGTAGAAGAAGGTGGGGTTGACTTTGCTGTGACATTTGGCAAACCCGGCATTCTGGTTGGGGATCAGGCTGCACAGCTGCTGGACTTTGGAGAAACCTTCAACTTTGGCACACGATGGGCACCGGTCCCCACAGCCCACCTGGCAGAAGGTGTCCCTCTTCACCCAGCTCTGGCCAAACTCATTGATACTCAGTGCAAGCAACCCCATAGGCATCTCCAGGTCATCGTCAGGGTTGCCATTGTACCGTCCACAAAGGCCATAGGTGCTGTTCTGCATGCTCCGGGGAACAGTGATGGACAGGAAGGTTTTCCAGTCGTACACGACCTTCAGGCCAAAGTCAGTCTCCACAACCACATGGAAGCCGAACGAGAAGATGTTTATCTTCCCTTGTCCTAACTTCAGGGGCAGGTACAACCGTTCATTGTTGACCTGTAAGAGACAAAGAGAAGAACAGAAAAGCCCAGATGGCATAAACATTTCTCAGTCCTCCTAGACATTAGACTCCTGAAGGATACATCCCACATGGAGCTTGCCCAGGTAGAACATGAACTTTGTGTGTAACACTGTTTATGCCAGTCACCTCATAGTATTAGGATTGGAACAGACTTAAATGACTATCCTTTGTACACTAATATAGCTATTCATTTCAATGCCTTCTGTTTATACAGCATTATTTTCCCCCAGGAGTTCAAATTGTTTTCTCTAAGGTAATGGGAGGATAATAAAAATTCAATTAACGTTGAGAATAAAATAACAAAACCTAGAACTCCTATGTTTCTATTTCTAGCTCTACTGTGGATTTACTTTAGGCAATCTCCAATTTATTAATTCCATTGGGATTTTTTTTCCCCTGGAGGATGACTTCACTCTGTTGGTTCCTCTGCCTGACAGGTCACTCACCACCCATCAGCATCTCTCTCATCCTCAGCCCATGTTCCCATGTTACCTCTCTAATAAGGCAAGATTCTCTGAGTCTAAGACCATGCTCAGTGGCATCACTCCCTTGCCTGAACAAGCACAGCATGCCATATCTATAATAGTCTTACATTCTCCTCTACTTTGGCTCAAGATCAAACATATGCACAACGCCAAGTAGACATCACAGCTTGCCTTGAGGGACGACCCACTATCAGTGCTTTTGTCTTACCTGCAAGATCATAAGCAACCAAAGGGCAGGAACCATTACATCTACCATGTGTCTCTTTATGACCTCCTATGTGCTCCACAGTTTAGTTTCCCAAATGAACCAAGCATACCATCCTAGCTCCATTGTCTCCTATGATTAAGTATGGAAGGTGTTATTCTTGTCCCAACAAGGATCCTCATCCCCAGTCACAGTGGCTGTGGTACAGTGATAAGTCAGATGACCATGGTCCACACACAGGAAACCTCAGTCTAACAAATGACCCATATTGATGACCAGTTCCACGATGTAGGTCATGTTCAGAGTATTCAGCATCGGAGTATCTAAAGTCAGTCTTTATCTCTTCCCCTAGACTTTTCCTGGCTCTCTTCAGAAACCTCATCTTGAGGTTTGCTTCTAAGGAACCTTCTACAAGATACCAAAGGGCATCCTCCCTTTATGCGGTTTCTCTAGGTCAATTCTCCCTCCTCAACACTCAGCTCATTTTTCTCTGTTTCCATGCATATTTTCCTAGGCAGAATCTATTCATCTTATAGACATTAGTGTGGTGACTGCTGTGTATCAAGAATAGTGATAAGCTGGGGCAAGGAATGGACCCCTTCATCCTGCATATAACAAGGCAAGAACTTGAACAAACTTTTTAACAAGATCGTTGATCAAAGCTGTGATGTAGGTATAGAGATGCCTCAGACTCGGCCTAGGGACAGAAGCAGTGGGATCTACCAATGACAATACTCACATGGAGTCTTAAAGGGTGCGTAGTTTAGGTGAGACAAGGGGGAATGAGAATAAAGGTAAGGAAACTCTGAGCAAAGAGCATTCCCCAAGCAAAGACCCAGACAAGACAGAGCATCTTGGTCGTAATAAAAGATGACTGTGCTTTGCTAATGATTAATCATTAAATGAATCCTTGGGAGTAGAGGATGAATCTGAGGGCAGAGAGGCTGGAAAAACTGCAGTCAAAGATGCCTCATTGTAGGTGTCAAGCAGGCAGAGGCTGTGCCAGAAAGGCTGACCCATGACAGCTGAGCTTTGGGTGAGGGGAAGTTATCTAAGATGTTGACAGGAGAATTTACATGGAACACTGAGATCAGAAGTCGGATCACAAAATACACTGCACGAAAAAATAACCAGTGGGAGATCCAGAAAGAAGACTCACAAGAGTAGTTTTGTTAGGAAGGGAGCAGTGATGGGAGAGAGCTTGGGGGAGGGATGGGCTTTGGTCTAGAGTAAGCTTGTTTGTGGGTAGGAGGGAAAGACTGTAGAACGTGAGGGCTGAAGACTTAGGAGGAAGGGAAGAGGGCAAACGGGGTTAGGGACGTCCATAGGGACAATGAGAAGTGATGTCTGCATCAGGGCTGGGGAGAATGAACGCTAGGGCATTAAGACGCAGAATTTAAGAATGGGAGGAAGAAAAAGAGAGGGTGGGACACAGCTCTTTTTCCCAACCGGACTAAAAGTAGAAGCAGGTGGGTCATGTGCAAAGGAATCCCAGTCAAGCAGGTCACCAGGGAAGTAGAGTTCACAGGATGTCAGGCTCACACTAAAAGCTCAGAGTCTCTGCTGACAAGCGCAGCTTACCTTTCTTACGATCTGGGCTCTTTACTACATGATTTCACACAGGAGACACCACCCCAGCCAAGCAAAGAGTAACAGGATTAAACCTTGTACATGTCACTTGCCAAAGAGAGCCTTGAAAGAAAGCACATCCTTCAACTCTGACCAGCTCAGGTCTTCGCATCTCTGTTGCCTGTGAGTGCTCCCACGGACCTGACGGATTCTCTCTGAGAATAAGGAATGGAGACATGGGGACCCATGGAGAGGGGCAATGAAAGGAAGCAGAAGGCTGATATTGCAAAAGGATTTGGTGGAGGGAGACAAGGGTACTTCAGAGGGTGAGGGGATGACACAGAGATGGCTGTGGGTGAGTGTACGTACATACGTAAGTACCTCCAAATCCAAAGGCAGGTAGATCTATCACCCCTAAAGATACCAATTCCCCGCATGTTTCAGACTCTCTGTAAAATACTGAAATTCTATTTCCATAAAACCTACACATATTGTCTGTCCATCAGCCACCTTCAACCACATATGCCCCAGAATGGCCATGAATAGTGCCCAACACATTATAAACATACAAAAAAGCATTTTTAGTTTTTTTGGTTGTTGTTGCTTGCTTGTGCAAATGTGTGTGTGTGTGTGTGTGTGTGTGAGAGAGAGAGAGAGAGAGAGAGAGAGAGAGAGAGAGAGTGTGTGTGTCTGTGTCTGTGTCTGTGTATGTGTGTAACTCGGGTATTAGCTGTGGAGATGATATTTTGGGGCAATATCAAAGTGATAAACAGACCTGTATGACCGCCCTCAAGTTGCTTGTAATAACACGATATAGTTCCATCTTAACAATGCCATACTACACAATTGGGAAAGAATGAAAAAATTGTGTACACACAGAACAGATACAAATATATACACACGTTAAGGTGTTGGTTTGACCTATAGATGTAAAAGGTGTGGCAGGAGTGCTGCCTTTGCTGGAAATGAGATCACCGGTTGGCATTTCAGTGACAGTTTCTTTAAACAACTTATTCCCATTTCCTTCTGCTGGCTTCAGCCTCACACCCCACACCCTGCTCTCTCTCCAGGCCTGCCCTGATTCTTCCCTGACCTAAGTACTCTCAGCTCATTCTCTTCCTGACATATGGGCTCCTTCGGGTTTGGACTTGAATTCTCACTTCCAAGAAGCCCTCTCCCGCACCACCCCTGAAGCCCTAAGGCAGACCAAGACAACTTGTGTTGTCTTAGGGCCCTTTGTATGAAATATTCTTGCATGCTTCATAATTACACTGACATTAACCGCTAAGAGGTCTGTCTCTCCCATCAGACTCTGTTTCTTTCTTACGAGAGAAACCGTGCTTAATTATTTTACTGTTCTCGTTTTTTGATGGCGTGTGTAAAGCCTTCTTTGGCTGAGGAGATACTTTCTATGTAGCCATGAGGACCTGGATTCGAATCGCAGGAATCCACAGAAGGCTGAACACATGTCCTTAATCTGGCATTCTTGGGGGACGATGAGAAGTTTAGGCAGAAGAACCTATAGATGTTTCCAGACCAGACAGCCTGGTGCACCCAATGACGAATGAGAGACACTATCTCAAACAAGGAGGAATTTAAGGACCAGCATCCAATACTGTATGTCCTATGGCTTCCACATACATGCTGGGGAATATATATATTTACATTCAAACACACGAGTGCACATACACACATACAATTTTTAAAAAATTTTTATGTCTTAGTATATAGTTGCTTGTTGAACCAAACTGTACACAAGTGAAGCTTGGAAGGCTAGTAAGAGTGTGGGAGAGGCCCAGAGGCCTCCCTGGACACAAAGGGTGTGGATGTGCTGCTGCTGTCTTGGGTTGTGACATGGGAGGGAGCAACTCTGTCCAGCTCAGGCTGTGCCCAGCAGAGCCCCAGCTACTGCAGTGCCCCCTACAGTGGCTAACCTTCTGCGGCTCACCCTCAGTCGTCCTGTCTGGTCGATAGAGGGCATGTTTACTTCTAGTCTCATTTAGCCTTGTTGATTTTCTCACTTCCTGCAGCACAGTTCAGTGCACAAGAAGGTCAGAACCGTGGAAGAATCTCATGTCCCAGCGAGTGACTCCTATGTCACCCTCCATCTCTAAGAGCACTCACTGGTGGTGACCTGGGGCTCTGGGCTATAGAGTTGGCCCTGTACTTTCTCCCACTCTGTCCTGATGACAGCCATTATTCTTCAGCTATGCTGACTAATAATAACATCATAGGAGAAACAAATGCAAATCACTGAATAAGCAGGTCCTGTAATGCATATTAATAATTCAAAGTAACTGCTAAATCTATCCCATGGGCTCACAAAGTAAAAAAGCCTCCAGCACATCCCAATTTGGCCTTCTTGTCAGGAGTTTGAAGGCTGTCGACTCTGTTCCCAGCATGGCACTTAGGAAGAAGGGTCCTGGCCCAGACTCCTCCTACCTTTTTTATCTCCTCATCCTAGATGTTTGTTTCTCTCTAAGTGCCCCTATTGTGAGTAGCATCCTGTATCCCAGATACACTAAAGCCTTAACGAGTGGTATTTGTGAATGTAGCCTGTACTGGGAAACAGTCGTTAAGGGCATAACCACAATGGGATGAGGTCATGTAGGCTAAGTGGACCCCATATCCAAAAACGACTGTCCTTAAAAGGAAGGAAAGCCATGATACCGAGAAACGGAGTGCAGAGAGTTCTGTGGCTCTCATCCATTCGTGGATCTCATGAGGCTAACAGACGGGACTTGCCTGAATGGTGGCCTCCCTCCATGGGGCTTAACCCCACAGTGGAAGGGAAGAAACGTTAACGCCCCCAAAACAATGGAGAACTAGTTCCTCTGAAGGAGAGAGGTGGCATGAAGTAGTCATGAATATGCTGCTAGTGTTTTTTTGTTTTTTTTTTTGTCTGATTTCTTCAATTTGACACAAGCTAGAGTCATCTGGGGAGAAGGAACCTCAACTGGAAAAAAAAAAAAAAGTGTCCATCAGATTGTCTATGGGCAAGTCTGTGGAACATTTTCTCCATTAATTATTGATGTAAGAGGGTCTATTGCTGTTCCTGAGCCTTGTGATGATGTACACACACACACACACACACACACACACACACACATACATACACATACATATATATGCATGTGTATCAAGCTAGGCAAGCCAGTAAGCCGTCCTCCATGACCTGTTTGTCAGCTCCTGCCTTGAGTTCTTCCCTTGGCTTCCTCTAATGATGGAGTGGAGGATGGAAGCCACAGAAGCCCTTTCTCCCCGGGTTGCCTTCGGTCACAGTGTTTATCCCAGCAATAGAAAGAGAATGAAGAGGAGAACCCAGTGGTCTGTGCACATAACTAGGAAGAGCTTTACACAAAAACCTGTGCAGCCTCACCGCTGAGAGCATGCAAGGTAAGGCGGAAGTGGAACAAGCTGTCAGGCAGCTGGGCAAGGCTTATCAGTAGATAAATGTATTTTAACGGGGGGACAACATCCAACAACCTTGAAAGGCCAACCAAGTTTAAGGATGGTGAATATCAGGGAGATAATTAACTGCATGAAAATGTATAAACCTGAGGGTGGGTGGGAATGCATCAGATGGGGGAACAGCAGAGAACAGTGAGGTAATGCTCTGACTAAGAACAATACCTTTGCTCTAACCTCTGATGAAGGTGGGACGGACAGTGTTATACTGAGAGGCTTCAACTGTACAGACGTCTGCTAGAACTTTAATCTCGGGGCTGGGTAAGTGACATAGTTGGTAAAGTGTGTCTGCACAAGTTCCTGGAGGCTACATGAAATGCCAGGCACATGCTTCGAAACCTAGCACTGAGGTGAAGGCTCGGGAGAGTTGCAGACTTGCGTTAATCTAGCCAAGGTGAGTCCTGGGCTCAAGGAGAGAGCCAGTCTCAAAAAATAATAATTGGGACTGGAGAGAGAGCTCAGTGGTTAGGAGCACTGGCTGCTCTTCCAGGAGACCCAGGCTCAAGTCCTAGAACCTACATGGTGGCTCACAACTGTCTGTAACTTCTCCTTCAGTGGATTTGACCACTGCTCTCCCTTGGCCTCTATAGGCACCAGGCACACATGTGGTGCATAGACACACATATGTGCAGGCAGAGAATCCATGCATTTAAGACAAAAACGGAAACAAGATACCGTGCAAATCAATAAAGGAAGATACTTAATGTCTATCTGTGGTTTACAAACACAGACACAGACACAGACACAGACACAGACCCCCACGTACACACACACACACACACACACACACACACACACACACACACACACTGAGAGACACAGAGACACAGACACAGAGACAGAGACACATACACAGACACACATACAGAAACACAGACACACACAGAGACACATACACAGAGACAAACAGGCACACACACACACACACACACACACACACACACACCTAGAGAGGCATGGACACCTATATGCATGACATGCACATTTGCCTGTTCAGTGTCTCAGATTGCTAAAGGAAACTCATAGGAGTCTTAAAAGAAAGGGTTCATGATGCTACTTCATTTTCACCTGACAAATGTCACTGTGTAAGGATCACGGTTCCAGTCCAGCCTGGGCACCAGAGTGAGACTCTTTGTAAAAAACAAAAGCATACTAACAGCAAACCAAGGCTGCTGCCTCAGATGCTAACTAAGCTTGTCCAATTATTGTAAAAGGGCAGCAGTCCTAGAAGCTGTTCCTTCTCTGTGTCAAAGCTGAACAGATTCTCAGGAAGAAGAGAAACCAGGAGGGATCCTCGGGTAGTTCTAGGCTGTTGTGTTTAGCTCAGTCCACTTTATTTCACCATTTAAAAGAGAAAGTCTACAAGACGCCAAGAAGTCCACTTGGAGATTATGAGTATACCACAGGCCTGTGGGGTCCACATTAGGAAGGCTCATTCCCTAAATCAGTGTCTGTGAATCAGCTCCTTAGAGTTTACTGGGTACCTGGCTGGTGTCAGCCATCAGGCTCAGTTAGATGAGACAGTGAGTCGGGGGAGGGCTGCTCTGCCATGGGAGCTGCTATCTACACTCTTGGCATCATGGCTAAAGAAGACTTTATGGAAGAAAGGGTAGAAGAAGGGACCCGAGGTCCTGGTGAGGAAAGACAGTGTGGTGAGCCCTGCAAATGTTCCAAATGTGAGCAAGACTCTGGAACTCAGATGCTATGACAGCCAATGGGGAGAATGGAAATGATCAGGAAGCCTGAGACGGCCGGTGCCACGTGGACCTCAAAAGAGGGGATGGCAAATGAGGGCACTAGTGTCACAGCCTGGGCGTGCAGTTCCTCACAGTTGAACAACGGCACTAGCAGACCATGGGACCGCCCACGGTTACACAGTGGTTGCCAACATTAGATTTGAATCTAGCTCTTTGCCCTCGGTGATGTGTCCTACTGTGATCTCAGGTGTATTGTTCACTCTGCCTCTGCTCTCACTTTGGTGCCTGTGACTTTGTCAATCCTTTGCTCTCTGAACCTGTTTCTTGATCTGTAAGAAATGCAACAGACATCCCCGTGATGGTTTGTATATGCTTGACCCAGGGAGTGGCACTATTAGAAGGTGTGGCCCTGTTGAAGTAGGTGTGCCACTGTGTGAGTGGGCTTAACACCCTTATCCTAGCTGCCTGGAAGCCAGTATTCTGCCAGCAGCCTTCAGATGAAGATGTAGAACTCTCAGTTTCTCTTGCACCATGCCTGCCTGGATGCTGCCATGTTCCTGCCTTAATGATAATGGACTGAACCTCTGAACCTGTAAGCCAGTTCCAATTAAATGTTGTCGTTTATGAGACTTGCCTTGGTCATGGTGTCTGTTCACAACAGTAAAACCCTAACTAAGATATTCCCCCCAAGGCCTCCCTCTCATAACACACTATGATTGCCTTTGGATTCTGTACCACTATTGCTCAGCAGCACCCAGCTGGCCCGGGATGCTACCTTCACAGTTGCTGAATCCACTCTGGAAATTGGCCTTCACTACTTACCAGCACCGTGTGCTTGTAAGCCCGGTGAATCACAATGCTGTAGCCAAACACGGTCACATCCACCTGCTTCACCCACAAGGCTAGAGATGGGTCCCGGTCTTCATTCTTGGCTGTTACAATGAATTTTGGGAAAGAGTCTGAGATTGATCTGCTTCCTGTGGTGCAGAGGATAAGAGGGCAACTAGTCTGGAAGTCAAAAGGGTAGCCATCAAAAGTGAGGTAGTGGCCGTAGCCAGAGACAATACAGGAAGCATCAGTACGAGGTTGGCAGTAATATAAGCCGTTCTCTTCCATACAGTATTCATCGTCCCTGCAGGGAATGGTCTCACAGTGGACACTGTTGTCTGTGCCATTGCAGTAGCAGAAGATCTGGCAGTCCTGGTCTACCCAGAAGGTCTCATTGGTGGCAAGTTGATGCCCCTCAAAGTTGCAGCCACACTCGCTCCGAGTTACACACTGGCTGCCCTGCAGGGCATAACCTTCATCACACTGGCATCCCTCAGAGCAGCTATCCACACAGATGGGGCCCAAGGCCAGGGTCTCACAGGTCTCTGTACATGTCATACACTCCTCAAAATGGCTGTTCTCCGGACACTCTAGAGCTGAGGGTGGTCAAAGAGAAGACAAGTTTGAACAATGAACAGAAGGCAGAGACAGAAGTATGTGTGTTTGTGCACATCTGTGTGACTGGATATGGGGATTCATATTTGTGTAGGACAATAAGCTCAAGGAAACCATAGAATTGAATACTGTCACCCTCACTGGCATGACCCAAGGTCAGAGGACACTCCCAGGCTCCATTTCTATACTTGATCTTATATGCAGAAGATTCTTTGTCTATGACCCAGTACTGAACACCTGCTAAATGCGGACCCTCTCCTAGGCCTTTTTGTGTGACTCATCTCAGCCATCTGGATTTAGACAGCCCTCTTTATCATTATTCTATAGGTGAGGATGTGGGAGATCCTCACAACATATCTACCTGATAACCAGGCAGGGGTTGAAACAGATGCCTTGGCTTAGATTCTGGAAACAGTGTGTGATGTGCTACAAAAACACTTGCTTTGTGTCCATAGAAACCTGAGGATGCTACTCTCTCAGTTCTGGCTTGTGAGTATCTTCTGGTTTCCCTGTTGTTGTTGTTGTTTCTGTCATTGTTGTTGTTATCAGTAGCCATATTTTTACCTGGTAGGATCAATAATTTAATATGCTGAGTCCACAGTAGAGTATTAATGAACACCATGCCCCCCTCCACTACTTTAGACCATCTTTCTCTTAAGCAGATTGCATTGGTCCAATATATCTTAGTCTTGTTTTTCTCTGCATTGGGTACCCTATGGTCACCATCACCTCCTCATCATTCTCTGTATGTGGTGATCCCCCTGCCTCTGCTCACACTTTCCTCACACACATAGCCCCCTTCAAAGCCAAGTCTTGTGATTCTTTCTCATTTCTTTCCAAAGTCACATGCTGTTCCAGCCACCTTCCTTGTTGGCTCAAGTCTCTACATGAGCGGCTTTCTATGAGGTTCTGGGTAAGCAACCCACCTCACCCTATGCCTTGGCTGGTGACAGTTTGACAGGAGCCGGGACCAAATCCAAGAGCACAGAAGTCTGCCTGCAAGCCTGTGCATTCTAACAATCGGCAAAGGTCCCCGTCCCTCTAGGTAAACAAGATTTGCTCATGGATTTTCTCTGCTCTTAGACATAACATCCTTCCTTGGCAGTGTCTTACAATCCAAGGACATGGAGGACACCACAGAGAGATAAATTGCATGGATATAATAGTTCTACCCATGAGGACCAACTCAATTGTTCTGCCGAGGAATGAAAGCCAGTCTCTTTTTCCCCTCTAGGCTGAAGGACTCACTCATTTCCATTGACTGCAATACCATACGGCTTTGGAGTTGAAGGCTAGTTCAACACTGATTATATATGTCTGGAGAGAGGGATTTTCACACTTGTCTCTAAATTATGAATGCCATAGCACTGACTGCAGGTTTATGGGGAAGGCAAATAACATGACTTATTTAAATGGCTGTTGCTTATGACTTACTGTGTTGTCTGGATTTGTCTGGGAGTCTGGAACGTGGAGATGTGGGGTTGTAAAACTTTCCCTTGCCCCTGAAATCACTCTGGGAAATTACTTAATTGGGGAGCTGGCTCTGCCAAGAAGAGGGCTGGCTAAAAATGTCCAAACACAGAGAGCATGGCTGTCTGTTTCCAAGTTCAAAGAAGATACTCTTCCTGGTTTGTAGCTGTCACTTAATCTATTTAAGACCCAGTCATAATATGCCCTCGATACTCAGTTGGCTGATCAAGTATGCACACTTTGGTCGTTCTCAACAGAGCTAAAAGAACCAACGTAGCAGGTAGGCCAGGTCTAAGCCTGGCCTCTTCCAAATGAAACCACGCTCCACGTGGCTACCTCTGCCAAAACCCTGCTTTAAACAGCACCTGCATGAGATGCCTCAACTCCACTGGCCTGAATGGGACCTGGTAACATGTTTTTCTCAGAAAGAGGAAGAGCCATTCCCATAATGCTCTGCGCAATACAAAACAACCTATAAGCATTCCCTGCCAGGTAGGAGATCATCGTGTAAAAGGATGACCCGGCAGTAGCATAGATCTGGGACAGGGAATTTGGCAATCCCATGCTATGTGTGAAGTCCAGCCAGAAAGCTGGGTGTGAGAGCAGGGTCAGCAGCCTTAGTAAGGCTGAGTGAAAAAAGGCAGTGTGGGAAAACAGAGCACAGAGGAGGATTTGGGGAAGTCTTTCAAGATCCCCACTAGTATGGCAGTCAACAGGAACAGAGTAGCTCTCCTGCTGAAGGTGACTTTAAAAAGACTGAGCCTCAGAACTCACGGCATCTGCTGCCGGTCCTTTCTGAAGGAAGCTAAGGCTCAACAAGAACATAACTACCCTCTCCCAAGTTGACAGCCACCAGGCTTGCCACATACTCACTGGATTTTTGAAGTTCACAATTCAGAGGTTTAAAGAGGTGTATGTGTGAGTTTGTGTATGTTGTATGTACACACATGTGTGTATGTGTGTGTATGTGTGTATATGTTTATGTGTGTATGTATATGTATGTGTGTATAGTATGTATGTGTGTATGCATGTGTGTCTATACGTGTGTATGTGTATGTGTGTATATGTGTGTGTATTTGTATGTGTGTATATGTGTATGTATGTATGCATGTGTGTATTAGTGTGTGTATGTACATATATGCATATGTGTATGTGTGTGCACAAGTGTGTATGTTTGTGTGTGTTTAACTTTGTTGAAAGAACCTATTGAAAAACAATAACCGATGCCTCGATACTGACCTCCATAAAACTCCTCACCCCAAGGAATTAGGGCCCCTTAATGTGGAGGCTGAATGCCACCCAGGGAGCAGAGAATTCAGAGATAAACGTGACCCTCCTGTTTGATCAGAAAGTAAGAAAGTGCCGGAAAGCAAAACAGAGGCATCACAAAGGAGAGGGGTCAGTTTAAAAGTTCCCACAGGTCAAACACCAGAACAAGTCTGACACCAAACATATGTTTTAGACGACATGAACTATCGGACCTTAAACAATTAGAATCCGCATGTTGAGATGCGGTGAGGCAGGCAGGAGGTATGAGCAGAGGAGAGGATCAACTGAGACAGGTGGGAAAGACTGGGGAGGGGGCTCTCGCCTGCAGTGGGATGGCGATCCCTGGCTGGAGGAGCGGACAAGGCAGCACTGGACCTGAAGCCTGGGAGTTGGTAACCACAGTACACACAATTTAACACAAACCAAAACCGACAGAAGGTGCTGAGCCGGAACAGAGACTTTGATAGACAGAAGCAGAGGTGCATGCCAAAAACCTCCCCACACTTTGCTTTTCCATTGTAAGAAGGAAAACACGCAGAAAATTTACAGACAAGGCATTCCATCCATGCCTTGGCCTAGACATAAGCATGCGCCTCACCCACAAGGGGGCAGGCTGGATAAAGCTTTAGTCTGCACAAGGAGCCTGTGCAGGCAGCTGAATGGGCTACAGGGCACTAAAGAAACATGCATTAACATGTAAACGTGTGTGTGTGTGTGTGTGTGTGTGTGTGTGTGTGTGTGTGTGTGTGTCTGCACTATATTAGAATATTTACTGAGGAACCAGTGGGGAGAGCTGATTGATTGGGATTTCAAATGTCCTCCAAATGTTAAGGTTTGGTCACCAGCACAGTCTTTGGGAAATCAGGGATGCTCCTTGAAATGAGTGGGAACCTAGTTTTTCCTCCCCCTCTTATTCATGCAATGAACAGGTTGGCTTGCCCACATGAGTCTCACTATACTGTATGCTCACCACAGGCCCAGAACCAACCCTTGAGCAGAAACCCTGCACCAAAACTAATGCTGCTCTCTCTGTAAGTTGGTTACTTTTATGTCATTGGTCACAGTATCAGAGGTTGACGAAAGGGCCATGCTATATCCAAATTCCTGCTAAATTATTGTGTGGATGGTGGGTCGACGTGTGGAGAGGAAACAGAAGGGATAGACTGTATATCACAGATTTGATCTGAGTAGTGACTACATAGGAATGCTCAGAATTTTTGTGTCACTTTGAAACTATTAAAAAAATTTTAAACGATAAAACTTAGGGTGGGTTATGGCAGAGAGAAACACAGAATCAGAACTTGGTGCCTTCATGGTTTAGGCCAAAGTTTTTAGTGAGATTAAGTGAGGCATTTGAACCATCCTTACTCAGCTGAATGCTTCCACACTCAGCGTCTCCTTTCCCCTTCTGCTGCTTCTGATAAGCCAGTATTGGGTATCTTGACTGCTCACGAGTTATCTAATGACTAGTAGTATTACCACTGCCCTGCTGAGAGGGATCACATACTCTGGGGACAAAATGAAGAGCCAAGTACATGGGACTGTCTTAATGGCCATTGTCAGGCTGGCCCCAGGGAGAAATGCTAATCTCCAACAACCTGAAAAGGTCCCCAGTTGACTGAGCCCTACCAAAATGAATGGTGTTCTTCTTTGTCCAAGGGGAAGGTACCCATGAAGCCATCACAAAGGTTTCTGGTCCTTTAACCTGGTGTGTGAGCTTTCTGCAGATAAAACCACCAATCAATGAGAAGGCTAACTGCTCTACAGTGAAAAGATACTATGTGTTTAGTCATGAACAGAAGGGACTTTGGAGGTGGCTCAGTTGATGAAGTGCCTGCCACACAAACTTTAAGGCCTCAGTTCAGATCTCCAGAATCCATATAAAAAAGCCTAAGTATCTATAACTCCAGCACTGAGAGACAAGCGCATCCCTAAAGTTCTCTGATTAGTGAGTCTAGCCAGTCAGTGAACATTAGATTAAGTAAGAGACACTGTCTCAAAAGATAAGGCTGGAGGGGATGGATAGATGGTTTGCCACTGAAGAGCATGCACTGCTCTTGTGGAGGACTGGAGTTTGGTTACCAGTACCCATATTGGGAAGCTCACAATGGCCTGTAATACTAGCCCAAGGTGTTGGATGTTCTCTGTCTTCCAATAGCACCTACACACACACACACACACACACACACACACACACACACACACACACACACATACACACACACACACACACACACACACACACACACAGAGAGAGAGACAGAGAGAGAGAGAGAGAGACAGAGAGAGAGAGAGAGAGAGAGAGAGAGAGAGAGATGAAAAAATTAAGGTGAGAAACAGCCTAGTAACCTAGTTTGGGGTAATAAGACTGAAGTCAAGCAATCAGACCCCCGTTGAGCTCAGTCCCACTAAGAGAGAAATCATGACTAGGAGATCATGATAGAACACGCTTCCCCAGCCCTAGCTGCCCCACGGTGCAGCCCTAACTTACGGCAGAAGTCATAGGTCCTCCAGGGGCCCACCTCCACATCTGCATTCTTGCAAGCACTGGCATAGCGAGCCACAGAATCACACAGCTCTGACTCATTGCCTCCACTCTGGCACAGACGGAAAAGGCAGGTGCGGTAGTAGGCGGTGACGTTGACCACCCCGTGGCACTCCAGGAAGGAGCTATTGGAGGGGTCGTTGATGATACCACACCGAGAGCGGCTCCGGTAGAACTTGAGCAGCTCAGAATCATTGTTGCAGGCCTTCAGCAGGTCTCCACACTCGCCATTGCAGATCTCCTCAAATGTCGTCCAGCTCTCCAAGAACACCGCCAGGTTGTCCGTGCACCTGCCGTTAGGGAGGCAGAACTCATCGCTGGCATTGGCGTTGAAGAAGCCACACAGGCCCCCAGTACAGTTGAAGTACACAGTGGACAGCCGGATGTAGAGCAGTCCCACATCCGAGTACTGGACAGATACCACGCCCTTGGACTCCACAGTTGTGCTGTTTTTGTTTCTGTGAATCTCCAGCCTCCCCGAAGGATGGAAAAAGGGTAATTCCACATCTTGACCATTTAGCTGGAAAAAAAAAATCAAACACAGTGCTGTCAGGGACTCAGTGATTCTGAGGTTGGGTAGGACCAGCTCTGTGCCAGAGTCAGCTCCTTGAAAATACCTAGGAGCTGACTGATGGTGTGTGCAAATTGCACACAAACACCAATAGTTTATTCACAAGCTTGTTTCTCTCTTTTGAAGCACCCATTTTCTCATTATTTTAGTGTGTCCCAGACCTTAAGCTAGTCCCACACAAACACTCTGAGTGACTCATCTTTCAGGGTGATACCCCCACCCACCCACCCCTGCTGCCAATCTCTCTTCAGGCACCATTTCCCAGCCAGTGAGTGCCCTTCCTCCACACCTTTCTGGATCCTTCTTCTGCCATCAAGTTTTAATTTTCTTGTGCCCCAGGAAATTCTATGGGATGCATAGAGGAGAGCTAAAGTCCCGATGTCCATCCACATCTCCTGCTATTCCTTTTCTAGATTGATCTCTGTCCGTTTACTAAAGGGACTGAGAATACAGCCATTTCCTTCTGTAGACATACATCTTGTAATCACCTCGAGATGATTTTTGTTTTCCAAATGCCACTCAGTTCCCTTCAGCTGAGAGAAGGGAAAGCCCTTTCCTGGCACCACCTCATCTCTGCCAAATCGGCCGCAGGACCCTCACCTAGCCCCTTGGCACCTTCTGTGGAATCAAACATTGCTCTAATGGACTTCCAAGATTCCTTCCAGAATTAATGAGCCATGGGCATATTAGCCCATGCCAGACGGATAGGAGGCAGCATGGCATGCACCCTGCGTTGTGCCAATGAGCTTCCTTCTTCCTGAAGAAGGAAGGAATCTTACAGCACCAAGTGCATACTGACAGCCACCAGCCTCCTCACAATCAAATCCCACTTTGAAGCTGTGTGTCCCTAGAGGAGGTTTCTTAACACTTCTGTGCCTTGGTTTTGATAGCTGTGTGATAGAAGCGATACTACACCTTATTTCAGGGGACAGGCTTAGCTTGGCACATAGCCTTTTGTAAGGATTTGTTCTTATGGACAGTGGAATTCATGCTATCTAATTCAGAGAATTCCAACCTGGTTCAATTTCTCCACCTGCTACAGAGTCTCATTTCGGGTCAATCATTAAAAAAAAGAAAAAGAAAAAGCCACCATGTGGGATCCATGTCCTTTTTAAGAATCAGCTCACAGCCAGAGGAAGAACGCCAAGCCAGATGTTCTGTCACTCCACCGAAGGAAGCAAGGAATCTTACCTTGACTTCCAGAGCCCCGACGCCTCCTATCTTGACCTCTTGGTCAGCCACGAGGATCCGAACACCCCGGAGCCAAGCAGGCCCTGCATCGGGCTTCCTCTTGTTGATGTCAATTTCCAAGTACTCAGGACGCTCGGGGCAGGTCTTGAGTAGCGTGTATGATAACTCAGATGGGAATGCGTAAGCGGCGCCGTCAAATGTGTGTAGCACCTGGTTCTGGCTGAGCAGGCACACAGTCTCCCGCTTGGGGAAGCAGCCCTGGTAACCATCCTCCACAGCACACACCTCCCCGCTCCGGCAGGTCTTGTTGAAACAGTAGACACCTCCTCCCTCTTCACATAAGCACTGCACTGTGCAATTGGCCGTGGCCCAGAAGAACTCCCCCATGGTATAATAGTGGCCATCGAAGTCACAGCCACACTTGTGCAAGGGAACACACTGGCTGGTGCTGAGGACAAAACCCTCGTTGCACTCGCAACCTTCCGTGCATGGCGTGGCACAGTTCTGAGAGGCCGTCAGGTCCGAGCAGGTGTTGGGGCAACTGCTGGTGCATACAGAGTAATGGCTGAAACTTGGGCACCGCACGGCAGACGCTGGTGCGGAGAAAGGAAGACAGCTCAGTCACAGGTGAGTAGATTTGAATCCAACCAGCACAGCGGTTGGGAGAAAATAAAAACTCCCATATCATGCAGGCCCCAGAGTGAAGGTCAGGTGGCCACTTACAGGGGACACCTGTAAGTATTGACACTGCTTCTTTCTCTGTATGCCGGGGCTATGAGAGTTTACCTAAACTTGAACTCACTGAAATTCACCCTGAGGTTGTCTGTCTTTGCTAGATTAGCCCTATTCCTCAATAGTTAGTGGTCCACAGTCATAGAGCTGTTTTCAAATCCTCCAACAAGGACATAGGAGATGCCTTGAGTTTTAAAGAGCATGGCCCATTCTTAGAAGGAAATAAAACTTTCATGAGAAATGAAAATTGTACCCGTTAGAGGAGCAATTTGAAGACATGGAATTTCAAACAAGGAGGCACTTAAAATATCTGAGTGTGACCAAGGCAGACTGTGGAAATGAATTCCTGGGACATTAAAAATGAGCGATCTGCAGAGACCGTGTGCCTGTTCCTCTGGGAAGCTGGCTGGGCGCAGTCTGCCTTCCATGCCTTAGAAGCTTGCTTCTTTTATTTAAGACTGTTCAACTCTACATAAATGTTTGAGTCTGGTTGAATCCGGCAGGCATAAGCCTAGTAAACCAGCTGTGAATTAAATATAATTCATCCCAGGAAAAGAGAGGGGTGGGTGGGTAACAAGACAAGAACCACTAGGAAAAACATACAGCCATTATTCATAAAAATTTACTTGGGCAATTTGGATGCTCTTGGATTATGTAAGGCTCAAAGAGAGGCCATATTCACCTTGAATGTGAATTATGAGATGTCTGCTCTGAGTATAATAGAGGCTGGTCAGTCAGTCACACAGCAAGGAAGACATACTGTCTCTTGGTTAGTGTGACCAAAATGCTGAGATTTGAATCTGAGAATTGGTGATTTATGTGAATCCAACCCACTCTTGCGGAGGGAAGCTCACTCTAGCCTTGGAATTCAGGGGAAACGTTTAAATCTCACCTCCGCAGCCTCTCAAAGGCATGGACAGCAATTGTCTATTTACTAACATGAAGGAAGATGGACCACAACTGTCTATAACCTCACTCATGTGAAGGGAACCCAGGACCAAGAAAAAACAAGTTACTACTGTGCTTCTATCTAAGTAGGAAAAGGGGAGATTTAAATAGAATAGTGGGGTGGAAAGAAACAGACCACTTAAGAGTGTGGAAAAGCTTTGTCCAAAAGCCTGTTGTAGAAGAACCTGGCTA
The DNA here is from genome assembly GCF_963924665.1 of Micromys minutus. Classification (NCBI taxonomy): domain Eukaryota; kingdom Metazoa; phylum Chordata; class Mammalia; order Rodentia; family Muridae; genus Micromys; species Micromys minutus. Next base: position 35,719,831 of record NC_137985.1, read on the forward strand.
TTCCCACAAGTGGAAGTAAGGTGTCTCCTAACCACTCCTGGCTATGCAAGAAAAGGGCTTCCTCACTGACAGTCTATATTTCCCATTCTTGGCCCTTTCTCTTGACAGATTAGGTGAAATGCTGCAGAACAAACAGCCCACAAGCTAAGGAACTAAGAACCATGACAGAAGCCTCCACATGGGAGGAAAGCCATATCCCCAGGCAGACTCTGTCCCCTAGGCTAGCTTCTGCACTTCCTCAACGGCCACTCCAACGGTGGCAGCAACTCTCCCTGGCTCAGCTCTGGGCTGCTGTCCCCAAAATGGGGTTCCCTCTAGTCACTAGTCACATATTTCCTGTTTCCTGGTTACAACACCAGGTGGGGTAAAGTAAAGTTCTCTTCGCAGTTCATTCTATATAATTTGGGACATTTCAACACCACTCTCACTCTTGAACCTTGATTCTTTAACAGGTGCTGGAGGGGGAGGCCTGAAATCCTATCCCTGACCCCAGCATGGGAAACATCTTTCATAGGATGGCACAACAGCTTACCACACCCAGTTTGGATTCTCCAGTCTCCAATTGGGATGCCCAAGGCTTGGCACACCAAGGCGTAGGCCTGAATGGCTTGGCAGAGGAGCGTGCCATTGTCCCTCACACTGCACAGGTCGTACACACAGCTGTGCACAAAAGCTGTGGCATCCACAACAGTGCCGCACTCCCACAGGGGGCCATCCGTCTTGTTGAGGAAGCCGCAGTAGTCTGAACCAAAGTAGAGGGCCTCGGTGGCCGCGTCACACTGAGTACAATTGTCTACACAGCCAGAGCCACACTTCCAGTCAGCATGGTAGACACGCCAGCTCTCTCCTAGGTCCAGCACCGACATGGCGGGTCTGCCATCTGGGCGGAGGAAGTCATCCAGGGGGTTTTTGTTGTAGTTCCCACAAAGCCCACAGGTGGAGTTTATGTAAGAGCCTGGGATGGAAATGGAGGCGTAGTGCTGGCCGTCAAACGTCACTAAGAGCCCAAAATCTGTTTCCACAGCAGTAGACATGCCACTCTGGTAGATTTTCACTGCCCCCAACTCTAAGGTGACGGGCAAAGAAGTCACTAGGTCATTAACCTGCCAACAGTAACAGTAAAAGGCAGGTGAGCAGATGGCCCGGCGAAAGATGGCAAGGGATAGCTGATCAACTATATAGGAGAGAATGATTACCCAAGTTTTCAGGCTTCCATGGCTTTACCTCTTACTGTGGCTAATGTCTGGGGAGATGCTTCGGTAATGGCCGGTTGTGGGCAAGAAGGCATTGGGTATTTGAGCCGGATAGCTCCGATAGTTCTAGTATTACCATGCGTGCCTCTGGGGACTAGCTGGCTGGCACCCCTCTTGCCTGGCTCGAGGCTGACTTCAAGGTTTTGACGGAGAAGTGGATCCCTTTGATTTCCCTTTTTATTTCTCTGACGATTTATTAAGTCTAGGGTATGGTGCGTGTTTTCCATGACCCCCCTCTCTGCCCTTTGTACCCACTGACCCTCCTGCCAGTGAAACATGGCTGTACTGCCTTTAGTATGCTGCTGATCTTGCAGGCTGCCCAAGGCCTCCTTACTCTAAGCACATTGTACTGTGACCACCTTCATTCAATTGTTCTACACTGATAAATCTGAATTAAATACTTGCTAAGTACCAAGCACTATGCCAGGATCTGAGAAGAGTAGGGTTAAAGAAATAATGTTCACCCTTGTTCCTCAAGGAGCTTTCAGCCTACTGAAGAGGAGTACAAACAGATATTTATAGTCGTCAGTTTTAAATATGAATCAATGGGTGCGATGGGAGAACAAAATGAACACTTAACCCAGCCTTGGGGACTCATACAAGGTTTTTAGAAGCAGTTAAATCTGACTTGAGTCTTCAAAGATAAACTCAAGTTGCCAGAGAAAGGCCCCCCGGGGTGGGTGTTGAGCAGAGAATTCCAGGACAGGAGAATAAAGGGAGAGGATTAACGGTGTGGAGTGGGGGAAATCGTGGGATATCCAAGACTTCAGGGAACCGGTAGCCAGAGATGAAGCTGAAGACACAAGCTAAGTCCTGGGGCGTCTTTGGTGTTGAGCAATGTTCTAAGAGTTGAGGGTTCCCGACAAGTGGATTGGTCAGAACTCTCTGCCCTGTGGAATCTAGAGTTTGGTTAGAGACTGACCACTGTCTAAACAAAAGGCGTCTAATATGCAATGATGCGTGAGTGAGGATTGCAGATCCCCATGTTCAGAAAGGAAGTTTACAACAGTAAGCGAATGGTCAAGGTGCAGCTCCATAGGAAGGTGACGTCTGAGAGAGCCTTGGGCTGAGGGATTCCAAGGAGGGATCAGCAGGCCCTAAGGTGGTGGTGGGGGCGGGGTTCTGGGTGCTGTAGCCATCAGGGTCTCCATGTGGCTGAGCTAAGCAAGCAAGAGCAGGTATTAGGCAGGGTAGCAGCCTGAACAAGATAGGACTTTGGCTTTAGCTCTGAGCAAAATGTTGATCCAAGAGGATATTTAAAGCAAAGAACCCACAGGCTCTGACTTCCACTTTGAAAGAATCACTCTGGCTTCCACTTTGAGAACAGACCTTGTAGGGCCTTTAACCCATGTTAAAAAACAAAACAACACAAAAAGAACTGAATTTCTTCTCTAGGGAGAGATCCCCTAAAGGGCTGTAAAGGAAGAAACAACATGGGCAGCTTTGCATTTCAGGAGGCTCATCCTGGCTGGAAGGAAGTACTTGCCAAACTAAGTCAAGATGAGAAGCAAGGAGCCCAAGCAGACAGCTGCTGCCAGGGCCCAAAGAAAGCTCAGGATAAAACCTTAAACCAGACACAAAGTGGGAGAAACAAGTTGTTCAGCTTGCTCAATTATCCCTTGCAGCACAGTCTCTCCTGTGGTTGACTAAAAACTGGGGGGAGAGTCGAGAGTGAATCCCAGTTATCTAGAGGATGTGAACAGCGTGCTTCTAACAGAGATTCAGGTTTTATCTTCACATAGTGTTTAGCTTCTGAAGATGCACATGTTCAAGAGCTGAGGCAGAATGATTGGTACTGTAAGAGTCCTCGGTGGGCTTGACTTTAAAATGCATATCAACTTTCCAGGCTGATCTAGACTCATCCTGGTTTCAGCAATCTTACCTTCCATATGGTTGTTACATTCTGAGTTGGAAATGATACTGATCTAAGGTTTACTGAAATAAATACCTTAGGTAGGATTAGAAGCTGACCCTTAACAGGATTATTCCTAATGGTTTGTTCAGTCTATTCACAGTGATGTAGGCTTTGACTAGTTTCTACCTCAGAACTTTTAACACCTTCTGCTCATTACCTAGTTTCAAAGCCACTACTACTTTATTTTAGGTATTTTTCACGTGAACACCCCACTCCTGGTACCAGTGTTGTGTCTTAACCTACTTGAGTTGCAATACAATATTTATAAACCACAGAATGTTCAAGAAGCTGAGAAATCCAAGATAGGAATACCAACAGATAAGTGCTTGTAAATGCCAGCTTTCTGGTTCTTAGATGTGCGTTTGTGTGGTAGGAAGGGAAAATTAGCTTTCTATGGACTTCTATAGGGCACCGATCATATTCACTAGGGATCCTTCCTCATCACCTAATCAGTTCCCCCACATCCCATCTTCTAACATCACCCCCATGAGAATTTACTAATAGAACATCAGTGTAGGAATGGTTAGGGCATAAACCTTCAGACTGTAGGAGTAGTGAAGAGGCCTGAGAAAGAAACTGCCCTACAGTTAGCAAGGAGTTGGGTCATTTGCCTCTTAGGTAGAGTTAAGCTAACAGTGGTGCAGAAAGCCATTCTGCAAGGAAGGTCAGCCTGCCAGGGTACAGAACAATATCTCTTGTCCATGTTGAGGTGTGGAAAAGTAAATCTTCTAGAAGATGAGTATAATTTCAGGTTCTAAGGACATTGGTTTCTGGATGCTTCCCTCCCTCTCACCTAATTCCTGTTCCTAGCAAGGACACAAAGTCATCAGGAAAAACCACCCGCCTCTGGATTTTGCTGCAGTTCCTGCACCCCAGATGCCACAGGGTCTCCTGTGTCTTCTTTCATTGCATCCTGGCTGACATCATTACGGTTGCCCATAAGTCATAGTTGGAGAGCTTTTCCCTGACATAGAGCACATGGCACTCTCTTTGCTCTTGCCACAGTTAGTCACCCTAAGGCTCAAAGCAAGACCTCCTAGAGAACAATACCCTGACCCATGATTTATTGGTTCATTCCTATGCTTCATTCCCTAGTAACAGGCAAAGCTCTTTGCTTTTCCTTCTCCTTGTGTTCTCGGCATTTTCCTTGTCAACAGAACTCTCTCGGGATATGTACAGAGACAGAGCAAGGGCAAAGAAGATGAATCACAAATTGTAGAAATGACAGTTCAGAACCAGCATGTGCTGAATGCCTACTGTGTGCTAGGCTCTGTGCTGGGTGAAGCACATCTGTTTGCTCTTTTTAATATTTATGAAACCTTAGGTTCTCAGCATGTTCTCTGTACTTTAATTGAGGATGGAGCTGGTGACTTAAGCTTACTGAGGTCCAAGTTGATCTTTTGCCACTGATTCTAGCTGCCCATATCAGCTCTGAGTATAGGCAACCAAGTCTAGGCTATAGTCTAGGAGTCCAATCTGGGGACACAACTTCTCCCGCTTGACAGACAAGGAAAAATGAAGCTAGAGTCCATCCCGACAGCATTGATGGCAGGTCCCACTCCAGAGTCAAAAATCTCCATCCTCTGTGGGTGAGATGGCCTACCCATCCCCCTGAAATACTCTAACCCATTCTGGTTCTTGTGGGTAGGAATACGACAACCTAATGTTCACTAAGAGACATTTGCTGGGTATGGATGCTTAGTTAAGCTGGCTTTCTTTTAGCTTCATTAGCATATGTAACCAGAATTGTTTATTTTATCATTTGAGAATGGATTCAACAGGGAAAACCCCCACCGAAGGAATGCTGCTACTAACCCAGCAACTGGAGCCGGGGTTGGAGAATGGGGACCTGTAATTTGCAAGGACACAACTTGGGCCATTCCAGGCTTGGAACAATATGGCTAGGAAGTCAGATGTTTCCCAGGAGTCTTGAGCTCCTTCCTGCTTCCTGGGCTTCTCCCTGGCTGTCCCCACATCACCCTCCATCTAACCACTCTTGCCTAGCATAGCAGGTGTATTCAGAGGCACTGGGGACCGTTTGGCAGAAAGAAAAGGACGCCGTTGTTAGCTTGCACTTGGAGTCACATAACCTTTTCTTTCTGGAGCATTTATATTCACGGCCACATCCCCCTGTCGCTACAGAAAATTGAGGAATCCATACCCCGAGCCTGGACGGTGGAATGGAGCCACACGAAATTAGCAGAGCCGCTGGGCCTGAAAGGGACGACAGTGTCCTTTCTTTCATTAAAAAGGCAAAAAAAAAAGGGAAAAAGTCTGAGCATGAGCAAAAAAAAAAATGTTTAATCAAAATGGAAAATAGGCACGAAGCATAACACTTCTCCTCAACCACTGGTGTCAGAATGCACCATTTTTTTTCTTTTACAATGCCAGCAAGTTGGAAAAGCTGGTGACAAAAATTTATCAGGGAATGTATCCATCCACAAGGATAAAGACAATGTTTGATGGAACTATATAAATTTACAGTGGAAAAACTCCAAACTTCTGTACTAGAATCCTTTGCTGATATATGAACCTGTCCCCAGAGGGACTGACCAAACAACGAGCAAATTGGCATTTCAACCACGGCCATAGCTCACTTTCCTAATTATAAAGCTCATGGGCTGCACAGACTTGAGAATGGAAGAGCCAGAAAGGAAAAGAGTGGCATTACTTCCCTGGCTTTGCCTTTTGTTAGACATGCTACAGCAATTAAAACTACAACACGGCTTTTATTAGTTCTGGTTGAGACTATTTAATGACCATGCACCAGGATTAAGGATTGCAAGGAATATAGCAATCACCCCTTGTGGTCTCCAAGTTAATGATTGCCTGAGTAACTACGGTTACAACAAGGTCTTCATTAACATTATGAAAATTAAGGCCTCCACCAATTGAGTAATTACCAGTAGCTTCTGGCTTCCCCTCTTTAGTCAACACCCCTGTGACAGGAATCATTTGCATATGCTAAACAGGCCAGCAGAGCTTTGTGCTCTAGACTGTCAGTGTGGGTGAAGTGGGGGCTTCTGTAGAGTGCCGTCGGGTAAAGCTTTCCTGGGATCTTCCCAGTACAGGACTTACCGAGGACATCAGGAAAGCTGCTCTACAACCATACCTGTTGGAGACCCAGTCATTTCTGAAAGTTTCTCCATGGACGAAACAGAGGCTGTGGGGCAAGCAGGATGGAGGGCTGAGGGTGACACTCAAGGCTGTACTGAATTAGGCATAGGTACTCAGTGCTTTCACCATAGCCTGGCCATGACCATACGACTTTAATTATCGCAACCCAAGGCTATGAGAAACTAAGCTTGTCATTCTGTTCCTGGGACTTCCGAGAGTCACGCATCTGCTTGTGTGTGTACACATATACAAGTATAAGCAGGGTCGGCCAGTGAAGGAACCAAGAATGTGAGCATACTTCTTTTCTTTAAAAAAAAAAAATATGGTCTCACTATGAAGCTTTTGCACATATAAACTTTGGCTTATGAGAGCATCTTCCAAGCAGAAGGTGCATCTAACTGTTCGGCATCATAGAAAGACAACCAGCAAAAGAGTTGACAGAGGGAGGGTTTTCCCAAGCTGAAGCACCTCTGACCCCTCTTCATCTCCCCGTGATGTTTGGAGAGGGTCTTACCTTGACTTTCCCATAGCTTCCTTTAGGAATGAGGATCTTGTAGCCATTCACCTCCACTGAGAGCTCCTTCACCCAGGAGACAGCAGAGCCTCCTCGGTGCTCATTCTTGGCCTCCACACTGAAGAAGGGAAGGCTGGAGGTCTGGAGACACTGTCGGGCCAACAGGTAAGCACAAGAGCCTTGGAAGTGGAAGAGGAAGCCATCAAAGGTGTGGTAGTGTGGCTCCCCAAACACCACACAGGTACTGGTCTCCACTGGAGTGCAATAGAAGAACCGGCCCTTGGGTTCGCACACCTCGTAGGGGCTACAGGAGGCCTCCTGACAGTAGATCTCGTTGTTGAAATCCAGACAGCGGCACTTGACCGTACAGTTCAGGTCGTCCCAAAACACCTCCCCTCGACGAAGAAACTGTCCTGGGAATAAGAACATCAGAGGCAACATTTACTGAGTACTTCTCCTCTGTTCCAGGTCCCGGGATAAAGGCCTTCTTTGCCTTGGTCATGCCTTCTCATCCCACATGTGAACCCGTTTAGGTTGGGGTTACCGATTGTCACCCTCGTTTGACAATCAGGGAAACCGAGGCTTAAGACCCATTGAATAAATCATTCAACATCAGCCAAGATTCCAAGCAGAGTGGGTCTGAACCCAGTGTCCAGCTGCTGGCATTGTTAATGTCCCAGCTGGTGAGCGAGCCCACAGTCCAACACAGACACATTGCCTTCTGTGGCAAAGTCTCTGCCCTGCAGGAGCCATTTCCTTTTCAAGAAGTAGAGCAAGGGTGTTCCAAAAGCAGTCCTAGCTGATAGCCACAGAATTCAGCAATCAGTTGTTTGCTTGCTAATTTGTTCATTTAATCAACCGTATGTGTGGCATGTACCCCCCAAAAGGTCAACAGCACAAATCAGGAGGCAGACATAAATCCCAGCTTCCTGGGAATATTCTAGAAGACTGACCTCTTCTGTGCTACTCCCAAAGGTTCATAAATCCTACAGATGCTGCTTCTGCTGAACTAAAACCCGGCTCCAGGACCTGCCCAAGTCTGGTATTCCTCTCTCTTTATCTTCTGAAGAGAACTTTCTGACCAAGTGTAGGTCAGGAGGAGAATGGCTTTAAGGCATGTACTAAGTTTTAATAAATATTCATTCCCATTTCTTGGACATATATTTAATCTTTAAAATCATTCCCCTAAATAAATTGTCTAAAAAACACACACACACACACACACACACACACACACAGAGACTCCTGAATATCCTAGGAGTTGTCCAAGCCTACTGGCTTAACCCTAGCAGAAGGCAGGGGCACCTTAGGAACAGTGTACTTGCTTTATTTGTCCGACACAACCACGTATCAACAAGCAATTGTGCCTCCTACCTGTTGAGATTTGCACCTAAAAGAAGATAATAGATGTGTTCATATCCCAGTAGGCTGGATGCAACAGCCCTTAAGACAGGCCCTGAGTCCCCCAGCACTTTGGTTGAGTGAGCTCAAGGTTGCATACATTATAAGAGCATTTACTCAGTATCATTTCCAGTCTCTATATCTCCAGGCTTCCAATAAATGAGAATGAAATGCCTCTGAATGGAGGAGGTTTGGACCAAAAGGTAGATAGATGCTCCATGATAATTTTGTTTGTGAAATGATGATTTAATAAGCCAGCTCTATGGAACCAAGTCCCTTGCTTATAATTCAAGCCAAATCCCAATCTCATTAGATTGATAGACGTCCAGAGGCACATAAAAAATGCACAAGTCCTGTGTGGATATTGAATTTGTCCTGCATATGAAACCCAAACACATAAGTCAAGAGGAAAAAAGCATGCAGCGAAGTGAGAACATTGCACACAGCTGGCATCAGACCGTGCCCAGAGCACTGCCAACCAACGCTGTCTATCACCACGACGTCCAATCCCAGGACTCAGGTGTGAGGCTGCCACTGAGAACTCACGATGCAGTCCGTAGTCACTGAACTCTATAACATTTGAATAAAAGGGAAGAGGTGTGTGTGTGGGGGGGGGGGGTCCGGGAAGTCAAGGGGTGAGAGATGAAGCAACAGAGAGCCAGACTCTCACACAGACGCTAAGTAGCGTTGTGCTGACCCTCCCACAAGGGAAAAGGAGCAGTCTCAGAAGTCATGGGGAGGGGCTTTGGGACACATTCTTTCCTATCCAGCTTAATACCCACTTAGCTCCCTGGCATTTACTTGTTATTCCAGAATAGAAGACTTCACAGAGCGCACAGGCAAAGATGCCCGGGTAGGTCATCTTCAAACATGAGCTCGCCTTAGGGCAAGTCAGAGGTTCAGTGCTCAGCGGGAGGGAGCACGGGAACTTCAGACCGGAAGAAACTGGCTTTTCTCTATGTATTAAAAATGGAAGCGGAGGCAAGAGATATGTCTGGCAGCCAACTATGCAGAGCATGCTTCCTACCCAAGGAGGAGAGAGCTCCTTAAACGATGCAAAACTTCTTACAGATCTGCAATCATTTTGTCCGACTCTGCCCATGGTTCCACAATTCTCTGTACCATGTGTCTTTGCTGCGCTGTGTCGCCTTTCCGCCTACGTCTATTTCTGCAGCTAGAATACTTACCAACATTGCGGCTACTGGAAGAAGAGCCGGGGTTCAGTGGGTCTATTACACTGTTCTGGAGACAGGCTGGATGGACAGGATTGATGCTGGGCTAGTGGACAGCCATATGTAGGCATGTGGATGGATGGATTGATAAGAATACGAAGGATTGGAGGGATGGGTGGAGAGAAGGGTAGATGGAGATGGGGCGGCTAGAGAGAGAGCTGTTGGATGGGTGAGCCACTAGGTAGGCGTCTGGAGAAGTGGATTGATGGGGGTGTAGTGGAGATGAATGGACGTCTAGGTGGGCATCAGATAAACAGAGAAAACATTGTCTTTTTTGTGGCTGTAACCTCTACTTCCACATGCAGAGATATTAAAAGAAATCCCATTTCCTGGATACTTTTTAATACATGGGAGCAGGAATCAATACACGAGGATGCTCCTGTGAGAACTCCCAGGTTTATGAGCATCTTTGGTGGCTGAGAAAAGATGCCACACTACAGAGGCCAGTGTACAGGGAACCCACAGAGGTGCCTTCCCAGGCACCTAAAGTGGCTCTGATTGCCCCTACCCTTGCCTGTCTTTCTATCCCTGAGGAAACGCCTAAAACTCAGCTACTTTTTATTTTTCCTGTACCAGGAGCTACTTGGGACTTTACATTACAGGGACTTGGCGACACTCAAAGTTCACCCACTCTTGGGGTTCTACAAAAATGCAGATGGTGAAACAAGATGAGGAGAGAATCTTAAAGGGGGACAGCTACAACAACAACAAAATTAAGGCGAGACAGGGGCGCTTCCTTCAGTCCATCTGGCTGAGAAATCAATCACTCAAGGCCCTGCTTCACGCTGGAGATATTCCAAACTGCACGCCACAGGCAAGGACTGGGAAGCATACCACATGCAGTGCTGCTCCCAAGGTGATGAATGCGCATGCTAAAATTACCTTGATCTCCATCACACAGCTGAGAGATGTCAAAAAGGGTAAGAAATGAATTCTCCCTGTGGCTGGAAAGCTCACTTGTCAATATAAGGAAACCCAGCCCCTTGCTGTCAGAGAAAAAAGGAAAGTTTTTTTTTTTTTTTTTTTTTTTTTTTTTTTTTTTTTTTTTACCTCTGGAGGTGCAGCCATTGGCCGGGTCAATTTCCTTCCCGTCAACTTTGAATGCCCAGCGTCCTGGAACGTTGACATTTGTGGTCTCTTGAATATTTACAATCTCAGGGGTTCTTGACCCCGGAAGACTGAAGAAATTTGTGAGGTTTCCACCATTAAATCCTGCCTGGAGCACACATACACACACCATCCTTTTTAGTCGTCTGGCATAATTACTTTAAGAATTCATCACACTTGGAAACAATAAATTACTTTTTGCTGGACTCCATAAGTCACCATTCAAGGTGTGCCTAGCTCACCCCATACCCAGAGTAAGGTATCAAAGATAGACAAGGCTAGCCCCTCAGTATACCTAAGTATACCTACGAGATCAAAACTGTGTTTCTAGAGCAAGGATTTTGACGGGACTCTGTTCACGATGATGAGAGAAGCAAGAAAGGGATACAGCAGTTTAAATCTATAAGGGGATGATACAGAAAACCTTTTACCTGGGCCATCACACCTCCGAGGCCTGTCAGAGGGTCGCCACCACTGGCTGTCCCAGTAGTCCAGTTGATCTCATAGTAATTAAAGAGTGTGAATGTGTAGGAGCCATCAGACACCAGCACAGCCTGGAAGGTGTTCACCTGAAGAACGTGCAGAAATCCTCATGATCCACATTCTTAGGAGGTCATCACTCAGGGGTGGCTACCCTCACCTGCTCCACACACACACAGACAACAACTGTGCCCCCAACACCAAACGGCTCTGAATTGCTCTGCGGCCCAGCCCCGGCACCCTGCCTTCGCTCAAACTGTGTTCCTTCCTCCCGTGCAGAAAAGCTAGATGTGTCGGACTGTGTGTCCAACTGAGGAGTTGCCTGAGAGAAACCCCGGGGTCTGACTCAGTGCCCCTCCCCTCCCCCCATCTCTCTTGGACCAAAGCCGCAGATTCAGTCCTCTTCTGAGCATGCGATGGCCTGAGAACACCCATAGATGGCAGCGTGAGAATAAACTATAGGAAATGTCAAGCTAGGGACCTCAGCACAAATACCTGCACCCAGAGCAGAGTGGGCAGGGCGGGGTGGGGAGGGACACAGTGAACCCAAAGTCCTCTGGAGCAGGCTTTCTCTGTTCCTGGAAGACATCACTATTCCGGGTGAGATGTCTCCCCCCCCTTTAAGATGAAAGTTGGGAAGTGATTTTTAAAGACGCTCTTTCTGGAAAGACTTAGCTCCTCTAATTGAGCGTTCACGCATTATCTGTAAGATCCTCAGTGCTCGGCTGCAACTCAGACCGATGCTGAGATGGGCAATGGTTTGGGTTCCTTCCATTTAGGGCTAAGCAGCTAAGGACTGAGGGAAATGAGTTGCTGGAAACTGAGCAATGATGGCGTTCTGGAACACAGGATTGTAGTCAGAGCACCCAGCCCACCTCGCAGTGTGATCACTCCAAGCTGTCTTGGTCCTAAGCCTTTAAGGGAACAGAGATGTTGAAATCCAAACTTTGCAGATGGTTCTCCTGCATCCAGCCTCAGCGTTTCCTATGTCCTTTTCCTCATCCTCTGCCTTGGACCCATGGTTTCAAGAAATGCAATCAAAATAGATTTTGAAAGTAGCAGTTCCACCCTTTTCCCACCTTTTCCCTCCTTTTTCCTCCCTTTCCCTCCTCAAGCCTCTTCCGGGGTGCCTGATAGCATCCCAGTTAACATTCTGTGCAGGAGCAGAGGAGGACCCAAATTCCTATCCTGTGTAATCAGACGGGGATGGAGGATCTTGGAAACCATTCTAGACAGTTCTAGGGAAGAGCACTTCGATAGTAAAGAAAAGCCCTTTTTGTGAGAGAGCGTTCTCCTCAGGCCCTGTGCCTGCCACAGCCGATGGCGTTTTTGATAGAGTTGGCTGGGGATATGACTTCGTTCTTTGGGCCCGTTCAACAAAAGAGGAAAGTAGGACAAAGAAATGAACGATCAATAAACTCAAGGTTTCTACAAGATCGCTAGTGGGGTCAGATTCAAAAGATAGGTGCAGAGCCAGGGTTATGCATGCTTTGAAGCTGGATTTTTTTCATGCCAGGATTCCCCTACAGAGCTGAATTTCTCTCACCATTTGTTAACAATACCTTGACTCAAAGAAATACCTTTGGGATCAACTCCCAAAATCACTCCATCATTTCTTACCCCCACCACACACACATACACACACATACACAGACACACAGAGAGACACAAACACACACAGGCACACATACAAACACACACACAGACACACACACACATATACAAGCACACACAGACACAAACACACACACTTATCTGTTCTTATACACACATCCCTATACATACATATTTTTCTAATACTCATTTTAAGACTTTCCTAGACCTAGGTTTACATGACCTTGTTTTTTCGAGAATTCAGAGAGCTTCTTGGGACACTGGGGGAGGCAGCTGAAGGAAGAGTTTAGGAGTCATTCTCAGAGTTCACTGTGGTCCATTGCTCTGATGCTTAGGGGGCCTGAATCTCCATCACTGTCACCTTGGAACACAGACAGTCCTTGGGGGATTTTGTTGATGATTGAGAAATAGCTGACTATGAGGCTGCATGGTTGAAAGTTCAGTAAACACTGGTTCTCCTGAAACACACCCATTTCCTCTTCTGCTGGGCTTCCATGACACTGTCTTGTCTGAAGATCTCTCTACCCCTTGTCTAGTGAGCCTGACCATGGGTAGTCTTGGGTGGGATTGATAGGTCTGTCTCAAAGGTAGGGACGGACTGACACTTCACTGGTGTCCAGAATCGGTCATCTTTTACTTTCCCTCTAGTAGCTCAAAGCCCTTCAAGGTTCCATTGTCTGTCCTCAGGAAAAGAGATCTCACCTGCTTTGGAAACCCCATCCAAAGTACAAAGCAGAAAGCACCTAAATTATCTTGGAAATTTTTATAGCCAGCAGAGGGTTTAGTGGGGGAAATGGTGGTCAGCATTTGATGGGCATTTCTTCTCTCCCCTACCCTTTCACTGACACTAAAATTTATCGATCGCTGGCACCCTGCATCCCTACGCTGTAAGATATGAGGCTTAAAGGACATAAAACATCACCCGAGGAGTCGTTAGCGATCCATAACGTGACAGAGGGAAACGTATGCTTCTTTAGAGGTTATTTCTAGCCAATGCATCTGCTGCTTAAACATGTGTCTTTCTGTTCTGCACGTCCTCTTAGCAATAAAGTGCTTCGAGCCGCCCTAGTCAGACAATGCTAAAACACACCCCCATTGCATCCTAGGTAAAAATTGCAAGACCAGCACTTTTTACCCTCTCTCTGCTAAGCAGGAATTTCTGTTCCACCTCTAAATAGCCAACTCATTGCCAGGAAAACAGATGGAATTAGAAATAACCCCAAGAAAGAGGAGGATAGATTAGAAATAACCCATAAGAAAGAAGAGGATAGATTTTTGTTTTTTTTAAGTTTCTTTGCTTACCAGGAAACTACAGCTGAAGGTGCATGTGATTGCAACCTCAAAATTCTCCACTACCATGGTTACCCAAACAAGCTGTGTGTACATTCATGGAAACTGGGGTTTTGTCCCTTTAGGCAGAAAGTTGATTATCTCTAGATATTACCAGAGATAATCTTTTTTATTTCACTTTTATTTGACTGCTCATTTGGGATTTCAGAGCAGATGTTGAAACTTTATTCAGGAATTGCTTTAACTGCCCACTCTAATTAACATCAACTATGAACCATTTCAGCTCTGGTCACAATAAAAAAAAATGTCATAACATAATAAAATGAACCAGGCTGTTTGTTCCCCCAATCCAGCACCCCACTTCTCTCTTGCTGCCAGATTTTATGGAGGGGAAAGAAAGGAAAATTATCGATGGTGAGAAACATTTGTGCCCCTGGCAAGAGAAAAAGCCCCTTGTGTCCCTCAAAAGATTCATAACACAAGGCTTGGAATAAGTAGCTTTGCCTTATTACTCCCACAAAAAGGACTGCTACCTTCCACAAGAATATTGTCGAAAGACTCCTTTTAGACATTGGTAATGAATTGTGACTGGGGCGACACATTGAAATATTTCAGCTGACTGGACTGGTTCATGCTGATGTTCCCCAGTTTCCTGGAAAATAGGTGGTGAGAGACCTTAATTTAACTCAGGTAACCTGATGCTCCTCCACCCTACAATTACATCCCTGCTCAGTACTGAGGATGGACAGGAAGTCAGAGACCCAGAGGAAAGTGGAAAGGGTTGGATGATTACAGGTGTGGTACTGCTGCCTCCGTAAAACGTGACTTCCTCCCAGGTCACAATGAAAACCCAAGTGGCAGAGAAGGTGGTCATGTCTTTGAAGTACTTCCTGATGTCCTTGGTGGCTCTTCTCAAGATGGTAGGGTCCATGGTTTCTCTGTAATAGATCTCACCCCGAATTCCATTGTGCACATCTGCCCAAAATGGAGCAATGAAGGCCCTCCCATCCGTCAGGGGGAAGGACTCTGGCGTAAACTGGCTCACTAGCACGTTGAAGGAAACAACACCATTGTTATTGACCTACAAAAATAAGAGAGGTTTTGCACAGTGGACCTTAAATCAGGGGAACTTCAGCATCACAAACCAAGACAGACATGCAGCCAATCACACGAAGGAAAGGAATTTTAATTGCTGACTTGGAACCCCTAAATACCAGCTCCCACTGTTTCCTCCTAGACACACTCATTGGTTTTCTGTCACTTTGTTTGTAGTCAGCTGTGTTCCTTATTAATTCAGTCTCCTTCTCACGTTCTTTGTCCTATCTGTTTGCATTTATTAGATGCTACTGGGTTGTGGATTGTGGTGTGTGTGTGAGAGAGAGACTGAGACAGAGAGAGGCAGAGACAGAGACAGAGACAGAGAGAGGCAGAGACAAAAAGGACAAATTTGTTGAGAGTCGTAGATGCACAATACGCAGAACACAAACATAAACAGTTAATTTAACAAGTGCAGAGCTCCACAATGTACCTTGAGTCTTACTGTATCATGAAAAAGGAGGCAGAGAAAGAAGAATCAAATACTCCTTTGCTGAACTCAGATCTCAGGGTGAGCTATTCAGTGTTCTGGGTGAGCCATTAAAAAACAAAACAAAACTTCTCTTGATGTCGTAACTACTTCCTCACTCAGAAAAAGAGCAAGGTTTAGACCTAAAGATGTCCAGTTTCTGCCCAGTTCTTGTCACTTGAGTGCGTCTTTGTACCATCTCTGTATAAAAACTGAGATCTGAGAACTTCGAGTTGTACTTGTAAACGACCACCTAACGGTGAGTCCCTCCTGATCTGTAAATGGCTCTGTAAGCACAGGAAGTGGCAACGCCTTGCTGTAATGTGTTCCCTCAGTTCCCTCAGGACCTGAAATCAATCCCCTGTCTGAGAGAAAGTGACTTAACCCCATGGCCCGTGTGACTTCAGTGGCAGAAGATACCCGTGCCGGGAATACTCGCAGTTCCTGGGCAGAGGAAATCTAGACATGATTTCCCTAGATATCAAATTGTCTCTTATATTCCCACTGATCAGCAGCAGGGTTGACATCAACAGTGAGTCAGGGGAAGAGCTATGCAGCCGCACTGATGGTACCTCAGTGTTGGAGGAAAGCCTGTGAGGTTGGGGTGTGAAATGGCCGGGACATGGGGATGTTGGGAACCTGTTGTCTTCAAGGAAGAAAAAAGAGCCACCCAGAGGTCCACCTACAAATGGCAGAAGGAATTCACTTCTCAGTACTGGGAGGTCAGGGTACAGTGTACACACAAAAGATGCTGCCCTGAACCTGTCCTTCTGCAAGGCTTTTTAAGCTCCAAGTCACACTGTGCAATGGAAGAGGAAGAGGAACTGAGTAAAATTTGTGCTCTAGAGCCCTGGGAGGCCAAGGACCCCAGAATGGAAAACCTCTCATCTCCAAAAGCAGGTCAGTTCAGTTCAAATCTCAGAGCCAGCTCTCTCTCACACAGACCACGGAGGTCCCTGTCGTGAGGCTAGCATAAAAAGCAACTTAGGTTGCCAGAGTCACGTATTTGTTAGGGTGAAACGGGTGTGATTAAAATACATGGGCTGGCCTGTGGAGGAAGCTGGCTGAGACTCAATGTGTGTTTTGATTATAGTCTACAGTTGAGATCAGTGGCTCTCTGACTTCTGTGGGCACCAGGATTACCTGGAGAGCTCATTAAGGTAGATAAGTAGGCTTTCTCCCCCAGTTTCTGAGTCAGCTGGGGTGGAACGTGGTACGGCAGGCAAAGCTGCCAGTGTTTCAGAAGCCTTAGGTAAGTAGAGGTGTGTGTGTGTGTGTGTGTGTGTGTGTGTGTGTGTGTGTGTGTGTATTGGGAGAGGGTGATTTCCTAACTGTCCACCAAACTGCCAAAGCAGCATCCTCAGTGTCAGAACATGGACATGCTCCAAATTTCAGTTGTTTGTTCCTCCGGGGTAGGGCACAGATCTAGGGTGAGATGTAGCAGAATTTACTATGTCTCCCTCAGTCCATGAGGACAGGGATAAAGACAGGTTCAGCTGTTCCAAACCACAATCTCCGCAGCAGCAACCTCAAGCATCCAAACAGCAAGGGCTGAGACTGCAACTGCCCCAGAGAGCTCTGAACTGCTTCCTAGCACAGGCTTCGACTGTGGGACCCTCTGGCATAGCTTCAGACCTGAGGAGGGTGGCCAATTCTGCAAACAACATTTATGCAACCGCTGATTATCCATCTCCCATGCTCCAGCTCGGCTGCAAATTGGTCAGAAGCCCAAGAAGAGCAGATGTCTAAACTTTTCACACCCCCAGAAGGGAGCAAAAAAACCTGATGATGCTCCTATTGTGGTTCATTGTTTCTTTTTTTATCTTGTTGAGTAGCAGAAATAATGTGAACGGCATTGGGCCTCTGCTTCGCTTCTGTGTTTAATCACCCACAAAGGCAATTTACTGCCCTGTATACTCCTCCACTATGAACATTAGCCATTAAATATACCTTTGACTTTCTTAATCATAAAACCCATCAGCTCATGAAATCTCAGAACTTGTCGCTTTGGCTGCCAATAAATCCCCAATCCTCGGGGCCCCAGAAGAGGGTTTTTTAAGTGCTTTCCTTAGTAACAGACAACAGGGGGAGCGGCTTCTGCACTTACATAGACGGTGCGGTAAGGAACACCAAAGAAGAAGACGGGGATGGCCAACTTAATCTCAGATGAACTCCCATCATCTACTTTAGGGGTTCTGGTGTCGTTCTGCCAAAATGGATACATGAGCTCTCTGGGCTGAGCTGTCAAGAGAGATGGTAGTTAGACAGATTAGATGGCAGCTACAACTTCCTTTTGGCAAGCTATGATCCCTCCCACCCACTAATGCCAGCTTGTCTGAGTATGGTTTACAAGCCACAGGCAAGGCAGCAGGCCTTGGTCTCTCCAGTCTGAGTATATGCTATACTTAGCTAATGATCTTGTGTTTTGGGGAAAGGAAAGGGAAGACCAGAAAGGACTCAGTCTCAGATTAAGATAGAGACCTATGTGCTTTATTCTGGTGTGTCCATGCATTAGAGAGACCAGCAGTAACAGTAAGTGGGGATGTCATACCACCATGGATACCTGGAGCTCTTGATGTCCGGAGGTGGCCTTTAGATCTGGCGTGGGTGAGGAGGGCTTGCCTCTTGAGTAGATGACCAGATGAAGAGAGTGTGGATGTAACCACAGAGCACCCTTCTAATCTAAGAATTCTACGATTTCCCAAGACAGTCGTGGCAGCTTTTTCTAAGACTCCATTTTTTCCTACCACATGGCAGAAGTCATCAGAGCCCAAGAGGAGGAATTAGAACCAATACAACGGGAGGAGAAGGTTGGTAGGAACTGCCTGTGAGTGACCTTGACTAAGACTGGCCAAGGGACTCTGTCCAGCTCTATTCACAGGAAGCAGACATGGGATCCTTGAGGCAGTAGAGGGAGGTGCTGCCTGCATGTGTGCCTGCATGTGTACCTGCATGTGTGCCTGCATGTGTGCCTGCATGTGTGCATGCATGTGTGGGGTTCTGAATGCTGGAGCACTCTGTAGGGCAGACAGTGTTCTTTCTGCTTCTCCCAGTCAAAAAGGTGGATCATTACACATAACTCCACCTGGGCCAGCAGCACTTCTTCCATGAATGCTTGGAGTACAAACTCTAGAGTTTCCCACAAAAACTCTTGCAAAGTGTGGCTCAGATAGGTGGGAAAAATAAGGCAATGTCCCCAAGGGCCTGTGCTACCAAGAACCCAGTACAACTGTACCTCTGGAATAATCTACATGTCACATCTGATGTCACTTTTCTCTGCCCCTGTTCTCTCTTCTTTTGAACCAAAGCTGGACAACAGAATAGTTTTCTTCCTTTGAATGTTTGTCTGTTGTTTCTGGGGGTAGGGTGGGAGTAGCTGATCCATGTAGGGCTATGGCCACAGCCCTCAAGCCCAGTCTCATATCAGCTGTTTCTGGGACAGTCCCCACTTTGTACTGATGGAGCGGAAAACATGGAGAGGAACTGGTCCCAGCTAGTTCTTCTCCTTTAGTGAGCAGACAACAGCCACTAAAAATAGCTTGCAGAGTTAACAGAGAGCTGCTGGGAGGGTGGAGTTCTGGAGTGGGGAGTTGGTCCAGGTCTGCCCAGACAAAGGCTTTAATCTCTGTCTGGGGGAGAGCATCAGGAAAGCAGGGAACCAGTCCGGACATTAGTATTCACACAGTGTTCCCACATCTCAGAGGTTTCTGGGAAGCTGACCAAATCTTAACCTGTAGGAGATGCTGTAGCTGATTTAATCCCAGGAGCATTCAGCCAGTGATCTGTGTTTGACATCACAGTAAGTATTCAGACAGGCTCTTGGAATATTCTTATTTACAATATGGTAACAAAGTACAAAGTTCTAGAAGATGGAAACTTCCAAAAAGTTCTTTGTCATCTTACTATGGCATTAAACATAAGCACTTATTAGATTTGAAGGTGGTTGAGTGCCTTGAATTTCTTGTGCGTATAGTGTCGAACTACAGGTTTGTCTTTCTTGGGGAGCTTTTTGGGAGTCATTCCCAGTATGTAAAAGGGCTCCAGTTTACACAGCACAGTGATCATTTCCATGCTAAAGTTAATTGGTATTTTGTACAGCATTGGGCAATCTGCCTGGAGAAGAGGCAATCAAAACCCCTTTTTAAGGACACAGAAAAAAACTGGCAAAGGAGACCCAGCTTCTCTCTGGTTCCAAGATTCTTCACTTAGTTTATGAGTTTTGTACAGAAAAAAACAGTTAAAAGTTTTTGGTCTTAAAAACATTACAGATAAGTACATCTAATACTGTACAACCTCAATAAAGATTTGTTGAGTAAAACAGGGCACTCAACCAAAGGGAACAGGCAAAAACAACAATGGTTCCCATCTCAGAGCCGACTACTACTGAAAAATAAAACAATTAGCAGCAGGGACAATTGATAGTGTCACAAATAGTGATAGTTAGCAACAGAAACATTATCCCTACCCGTGCTCACTCTAAACTGGGAATGACACACACAAATAAAGTTAGGTTTCCAGGATTTTTCTCTTTCACCAAAGAAAACCACAGTTTTTTTGGTGCAGAGGTGGAAGTTGAGGTCACTAGGCTTGTTGTAGGGAAATTACTGTGACTTTGGGTTGCATTGGACAACTATTAATGCACCCAGTTCTAGGACAGTGGGTATGATCTTAAAGGGAAGGTTCATCTAAGACCCTGGGACCATGCAGAAACTGAACTTGACAAACAAAAGAACAGTATTTTGGAAGATTAGTCCTAAAAGACTTTCACTGATTGCCCTATCTTTCTAATCCAACAACACACGTACAATGGCAGGAAAGCATATGCATGACCCTTCACCAACTTAAGAGAGATACAGAAAGGAAGAAGGGCTCATGAGGCTGAGGGAGTCAACCTGCCTTTTTATTTGTAGCTTTCCATTGTTGCCCTATGTCACAGGTCTCTGGGGCACAAGGCATCTGCACCACAAGCTACTATTGCAACTTCCTAATCCTGAATCAAAATACAGTAACTCTTTAAAGTTTCCCACATAGAGCTAAATGGCGAAATGGGGATCAGTGAGGAGGGAGGAGGAGCATCATCTCCTGCAAAAACTCGAGCTACAATTAGTCTGCGTTGTTTTAAAGACCTTCCCTGGAATATACAAACTGTGTTGGAAGTTAAAGAAGAAAAAGTGAGCATCATTCAAAGTTAATGCATTTTTACCCTTGACAACAGAATTTAATTTACTTTTTTTCCCTTGTATCCGCAGACACATGTACACCTGCCCTTGCAATTACGGTGCCAAAGAAAGTGTCTTTTTATGAACTCGAGAGTGTGCTGATCAAGAGCTGTATGAGATGTCGTCGTACTCACCTTGGTGCCGAACAAGGGCGAAGATGAAAGAGACCCAAATTCTAAGTAATGATGAATAATTCATCCTGGAATTTTAAAAAGAAAAAGGAAAAAAAAAATCCCCTGCTTGCCAGAGTAAATAGAACACCAGGTGTGTTCGGTGGCAAATCCCCGAGACACACCACAACCATCACAGAACAATCTCACATCCCAACACCAATCGTTCAGAGTCGGCTGTATTCCCAGGAGGCGCATAGGCCCTCTTGAGTTCAACAGTTGGGGGACAAAGTAGACCCCCAGAAGGTGGCTGCCTAGGAGTGTAGGTTATTGGGGAGTTAGATGGGAGAAATGCAAGTTACAGGGAGCCAGGGAAGGTGTCTACTTCGCATCTGATTTAAAAAAAAAAAAAAAAAAAAGCGCCCAACTCCAAAAGTGCAGGTCTCAGACCATGCTTCTCAGACTCTAACTTCTGCAAGACCCAACTCTCCTAATTATCCTAGACTTTGTTGGGATCCAGGAAATACTGGTAAAATGACCACGTGTTTCTCCAGGTAGGAGGATTCAAAGAAGGTCATCCTTTCTTAATAACCTGAAGTCAACCCATCATTTTACTGACTGGACTCAAAGGTGGCCTTAGACGGTCCACTGACATCCCACAGTTGAATAAATGATCAATGGCTACTTTGGTGATTTAAAAAAAAAAAAAAAAAAAAGACAGCACACCAGAATGGCTCCTTGGAAATACAACAGAAACAGAACCCCACACTCAGGCAACTCTCGTTAGTTCCGGGAAGTTAATTAAACGTAGGAACATCACAAAGCCAAACTCATTTGCATGTTAATTTACAATCAGCTGAGCGGGTGGCGTTACCCCCAGTTCTGGACGGTCTGCGCTGCTCCAGAAAGCTAAGATAAGATGCAAGCACACACGGGAGACCCAAGTTCTCCATGTACCGGCCTGAGGACCTAAGTGCAGACCAGGAAACCTGCTCCCCACATCAATCTTAAAGATTAAACACCTTCTCTTGTCATTTGAGGTTATCAGACTCGCTCAGCCCAACTTTTAGGCAAAGGCAATGACTAGATACTGCGAGAGTCTTGTGGCAAATGTTCAGTTGTCAGGCATGCACACTGAAGTCTCAAGCGCATGGTAAAGACTAGCCGGTTTTGCTGCAAAGGACAGAGAGCTTCAGCGAGCATCATATACAGCTCTAGCAGAGGCAGAGGCAAGCTGCAGGCCTTGGGGGGAGCAGGGCAGACAGCGGCAGTGAAAAGGATTCATTTAGACATTTGTACTTATGAAAAATGCCACTAACCTGTTCTGTCGATACTGGAGGAATTGAGTGAGAAGTATTAAGTCAAGTCTTGGTGAGCCCAGAAAAATTAGGTATAAGAATTCACGTCAGTTCTCCTCGCGTGGCTGCCAACTATTTCTGATCCCTGAAATCACGTCCGATTCCCATAGTCTTGAAACCAAAAATTCAGTGAGTCCTGCGCTAGAGTCGGGGGAGTGTTGAGTTGCAATCAAGTTGCTTTCTATTGATTAAGGAAAAGTAAATCTGAAGATCAGTTTCAGGATTGCGTGGAGAGGCTCTTTTCCTGAAAAACTAGACCTCCCCCTCCTTTAAAAAGAGAGAGAAAAAAAAACTGGATTCAGATGGAAATGTCAGGTACTTGGAGCTGAAACCTTGGTTCTCTCTGATCAGAATCACTTTGCTCTGAAAAACACAAAAGAAGCCCTCCCTTTTTGTCTTTGTACCCAAAAGAAGGCAACTGTCTAGCATTACAGCATTAGCATCCACCAGCATGGGAGTAAACCTACAAAGGGGCTCCCCGCCACATTTAAATGAAGTCGGTTTTCTACTAAAGTTCGTCCTTTCTTCTTCCTTCCTTCCTTCCTTTCTTCCTTCCTTCCTTCCTTTCTTTCTTTCTCTTTCCTTCTCTCTTTCTTTCTTTCTTTCTCTCTTTCTGACTTCCTCTCTTCTTTCTTTTAATTTCTCTTTTCTCTATTCTATCTGTCTCTTTTCTTTTTTTTTTTCTATGTGTTCACATGCAGGCTCTCCTCTGTTTGTCCCCTACAGATATGTATAAAGTATTTAAAGAAACTTTCCCAAATGTGACAAGGTTTCATTCCTTTTCTCTCTGATCCATACACAGATGGGCAGTGGCATTTCTCAGGCAAAACTAAGTGGGAGAAGGAAAACTATGCTTGTGACACCTCCACTTGTGCCCCTGAGGGTCTTCATCGAGAGGGGTACAGGCTTCTCCTGCTGAAAGTTTCCAGGAAGAACTTTGGAATGCTGTTCAAACAAAGGAAAACTGTTCAGTTTGATGATTTCAGGATTCCAATAAGTTAAACCCAATCCCAAGTAATTAGCCCCGAACAAATGCACATACAAGCAACACTGAATGGACTCAGTAAGTTGTGTGTGTGAGAGAATAATCATTAAAGAAGAGATCATGAATTCGAGAGGGAGAGTTTGAGGAAAGGAGGGAGGGGAAGTGGTGTAGACATACTCCTCCTGTAGAAAAATCTCTAAGAAAGATTTACACATGCATAAGACTGCAAAAGTACCACTGAAGTTAAAATATTCGAAGTGGAATTCATTTTAAAAAAGAAAGAAAGAATTTGAATGCAATAGGAAAGGCCCTTTTGTAAATCAAATCAATGGGAATTTTAAATATGTCCAAATCTTTCTCCGGCCAGACAGCGATGTGTTGCCTGGACCAGAAATGAAAATTGAATCAAAACAACCCAGATCTGCACATGTTGTGCTAAAAGGACAAGAGTGTTAGGAGAACCTGGTCTTTACCATAAGTTTCCCCATCTTTAGCCAAAACCCTGTGATAATTGTGCAGGCATTACACAATGTGTTTATTCACTGGTAACTTGAATTCTCCCCATAGACCCTCTTACAGATGCCGAATGAATCCAAAAGGCACATATTTCTGTAACAGAAGACATAAGGGTTTGGTGCATGTGTAAAATAGAATAAAATCCAAATCCAAGACTCACCTAGAGCAGCCCTTGCCTGGTCCTGAGTAAACCTTTAGTGTAGTCTCATCAGACCTAAATGTCCAGAGGCAAAACAGGGTCTTAAAAACCCCTGCAGGTGACCCATGCTAACTGCTTTACTTTCCTTTTCTCCTGCATTCAAGGATGTTTCTACCTCAGCCTTTTTTGACCCATATTAAATTCTTTGTCCTTCTTTTGAGGTAGGACTGCTGCTGAGGTGAAGACCGTCTGGGCAGAACCAGATTCACAAGATGCCAGCATAAATGAATGAGAAGGACTTTGGAGGCTGGCGGTGAGCCGTAGGTGAGCCCCAGGTGCTTGGGAAGAGGCTGGACTGGCTTAGTGCTTGCCCTTTCCTGGCTGGCTAGAAGCTGGTTGGTGGGGGCATGCTCTGGTTGCACACTCAGTGGTCACAGATGGGTGAATAACAAAGGCTTCTATTCATGGCAAGACTCATTTGGTTGAGCCTGTGCGGTACATAAAGGTTCCTGCCAGGATTTAAACTGAGTTTAGATGAAGTTGGAATGGGCTGGTGCCCGTTACCCAACATAGCCATGCTTTATAAACACGACATAGATTGATGCTGCTTCTTGGTTGATAGAAAAGACACTAGGGAAAGAAACAAGCCAAAATGAACATCCCCCAAAGCAAGTAGAACAGTTGTTATGCACTGAATATTTCTGGTTTGTGTCCTAGGTTTCCTGTGTCCATTTTGTGAAAGAAATGGTTGGCTGTCATGACTGTGACATGGTCTAAGATGTTCTGTTGGAAAGGTTTTGCTCCAGGAACTCCTGTTTAGTGACAGGATTCTGTTAGGAGCTAGCAACAAGCAGCTGCTCTACCATGTAACATCAGCACCTATATAGGGGAAATTTTTTATATACATTAAATATATAATTTATATATGTATACACATATGCATTTTGTATAATTCATTATAACACACATTTATGTATATCCTGTGTGTGCACATAAAATATATAAAAATATCTTTATATACACAGTTGTGTGCCACATGACACTATTGCTGTCCACAGCAAACCATATGTACAACAGTGGTGACTAAAGATTACAGCAGCATGTTGTACTGGTCGTAATTTGTATAAGACCTCTATGACATCTGCATAATGAAAACATTTCCAGCAATATGTTTCTCAGAAAACAGCATCACTACTAAGTTGGGAGATACATGTGTAATAAAGAGATGCCCCCAAAGATGTTCACTGCCCTCGATTTCTCAAAACCTCTGGCCCTCAGATACGTCCCACTTGACTTGACTAGCAGCTGAAGTTCCTTTCCTGTGTACAAACACAATAGAATGGCATTTCCCCCACAAGACAGCAAATTACCCAGCCTACAAGCTGCTCCTACCCCATGTCCTGATTGAAAGGCCTAGACTCAGGCTCCACTTGTAGTCTAGTTTAGCCAGAGTTGTGAAGGTCTGAGTTCCCAAAGGAGCTAGCCCATTGGCTTGGGATGCCAGGGGAGAACCTAAGGGACTCTATTCTGAGGGTGCTCAGCCAAGGAGACTGAGTTCTGGCACAGAATCAGGGAGACTCATTGACATTTGAGATAATAGCTTTAACACTGGGTCAAAGACCCCAGGGAAGGCTCAAACACAGTCCTCAGACATTTACTAGAAATCTAGAGAAGGTGGTGGATCAGATCCAGTAAGACTGAAGAGCCAAAATTACTGTGGCAGATGACAAGAAAAGGCTCAGTGATGTGAGCATGCTCCAAATGTCAGTGAGACCTACCTCTCAGGCAGGAAGCCACACAGCACTGGGAAGCTAAGCGTGGTTTCCCTCTACAGGACAAATGGAGCCAGGCACTAGTCACAGAATCTAGCTTGTCGATAGTGTGGAGATGAGTGTCTGAGACAGCAGAAGCCAGGTGATGGCTTCCTCCTACTTGGAGTGTGGAGGGAAGCAGGTTAGAACTTCCATGATGACAGAGAAGAGATCAGAGCGAGAGTCAAGGGGATTTGACTCATAGAGAACACTAGGGATGGTTAAAAAAGCACAGAGGCCAGAGAGCCACCATGGGCAGTGTACTGTGTGCATTCTGAAAAGCAGAGGAATTCAACCAAGGCTGAGAGCAGTTTCTCTAATCAGTTGTGATGTCTAGCTGAGCTCGGTGACTCAGGCCTGTCATCCCAATGACTGGAGGGACTGAAACAAGAGAATCTCAAGTTCAAGGCCTTCCTGGGCTTTTAAGTGAGCTCAAAACCAGCCTGGGAAACCTAGGAAGATACCCTCTCAAAATCAAAAGAGAACATGGGACTGAGGAGTAGCTCAGTGGTAAGGTACTTGCCTAGCATGCTTGAGACTCAAGAGTCAATGCCCAGTCTCAGAATAGTCACAATCTCTGCTCCACTTCTAGACCTAAGCCAGCTTTCAAATCTAGAATCCAAAGGCTGAAAAACTAAGAGATCCCCAAAAGGAAGGACTGTACAACACTGTGACAAATCTATACTTGAACAAGTCCCTCAGTTCAGCTTCATAAGAGACTATACACTCAGGAAAGGGAATTCCCAGACATGTTAAGGACTTTTAGGCAAGGGGTTCAAATCAACATCAATAGCCAAGGAACATAGTATGAGGAGCCCAGGAGAGAAAAATAATGTCCTGAAAAAGGTTGGCTTACAGGCATCTGCAGACCCATTTAGACACCATTTTTCCTAGTCATGAAGGTAAGTGGAAAGCCTGTAAAAGATTACAGCCTAGGTAGTGAATACACAGAGAATGCATTCTGGGCAGAAGGGGAGATTAGTGGGTCAAGATTACTATCATCTTAACATACAAGGACTGGTGGGTTCTACCACATCTCCACTCAGGATGGATGCTCAAGACTGGCTGTGAACTAATGCAGCCTGTAGCGTCCTTGCCTATATGCTATCTTTTCTGGAGCCAACCTGGCTTTATGTGCACAGGTGAACCATTGGGATCAAAGGCCAGCAATGGCTTCCATCATATGGACAAACTGCAACACACATCCACAGCTTTAATGGAGGGTGATGGGAAGTCTCCTATCACTCTAGTTAGAGTCTGATTTGGGGGCACCAGGGCCTGTGTTGAAGCCTTGTTTCTCAACACAGACCCTTTGAGAGTTGGGCTTCAGGAGAAGTGTTTCAGTGAAGATCAACTTACTATCCTGTGAGAGTAAGTTTGAAGCCTGATAGGACAAGGGCACCATGAGAGTGGGTTGTAAAATTTCTGCCTTCTTTGACAATTCTCTCTTCCATGATGACCTTTCCTCTTTTCGACACATCTAAAACATCATGAGCCTACCAGAAGTCGAGCAATGCCAGCATCATGCTCTTGGACTTGAAGAATCATGAGTCCAGAAAACTTTTTTTCTTTACAACTCAACTTGCCTCTGGCATTCTGTTATAACAACAGACAATGTATGGACACAGACACTCACCTTCTTTCATAATCTAATGCAAAGTGTTCTGTACCATCTGTGTCCCCAGTATATCACACTGATTCAGTACATAGTAACAAACTTTGGCATCCTGAGTACAAGGAGCCATGGGTGGCAGCAGGTTAAATGTCTTGGTACCATATGCTCTAGAAAGTGGAAGATAAATCCTTTAGATTCAAGGGTACTGTTTTAATAAAACTTTCCAAACCAGGTGGCCAAGAACATCTCCAATGTGAAAGGCAAAAAGTACTTATTTTATAGCTATAAAAAACTCTCCTTTCTTTGTGTCTTTGGGTTCTGAAGGCTATATATTCTAGACCCAGGAAAATTGCTCTAACCCTGGAACTCATCCAGCATGGAGAATGGGAATGATTCTATAGCAGCCCAGGCTACAATGCAAACAGCTTTGCCACTTGGGCCATAGGTCCAGCTGACCCTTTGATGTTGAACATGTTAGTAATGGAAAGAGATGAAATGGGTAGTTCAGAGCAAAACCCGATGGTTCAACCACAGTGCAGGGTCCTAGTGTTCTGTAGCAAGGTCATGCCTCTGGCAGCAAAGAGGTCTGTCTCTTTCAAATCAGTTCCTGGCATGTGACTGGGGTCTCTGATAGGCCATTTGCCCAAGAGACAAATGGCCATGTGTCCCTTTCTCTTAGGATTTGAACCCATTAGACCCAAGGTCCACAGGCAGGTAGACCTCAGTAATCCATTCTAAGGCAGAAATGATACAATGAGAATAGTCGTGAACAAGCTGCTTAACTGGGTAGTTCAGGCTCTGTCACCAGCCACAGTGGTACCAATACCCTTGCCCCAGATGTCAGATCTCAGATCTTGCCATGTAGATGAAAGTACATATAATAGTCCGAGGTGAAGTTGGGATAGGTGGTGTGTGTGTGTGTGTGTGTGTGTGTGTGTGTGTGTGTGTGTGTGTGTGTGCAGCAGATAGACAGTACCTATGTGCTAGCCTCACATGTATGTCTTGTGTGGTTCCATGAGAATGTTGGTAATGTTGGCAATGAGGAGGAGGCATCTTCCCAACGCGTGGAGCTTCGGATAACATGTTGTGTCTTGAACCTTGTACTGAAGGAGAAGTGTTTTGAGGAGACAGTATGTCCACACTCAGAGGCACTGCTGAACCACATTGCCAGCTGGGTGGTGGCTTGAAAAGTTGGAAAACCAGGGACAAGGATGCCTGGACTGGAGACTTGTGCGTAGACAGAAGGGAATGAACACAGCGTGAAGATCTTTATGTCATTTATAAACACCCACAAGAGCATCTGCTGCGGAAGAGGGACTTGGTAAGCAGCCCTACTCAACTGGATGACATGAAGCCGGGGTTGCCAGTATTGATCCAAGAGGTACATTTCTAAGGTGCCACAGCCATGGTGATCAGGATAGAGGGGACCAAGAGTATGAATTCCCATTTAGTCAGACTCTTCTGGTCTTCAAATGTCCAATCTGTGGAAGACAGAGCACAGCCAAGTCCCTTGACATGCCACTGTTCCTCAGGGACAGTTACTGACCTTTCCACAGAAAAATGATTAAAATTGAACCACTCTTATCGTGGAAGACTGAGCAGAGATAAAGCCCTAGTTTAAATATTTATAGTTTAGATACAAAGTGTCCTCCAAAGGGCTCATGGGTGCAAGGCTTGGTCTGGATGCTAGCAGTGTTCGGAGATAATTCTTTGGGGAGGCAGCTGAATTCTGAAGGCTCTGACATTGACTAATGCTCCACAGGTTTAACATGTTTTTAAAAGTATGGGGAAGTTACAGAGTTGTGTAGGAGAGCCAGGTGGGAGGAAGTAAGTCACTTGAGGGCACATCTGGTACTTGGTTACTTTCAACTCCTTGCTTTCAGGTTTTTCACAAAGCAAACGGCCTCCACAGCATGCTCCTGGTAAGGTGATGTTCTGTCTTATCCCATGGCCCAAAAAGATGGATGTAATCCCTTGGTCCAGACAGTCCACGATTGGAATATGTGAAACTGCTTCCTTCCCTCGGGTACCTGCCAGAGTGATAGTCTTCCTAATGCATGCATGTGAGCACGCTTTTCTTGCTCAGAGGCTTGAGCCAGCATTATTGATGGAAGAAAGGCTTACAGGATGCAAGCTCCGGAACACCTCCCCAGGAAAGGCACTTCACAGCAAAGGGGCTGTAAATTTGGGCCTCTGGCAGTGGATATGCCCGTGAGATAGGAATGAGATGATGCCAGCCCAGGTGAACAGTGAAGTAAGTCGATTGAGAAGCAGGTGCAGCAGGCACAGAGAGTGCTCCCTTAGCAGAGACCATGGCAAAAACTTGCAGGACCTGCAGGTTAGAAGGACAGGAGGGCTATAGGGCTGTAGTTATATCCCACTTAATAAAGTGGGATTAAGGAGAAATAAGGGATTAAGGACCAAAGCTTGGGTCACTCGTTTTGGTGCCTCTTGGCATTCGTTTGCTTGGTTGTGACTGGGGGACATGTGCCACAACCCCAGACTGAAAAACACATGGTTCCCAGGGTCTTGGGATGTTCTCAAATTAAGGTTCGGATGAAACTACCAGGTAAGACCAGCGCACAGCAAGAACTCAGGAGCTCTAACTTAGTCAGGGTTTCTATTCCTGCACAAACATCATGACCAAGAAGCAAGCTGGGGAGGAAAGGGTTTATTCAGCTTACACTTCCACATTGCTGTTCATCACCAAAGGAAGTCAGGACTGGAACTCAAGCAGGTCAGGAAACAGGAGCTGATGCAGAGGCCATGGAGGAATGTTACTTTTGGCTTGCTTTCCCTGGCTTGCTCAGCCTGCTTTCTTATAGAACCCAGGTCTACCAGTCCAGGGATGGCACCACCCACAATGAGCTGGGCCCTCCTCCCTTGATCAGTAGTTGAGAAAATGCCTTACAGCTGAATCTCATGGAGGCATTTTCTCAACTGAGGCTCCTTCCTCTGTGATAACTCCAGCTTGTGTCAGGTTGACACAAAACCAGCCAGGACAAGTTCTCAGATGGGAGGAATTCACAGACATCAGTTATGGTCCTGCAATCAACTGCCATGGAGAGCGGCTGTACATCTTTCTCCCAGGTCCCCGCAGAAGCAGGAAGCTCAGAGGCTAGAGGAGTCTCTCCGCTGTGCATGAAGAATTTGAGCTGTTCTTCCTTCACGTGAACAGTGGAGAACAAGTGCACCTGAGAGACTGACTGTTCATCGATTTCCAGGAGACTGCAGAGTGTGGTGTGCAGACAGCTTCCAACAACCACCCATCCAGTTCCCTCAACACGTTCAAAACGGCATTACGTTGTTGTTCTTCTGTTCCAATGGCTGAGGAAAATCATTGGGAAGACCTAAGTCATTTCTGTTCAAGGAAAGACTCAGCTAGCATGACTTCCTTGTTCTAGAACATTTCTTGGATGGAGCTACCTTTGATGGATCTGCAACTCAGCCTCAGAGTTTTTCCTTCCGCATCCTGATGCTTCTCTGTTCTCCAGGTGTTATTCCCCACCATGACCTGCCCTCTGCCACCATATCCCTCCCCCACCATGATCTGCCCTCTGCCACCATATCCCTCCCCCAACATATCTCAACTTTGGCTTCCCAAGAAATTGAAACTGAGACTTTGGTCCTTGAACTCAATACAAGCTTTGCATATTCAGAATACACTTATTTCTACCACTCATTTAGTGACTAGTGAGGCCCATTCCCAAGCCGCTGTATCTACCTGAGTCACACAATTATTATCTAAGATAACATACATACTTTCCTGAGAAAATGTGTAATATTTTCCAGAGTAATACCAGATCTTCAAGGTGGATGGCATAATAGAGGAAAATACAGCAGTTGGGTTCCTTGGGGTTTCTACACAAAAGACAATAACACAAACAAACAAAAAAACAATCAAAACAACCCCCCAAACAAACAAACACCTAAACCAAACCCTCAAGATTCTTACATAAAGAAGTCCCCCTCTCCTATTGCCTTCAGATCTTCACTCCTGGTCCTCGGGGCTGACATCAGGAGATGGGATACACATATAAACAATTAGTATATCACCTTTTTTGTTTGTTTAGAGCCAAGGTTTATGCTATGTAACCCAGGCTAGCTTGGCATGTGCAATGTAGCTTAGGATGGCCTGAAACTCAGAGAGACCCACCTGCTTCTGCCTCCTATGTGTTAGTATTAAAGCTGTGCACCACCATAGCCAGGTAATTTTCCTTATTGTTGTGAGTGTGTGTGTGTGCATATGTGTGTTTATGTGTTTTCATGTATGTGGATATTTGTGTATATGTGTGTGAATATGTGTGTATGTATGTATGTCTTTGTATATGCATGTGTGTGTATGTGTGTATCTGTGTCTGTATGTGTGAATGTGTGTATGTGTGTATACATATGTGTATGTGTGTATGTATATGTGTGTATCTTTGTGTGTCTTTGTGTGTGTCTCTGTGCATGTGTGTATGTGTGTGCATATGTATGTGTCTGTATGTGTCTCTGTGCCTATGTGTCTGTGTGTGTGTATACTGGCTGGCTTTGTGTCAACTTGACACAAGCTGGAGTTATCACAGAGAAAGGAGCCCCAGTTGAGGAAATGCCTCCATGAGATCCAGCTGTAAGGCATTTTCTCAACTACTGATCAAGGGGGGAGGGCCTGGACAATTGTGGGTGGTGCCATCCCTGGGCTGGTAGACCTGGGTTCTATAAGAAAGCAAGCTGAGCAAGCCAGGGGAAGCAAGCCAGTAAGTGACATCCCTCCATGGCCTCTGCATCAGCTCCTGCTTCCTGACCTGCTTGGGTTCCAGTCCTGACTTCCTTTGGTGATGAACAGCAATGTGGAAGTGTAAGCTGAATAAACCCTTTCATCCCCAACTTGATTCTTGGTCATGATGTTTGTGTAGGAATGCAAACCCTGACTTAGACACACACACTCTCTCTCTCTCTCTCTCTCTCTCTCTCTCTCTCTCTCTCGTGTGTGTGTGTGTGTGTGTGTGTGTGTGTGTGTGTAAGGATCATAATGTGTATCAGAGGAGAACTTTCAGGAGTCAGCTCTCTCCTTCCTTTATTTCTTTCTTTGCACAGGATCTAGGTGCAGGTTGCTATGCCCCCACAGCAAGTACCTTTACTTTCTGAGCCACCTTGCTGGTTCAGGTTTTCATTCCTAAAAGCAGATTTTTAAAACCCAGAGTAAATATTTCCAGATTTTCCGTATTTTTCAGCAGAGCACGATGATAATATTTAATTGCACACTGCAAACATTGAGTTTAAATGATAAAATCAATGCTTTAGGATCCTACTTTCCAAAAATTATTTCCCTAGGTTCTATTTCTTCCTTTTCTGGCCACATTTGTGTTCTATATTCTGGGTCTGGGCCAATATTGATATGAAAAATATGCAGTTGGATCTTTTTAAAAAATCTCAGAGTGATGCTTATTAATGTTTATTTATGAATCAGAATACTCCCTAAAGGCTCAATAATAAACGATGTTCATATCTGAAATTTTAGTCATTTTCTAAAGTCAACTTAAGTGTCTCTAATGGAAAAATTCATTATTATTCTGTGGTATTGGGATGGAACTGGGCCTCAGCCATACCAAGTAGGTTCTTTACCATGAAGTTAACTTCCTAGAAGCAGCTAAGCAGTTAAAATTGTAAATTCTAGGTACACTCATGTAGCTGAAACCTCAGAACTGGCTTTCTTCAAATAACCTTGTTAGCACACTAAGATTGGAAAGGCACAGGCTCACCGCGTTCTCCACCCCCCAGGAACAGCATGCAGTCATTCTACAAGACACTTCAATGGCAAGCAAGAAGCAGCTCTGACCAAAGCTTATTACAGAACAGAAACACAAGATTTTAGGGCAAGTAATCTGCCTTCCAGGGGTACTCAGCAGAAACAAAGTGCTCACAGGCCGTTGAATGTAACACTTGTGCCTTCTGTGGCAGAAATGAAACCTCCAAAGTCAGGCTCCAGAGGAACAATGGTTCTCAGGATTGGTGATGTGTGAACCTCACGGTGATAATGACGTGGTGGAGTT
Organism: Micromys minutus; assembly: GCF_963924665.1. NCBI lineage: Eukaryota > Metazoa > Chordata > Mammalia > Rodentia > Muridae > Micromys > Micromys minutus. The sequence goes on from NC_137985.1 coordinate 35,753,106, forward strand.
GGCGTGGTGGAGAAACAACTGTAGTCAGCGTATTTCCAGAAACACAGAGATCTGAAGTATTCTGATGTCCACTGATTGACAGGCTCAGAATCTGACAGACAACTGAAGAGTCTGTGGAAGCTGTGGCCAGTGGGGCCTGGTCAAGGACGGGTAGCACCGGTAATGTGCTTTCTGTGGGTCGATGTTAACCCGGCATTGTGCCCTGTCTTCCATGAACCCAGAAGCAACAGAGACCATTGGACTGAAGCCTGAAGAGTCTGCTAAAATAATTCCTTTTTCACATATGTATCTTGACACAAAACCGGACAGATGCCACTCATGACATCGGCCATGTGTTGACTCCAAGAGCCTGGGTCTACAAAACCTGCCTGGGAAGGTAAACTTATTATTAAGAGCCCCAAGCAGAGTGAAGTCATAGACTCTGCAGGGATGTAACACACAACGAATCATGGCACCATTATGTTCTTTTGGGTTTGTTCTATTGAGACAAGGTCTCACTGTGTAGTTCTGGTTGGTCTAGAACTCTCTATGTAGAGTGATCTCTAATTCGCAGAGGTGCACCTGCCTCTGCCTCACAAGTGTTGGGATTGAATGTGCAAGCCACTTTACATGTTAATTTTATATTATCCTACTGGAGAACAATTGATAATGTCCTTTAGAATTCTAAACGCTCTGGCTTTCTGGTACAAGAGCCTCATTTGTATGAAGACAGTTTAGAGATGATTTCAAATATTACAGAGGCACACCGAAAGCAGCAGAGAGAGAAGAGAAACAAGTGTCAAGGAACAAGGTACCTGTGATGGTTTGCATATGCTTGTCCCAGGGAGTGGCACTATTAGAAGGTGTGACCTTGTTGGAGGAAGTGTGTCACTCTGGAAGTGGGCTGTTGTTCCTGGCTTCATTTGGATGAAGGTGTAGAACTTTCAGCTCCTCCTGCACCATGTCTGCCTGGATGTTGCCATGTTCCCACCTTGATGATAACGGACTGAACCTCTGAACCTGTAAGCCAGTCCCAACTAAATGTTGTCATTTATAAGAGTTGCCTTGGTCATGGTGTCTGTTCACAGCAGTAAAACCTTAACTAAGACAATAAATACCCTTCGGACACATCACTGAATGCAATGAATAATTACATTGTATAAAGTGTCCTATTACAGAGACAGCTCCAAGATATACTTTGTGAACACAAAGGGCAAGGCTATGACTATACATAACCCATACCTTTGCTATATAAGGCGAAAGCCATTATTTGAATGTGTATTTGGATTTGCTGTTATTTGTGTAAACTCTGGGAGGACACATGAAATGACTAAAAGTTGATACACAGCAATTACAATGGGGCCTTTCAGTATCTATCTTTCTTACATTGGTGGAGTTTTGAGCCTTATGGAAGATTCCTGTTTGGAAGTTAAGTTTGAACATCTTAATGTCATCTCTTTGTAATGTAAAATATGAAACAAACTGGATTGTAACACAGCAGACAGTTTGCATTACCCTTGCTGTATTTCCTGAGGAAAACAGACACCTATCCTCAAGTGTGGCGTTTTTCTCTTTAGCTCCTTCACGTCTGTCTCTCCCATGGCTTTTCTCACTTAACACTGTGATTGTATTACCTCGTGTGATGAAAAAGCACTTAGGGACAAGGAGGCTGTGAAGGGTTCCACACATTCAAATTGCATTTCAATGGGTTTGGCAGGCCAGAGTGGATAACCTGTCTCCTCTATTGTGTAGGCAATATTTATACCACTTACATATATTCTCCTTCAAGGCCAGGGAGAAACAGCAGCAGCGACACCCTCATCCTCTGATAAGGGCTCCACTGATAAGTACATTTCCCACCCCCCCTTTCCTTGAAAACCGCCAATTGTGTTTCACTTGGAACTCTACCCCCCCCACTTTTGACTCCATACTAAAACTAAGAATAACCAGAGGTTAAAAACCAAATTAACCAGTATCCTTACCTCATATTTACTTTCATCAACAACTTCAATGACAAGTACTCAACATGGTATTTCAGAGAAGCAGGGATGTCAGTGGACGGGTGATTCTGCTCCAGAGTGAATCACGCTGAATATAGTCTCATGGAGCACTTGCTCTACAGCACTCACTGGAGGATTAAAAATGACTGTGTGGATTGGAAGATGGGGTTTCAGCACCAGCACTACACAGAGCTGTCAAGTGGCTAGAGCCAAGTGTCATTTAGTAACTCTGTCACTTTGGAGGTAAATAACTATGCATTCATTTCCCTCACTAGGGAAAAACAGGCACAGCACTGGCCACCTCAAAAGTCAACCAGGAAAGCAATGGAAGTTCCTTTGGGGGGGGCTAGAAAGGAACATGTGACCTCTGGAGTGTCTTTGTGACCTAGTAGCTGGAGGGGGTAACAGTGGCAGACGAAGGCTGGATGCCTAGACGCATATCTATCTCTTCAGTACTTGGAGAAGCTAAAGATAAATGGTAATTATATAGAATTCATCCTGAAAGCTGAGTGCATGCTATGCATTCTTTGAACTCTGTACAGAAAGCAGAAGTCACCTTAAACTCACGTGGAGCGAACCTACACGCTTCTGAAGTACCTTCCACGTGAACTTCACGGACACGAGCCAAGCCTTGGTTCATAGTTCTCAAAATAAAGTTAGTTCCTAGCAGTTTACCAAGAAATGGTTCAAAAACAGGGAAGTGTAAAATGTCCCAAACTCTAAACGTACAGAAAGTTATCTTTTGAAGAAAAATGGCCCTTGAGTAAAAACTGGCAAATTTGTACTTTATTAAAATGAAATTTTCAATCGTATTCAATAAAGAGGGTGCTATACAGAAACTCTGTCTCCAAAGGATAAATAAGCAAGCAGTGTAGAAATCTAAATTTTTGCTAACAGGTAAATAACCTCCCCCCCCCCCTTTTTTTTTGTTAAAGAAAACTTTGAATTGAGTTTCTGACCTCACTGAAATTCTCATTACCTTTGGTAAGATGGCCAGACTGTTAGTAGGTCAGGCCAATCTCCAAGAAGGCGCCCTCAGAACCAATGGTCATCTCTAGCTGTACAAAACCCACCACGTATCTTTGTGCTGTTGCTCCGAAAGAAACACTCAGAACACAAGGAGTAAATGGACTTGGATTTTTAATTTTTTTAAAGATTATCTCTCTATATATATTAATAAAAAGTGCAAAGAATAGACCTTCATGTTTAAATTATATTCTAAAATAAAATATATATATATATTTATATTCATATTTCCATTAACTGCAGGAGACACTGTAAAGGGCCTGAGAGTCCAGTCCCCTCTCCGGTCACTAGAATAAACATACATTTTAAGGAAGCACCTATGAAAAACGGTAGAATTCACAACATTTGGGGACACAGAGCTTCTGGGCATTCTTGAAAGCCGTTTGTTTGCATTTTGGTCTGACGTGAAATGAAGGGAAAAGTGAAGTTCATAAACAGAAATTACAGTACATGGGACTACAGAGCATTCTGGAGTCAATTTCCACTTGCCTGGGGGCCTAAGCTGCAGTGCGGAGAGCCGCACTCCTGTTAGGAAAAGGCAAGGCTCCCGTGGTGATCAATACAGCACAATCAAGTGCCCACTGCTCCCAGCATGGCCGGTAGGGTGACAAGGCTAAAAATCCAAGCTGGAACTGCATTTGCACTTCCTTCCCTTAAGTAGCCCCTTCTTTTTCTGGGTGTAGCATTACAGCTCTCTGCTATGTGGCTTCATTTTCACCAAAGGGTCTCTAAGAACTAGGGGTATTCATCTCTGCTGCTGTCCTATGCATTTATGCACTGGGCTGCAGAAATAGGCAACTGTGGGCCCCCCGCCCCCTTAAAGCAATCCAGGGTATCTCAACAACTCAAACATCCATTTGGAACACAGCTTCAGCAGCTCTGGCCACAAAGAGGACCCTGGGTTTGGATTTGGCTTTCTTGTGTTACTCCTTTCCTTTCCCACAACTGAAAAGAATTTCTGCTTTAGAAAGGCATGTTCTACGTGCCTCGCCTGAAGGCACATCTCTGTAATGCCAGTAAGGACAGCTTCCCGCCTCCTAACTGTCAACGATGTGCTCGAGCTCCCACTCAATCTGATGAAGTCAATATTACACACAGACTAGCGTGATGGATAACATGCGGCTCAAAGGTCCACGCTCTCCTCTCTCCTCCTTCTGGGTCTGTTATAAAAATAATTTTGGTTATAAATGTCTGCGCAGCACCGATTTTATTTTAAAACCAGTTTCTTTACTCAGCCGCCCAAATGAATCTGTAAATACGCATGCTCAAACAGCTTTCTCATTTACTTCTGTTAATTCTAAAAGGCCAAGGATAGCACTTAAGATTTTCTTAATTGGAAATGATTCGGCAATTATTCAAACCACCAATTACAATGCCCTAAAAATACCTATGCCAGTTGGATTGGGTGAGAGGTTCCTTTTACATGCAACTGTAATAAAGGATTATTAGGCCTGCAGCAGAGAAACACTGTTGAGTAATAACAGAAGATATGAGTTTCAAAGAGTAAAAAAGCCTCTCATAAAACTTTGTCATATATAAAATACCTCATTGTGACCAAAGTGTAAGTGCTTAGTGCCCACGCTGCCTTCTGCCCTGGGACAGTGGCTCTAAAGTTCAAAAGTAAGAGTGTGACTGTTTCCCAGGCTGACAAAGCAGTGTCTCCATTACAGTTTCTCCTGCAAACTCCTCCGCACACATACGCACAAATACAAGCAACCAGTCTTCATCTTCTTGACACAGTTGCCACACTTCTATTTCCAAAAATCTGTCAAGAAAATGCAATCACAAAATACCTGTCCTTGTCTATACCGGCCTGATCCCCACTGCCCACTTTTAGAACTCTGAGACAAAGTCTGCAGCAGGAGAACCGGCTTCATTCATCTTTCTAAACCCTTTGGCTTTCACCCTTAATGCTGCGGTGAATGCGGGCCTGCCTCAGGAGGCCCGGGTCAGCAGCTTTGGAGATGCTGAACCTGAAGTGCGGTGGCAAGCCAACGCCTGCCACATGGCGGAGGAACTTAAAAAACACAACTCCCCATCCTTGAAGAGGTCACACGGGTCACCTAAAGAGTTTACACAAGTTTGTTGGAGGGGTGGGATCACATAACAAATGTTGAAAGCCAAAACAAAACAAGAACAAAACAAAACACCAAAAGGAATCCAACCAGGTTAATAAAGAATGGAAGGCTGAGAAACAGGATTCAGAGCAGGAGAGCTGGTAAAGGACGGTATCAAAGGTCAGGTGCTCTCAATACACCCTGGCAAAAAACGCCTAGGGGGTGACACTGAAAGTTCATTCATAGGTTAGGCAAAAAAATCATTCCACAGGGGACATGAAATACAGAACAAAAACAGCTGTTCAATTAGATCATCACAAAGTCCCAAGGAAAAGGTGGGACCCATAGCTCCCTGTGATTACAATCTCCCTTTAGTGAGAGCAAGGCCAGGCCTTCGCTCAGGGTGACACTCAGGGGAACGCAGAGCCCCCAGCTCTTTCTCCCCCAATCCCAGCACTGCCTTCACCCACCCACCAGGCCAGCTTATCAGCCAATTCTCTACTAAGCAGTGCGAACCCAGAACTCTTCCTTCATTTCCAATAGCTTATGTGATAAAGCTGTCAGGAAATACATTCACTGAACATTAAGAAAAGACCCCCAGAACCGGACTAGTGTCAGGGAACAGGAGTGACAGCCGATCTAACACTGGAGGGGCTCCTGGGACAAGTAGTGGCAGAGAGGTTAAAGTGCCTGGCCCAGGCTTCCAGGAGAACAGCCATTTTCCTAGGGTTTAACGCTCCATTTCCATCTACTTCTCTGAGTACCTGAGATCAGAATCAGGCTGAAAATGCTTAGGATACTATAAACCATTTAAAACTGGGAATGAGAGGGGGCAAAACAAGCAAAACAACAATAAAACCAAGTTAAATTATGAACAGAGTAAAACTACCAGGTAAGTGGGTATGAGAACCGGACCTCAGAGCGGAAAAGGAGGAGGGAGGCAGGGAAGGAGCCCGTCTCTGGATGTGAACAGTGTGCCACCCCTCTGAGAGACCATGATGTCTTTGGGCTTAGCAGGAAAGAGCCCAGTGTCTGACAAACCCCAGCGACACAGTAAGAGTCGGTGATTTTTCATCTTTTTGGGGTAGGGAGAGGGGGGGGGGTTAACACTAGCTCACATAAAGACTGGAGATGCAGCCAGGTCTGCTAACTGAGCTGAAAAAATCTGTGGTAAAAAATACCAAAAACCTATCCATTCTAGGAAAAGAAAATATACAAAACCCCTCCAAAGCTAAACAAAAACCCAAAACAAAACGGAAATGTTCTTCCTCCTAAAGAAAGTCACGCTGGAAACAAACACCCTGCAGGAAGTCCTTATGTGAGTTTTTCCAAGGCTGGTCGAGGTTATTTTGTTTTTGATTCCACAAAAATTTTATCTCCATCCCTAATGCCAAAGGAGTGCAGGGCTCGGGAGCTGTACTTCATCTCTTCTGGGCCAAACGGGGCCTCATGGTCGAAGTAGTAGAGCAGCATGCTGCTCGTGGGTAACTGCACCAGAGTCTTCAGCTGTCTCTTCAGTTCAGCCACTGTCTGGTCCAGACGGATGCTCATCTCCTCCACCTGGTCATTGAAGTGGACTTCTACCTTCGCGCTGCTCTGGGGTCTTAGGTCCACTTCTGCCAAAGGCTCCAATTTCCCATATTTTGTAATGAGCTCATGATACCTAAGGGTAGAAAAAGAATGTCACCTTAAACTGCTCACAACACACACAGGCAGGTGATACCGCTACTGTCAGTCTCTTCTCATCCTGTCAGATACTGTCCCTTCTTACATGTAGATCTAGCTACTGTGTGACTGCTGTGTCCTGACACAGCTACTGTGCTGAGGCCATAGTAAAGCCATATGCTCATGGATAGAAACATCATCCTGAAGATTGTCTCCCGTAGAGGTTACCAAACACAGGAAGACCTGGATTGCATAAAACAAGGTGTGGTGCATACCTGTAACCTAGCACTCCGGAAGTGGAAGTAGATGGATTACAAAATCAAGGTCACTCTCGGCTACATAGCAAGGTCAAGGTCAGACTTGGCTATTTAGGACCCTGTATCAAGTAATTAAGTAGGAATGAATAGTTTGAGAAAGAAAACTAGAGAAAAATTGGGTGCTACAAAGGCCAAGGGAAAAGTTAAACACCCCCAAAGTGTCCTTTCTCCCCCCCCCCTTTAGAGACAGGGTTTTATTTTTGTAGGCCTGGCTGTTTGTCCTGGAAGACTCTCTGTAGACCAAGCTGGCCTTGAACTCACCTCCCAAGTGCTGGAATTAAAGGTGCATGCACCCTTTTTGGGTGTTACCACTGAGAAAGGAAATGGTCTAACTAAGCACCCATTTCTTAGAACTACAGGGGAAGGAGGGAGGTGTTCTGGATGCTCCAGAACAACAATATGAATTTCAGCTGTTATCCAGCTCTTTCAATGAAGCCTTGTTTGAATGTTCCAGCCCGGCCTCAGCTAAATATGAGACAGTTATGAAAAGATCAAGGACTCATTCCTGGAAAAAGAAGACCATAAATAAAGATATTTTGTCATCAGGGCAGGAATAAAAAAAGCAAAGCACAGAATGAGGAAAGTGAATTTTAGGGGTGAGAACAGGGTCCCTAATAGTATATTCCTACATGGAAATCCTTGTATTCACTGCCATCCTTGAAGGAATGACGTCTGATTTGATGGAGGGAGTTGGGCAGCCTCCTATATACCAGACAGGAGGAAGAATTCACCGTTAGTTTTACCGTTACTAAGACATGCTGGGGTTAATTAAGGAGCAGAGCCCACAGTCTTATGACATTACGCTTCAGCTTCTCCTACCCATGGCTTCTACTCAGTACAATCAGTGTCATAAGAAGGTTAGTGGGGCACTGATGACACAGTGAGACACTGCGGAGATGGAGGGAGAAATGGGGTGCAGTAAAAATAGCAGAAGCCCTGACTTTCAAGTCCATGACTCTGCAGCTCAGTCCTTTGGATCTACTGCGTTGGCAAGTGCAGAATGCTAAGTCCCGCCCTTCTTACGGACAGGCAGCCATAAATTAAAGAGCTGGTGGTAACTCCTGTACATTCTAAGTTCATATACAAGTAAAACATCAGCATCACAGCCCTGGTGCTACAGAGCTTACCATCGTAAAGCATATACACACCTTAGAAAACCCAAGACTGATGTCTCCTCAGGAGGGACTTAGAGAGGGCGCTGGTGTGACTTGGCAGCCTATAAAATGTCTCCCAGTGCTGGAGCCCAGATTAAAACAAGAAAACAACAAACCCACAGGACAACAACAGCAACTCGGAAACAAAGGGTGTAAGCTAATGGCTGAACCTTTCAAATGAAGCCAAGAGCTCTGTAGTATGTGGGTTAGCAGATCAAGAATCAGATCTTCAGACCATACCAACCACTGTGGAGAAAGAAGGTGAAGAGAGAAAGCCTTCCTCACTAAAAGACAGCAGAGCCAGGGATGCCTGAGTCAGGGATGGAGCCAGGGATGCAGGAATCAGGATGAAGGAGTCAGCCAGGTCAAGGCGTAATCAGAACAGAGAAAAGCTCCATCCATCAGAAGCCCACCATCAGGATGTCAGGGCTTTAGTGAAGACAAAATGATCAGAACACAGCAGGAGACAGAAACCCAAGTGAACAAACCCATCAAGACTTGAGATTATAGATGGCTGAAACCTTTCCAAACACCTCCTGTCATGTACCTTCACATACATGGAGGCGACCATGATCCTGCAAAAGAAATTCAAAAACAGCATCTGCACCCATATAGTCAAATGAGCTGACCCCAACTTAAAGGTTCCTCTCCAGATTACAGAAAAGTAGAAACAAGACCAACACTCCAGCCCCCAAATTCTTCCTAGAAGAGAGAAAAGAAGCAGTAACAAAGGGGCCAAGGAGAGCTAATACACTCCCATGCTTTGTCAGCCTGAGACGTATCCACTTTCATACAGAAGCTACAGAAATGGAAGAAAAATGGAGGGAAGGCACAGAGGCACAGGAGCAGTTCAACAGCGGAGGCAGCGTGCAATCTCTGAGCAAACATACCATGAAACGAAAAGGCACCAGGAGCTTGGTGGCCTAGGAACAAGTCAAGTGGAAACACAAAATCCTAAGAAGTCAAGGAGACCAGTGAATTGGAGCACCATGAACCTTGCAGGGGCAGAAGGGATAGAAGGGGAGGAAAGAGATGGGAGGGAGGGTAGGTGAGTAGGGAGGGGAAGGGAAGAGAAGAGAGAAGGGAGGAGGAGTCCTGCTATTACCAACCAGACAATCTGGTGAGGAAGAACAGCCTAGGTAACTGTCCCTAGCCCAATTCTGCTCAGCAATAATCTTAGCTTAGAGACGTTCTGAACCGAGAAAGGACAGAGGGAATAGAGTCTATAGGAGCCCTTCCAGGGGAAAACATTCAACAGGATTAGGGAATTAATAGTAAACCCCTGTCTGCTTAAACATGAAACCAAAATTTAAGGACGGAAACTTTTGTATTTCTAGCCTCCCTTGACACTACAGACTAATGAACTGATCTCAGCCATAGCATCACTTATAATCTAAGCTTTACTGCGGCAAATGAGCAAGCATATTTATACATTAAATCATCTCTGTGCTGGGACATTCTCAAAATCATCATGTACAGAATAATCATGGTTACGCCCCATTATCTTTTCTTTCAATCTTTCATATCTTAAGAAACAGTACTGAAAATATCCAATTTTTCTAGCCAAAACCTGAGCAGTCTGGCTCCTTCCTGACCTATCTGGTATCTCTTTCCTCCACTGCTCTTATCCAATCAATTAACATCTTTTTGTTCCCTTTTCTCCTAAATGTCTTATTAATCTATTTATAGCTTGAGTGCTCCAGGTGCCTTATAAATTCAAGTAACTCTTATTAATCATCTTAACGGGCACACAATTTTCTTTCAATACATAAACTAGATGACTTTTGTCTTTATATGTTGATTCTCTTCCTGGTAGGCCTTCCTATGCTGCAGAGTTTAAAAAGCTGAGAACTTCATTCCCAGAGTCCCTCAAAGATGAGATTTAGCTTCTGCCAGGATCAATCAGTCCAGAGTGAATGTAGCAGACACAGCCTGGGGAGAGTCTAGGTAGCAGCTTCCTAATCACCAGACTAACTCCTGGGGTCAAGAGCCAGGCAGCATCCTGCTGGTGTGGAGAGCAAACATCAAGGACAGTGCTTGAGCTAGGCACCCCACCCCCACTCCAAGTTTACTGCAGAGGTAACAGTGCCTTTGGGGGTGCACTTCTGTGGTATGATCCTTGAGGCAAACCTAGGGAGGCACTGCAGTCCACTCTTCTAGCTCTTCTGAAGAGTTAGTATGGATGTTACAGTCTCTGCATGAAATCCCTTCTTAAGCAGCTTATCACTTCCCATGAATTTAAGGTGGCTCCAGGACAGGCTGTCTTCATTTTACAAAAGCCCAGTACGTTTTAAAAACAAATTTCTTCCTAGTGCTTTAGTCTGGGTATTTTATCTATTACTCAAAAGTCCATTCAAGCTGAACACTGTCTACATTGGGGCTCCTGAGCTTCACAAAGCATCTGCTCAGTGTCTTCCCAAAGCTGTGGTCTTAGACAACCCAAATGTTTTCTAACAATTAAGTATTCTTCAAAACTAACTTCTCAATTTACAGCCTACGGACCAAAATCTTCATCTGCTATTAACAGCATTTAATATTTATAAGCCTTGCTTCTTAAGTGAGCAAAGTTCCATGTACTGTGCACTTGTGTTCAGAAGTTCCTGGAAAGTTTATCTCCTTAAAAAGGTAACATGGGCTGGAGAGATGGCTCAGTGGTTAAGAGCATTAATTATTCTTCCAGAGGTCCTGGATTCAATTCCCAGCATCAACATGGTGGCTCGCAACTGTAATTCTAATTCCAGAGGATCTGACATCCTCACAGAGACATCCAACCAGGCAATTCACAGATGCACATTAAATACAAATAAATAATATTTTTAAAATGTAACATGTAAAACATGAAAATTTCCCAGTGGCCCACTTGGTTAAATATATCCTCCAAGTGATGAGAAGAAAAGCATTTGTAAAGTTTACTTTGCTTCTGAGGCAACATGAGGGGCTCAAAACTACATCCCAAGAATCCTCTGACCACCCCTATCTAGTTTCCTGTATATCTTCTTTCACTCTGAGCCCATACCATATCTACAGCACAGAATGTTCCTTAACATTTGGTAATGGGTTCCTGCTCTCCTGACACTAGGCCACAGGTACTCTACTTACTCAGGCACAGATGCCTCCCATGTTGGAGGCAGAAGGAACCTTAGGGATCATCTGTTACACACTTCACAGAAATGTACTTAGAGCCTGCTCATTACCCTGAAGCTGCAGCTATGGCTATGGTAGACTGAGCCTCAAGCTCTTCCTAGGCTCTCATTTCTCTTACTTGGAGCCATGCTGGCTTCATGTGACAATGAGCACTGTTCTAGACCTGCTTCCCACTCCTATACTCAAATGTTCCCTTTCAATTTTCCTCAATGGCTCCTCCCTTCTCCCATTTTTAAAATGTCTCATCATGCAGTCCATGTGCTCTTGAGCTTCAGATCCTCCTCCAGTTTTAGCCTCTGTGTCCTGGGGTTTCGGGAGATGCCTCATTTCTTGTTCTGCTACCTACACCTGTGTGGTCCTAGCTCCAAATTTCTCTGTCCAACTGCCCCCATTGCAAGGCTGACTTTCTTGATTAGCTTAAACCCCAGATCTTTCCCACCTGACTCCCTAGGGGTCTTGACTCAGCACATTCCATTAACTACTCACTCTCACCCTCATTAAAAGAACAAGGTATTTAAGTATACTAGATTGGCCTTGAACTTACAACCTTCCTGCCTCCCTAGTGCTGGGATTAAGGGCATGTGGCACCACATTTTAAAATCACAATTTCTTTAATTTATGGTTGCCAAAATTACCAATAAATGGCTAAAATATGATTCATTTGATGATAGAATTCACACAACTACCAGACAGCAGTTAAAATTCTTTTCATCTGCAAACATTTGCCATGACGATCAAGACTTTAACCAAAGTGGCTTCATAAATTCATCTTGTACTGCCTACCTCTCCAACCTCAAAGAAGCAATGAGTTAGACAAGGTTAAAGTCAAGGGCATTCAACACAGGCTAGAAATGTATGAGCGAGCCCGTGTGTGTGTAAGATTAAACACAGATCTGGAGTCGAATAAAAGAAGCCTACACTCCAGGAACCACCGCGGTGCCCCACAGGTTCCAGGTCGGAGACTCAGTCCTGGTCAGACGACATCGCGCTGGCATGCTTGAGCCCCGGTGGAAGGGACACTACCTGGTGCTGTTGACTACCCCCTTGGCAGTCAAGGTCAACAGGATTGCTGCTTAGGTACAGTGGCTGCTGGTGACAATTCTCTTAAGCTGTGCCTTCGTCGTAGCCCCAACCTTGGGTAATAACCCTCATTCCCTTCAAAAATTAACCTGGGAAGTGCTTAATGAAGTGGGCGACGTCGTGTGGTCAACTACCGCAGTGCACCCCCCTTGGACTTGGTGGCCTGATCTTGCACCCAATGTCTGTAAGTTAGCAGCCGGCTCTATGGCCTGGGATCTTTCCAGTTATACCAATTTAGAAAAGCCACCCCCAGAAGAACAGTGTGTCCCTCATGGCATAGGGATCACATTGGGGTGTTCAGGACAGTTTTACCGAGCCAACCTTCAGGCAGCAGACTTCTATGTCTGCCCCGGACAGGGACACACCAGGGAAATGAAGAGAGGGGCCTCAGACTATTTTTGTAGTAAATGGGGATGTGAGACCACGGGAGAAGCCTACTGGAACCCTTCCTCCACTTGGGATCTAATTATAGTTAAAAAGGGTCATAGGCCAGGGGAGCTAGAGAAAGGGGAAAGAGATCCATCCAAATACCTGGCTTATAGGACTGGGTGTGCCTCTGAAAGCTCCGGTAGCCCTCAGGGACCGTGCAAAGACAGTTATTGTAACCCTCTAAATATCAGCTTCACCCCATAGGGAAAACAAGATCGTCAGTGGGTAAGAGGAAACCGTTGGGGATGGAGAGTCTATACTGGCAGAGGGGACCCTAGATTCATTTTTTGTTATTAAGATAAAGATAGAGAGTCCACCCACATGACCCGTAGGCCCCAATTCGGTGCTTGATAACCCTGCACCCAGGCCTGAGAGTCCTCCTTGTCTCACTCTGTCACCAAAGGAGGACTCGTATCCCCTTTTGACCACACCCTCCTATCTCCCTATGAGAACTGAGGACCGCCTGTTCAATCTGCTTGATAGTGCATTTGTTGTTTTAAACCGCCGCTACTTTGACCTTAGCTGTCTTGTTAGGACTTGGAGTGGCAGCAGGAATTGGAACAGGGGCAGCTGCCCTCATCCAACAACCTTACTACTATAATAAACTCAGAGTAGCTATGGACGCGGACCTGGGAGCATTAGAACAGTCCATAACCAAACTAGAAGAGTCATTGACTTCATTATCAGAGGTAGTGCTACAGAACAGGAGGGGATTAGATCTGCTTTTTCTAAAGGAAGGAGGGCTCTGTGCTGCCCTAAAAGAAGAATGTTGCTTTTACGTAGATCATTCTGGTGTCATAAGAGATTCTATGGCAAAGCTTAGAGAAAGACTAGAAAACAGAAAAAAAGAAAGAGAAACATACCAAGGATGGTATGAAAATTGGTTTAACCGGTCACCCTGGTTCTCTACCCTAGTCTCTGCTTTAGTCGGGCCTTTACTCATTTTAATGCTAATCCTAACCTTTGGGCCATGCATCCTCAATAGACTGGTGACTTTTATAAAAGAAAGGGTGAGTGCTGTACAGGTAATGGTCCTAAGACAACAATACCAGATATTACAAGAAGCTGAGGGATCGCTCTAAGATTAGAGCTTTTTACAAAAAGAAAAACGGGGGAATGAAGAGTAAAAGGTTGTCAAAGGACACTGATTCCTTGCCCTAGGGATTTCCTCTGCCGCTCGCTCCCAGGAAATCCCACCCAGGAAATCCCACTTTCTTGAGATTTGAGTTCCCAAAATACCACAGAAGGTCCAGATGACCTCTGTGGAATGTCCCAACGCCCTAGGTGTGCCTGGGGGTGTACTGATAAAAAAAATGTATGATTCTTCCCCTTTGAATTTCCTCATTCCACCTGTCCTCCCCCTCCTTTGTAATTTTTGCCTTTATAAGCCTGTTACAAGTTCAGGCCGGGGTCGAACTCCTCTACCCCTGCGTGGTGTATGAGTCTCGACCCCAGCATGCTGGCCTGAGATCTCACTCTTTCACTTTCAATAAACTTCCTCATGCGATTGCAGCAAGTCTGGTCTCGGTGCCTCGCTGGGTGCGCGCCTCTCCTGAGATTTGAGTGAGGGTCTCCCTTCGGAGGTCTTTCAAAACATCACCTCAGCAACCCTGTTCCCCACATGCATGTGTGCACATGTATGTGTACATATAATCATAGGGCCAGGTGGATGATCTTGAGAGACAGGGTCTCTCACTGACCTGGAGCTCACCAATTAGGTGACACTGGCTGGGAAGCAAATGACAGCCACCCTCTAGTCTCAGCCCAGCCTCTCCAGATTGAGACTTACCAGTGCATACCACTACACCCAAAAGTTTCACATAAGATTCCTGCCTGTAATGACCACGCACGAGCACGCACACAGCCAACACAGCAAAGATTCAAATGCAAGAAACAGAAACACTGTCAGAGATTATATTACTGAGTTTCTTTCTAGTCTGTAAACTAGTTGTACTGTCTCAGACACACGAATGAGATGAATAGAGACTTGGTTAATTCACTCTGCCCCCTTCCCTCCAAGAACTTGGTGCTGACCCTTTATGTGTCTCCACATTCCTGTAGGGGGCTTTAGCTCTGGACATGTCAGAATTGATAAGTGGCAGCCATAGACGTTTTTCCATTTACCAGAAAAAAAAGCAACATAGCATATGCGTACACACACACACAGACACACACACACAGACACACACACAGACACACACACACACAGACACACACACACAGACACACACACAGACACACACACACACACACACACACACACACACACACACACGATCAGCGACCTGGTGACTGTCACGCTCTTGGCTGTGCTGCTGTACTACACACAGTTCTGCTGGACACTGCCCTACAGGGGACAGGGTACTATTATCTGTCACATATTGTTTTTGCAACTACATGTAAACCTACAATTAATCCTAAAAAATATTTCAATTAAAGGTGATACAGATTCCACTGCTGTGCTGTTCTAGAGAAGGCAAAACAACAGGCACAGAAAGCAAGCAGTAGGTGACAGAGAGGAGAAGTCGGGGCAAAGGAGTAACAAGGAGAGTTTTTAGATGATGAGAATTTTAGATTCTGGTTCTGCTAGAAAGAGGTTACATAATGAGACTGTCAAAACTCAGAACTATACAGTAAAATGGCTGAAAATGCACTTTATGTCAGTTATAAGACAATAAACCTGATTAAAAAAAATAACATGGGGCTACAAAATGCTCTTGCTAGGCAGGCATGGAAGCCTGAGCTTGGTTAGCAGTACCCACCTTGTAAAGCTCTAGGTCTAGGTCAACACTGTTGAAGAGGGGAGCCAGACATTGTTAGGGCTAGCTGACCACCAGCTCCAGGCTAAGTGGGAGTCTATCTTCAAAAGAAAGGCAGAAAGTAACAGCATAGGGCACATGTATCCTCTGGCCTGTGGGTGTGCACACATCACACATGTGCCTCCTCACTTGTACAGGTGTGTGCACACACACATCCTTCCCACATTTCTTAAAATTTAAAATGGATCCTTATACAAGATAACCAAATAGGATTCAACAAGATAAAGGGAAAGGCAGAAGTGAAGTTACAGAAAAGGCAATCCACACCAACACACGGTGCTTCTCACATGGCAAGGATCTCCCTAGGGAGTGAGCTGAAGAGAAAACAGCAGAGTCAACTGTTCTGTGACCATTTCCACACAGAAGTTTAGCATAGAACTGATGTGGAATTTTGTCAGAAAAGCCCTATCAGTGGTTGCCAGGGTAACCAAGCCCTTCATGGCTGCTAAACAGATGAGTGGAAAAATGTTCTTTTGCTTCAAGTTTAAGATTTTCAACCAGACTTCACATGGAAGAATTGCCCACCAAGATCAAAATGAAGTAATGCAGAAACCTAGACATACCCCACAATGTGTATAAACTCTTAAAGCTAAATGAAATACTTACAAGAAAAATATGAAATTACCAACCAATTCATTTTACAAAGTTAGTACAACACTTATAAACCCAGAAAGGCAGATAATTATTATAGGCAAATTTCACATTTATAAATAAAACATTCCAAGTAACATGAGATTAAATCTACTTGCTTATAAAGGATATTTCTTATTTTTTAACTAGTTGAACACTGGAATACAAAAATGTCTCAAAGCAAACATTGTTAAAATCCAGACTACGGAGGACAATGTTAATCAAAATGCAAAAAAAGTGCAGTCTACAAAACCTGGTGCTGTTCACTGGCCATAGAAATGCCCTAGAAAACTAAGAACAAAAACTATGGAAACTCAGTAAAAGTCCAATTTCATATCAAAGTGTTTCCCAGTGAAGCCCTGGATACATTCTCTCCCAAGGAGAAAGAAGACCATCCATTAGACAGCTTCTACTACATTTCAGTCTAGGGAGTTCTACGAGCTTAACTCAGAGCCTCTGTCACACATGCTACACAAGTGTCCTACCATCTTGACTACATCCCCAGCCTGTTGCTATTTTAAATAGCCCACTAGATGTCCTATTCAAGGAAAAGAAAGGAGAGGCACACAAATTATTTGAAGAAATAGTGTGTACATAGAAATCCCCAAGAAAGTAATTATGAACCACCCCAAATGCTGTTAAGAATGACAATCAGCATGCGAAACTGTCGATGGCCATCCTAGTCACCAACAGTATCCAACTAGAAACAGAAAAAGGAATCTCATCTTGAAAGAGCAATAAATGTTAATAAAGCACCTAGAAAGGAACTTAACAGAACTCCAGGAGACATTTGTGAGAAAGAAAGTGTGTGCCTGCCCATGAGGACAAAATGCCCTATACACACTGCATGGAGCACTCCTCCAGTAACACAGGGCAAGCAGTGAGGCCAGATGCTACCTCTCTTCTCTGTGAGCAAACACACACACTGTGTTCACAATCTGGTCACAGCAGGTCTGTGAAACATAAAGCTCTTATGCCCATGTTGGACGGAGACAACCCTGCAGTAAAAATCTTAAGGAACAACAGTGGGGACGGGGCTTACCCTTGCTGGGAACTAAAACAGTGTAACTTGGTGATGATGTAAGAGTACAAGAATGGATAAATATGCCTAAATATACCGATGGAGCCCTGAAATAGAGCCACAAATAAAAAGCAAGACACAGAACATAGGCAGGATTACAGATCACCTCATCTATGCCAGGATGGCAGGGAAGGGGACACTCAAGTGTTGTGTGAAATCACACAGACAGCAATTCCACACAGTGAAAACTACGGTGCACATACAAACCACAGTGCACAGTGACCATAGATAGGAGAAAACCTCATCTTTAACATGATCAGAATAAGTAGCGGCTGTGTCCGCGCACACAAGAGCAGCATACACTGAAGTCAGTCAAACGACATCAAGGATGGGAGAGGGGATCACAAAATGCTCAGAGAAGGACAGCAATTCCTCAGGGATGTAGCCCTCCGCCGCTCAGGTAGGTTTCCATGTTCCCTGGATCGTCCTATACTCATGAACATACTACCAGCACCAACTGGAGTTCATAGTAAAAATCAAAAAACAGAATTCAGAGGTTAGAAGGAAGATATGGTGGGGGACACACACACACACTTTGTTTATTCGTTTGTTTGTTTTTGGAGACATGGCTTCTCTGTGTAACAACCCTGGCTGTTCCGGAACTCACTTTGTAGACCAGGCTGACCTTGAACTCTGAGACCCACCTGCCTCTATCTCCAGAGTGCTGGTATCAAAGGTGTGTGCCACCACTCCTGGGTATAAAATAATCTTTAAAGAGTAAGCCATAGAATAAAAAATTGGTAAAGTTGGCATTAGAGTTTAATACTGTTTCCAACAAAATAAAGACTGAAAAGACCATGGGAAGATACTTCACTGACACAGAAGTAAAAGCCGTATTTTATATGTTGGTGGTGGTTTTAAAAAGAGATACATACCAAAGATTCACATCAGGTTTCTGACATGAGGAGCTGGAAAAATGGCTCAACAGTTTTGAGCACTTACTAGTTTTGCAGAGGAAGGAGCTCAAACCTGATGAAACTCCAGCTCCAGAGGGATCTAACCAACTCTCCTGGCCTCTGTGGGTACCTGCACTTGGGTGTACATGTACACACATAATTAAAAAATAAAATATGTCTTTAAAATATTCTTGCTCTGGTTATTTCCTAAAGTAAGACAGAGGATAAGAGGTAAGGCTAAAAGCACCCGATTTTTCCTGAAATGTTATTTCTTTTTAATTAAAGTAAAATAATGTAAAAAAAAAAAATAATAAACTCTTCAGCTCTGGATAGACATCAGTGTCTTATTACTAGTATGTTTTAGTTTTATTTTTCATTTTTAAAAATTAAACAGACAAATAACCACCAGCAAAAAGGTAAAGCTGGCTACTTGTTCTAGCCAAGGCTCAAGTTAAGAGAACAGGACAGTGTCCCCAAGACCAGCAGCACTTGGGGGGCCTCACCGTGTCTCTCCTTTGAAATACTCATCTGTAACTGCCTTAGATTAGAAGGCAGCTACCTCCTGCTGGGCTGAGGCTGAGGCTGAGAAAGAGGCAAGAAGTCAAAGGAGTCCTGGGTGACTGGAATGACAAAGCCTGCAAGCCACAGGGAAAGCTAACATTTCAGAGGGTCTCCCAGGAGCTGGGAGGAGAAAGCCCCTTTTGTCTCCCATCAGACTCCCAGCTGAATGTGAGCAGTGCTGTGTCACCACCCTGACAGAGGATGATGGAGCTTGGCAATGCAGAGAACCCCAGGAGACCCGTGTCCAGGGGAGGAATGTTCTTCACAACAGCAGGTCCTCTGTGTGGAAGGAATATGAGGTAAGGGACACAGTGCCCTAGGATTCCTCCAGCGTAGGAGACAAAACGGCCCTTCATCAGGGTGGTGTCCAAATACAGCCTGCTGCCCTGGCTCACAATCCCGGCAGATACAATCAGCTCGGCCAAGAAAAGCCATCAGTCCCTATCAGGAAAGCCACTCACCATACTTCACAAAGCACACCACTGGTGACACTCGGCAAGCACTCGAGGAACTGGGCCCTGAAGCCTTGACATTATAAAGAAGCCTTCCCAGGAGAGCCCAAGCATCCCTCAGGACACAGGCAAAGGACCAGTCTTTGAGGGGAGTGAAAGCCAAGAAAAGCTTAAGGAAGCTGCTCCAGGCTCTGCCCCTGGTCTTTGACAGCAACACTCTGTCCATCTGTCCATCGGCTAACTGTCCTCCGGAACCTTGGCTCTTATAACTCTTTTGATAAAGTTTGAAATTTTAAGGTCTGAAAAAAGGGGACACCCTAAATCAGCTAGCTCAGTCAACTTCCCCATACTGTGCTCAAATACAAGAAGCCACTGTATCACTAAAGATACAAGACAAGTTGATATCAGAGAGGAAGTTGCTTCCTTTTGTTTCTCTCTTTAAAATTAAACAGAGGACTACATATTAGTTCAGTGCTAAAGATGCAATTTAAATCCAATCTCTCAGAGGAGATGGAGAGAGGAAGCAGAGGCAAGATAAAGGGAAACTCATGGAGCAGTGTGAAGAAGCAGCAAGGACGGCTCCCCAACAGACCAAACGCGAGCAGCTGGATACTCATGTTCAGCACCGATGTCCCCTGCCCCTGCCATGCCCAAAAGAAAGCTGAAGGGGATGCTAAAGGAAACAAAGCCTAGGTGAAGGACAAGAGCCGCAGAGATCTGCAAGGTTGTCTGCTAAACCTGCTCCTCCAAAGCCTGAGCCCAAGCCTAAAAAGGCCCCAGCAAAGAAGGGAGAGAAGGTGCCCAAGGGAAGAAGGGCAAAGCCGATGCCAGTAAGGATGCGAATAATCCTGCAGAAAAATCCAAACAGACCAGGCACAGAAAGCTGAAGGTGCTGGAGATGCCCAGTGCCGTGTGTGCAGTTTTCGTAACTGCTCTTCTGGTGACTGCACAGTTGGAAATACTATTTTTACCAAGCTGTATAAAAATACAGAATTTTGTTTTACTTTTTAAAAAACTATATTGTTAGCACAGAACACTTCATTGTTGGGGGAAAAGGATCAGTGTCACTAACAAAATAACTAACAAGCTGGACTGAGGACAGAAAACCTCTTTCCTTGATAATTTGGAAAGGTCCTGCATAGTTGGGCACAGAGGCACAAAAAGCCTTCTGGTCTGGGAAAACTCTAAATTCATTTTTATAACCTCTTTCCCCTGTGTACCATGAACGTAGACATAATTCCCTTAAAACCAGAGACCCGTTGAAACCTGACCCTCAAAATTGGTTTTCTAGTCTATTGGACAATGTGGACTTTGCAGTGACTTCATCAAGTGTTCTCAGAAGAGCAATGGTTCCTTTTATAAAAGACTGTGGATCTTCAGATTGATAATTCTGCCATGTTCATTTCCTGAAAGTCAGGGTAGGCTTGTGAAAAGTTGTTAAACAACATCCTTAATGTGAAATGTCAACCCTCACTCTAAGCTATTTTCCCTGTTTTGAAGCACTGAATGAAGATTTCACTGGGTTTTACAGTGGCTTTCTGATTTGGGCAGTCTATACAAGAAGGGAATTTGGAAGTTCTCATTGATTGTCTGCCCATGTCCTGCCTGAATACCATGACTGTTTATGAAAAGTATCTTTAATAAAGCTGGTTACAGCGTAAAAAGAAAAAAAAAAGGAAACTCATAAACAGAAGCAGTGTGACAGGCATCAAACTGTAACAACACAGTGCTAGGCTTTGAGTGTAGAGGTCCCCACCATCCTGATGATGCTTTTGCTGCCCTAGGGGGATCATGACTGTAAACACTCAGAAATTCGTAGTGTGTTTTCCTAGCACTGAATTCTATAATCCAGCCTAATACAGGCTTATTCTAAAGACTTTCAGTATCTAGAGTCAGACTTCCAGCAGTTTCCTACCTCAGTAAGAAAGAACAGCCAAGTGCCACAGCTATGCTGGCTCCTCTCGGACCGCCACTACTTCCACTCAGAGTATGTCCCTCACCTTCAGCAGGCTAACACAAGTGCTTTCTAGGATAGGGATAAGGTGGTCCTTTCCCTGACCTAACTGTCTTCCTCATGCTCTCTGAGCAATGCCACACTGCCAGGCAGCATCTGGACGCTGGGGAAAAAGGAAGGCCCCAAGCAGGAAACACTGCTGCTCTGTTCAGCACACAGTACATGTGTGGGAGGCATGAAGAGACCAACGTATGAACGGACAGACAACATAATACAAACCAAGTGCTGGTAACAGACAAGTAAGATCGAAGTGGGTTACGGGGATTACAGGAGACGGGGTGCACTATCTTAGCTAGGGTGTGCTGATGAAGAAGCTCAAATAAGGTGAGAGCAAGATAGAAAGCTACACAGGTAACCTGCTTAGTGCAGGCCTAACTGGGAGAGAGCATCAGAGCCTGAGGTGACAGTGAACCAGCTGGTCACCAGCAATTGTTTGAAATAGAAAAACCTGACTTTATGTCAGCTGCCGTAATGTTAACAGTACAGGCAAGCACAGAAGGTTTGGACGAGGCAGACTGACATTAGAGGCCATCTATGGAGAATCTGCGAAAGTCTAACTTCAAAGGAACTTAGATGGTCTCAACAGAGGATAAGGAGAAAAAAATCTTGAGTGACTCCATTGTTCTCCCAAGAACTCAGGGCAGGAATGGAAGGAGTGAGGAGGGGCAGAGGGGCAGTGTGGAGGAGAGAACATATCAAACGTGATTTCAGACACACTGCTTCAACATCCAGGTGAGGTGTCAAGCTGATAACTCATCCCTGACTGGACCCTCAATTACACTTAATATTCCATTTGCTTTTTATTTATCATTACAATTATTAATTGCAAGTGGCATCTAGGGCCACGGAAATGGCTACAAGTATGAAATAAACAGGTGCAGAAAAAAAGAGTGCAAGAAAGAAAGGCCTAGGAACTCAGTCTCTAGAGGTCAGAGGTCAGGACCCAGCGAAGAAAAGGGTCTCTGGCTTGGCCCAAAGCAAGCCTCTCACACACCACTGTTTATCCTTGCACCCCAAGTTTCTGGCTCAGTGTTACTTGGTTTTAGAGCAAGTATTCAATAAATAAGCTAAACCATCCCCTGAGCCCCAGCTAGGATCTAGAGTCCACTCCTAGAAGTCATCCTGGTGAAGCAGTAGAATCCAGTAACTGAAACATGACCAGCCAGGAGAGGACATCCTTCCAGCCACCTGCAGCATACACTCAACTTACTATGACACAGTATACCACTGCTCCACGAGCCACTGGGAGACAAGGAATAGAGAAAGCTTACTGACCAGCAGAGCAAACTCTGGGATGCTCAAAGGCCAAGAGTCAAAGAACAGAGGCTTTTCTTCTCTGGTTGTTTCAGAAAGTAAATAAATACAGCCTATGTCCAGAGGCTCCGTTCTAAGCTGGTCAGTTATCTGCCATGAGCAGCCACAGCAAGGAGGCCCCACCCAGCAGGAGAAGACAAGAACAAGGGCACCGGTAGGCAGTCTCTGAACTCTTATGCTTATGAGATACATTCATAACACTGAGACAGGGCTCCCTTCTGTGCCCAAAATGGTTTATTCTGGGGTAGAAAAACAGACTGTAGATCTCTGGATCATCCTTAGTGAGTTCTGTTTGTAAGATGACCAATCACAACCAAACAGTGTGGAGAAAACAACAGAATGACCAGGTAACACTGGCCCCCACAGTTCCTTTGTAAGTGCAAAGTAGATCTGGCATATCAAAAGGGCTCAAAAATAAAAACTGCTGGAAAGGCATTATAGTGGATGACAGAGTCAAATTTGGCTATCTAGTATCAGATGATAGCCTTGGAGGAGGGAGTGGCCCAAAACACATGAGATGTGAGCAGCTGAAAGGCGTTTAAACACTAAAGAGAATGCATTCTTCCCATGTCCACAAAAACTAGAAGAAAGAACATGGTACAAACCTGTCACTTTAAATCTGAAGTACTAGGCAAAGACACAGGCATGACAGAGTGTGTCTGTGTGTGTGCTTATTTTATATATGTGTGTGCCTCTTAGTGTATCCACAAAATATGTGCAAGAACCCATAGGGGTCACAAGAAGGCATCAGATCCCTAGAACTGGATTTACAGACAGTTTTGAGCTGCCCCATGGGTGCTGGGAATCGAACTTAGAATCGAACTCCTCTGTAAGAGAGAAAGCACTCTTAACCGCTGAGCCACGTCTCTAGCTTTCAGAGGTTACTGGCGGCAAATACAGACCTAGAGTTCATGGGCATGGCTACAATGCTGGCATGCCACCTGCTGCTGTCTGTCCAAATGTCCTTTCAGGAGCATGTTGCTCAAGTACCAATACAGAAATCCTGGCTGGTCCTTGTGTTCCACTGATCCTGCCTAAGGGTAATTCTCTAATCTTCTTGTCTGTTCTGTGAGCCACACAGCTTTCATTATTCTCTTACTAAATTCCTACCTGACTTAACTTGTCCAGAGTTGATTCTGTTGTTTGCACTAAGAAATTAGCAGGCAGTAGATGAATTACAAGCAATAGACTCTGAGGTAATGAAGGGCAATCTGTGCTTGGTTTCTGCCAAGGAGAGGCCAGTGAGTATCATGTTAGTGTTCACAGAAGACATTCTTTAAATCCACAATGTGCAGATGTGAAAGAACTAATTATCACCCATGGTCACGTGGAAGGCTTGGGATGACTGAGAGAGTGCTGCCAAGAATGAAGATCTTGCAAATTCAAGGCCACGAGGCACAGCACCTGCTAGCTTATGGAATTAAATAAAAGAATATCATGGCGATATCCCTGTAAACTATGCCCAGGGAGGAGACAAATACATGTACTACTAAAATACAATGTACTCAGGCATGGTGGTACATGCCTATTATTCTAGCATTCACAAGGCTGAGGAAGGAGCAAGAGTTTAGAGCTAGGGGCAGGAGAGGTGGCTCAGGAGTTAAGACGCTTTTCCAGAAGATCAAAGTTTAGTTCCCAGAACCCTTGTTGGGCAACTCACAAACCACCTGTCAACTCTAGCTCCAGGGAACCTGAAGAGCGCTTTGGCCTCCATAGGCACCCACACAACTGACCCCTCAAATACATATATAACAGTTTTAAACAAATAAATAAGTAACATGACTTTGAAGCTAGCCTGGCTACATATTAAAACTCTATTCCTGCCCCCCCCCAGTACCTTTATTTTCTAACAAAATAGCTTAAACACCAAGAAAACATAGAAGAGTTTATGTCCTTGCTTCTAAATTGCAAGAAAGTAAAGTCTGCAGTAGTCACATGACTCGGGCAAGCTGAAGCACCGACTGGAGAAGGAGAAAGGGCTGAAGGGCTGGCTCAGAAGTTCAAAGGCCTGCTGCTCTTGCAGAGGACTAGAGTTCAGTTCTTAGCACTACCACTGGGTAGCCTAAAACCACCTGTAGCTCCAGCTCCAAGGGGATCTGACACCTCTAACCTCCACTAGCACCTGCATCACATGCACAACCCCCACAACACACACCTATAAATAATTAAAAATAATTCTAAGAAGTCAAACAACTTTAGAAGATAGTACAGGAAAGAACTGGAATGAAGGTGTGTGCAGGCTCTGAACATCCCTGCTTACTGGGTAGCCCTTCACACTAATTCATGAGTCTACTCCTCTAAAAAGCCCCCTGCGAGAATACACTAATCCATTTATTCTGCCCTTCCACACATATATCCAGGCTGGCTAGCATCAGATCACAGCACACTCAGAGAGGATAATTGCAGAAAGACTCTGGCCACTAAGAGACATATTGGAAGTTACTGTAAAGTAGAGCCCAAGTGCTCAGAACCAAGGAAGGAAGGGCACCTTTAGGTGCTGGCTCTATTAGCATAGGCCCTTGACAAAATGTCTGAATCTGTCAGCTCCCATCAGCAGCTGAGAGCAGTTACAGTGTGTGTGTGTTCAGTTGGCTGACCAAAGTAGATGTAATCATGGGCTATGCTAAAGGAAGCTGAGATGCCAATTTTTTAAATAACATGCAAGAATTTAAAACCTTGAAGGAAACAAGATGATAGGTAATTGTCTCATTGCCCACTTACGAAACCTTAGAAGGACCCAGAAGATAGTTCCTACTTTAAGGCCTTGAAAATAGAGGCACCCACACCTCTGAAAAAGACTTCACAGGCCAAGGATGCAGGTAGAGGACTGAAACTGGGCTACCTGCTTTCACTTGAAGGACAGAGTAGCCAAGCCATGTCACCATATAAATGCCAGTGGATGGAAGGAAAAATAGGCATAATTAGATAAAGAGACAGATAGGAAGGAATGGTTGTTACATCATCTGTGCCAGGGTATGCGGAGAGAGCTCAGTCAGTAGAGTGCTAACATTATCATGAGGACCTGAGTTCAGATCCACAACACCACTCTAAAGACTTAGGGACACCAAGGTTTCACACCTTAGCCCTCAGAATCACATCCCTCTGGAAACTGCTCCTCACAACTCCCCATGCCACACATCACCAGGCCAAATGTACTGCCTAAAAAAGTTTGCTGAAATGTCAGCCACGGTAGGTGATTAAGTGTCAGGGGAAACAGAGGAGTCGTATTTAGGTGTAGATGGAATCCAGAGGCTCACTTTAGCATTTCCTGTACCACCAGGTCTAAAGGGAGAAAGTCCAAGAATGAAAGCACAGATAGGTAAAACTAGTAAGGGTGCAGACGCCAACAGAAACAACTGGCCCCGACTACTGATGTCAAGGCTCTAAGCAAACAGAAGGGGGTGGTGGTGGGAGGCAGCAATGAATATGGTGGCCCTGTGCTAGGGATGTAAAGTAAAAATAGCAATCCAAACTGACATTTTCTTCATTGTTATGTCTACATCCATATTTACAAATTTTAATTTACTTTCCTTTTCTTTCTTCCTTTCCATCATTCTGCAAGAGGTATATTAGAATGGTCATCTCCACTACTGAGCCAACAAGTACCATGTAAAAGTAGAAGTACAGGTCTGAGACTTAGCAACACACAGTAGTACTTCATAAGACCCGGACTATCCAGAAACTCATTTCCGTGTGCACAACGATCACATTCAGGACATGTGAGAACAGCCTTCGTTTTTACACCTGGGAAGAGGAGCACCCAGATGCTGGAATGTAAGAAGTAAGCTATGGTACTTTTGCTGTGCAGTTACTATTTGGGGAAAGTGTGAGGATTAGGATGCTGGGAATGTAGCTCAGGGAGAAAATGCTCACCTAGCAAGCCTAGGTTCCATCCTCAGCACCATCCACTATAATAAACAAAACCTGATGTTTCATGTTTCTCAAAAGCAATTCAAGAAAATGCCTAAAAAAAATTTATGGTGGTTAGAACCAGAATGGTGGTCACATTCTTCTGTAGCCGCCATACTTAGGAGGCAGAGACAAAAGGGCCTAAGTTGAAGACCAGACTGGGGTCAAAGTGAAAGCCAATAAAGGCTTGGATCAGAATGAAAGCCAAACAAGACAGGGTCTCTGGCGTCCTCAGCAGCAGCAGTTACTACAGAAAAACTGAATAGAGAGTTTTAAATGAGAAAAGTCAACTGTGGTGCCCTGACAGCAGTGCCAGCGGTGACACATCAGACAGGAGCTGTCTGTACCTCTCTTGGTTCCTGCCTAACGAGTCTTCCAATTCCTGTATAATACATTTCTCTGCTGATTAAAGCTAATCAAGGTTGATTTCTATGGCTTTCATTCTAGCACACTATTACAGAGGAACAAATGCACATCAAGATAATTATACCATTAGAGACAAAAACCAATTTTATCTATTTCTGTACCTACACAGCTCTATCTACGGGTATTAGTAAGTTTGCCAAATGCGATAGATACTGGGTCATACTTTAGCTTTAAAATATATTTATTTGTGTGTGTTAGTGTGGCCTGTATGTTCCTGCATGTGTGTTCATTTGTGCCTGTGAGTGTGTGTGTATATATGAATGTATGTAAGTATGTATGGGTATTTTGGTGCAAGTGTGTGTGTGTGGTGCTCATGCCAGGTTGTATGTGTGTGGGGAGGGTCACAACTGTGTGGGTTGTGTCCTTCTCTCTTGTGGGGCAGACTCCCATCCTCAGGGAGTTGGATTTCCAAGAACTCGAACTGGGTGGCTGTGATCCATGTGGGAGCTGGGAAACAAACCTGGTCCTCTGCAAGGACAACAGTGCTAATAACCACCAAGCAATCTCTCTACCCAACCCCGGTTTTTCTTTAAAAACTGGGCATTTAAATTTATGGCAGGCAACTCTCCTTGCCAACACCTGGAAACCTGTTTTCAAAGGTATCCCCTCTTGTGTATTGGCAAGATGTCCTAAAACTCAGCACCAACTCCTTATGCAGCCACCCTGACCCATCCCTTCAGGAACCTGCTTCCCAGGCCTCTCCTCACTTGCCAGGCCTGCTGGTCTGCAGAAGCTGCCATGTGCAAAAGCAAAAACAACAGAAAAGAAGGAGCTCACTGAAGGTAGATGAAAATGTGCTCCAAGAAGACAAACTGGCAACACAAAGCAAAATGTGGAAAGACGGGTGTTAGCCAGGCCCCATCTACAGCCCACAGAAGACCAGAGGAAATGAACTATTGACATGGTTCTCAACCTTCCTAATTCTGTGTGTGACCTATTCATGTTGGGGTGACTGCAACCATAAAATTATTTTTTCGGTACTTCATTAATAACTCTAATTTTGCTACTGTTATGAATCTTAATGTAAATATCTGATATGCAGACCTCGAGAGGGTCATTTGACCCCCAAAGGGTCATGCCCACAGCCTGAGAATCATGGAACTATGGTGCTATGTGGTTTCCTTTTCTCTTTAAAACCTACTGACAAAGTCCTCTAGGATCTGAAGAGCAGATCTTGTCCCAAGACAACAGCTTATCAATGCCCTGGTGGCCTTCAGAGCCTGCAATGACAGAGGAGCATTTTACCTGAATGGCACTTCCTCCTGTGGAACATCCACATAGTACCGGATGAAAAACCTCTCAGAATCCTCTCGCTCACCATCTGTGACAACGCTGCCATTGAGTTTGGAAACGGAGGGCAATCTGTAAATTAGAACCAAAATAAAGACATTTTCAGGAGCCGGAAAGAAAATAATCACTGTTGTTTTTGGAAGAGCAGAGCTGGAGGGTCCTTGCTCCTGTGTAAAGACTGCAGTGAGGAGCATCAAAGAGCATGCAACACTGCTACATTTCCAGACTGGCACCGGTGTTCTGTCCGAAACCTAATCTCTCAGAGCACACTTTCCAACAGAGCTATGGGTCTGAAGTACGTAACAGCCCCACTTTCTACTTTTCCTTCCTTTTAATGTAGATGTGTCTATGTCTGTAAATGGACTCACATGTGCGGATGTCCACAGAGGCCCAGAGAGGGAACAAAGTCCCTAAAGTTACAGTTACAGGTGGTTATTCACCACCTGACATGGGTATTACATGAAACTCTGGTCCTTGGAAGAACTGTGAGTCTTTTAACCAATGAGCCATCGCTCCAGCTTCATTTTAAAAAGCTGGGCCGGGGGAGGAAGGAGGTAAAATTTTAACAATATATTTTATAAAATTCAATATACAAAAATAAAACCATTTCTAAATGTAATCAACATTTTAAAAAGTCATAAGCTCTTTCATAGTCTCTTACTCATATAAGTTGGGAGAAATCCAGTGTCTGTTTTATAGTTCAAATTAGCTAAGATATTACTTGAAGTGCTCACAGATACCCAGGCTGGTTAAACAGCACAAGTTCACAATGTAGTATGTATAATATGAATATTTAGTTCAGGAATCAGCTTATACTGGTAAAAGAATTGTGAGAACAACATAGAGCCCAAAGCCTACCTACCATGAGACTCAGGCTTCCCCATAAGAGAACTAAGCCCTCTGACTGTGGATGGAAATCCTCGCATGGCAATGTGGAGAGGGCATTAGCTGGGCAGCAGGAGGAACTCTTCTGCAGAAACCTCAAAGTCTACTGCCTGGCCTCCAAGAGCTCTGTGTGGGGTACGTGCAGAGAGCAAAGCAAGCCCTGGAGCCATTTTCATTTTAGCCAAAATCTTTTCTCTGCTAACGGCTCATGAAAGCACACACAGTGTGGGGGGCTGCAGAGTGTGCAGAGGAGTGTCAAAGAGAGGGAACGTGGGGAGCACAGAGAAGATGGTGACAGCCAGCATTCTTTAGTAGAAAATTGACTGAGCTGGCTCCGTTTCTGGGTACAGGTGACCCACGTGAGAGGAAATGAGGATGCCTACATCAGACAACTCTCCATCAACAGTCTTTCACCTCACCACCCAACATGGGTTTTAAAATGTTCTAAGTATTTAAAAACAAACGGGCAAAACATACATTTACAGGAGCGTGTCTCAGCAGGACAGCTCTGTCTTGCTCACTACAGTACATTCCTTTTTATACAGAACTGAGCTCTACCAGTGCAAGTACTGCCTGCTCAGGTGGGACAACCCACAGCACCCCTAAAGAGTAAACTGCCCCTTTCATGTCCCCTCAGAAGGACAGAGAAGAGAGCAGAGCAACACACCTGGCTACCACCAGTTTCCTGCGCTCCTCGGTGGTGTATGGCTGCAGAAGAGGAATTCCTAACAATCTCACTTCTTCAAGCTTGGGGAATGAATTTAGTTTGTCAATGTCTTCCCAGGACTGCAAACCTATTTGTAAAAAAAAATATTATTTAAGTAAATTCAGAAAAGTATAAAAGTTAGAAGGTAAGCACAGACTATCAGCTACCAACAGTTCCTAGAATGCTGAGTGGTAGCAGCCAATCAGACGCTGGTCCCTTTCCTAGGACAGAGGGATACAGTTAAACTCCAAAACAACTTCCCTGGAAAACAGGCCCAGTGATGCTTGCCCAGACTCACATCTGCTCAGAAACTAAAGCAAGAGATCTGGAGTTCAAGGCCTGCTTAGACAGGATAGAAAGACCCTCTCTCAAAAGTAAGACACAAAAACAACAAACCAACCCATTTTCCAGAGTCTCTCTCACCATTGTGAGCTCAGTAGTGAAGGACAGAAGGGGACAGGGGGTCCCTAACATCCTCCCATCTCCCATTCCACAGCAATAGCTTTCAACTGTCATTGGTTATCATTGGTTTCAGCAAAAAGGGTACATGTTGTGACTTTTCTAAAACCGACTTGGCCAACTTTTATTTTTTTACTTAAATGCAGACTCATGGACTATGTATGTTAGAGGTGATGGGTGACATATCTAAATTTCCCCTATCATGTCCTAAAATGGTACAAGACCAGGGAAATTGGAACTAAAACTTAGTTTCATGCTACCCCCATGCTAGGGGCAGCAATCAGGTCAAAAATCACTGCTAACACCAACCTGACCCATGAGCACAATAACTCTGAACCCTAAAGTAGGTGCTTTTTTCTAAACTGCACCTCTCTTGGACAAGCAACTGCATCATCCAAGCTAACCCTTGATGCCTGAGTCAGACAGGGTTTTACACATCCTAAGAGACTGGGGGCCAGGCTTATGACATGGAATCCATCTCAGAGAACACAACTACTTTCTATTTTCAGCAACCTTGAGCAAGGGAAAAGTTAGAATGAAAGAGGGCTTTGGCACATGGCTGTCCCATGTCACAGCTGTCCTATCCCTTACTAGTGGGCACTTCTACTTAGATGAGAGAGAGGTATATCAAGGGGTGTCAAGTTATGAAATAAAAAGTTTCCATATACAAAATATCCAGTTTTAAGATGCATTTCCAGGGGCCAGTGAGTTGGATAAGCAGATTGGTCAGGTGTGTGACACCGAGGCCAACAACCTGAGTTCAATTCCCCAGGACCTGCATGGTGAAAGGGGAAAACTAGCTTCTGAAAGTTGTCCTCTGACCTTCATGGCACATCCATGGTATTATTTTTAAGTATGTAGTTGTTATAAGAAACAGGATGAAAATGAG
Organism: Micromys minutus; assembly: GCF_963924665.1. Taxonomy (NCBI): domain Eukaryota; kingdom Metazoa; phylum Chordata; class Mammalia; order Rodentia; family Muridae; genus Micromys; species Micromys minutus. The sequence continues at coordinate 35,784,288 of NC_137985.1, forward strand.
ACCAAATGAATGAGAGTAAAAGTCAGATTAAGAGATTCTGTTGTGGTGGTGGTGGTGGTAAAAGATACATTTAATAAAAGCACACTGGTGGAAATATACAAGAACCTTTAAAACTCAATAAGCGGAGTCTGGTGGAACATGGCTGTTACCCCAGGTACCTGAGAGGCTGAAGAAGAAGGGTCTTAAGTTCAAGACTGGGTAATTTATTAAGACCTTGTCTCAAAATAAAAAGTAAAAAGAGGACTAGAGATATAGTTCACTGATAGATTAACACAAACAAGGCCAAGGCTCAATCTACAGCACCAAAAACAGTTCAAGTGCAACTCAACTACAACCTAACAGTCCACTAACACCCTATCTCAATTCAGATCAAACTAACAAACAATCCAACTAAGAGCCCAACTACAACCAAACTACTAGCAACCTAACAAAAACCCAACCTTCAACAGACTAGTAATTCAACCTGTTTCCTTTAGCAGTTACTAATTCTTCCATCTTGGTGGAAAATGCTTAGGATAGGATGTTCAAGGGAGGGAGAACAGTGGGAACACTCTAAAGGAAGTGAAATCCTAAAGGGAAGCACCTTAAAACAGGAAGTAAACAACGCAAGACAGCTTCAGGAAGTCTTTGAAACTGACCAAATTCAATAGGTCCCACATTCCCCAAGCATATAAACAGTGAAGACTGCTGAGCATAAAACTGGCTAAAGCAGAGAGCAGCCCACTTGTCCAGAATAAGTAAAGAACAACTGAGTTGCCTGGAAGAGATTTAGACCAGTCCAGCTGAGGCACATGGACAAAGGCACTCTCCAAAATGGTGAGCTGCCTGCAGGTTGTTCAGTGTGTTCTGGGTTCCCAGTTTTTGTGAACTATCCCTTGTGCTGGGTGGACTTTGGTGTTGTCTTCAAATCATTTCTCTTTTTTAAGTAGTCCCTCACCCATACTTCTTTAAATAACACCAATAAAACTCACTGGTTTATCACACTGGACTTTGGTGGTATCTGTATTTGGTTTTTTGTCTGTGCCTTATCTGGGGCATTTGCCCTCCTCTCCCCAAGAATAGTGTCTTACAGCTACACAACACAACTAATGGCCCAACTACATATGACCCAGCTAACAACCTCACTATAACTAAAAGTGCAAAAGCCCCATCAACAGACACAACAGACAGCAAGTAAGCAGCCCGAGATTCTTTCCTGAGGTCACTCACTCCAAAGCACACGGCCTCCTCAAAGCTGAGAAGCTTGGAGGCAACACAGCTCACTCACAGCTGGTGAAAATGGAAAGTGAAACAAGTACTGTGAGACATGGGGATTCTTATAAAACTAAGCACTACTGTATGGTTCAATAGTATGCTTTTATTATTTCCCTAAACAAACCAAAAGTTTATGTCCACTTGTAAATCTGCACATAGTTATATCTTTATTCATAGCTGTTCAAGCTTGAAATTAAACAAAAGCCCTTCAAGAGCTGCTGGATATACATGGTATACCCAGAAAATGGAATATTGCTCAGAGCTCAAAAGAAGAAACTATCAAGCCATAAAACGGCATGAGGGGATTAAATGTGAATTACTAAGTGAAAGAAGCTGATTTAAAGAAGCCCACATGGTGTAACTACAAGTAAATGACCCTGGACGAAGGTGGGAGTGCGGAGACAATGGTCAGCACCGGAGTGAGAAACAGGTGGGCCAAGGGTACAGGAGAGCACAGAGCTTCTCTATGCACACCATGTGGAAGAAATGTTCTGTTCATTTCTTAAAGCCCACATACACCTAAGGGAGACAATGGAGTTTCAGATGTATGCCAGAACTGGTTAATGATGGACATGTTACAAGCATCCAGTGTGGGAGGTAGGTAGTGGGGGCGGGTTGTACATACACAGGCACCGTCTGTACTTTCTACTTAAGTTGCAGTGAACCTAAAGCTGGTCTTTAGTAAAAATCATTAACATATATTCATTTTTGTAATGCACAGGACTCATAGCAATAAAGAAATACTCAAAGATGTATAGATGACCTATTAAAAAGCTAGCAGACTAAGATTCCTTATCCTGCATCTAGATTAAAATGATCTAGCTTATAATTCTTTTTCCTCTGTCTTTTAATAACTACTTCATCAATTTCACTTTACTTCTTCTATAATGTACAATGTAGAAAATGTGTATTTTATGTATAAAATAGAAACTATGAGCATGTCTATGCTCCTGAGGACTTATTGGAGTATTTATGAAAATAAGGGCTGTCCTAACTGTCGTGATCCTGCTGGAAACCCACCCTGTCACCACACAGCTATGACTGAAACACATTCTTAGCATGCACTTGATCAGTCTGACATACAAGGAGGCCAAGTCTGTGTCTCACCTGACTTGTGGAGACTGATGGACCGCAGGTTAGGGAACAGCCTAGCCAGGGAGTCAGCAGGCTCTTCGATAGCATTCAGGTGGTTGTTGGCCAGGACCAGGGTATCCAGTGAAGGAAACATCACACCCAGCTTTCGGATCTCAGTCCACTCTTGCAGGTTATTGTCTGTTATGTGTAGGAGCTTAAGGGAATGACAGCAAACAGAAGGACAAGACACTGTTTCATAGTCATTAAGGCACAGGAAGAGCTCCTCCAAACTGCAGAGAGAAAAGGAAACAGCCAATTGTTTAGAGTAGTTGAGTTATCTTTACACACACTGCCATGTAATAAGTAAGTAGATGATCCCAGTGCCAGGAAACCCAGGAAGCCGGGCCAGGAAGAGCATCAATTCAAAGCTAGCCTGAGCTATGTAGTGATAACCTGACTTAAAAACTAAAAATAAATAAATATGCACTATATGTGAGACTCTGGCATATATTACAGAGTTCTTTTCCTAAAGCTGAAAATAGTGTATCTCGAGGAAGGTAAATCTAGCGTGAAGAGACTGATAGGAGCTGCTGCTTGGTTAATCCCTTGCTTACCTGAATGCCAGAGTCTGCAGCCTTTGAGGAGAAACAGATAATTTTATTGCCTCTTAATAAAATGTAGAGGCAATGAGAGAAAACAACATGGACAAATGTTTATAAATCCTTACCCTATGTCAGGCCTTGCTCCAGGAACATTAATATAATGGTGTCCACTTTACAGACAAGGAAACTGAACCCAAAGAGGTTAAGGGCTTGTCCAAGGTTTTGTGGTTAGCATGTGACATCTCAGTTTAAAAGTTAATTCAACTGCCACATCTAGTGGTACACAGAAGCCATGCTAGCACCTAAGAGGTGCTCAAGGAGAATGAGGAGTTCAAGGCCAGCCTCAGCTACAGAGTAAGTTTGAGGCCAGCCTGGGCTTCCTGAGACCCTGTCTCAAACAAACAAACAATGTGAAGCCATGCTGACAGCTCTACCCAGTGAAGGAAGCTCATTAAATTAACAGTGAGGAAAACAGGTGCAGCAAGTGGGGTGAGAGGGGTTCTGAGGGTCCTGGATAATTTCTATGTTTAAACAATCAAGGAAACTGCAGCTTTTCTCTCTCACTGTCAGAGGTTTCCTCTGCACAGGTATAAGCAGAAACAGACACACAGAGAACATTTCTAAACTGACAACACAAAGCATAATCTCTTTCTAAAATTATTAAAAAGAATGTCAGGTCCACTTTTTATCAGCCCACAGAGTCATGTAACGCCTCAGCATCACTGTATTTTAGAGACCCCAGCATTTTTTCTTCTAGAGAAAAGGGCTAAAGCACAATTCTTAAGTTGGGTAATCAGAAGATTAAAAAGGAAAAAAGCTGAGGTGCTCTGGATGGCAAGTGCGTCTCAGGGTATTTTCTCAGGAAGGATGCCATCCCATGTCTCCCAGCTATGCCCCTGGAAAGGTGAGCAGATCATCCCACACCCTTGCTCCAGGGATTTCATTTTTCTGAAGCCTCTCATTCTCTACAGCTCTAGAATTTCTGAGATGAAAGATCAGCAGACATTCTATGCAGAGACATGAATGGTGACATGTGCCTGTGCCCTGCCCTGCCCCGGATGCTCGATGGACTTACTCTGGCAACTCCTGCAGTATCGTGTGCACTGTTTCCCATGATGCTTTGCTGTTGTTGAGGACAAGTTTGCGAACCCCAGAGAAGGACCCAGCGCATGTTCTTTCTAAAACTGACAGACTCAGAGGATTGGAACTCAGGTTGAGAAACTCCAGCTGAGGAACATTTGACACAATCTTACTGACCTGCAGAGAAAAGAGAAACTTCAATGGAGCAGCAACTGGAGCCTTGGAAGATCAATCAATCATGTTTACAAAGGCCTGAGTGAGTGGGTCCAGGTCAAGGGTCTTCTACCTCAGGGAGTCCCACTTAGCAAAGGCACCTACAGAGTAGCAGAAGGGACTTCGACAAATTGAGGCAAACAATTTAGTCTGTTTCCAAGAAGGAGTAGCAGAGTTGAGAGCTAGCAGCAGAGAGTCCCTATGTGACCATCAGCAAGGCCCTGATGCTGCCCAGCATGGTGTGCCCTTGCAGAAGTAAGAGAAAAGGACAATTCAGATTGCATTCTAGGCTATACATTTTTAAAGAGCTAAGATTAGGCCACACAATTTGACTGTGTTCTCCCTCCCATTCTCAACACATTAAGCCTGAGTAAACACTTCTTCAACCCCTATTCCCAGGGCTCCTGTAAAGATTTGTGTGTTCAAAACTGGAGTGACATCACCACTTAGGGATGCTTCCATTTGTTTCCAAGAGAAACCAAACCTTAAGACATATTTATTCAAAATCCCAAAACATCCAATATAGATCACTAGATATATACATGTTAGATAGACAGACAGACAGACAGACAGACAGACAGAATAGACGGATGTTGGTGAAGGATGGTCACCGACTTATGGCTTACTTAGCAACTTGTATGTCAAGGAGTGGGACAGGAAACTTGGCTGGGCTCTCTACTCACTCTGCACAGCTGTAGCTGCCCTGATGCAGCGGATCTCATTAGCTCTACTGTGACAAGTGAAGCAACTGCAGCTCAGAGATGTTAAGTAATCTGGCTGTGTCCCACAGTGTATTGTGAGTATAACCTGAAGAAAAGGAACAGCAACTGCAGAGATGCTGGCACAGTCAGTAAGGACCAAGTGAAGGAAGCATGGAGTGATGGCCAATGCCTGCAAATGTATTAAGGCGCCGTGGGAGTCAGAAGCAGTTAGAATTGATTTCAGAGTGTTAAAAGGCTTGGATCAAATCAGTGTCCAACACTTGTTAGCTGACTAGTGTCAAACCCATCACAGAACTTTTCCAAGTCTGTTTCCTCACTGGTGAAGTGTCGAGAGTACCCAGCTGTTCCAGGACCCCATGGAGGGTTAAATGAGGTGCACATGACATCACTCAGGGATAAGACCTGAGTTTTGTTTTCAGAGCTCCGGAGGAGATGAGGAGGGGTGCAGAGAGGACCACAGACAGAAGGTGAGCTGCAGCATTGTCAGGATGCAGCATCTGTTCAGTTCCATGATAAGATTAACTCCAGGATGGCTCACAGAAATCTGTCAGAGGGGAAGGCCCTCACATCACTGTTCATCCATTCGGTACACTAAATGTTACACAAACGAACAAGTGAGCTACCGAATAGGAAGACGCACTTAGCTGCTGTCTAAAGCATGAGGGATCTGGACAGGCTGAGAGTATTCTCTTGCAGTCACTCTGTGGGTGAATGTTACCAAACCATAATGCAGTATGTGACTAGAATCTGAAATCTAGGCTGTGACTACACACATCTTAACAACTCGTGCAGGGGCCAACAATGTATTGCATTCCATGACCTAAATACCATGGAGAAAGACTTCCACACAAAGATCAATGACCAGATACCCTTCACCTCTTTTGAGGAGGGTGGGGAGTATGAGATTCTACTTTATAACTCCAAACAGAAGTACAGCTCCAATCAGGTAGAGACAAAACACAAATCCTTCTCCAATATCCGCTCGCTTCTCCCTCTATAGTCCTGCAATGGAAAATGAGCAGCTTAAAGGTTTGGAAGACAGGTTCTGGGCTCTTCCAAGCTACAGGCCGTGCAACGCTCCTTATGCCATCGGCATCGGCCAATAGCCAAGTGTCCCAAACACTGAATTGGACGAAGGCTAGGCAACCAGGCAGAAAAAGCTATGTGTCAGACATACGTATTTTCTTTTAAAGAATAAAGATCAAAATGGCTTCCTGTGTAACCTCACACTGAGGGCAAGAGTCAGGAAAATACAATGTTGATTAGACTGATAAAAATTTACCTATGAAGCAGGGTATAGTGCACACCTTTAATCCCAGCACTCAGGAGGCAGGCAGCTCAGCCTGGTCTACAGAGTGAGCTCCAGGACAGTCAGGGCTACACAGAGAAACCCTGTCTTAAAAACAGTTGTTGTTTTTTTTTTTTTTTTTTACTTATGATGAAAAAATTTCCCAACAACAAAGGTGACACACTCCACTGAGTTCCTAAGACAGCTCTTCACTTGGTGTCTTTAAAATTAAAAATAAAAACCAACCCCCCTGGCTAGAATGAGCTGAGTTTGGTTACGTACAAAGATGAACAACTGGCACCGTCTCTAAGGCCCCTGCAGCTCCAGGGTTTCCCAGGCCCCCACCTGGGCATCTGTAAAGGAAGAAACTAAAGGTGTAAGGAAAATGGAAGAGATTGATGATAAAATCTGTAATTTATGCCCAAGCTTTTCTCTGCCTCACTTGACTGGCTAACTCCTCTCCCTCCTCTCAAATACGTTATTCAATTTCTTTTATAAAATGGTTTCGATAAGAAAGAGTGCTAGAGAAATACATTGGAAAAGGTTGGACAAAATTCTACCCAGCCAAAAATTCGAGTCAATAGCTAAAAACCACAATTGCTTTATATACAGTTGCCCAAACAAGAAAGGTAGACAGACACATTTCCCTCCCTCCAAAGTATTACATTTCTTGCCCATATGTGTTTTAGCCTTGGGATATATAGCAGCTAAAAACAAAAACAAAAGAAACGGCTCATTACATGTAATGATAGCAGCCACTCAGAAAACTCAAAGAACATACCATGTTCCTTTGTTCCACACTGCCATGCTAATCCAGGCTGAATTCAAATGAGTTCGTGTCTAGGGACAAATAACCTTTTTCACAATCAGACACATGGGCTGTAAGGGAGCTGAAGTGTGATGTCTTAACCCAGTGACCCATGGAGCAGTTGTAGCCTGGTGAAGTTTACTCAAGGCAAAAAAAAAAAAAAAAAATCAATATTCTTTTGCTGTTGGTACTTCTCTAGTCTCTCTATGCTCTGATATTTACTCTAAAAGACCGGGATCAACTACAGTTAAGAACAAGGAGGATTACAAGGAATGGTGAAAACCAGAATAAACTGGCAGAGAAACCTGAAAGCAACAGCAGCAACAAGCTACCAAGTACACAGGAGGATGCTCAAAAGAAGAACAGAGAAATTTCAAACAAAATATGAGCTTCATGGCTGCTTTCAGTGTGGTTTTGGAAATAACACAGACCTTTGCTAACACTAAGAAATAGCCGGGCTTCTAGCTCAAGCTCTGTGTGCTGGTCCATCTACAGACAGCTCCCTTCTGAAGTGCAATTACATCATTATTAAACTGCAACCAGTAAGCAGAAGCTCTTGTGCATATTCAAAGCAGAGGTAAGAACACAGCCTGTTTGCAGTTTTAAATCTCCCAAACACATTTAGAAGATTTAGCAGGGGATGGAATCACAGGAGGGTGTGGTCTCTATACCACCTACCCCAAATGTCAGGACAGTAGACCACAAATCTACCCAACTCTGCAGAGCCAGGGTTTCAGCAGCAGGATCCAGAGAGTCATGGGTCTGAGGGTTAGCAAGGTGACTGGCCTTTTCTGCACCTGGGCAGTGTGGGCAGAACATGCCTGGTCACTGTGTCTCAGAGGGCCAAAAAGTACAAACTATGATTTGTAAGCAGTGAGATATGTAGTTTACACAGGCAAACAGATAAATGAATGTGTTAAGGCTACCACTTGAGCAGCCCGAGGAATCTGTACTTATAAATCAGGTGACAGAACACTCAAGAATTTTGATAAAAAGCCTATCAAAACAGGAACTATCACTAAGTCACACACACCAGATTCAACAGGACAGGGGAACAGACATAAGAAAAGCTACACAAACAGTACTCATAATTTTTCTTAAACAAGAAAGCTGTTTTAGGATTTGTGTAGTACTTGGTAGCTACAAAGCATTTCATGGGCTAATGACCAGTATATACTGACAACTGAGGTGGAGTGTTAGAGGCTCAGGTGAGTCCCGGAGATCGCAGAAAGGGTTGCAGCAAGCAGACTTCACCAATCCATAGACTCATCTTTTATCCCTTAACACAGGCACATCAGACTCTAGTGTTTAACAAAAAATCACCACCAGAACCAAGCTCACATCTCTAGGAGTCAGCAAGTGACCACACCACACTGGGATAAATCCTCCTACAGCCTTGGGCACAGGTGCTCTGGGGGAATCTTCCTGCCTGAGCTGAGGGGATTCTGACTCGTGGACAGCAACCCAGACAGAAGCCAGCAGATGACAGGAAAGAGAACGGTGGTATTGGCATGACCAAAGTGAGAAAGCTCCCATGTTATGTACTCATGATGCTACATGCTCATAATGGGCTAAAGACCAACATAAAGTTCTAGAAACAACAGAGCTGTGTGATGAGGGCCATTCCTCAGGATTCAGACTTTGCCTGCTAAGCAAGAAAAATGGAGGAAGGGTGCCATGCAGCAGAGTTCAGCATGACTGCTTTACCACAGCAATCTGTGGTGCAAGGATGGGGCGGCAGGGTATCACAGGCATGTCAAACCCACTAAGCAAACGTCTCCAAGAGCCAGAGGAAAGAGAATGAGTGCAATCTAAGGCAATAAAATGAATGGGGGGGGGGGGGCTGGTTTATACTTTGTGGTAGTTTCTATCAGAGATGTTTAATCAGGTACGTGATGGGATTGATAATAACAAGAAGAAATACTATGCACTGTTGCAGTATAGTTCAGTTACTCTGAGGTCAAGCTACCCGACACTTGATTAACAGAGGAAGGTCTGAAGATGAGTCACAGATTTCAGTAACAGGGAAAGGACTATAGTCTTGGCTTCCGCAGAAGCAGTCTTAAGCCAGTCTGCAGAGACACAGAAGTGGAAGCAAAGCCTGGGCAGGGGATGGGGACCGAGAAACAGAGAAACAGCTGTGAGCAATCGAAGCTTCTGAAGACACATTAACCTTCTGATGCCTGGAATAAAATGTCTCCATGCTACTCACACCAATAAAAGCAGGGCCACAGCAATAAGCACCAACTGAAAATTTACCAGAGGTAGTTGGCGACTTGCTGTTGACCTTGACACAGAGTTTGCCACAGTCTCAAATGAGGACCAGAGTCAGCAGGATATAAAGTAACATAAGCAAGAATATAATGGTTAGCAAAGTCTTTCCCCAGATACAGTGATGCACAGACTTTACCTCATGCCAGTCTTGGAGCTTGTTGTCAGAAAGATCGAGTTCTGACACGTGAGCGCAGAAGGCTGCGATTTCTCTCTCATCTCCTGCACAGGTAATTCCACAGCTGTTCAACACGAGCACGCTCGGGAGGTTGAGGCGATCTGAATCATTGGAAACACAAAACACTTGCTCCACTCAGTCTAGCTCTTTCCTGTGTATGTTAGCCCCCAGGAACCATAAGGAAAGAAAATAATCTCCTGTATTCCAAGAGGCTCCTGGGGCCTTGACTCCTAAACGGCAGAGTTAAATCTGTGCCAGGAGAAGCTCAGAGGTGCTGACCTCCCTCCCTTGGCTCTGTTCCCAGCTGCCCATCTCCAGTCACCAGCATCACCCCCACTGTCATCTTGGCCACACCTCAGTCCCAGGTAACATGTTTTAGACCACCACCAACTGACCTCAATTCTGTGGTTCTAAAGAATTCTGTCCTGCTTTTTTCTCTAATGCTCTTTTTAATGTTATCTCAAACTACTAATGAATGATCTGCTAAGGCACCTCTGTTAAGTTGGTGTGTTCCAAACATCTTCCTCGATTATGGGATTATTAGAAGACAATCAAAATGCTGTTTTGTTTTCTTATTCCTGCCAGAATTATTCTCATTTTACACTTGTGTATTAACAGATTTTCCCTTATGAAAGTATATCCTTCTTTTAAAATAATTCCTAATTGGAGAAAAGGCTTCAGAGTCTGAAATATGTGAAAATCGGGTGACCAGAAGAACAAGTCTGACCATGCCTGCTCTAACATGCATGCATCATAACAGCTCTCACTACTTTACTGAAAGGGACAAATGTGACAACTCAACCACTTTCTCTCCCACTTGGAAAGAAATAAGGCCACCTGAAGGTCATGATTTCTAACTTGAGACTTCGAATTATGTTTTTTCTACTAAGTACTATTTAGTATCAAATTCTCAGATGTAGAACATACCCTGGGCGACAAACTGCCGACTCAGAAGTCTACCTCTATAGAGGAGAAGGCAGTTATACTGAGAAATGACTGTCAGTGGACTCTGTGTGCTGGAATAAAAGAGCAACTGCCTCTGAACCACTTCTAAAATCCATCACGGTCAGGTAAGATACAAAGGCTAGAAACAACTCACCCTGTGCACTTCCCTCTTCTAAATGTCTTTGTCTCCTCCTAACCACACTCTGCACTCTCCAAGGACTAGTTAACCTTCGAAACCTTTCCTCATAGTATTATCTTCTAAATTTCATTCCCAGTCACTCTGGTTTTCATTTGGCTCAACATAAGCTACATTGTGTTATAGCTTTAGAAACGTGAATGTCGGGTAATCTAATCCAAGAACCCATGGAGGTCCTCAAGGGCACAGGCCAGCCAGTACTATTCTGTACCCTCCAAGCTCCTTGAAAGGGTGTGCACTTGCAGTCTTATTCCCTAAGTAATAGTCTTGCCTGAAAAGGACAACTAAGATGCCTCCAGCGAATCTGGAAGAAGCAGTTCTCTGTGGCTCTTGAAGAATACACTGGAATCATAGCATGCAGCGATGACCATCTGACTCAGAATTCAAAATGAAGGCACTCATTCACAAACAAGGCAATGCTGTGATCCAGCCTAGAGAACCATCCATAAGTCCTTTTTTTCTACCTTCCTTACCTTTCATAGGAGAGCCCTGAGGAGTGGCTGGGACATGGACTCCCATCCCAGGGCCACGGCGGTAAGGGAAGTTTTCAGGACTGTATTTTTCACACAATACTTGCATGAAACTTCTCCCACTAGGCTGGTCCATCTTCTTTTCTGAAAAGTCTATAAGAAACCAAGAAATCATCAAAATGATCTACTTATCCATGTAAGAACTATTTGTTTATCCGGAAGGAGGCCAGGCATTGGAAAAGTGGGTAACATGCTACGTTGTCAGACAAACTTCTACTATGATGAGACTCCCCAATATCAAGATTGCAATGATCACTCAGCATGGTGTGTGCCATATCACTAAAAAATAACCCAGCATTTAAAGGAGGATGGTCCTTTCAACCATGGGTAACAAGAACATCTTTGGTTGGTTGATAAGTTATGCATAGTAATATGAAAAAGGCTGAACAAGATTTTGCAGATTAAATATCAGACAAAATATAAATAGTTGGTATGAATCATCTAATACTGTCTTTTGAAATGTATTCTTTCTCCACATTAACAGAACCGTTGTGTGTATTTGTGTGTGTGAGCACGGGCACATGTATACTTGTCTTTGAAATGTATGACTAAGCTCTGGCGGACAGGATAGAAATGTGTGTGTTAGTTTCTGGGAATCTTTAAGATAGCCATCTGATCACCCTCCTTCATTCTTCTGATGCAGAAGAGATGCTTCACTGGATCATGGGTCCAGAAAATAAGTCTGATGAAAGTGGGACATAAGCAAAAGGGACCCAGGTCCCTAAATACTCCACTGACCCAAGCTCTCAGACTACAGGTATCTTTGGGATTTCAGGGACAGATAATAATCTACTTTAACATAAGTCACTGTCCTCCCTTTCCTGGCCACTGACTGGACCTAAGCTTACCTAATAGAGAGTGCTATTTCTTCTGATGCTGAAGTTAGGTAAAGCTTCCTCTATTTAGTTCACCTAAGGGCCTAAACACTCAGTAACTCTATCATTTTCTCTGTACTCATGACCATATTAAAGAAGAGAATATTAAACACACTGACTTCTGACAGCCCTGATAACCCACTACCCTCAGGGACTGGCCTACACTGTGTTGTGTATCAGCCAGGATTCAGGCAACTACAATTAATCTCTAACCACCAGCCACCACACTACTTTTCAAATGAATCAATAAAAAGGATGGTGAATGAGAAGCAAAGGCCGAGAAAGGCACAGAGGCGAGGAGTGCACAATGGCCTATGAACGACTGAGAGACCTGGTGCTGCCAAAGCAGCTACAGACAGGAATGGCTGCACACTCCATTAGTAGCTGAGCACAGTAGGAAAGAGCTGGCCTTTGAGGAGGGGAACGTGTTTGTTAGTCTTTGGGTTTTTGAACTCATCTGCTGCTTGAGTATATCAAAGCTATGACAGAACCAGGGTCAAGAGCAAATCAGCTAGGTAGATGCTATGAAGACAGAGGCATGATGATGAGGACCTGGGCTAATGTCCCAGGAAACATTCACTAAGCGTGGGAGGATAAAGACAGCTTTTGTGAGCAAGATTGGGGTTACAGGGGCTGGCAGAAGGGGAGGTGGGATGTAAGGCTAAACCTTGGTTCTGACCATTAACTAGTACCTTTAACTAGTCAAGGGATGAACTTCTTCTGTGGACAATGTGAGGCACTTGGTGATATGCTGAGAAACATTGTAAAGTTAGGTGACAAATGTTGCCTGAAGACAGAGAGACTCAGGATGGAGACTCAGATGTCAATCTTAGCATAGGAGATGTTATGAGGACTAAAGAGACAAAAGAACTATGGGGATCAGGGAGAGACTTATGTCAGGAAAGGAGCAGGAACAACCAGAGCAGAGGGCACAGCCCGCAGGCTAGGACAAGAAGTAAAGGAAGATGGGATGCAAGCCCCTTGGTAACTAGAGTAGAAAGCCATGGGCAACCATCACTATGCCTCCTTCAAACTAATAAAGATTGGTTGGAGAGACTCATCAGTGCTTAACAGTACCTGATGCTCTCCTAGAGGACCTTAGTTTGGTTTCAAACATCAACATGGCTGCTCAAAACTGTCTGTAACTCCAGTTCTAGGGGATCCAAACACCCTCTTCTGGCATGCTTGGGCACCAGGCATGCGTGGGCTGCACATACACATGTAAACAATTACTCATGCACAATAAAAAATAATTCTAAGAACAACTAGAGACTTGAATGCAGTTATACATGAGCTAGGGAGGCGAAGGACTGGAAGACGCCAATGGGAACAGACACTAAAGGGTTTCTCAGAGAGCTGTTAGATAGCAACCAGATAATGCTTCAAGTTGCTTACTGTGAGTGCTGACGTTTATTTCACCGTAGCAACACTGCTTTGCTTTTTCTTATACAGTTAAGTCAAATGCTGGCTCTTTTTCTCAGGCTATTATAATAACTCTACCATTAAATTATACGGGAGGAGAAGTGTGGAGTTCTGTAGCTTCCAGTCCTAGCTCAGAGCAGCTAGTGCAGTCTGCCATACACGAGGAGGGCTTGGTCGCTGCTGCCGAGCACTAAAACCACTCACGTCTACAGTGCTGAGTGGAAAAGGCAGAGACTGTGGGAAGAGGGCAGATTAAGCCTCACTCAGTTTCCCCCACTTAATAGCTTTGTGACTAACAGCAAGGTGCTCTACCTCCTGCAGCAGCAAGTATGTCAGCCAGCACTTAATTCTTTCCATAAAAATAAGCGCATCCACCTAATTAGTAGACAAATTTGACCTTTTCCTTTAATAAATGGTAAAATTATATGTATACCAAGTAATTGTTTTAAAATAAATCTTTATATATTTTATCTATCTACATACTGAGGTGATGTAAGATTCCTTGGCTGAAAGGAGTCCAAGTGGACAGTTTTACAAAGCCCTGATCTGCAGACTACTTAGATCACAGGGGCACTGGAGAGACTGCCAGTGTTATTAGATTACAACGCAGTAGTTCCAAACTACACACTCTGTTCATTCTGTATGGACATTATGGTGAGGTACCAAACCCAGAGACACAGGAGTTGATGCTTCTCACAGACTAGGTACATATATACTAGTGCCTGACCGGTCTTTCCTCCTCACCATGGATAACCCGATCTTCCCCATCAGATTTGTAGCAAGAATTTAAAGGAGAATAAAAGCATGAACATAGAAACAGCCACTAAACTGCATGTCTTCAACCGCAACCAAACACATTTACTGGCCTTTATAGAATCATTTCAGATGTTTAGGACATACATGTTCACTGACTACTTGCCTATCCATAGAACAAATGTCTTACCTGTGTGGAGTATATAACATGTCACCTTGGAAACACCTTGAGCACTGGGCTGCACTCTGTTTAACCCCTTTGTTTATAAGCTTAAAGTGGGCACCTGTTTTAGTGCTATGAATATATGGCACTGACCTAAGGAGTGACAGGTAACTGAACAGGGAGGGCTACTGTGGCTTCAGGAACTCTGACAGGTTCTTTGTTTATGTAAACTCACCAGCATCAACAGCAGACAACACAGGCCAGGTGCTCTGCTACTAATGAAAGGCTCCTCAGCTCTTACCAACAAGCACCAGTGCAATCTTTTAGAAACAGTTAACAAAGCGATTGGAGAAATTACACTGTTGCCTTCATACAGCTGGCAGTTCAGAAGACTGAAGCATAGGGAACGCAGACTGTCACTGTGGCAATACAGGTCTCTGTGTTCAAGTGGCGTCTTTGAGCTGGAGGCTTCACTTCCACTTATATAACTCAGGAGCAGCTAACTTGGACACAACTGAAATGTGGAACACACAACAATGCAAAGGGAAACACTCGTTCATGTGAGGCTAAGGGCTGAGGGATAAACACACAGGTGTGGGAACTTGAAAGTTTTCCCCTTGAGTCTTCAAACTTGAGAAGAACTCTTCTGAAGCCAGGTATGGTGGTGCCAGCCACTACTTGAGAGGCAGGGGTAGGAGAATCTAAGGTCTAAGACAGTCTAGACTACAAGAAATCTCTAGGCCAATTTAGTGAGGCTTTGTCTCAAAACAAAAGTTAATAATAAAAAAGAGTTATGAGTCCAGCTCAGGATAGCCCTTGCTTTGCATATACAAGACCCTAGGTTCAGTCCCCAGCATCCTCCAAACAAACCAAAACCTCTTGCAAATATTCAGAAAGTGTATAGCATTCTCTCTGAGACCCCTTTACTGGTCGTATACTGAAGAGCCTTGCAGCTGCAGACATGCCTGCATGGCCGTCAATTAGAACTGTGAGAGAGCCAAATGGATGCGTAACAAAATCTGCTCAGATCTGCTGTGTTTCAGGAGGAATGGGAGGTGGGAAAGGAAGGCTGAAAACCAAGAAGACTGAAAAATGAGGAAATGTAGAATGGAAAAGATCTTTAACTCAAGCCTTTTAAAAGGTTTGGGGATAATCTATGACTTTCTGGAAATAACAGGCGTCGGGTTACACCGTCTACCTCTGCAGTTGGCAGGGTTCAAATGCATTTGCAAAGCTGTTCTGAATTGGTGCTTGAAACCAGGTAGCCAGAGAGCCAGGAATCTTGGGTGATGCTGGTGGGTTCCATTACAGGTGCAGGAACATGTGAAAATCTCAAGCCCTTTGGGCCTCAAGATCCCACGGCAGTATTCTGTGGTGTGCCTCAAGAAAGTCATCACAAAGCACGGGTTGGGGGACAAGGTGAGCACAGCAGTGCAGCTGGGTAGGTTACTATCAGAGCAGAACATCCAGTTCCACAAGCATACCGTCAGACGGCCAGTACTTTACATCCCCACCCCAAATGCAACACGACAGGGTTAAAGCTGAGCTGGATGCTAACGTTAAGACATAGCCTCTGGTGGTTAGGCAGTGTCAACAATGCCCACAAAAGCAACGTGGAACAGTGTGCTTCATAAAGCATACATACTTCCAGCCCTGCTCACAACTTCCCAGACGTAGAAATAGAAATACAACCTCAGAGTGCTAAATGTAAAATCTAAACCTTATAAAAATAGCTTTATTGGCTTGTATACGCACAGGCTATCTCTGGAAGGAAAAAGAGTTAAAGTAGCAGCAGCAGCTGATGCACAGGGAAGGAGTGCGGGAGGAGCCTCCGGAAGCGACTCAGAGGCACCTGAAGCTGCAGACCCAGACGCCATCGCTCAGAGTGGGTGTTTCCATGAAACACACACAGGAATGACCTAATGAATTGTTAAAGGCTTTTTAAAAAAATACGCTTTTATTTAATCTCAGGATTTATAGTTTCAGGCTTTTTGGGGGGCATGTGGAATATATAGTGTTCTAATAACTTTAAAGGAAGGAAGAAGGAAGAAGAGAGAAATGGAACGGAAGATCAAACAACCGTTGGTAGTTTTGTGAAATTCAGTGAAGAAGGTGGGAGCACACATACCTGAGCCTAGGAGTGAAGTCAGCAACAGGGTTAGGAGTGGAGTGGAAGTGAACATGCGGGTGACCCGGCCACCAGGCCCTACAGCTCCTCCCTGCTCCCTCCACTCTGGACTATGGACTTCCCGGCATGCCTTTGCCAGCCAAGTGCAAATACGCAACCAGAACAGGAAGAGGGGTGAACTCAGGAGCCTTGAGAACTTGGGGCAACTAGTTCACCAGGACTGGAGACCAGCAAAGATCTTCCCCGGAGGAGTACTCTGACTAGTCTCACAGTACTGCAACAGTCAGTGTCTGAGGACCAGAGTGACACCAGCAGAAGAAATAAACACCACCTGTCCTAGCCTAGGGCGGGGCTGGACCTTCAAGGAGAGTTCCCATAGTGGAAACTGTCATTTGAGGTGGGCTCGCTTATATACACTAAGTCAGTCTTAATTTCTTATCAGAAGTGGGGCACGAGAGCTTCGTGTCTCACTCCTTCTGAGGAAGGCAGAAAACCGCCCTCTGAAAGCACATACTGATTTATGGAGAGAAGGTAAACATTTGCCCAAGCCTGCACCATCCACCATAAGGTTCTCTTGGCTGCATGATGCTTCACACCAATGATGTTTCCTTCCATTACATGTCAGCTCCCTTCAGAAGACAGACTGACATGGAAAATCTCTCACAAACTGCTGGAGGGAGGTAAACAAATGCCTTTCATTTTCTGTGACTTACTTATGACCTTCACCAAATCATTCAGTCAGCCAATTTACCTGTTCATTATGTATTAAGTAGGTACTTCCATGAGTATTTTCACTTAGTGAGAATCAATGAAGTTACACATACCAGAGGCTGAATCTGTGCTGAGCACTAAAAGGGAGAACAAAGAAAATTCAAGCCCTGACTTCCAGGTATTTCCCACTTAGAAGAAAATGCATGGGATAGTAAGTGTAGAAACAAGTAACAGAGAAAAGGCAGTTGGGGTAGGAGAGACTGCTCAGTAGTTGACAGCACTTCCTATTCTTGCAGAGATCCTGGGTTCAGTTACCAGCACCCACGTAGTGGCTCACAACTTTGTCTAACTCCAGTTCCTGGGGAGCCAGTGTCTCTTCTGACCTCCAAGTACAAGAGACAAAGGAACATGGCCAGGCAGGGAGACCTGAGACATTGTTAGAGCACAGGGACGGGTGAATGGGGGAAGGGGGAGGTGCAGATGACTGCACAGGAAGATGTTCAGAGCATGCTGACCCTGGTCAAGCCACAGTTTACCTCGTGGGACACCGTGGACCCAATACAAAGATGGAATTCCTGATCCTACACAGAAGTCAAAGTGATGGGGATCTTTAGATCCTTCCAGGGAGGAGCAACTTGAGTTTGCTCACCTCAGGGAAAGCATCAATAGTTTCAGCATAGACAAAGGATGAAGTGTGTGAGAGCGGAGACAGACTCTGAGCCTGATCTTTGAGGGACTGGGATGAAAGTACAAGAGAGGAGTAGAGATGGAGCAAACCCAGAGGTCAAGAACTGCTTCTCCTCAAGGTCAGAGGGAATGTGCTGGCTAAGTGAAGAGTCTGGGAGGGTCAGCAGTGAGCAGCATAGCACAGCATAAAGAAGGTACTCTCCTGGGTCACTTCCCACAATCTCCTGGGACACCAGATATCTTCATTTCCCCAGTTCTTCATCTATTTGACTTTTGCTAAATGTAGATTCTTCTTTTAACCTCATCCCAAAACCTCTTTCTGGTTTTGATCCCAAATCTTGTTAGATCCTTCAACATGGTATTCTAGGAAGCTTCAGGTTTTCCCTTGATTCATTTTCTGACTTTTTCTGTAGTATGAAGGCATCCCACTGAAACACAATCCCTCTAAGGACATTGTACAGGTATGTTATGTCTGTTTCCTCCAGTAAAGACCTTAAGATTCTCACGATGAGAGTCAGTTAATCACTTTACTGATTTTAAAACTACATTATGTGATCTGATTAAAAAAAAATCTATTTGAAAGCAAGCAAACAGCGCGGTCAGCACCACACGACCTGTGACTCAGGAGCACTGCTTTTGACAGCTGAGCCATGGCTGATAGTGCGGCCAAAGGCCTTTCCTATTGGAAGCCACGCCACACCAGGAGACATCAGCGACCCATTTAGCAAGCAGACTGAGCCTGAAAACACGCCTCATGTTGTCCTTCCAGACCACACTTTCCAGGCAATGGCAATATGCAATTCTACTCAGAGTTTTGGTAGCTTTTAGACAAATAATTTTAGAATCTGCCTGAAGTTCATGAAAATCTTTCTGTATCCATGTGTACTTACAAAATCCCTGTTGGGGGCTTTTATCCCACTAATGAGCTGTTACAGTGGAAGTCACGTACGGTGGCCATGTCTTCCAAATGAACACTTCAAAGGCAGTTCGAGGCTGTAAATAAGCTGGGACTCTTCTCTATGACACTCCAGTTTAGTCTGTACTCTACCTGTTTCCTCTGAACATTATGGGATGTATCCAACAATGCCCTCTTTGGATGAAGTAAGAAAAATCTATCAAGTCTAATATCCTCTTAGAGCTACCCTGCAGAGACAAGGTTAGTTAGCTTGTTAACTCTTGACATTCCAATGCAGGGCACGTCTGGCTGACAGATCATCACATGCTGTACCATGTGATCTCACCCCATCCTGCAGTCCATCATCCTATTCCCAAAGCCTCTGTCAACTGCACCCCACACTGCGTCTCAGTGTAAAGTACAAGCATCATGCTCTCTTAACTACATAGGTGTCATTCAAACACGGGCAGATGGAGTGTGAGAATGGGCGTTCCTAGACTTCTGTAGCACCGCAGGTCTCCTTACAAGCAGCAAAAACCTTAGACCACTTGACTAAAATTCCTGTCCTTGAATTTGTGACAACAGAGATGTTTAAACCATGGCTGTGTTACTTGGGAGCTCTCTGCATTTTCTACTGGGGGCCATACTGCACACAAGACACACATAGTGTTGGCAAGGTTTTCTTAGCTACAGGTACACATCGGCAAGCACAGCTGACACGCATGCTTGTTGTCCAGTGTATTCAAGCACAGTACTGAAATGCCAGACCCAGTACACTGCCCCAGGAGGGGAATAGAACAAAGTACCTCTTCATGGGAAACTGTTTCAAAAGTATTCATTTCCAAATACTTCCTAATGTTTGTAGTTTCTCAATGACTAAAAATGCTGCAAACCAACTGGCTATGTCCCATTAGAAACTCTGAAACAGAAAACACTGCCTAGAGACCCAGCAGCCACACCACAACCACGGGTAGCATTTACTACTCTAGTCAAACACCTCCAAAGAGATTCCCCTGAAGCCCCCATAACTGACTCCTTCAAAATAAATTCATGCTCACCCCAACATTTTTAGATGACCCAGATCCCACCCAAGGAATCTAGAGGTTTTATCGTTGCACTTACTCAGAGCCAGGTTAGACACGTTTACTCCTGAAGCCATGTCTCCAAACCAAATGTCTCCACGCAGAGATTAACAATCATTGTAAAGCCTAGAACTTTATTTACACAGCCACTCTCTGAAAAACACATTAACACTTATCTGTTTTTGCAGCCGAAAACTGAGGGGATTTGCTCAGGTTTCTGGGGCCACAGTAGCATGCTAAGTCATCCTTGCTCTACCTAATCTGCTGAGCCATGCGGACTTCATTAGAAAAGAACTATTTCATGTCAACAGCACACAGCACCACATGCAAGTCCTAGAAATAGACCTTGCTAAAATCTAAGAAACTGACCGTAGCCAAAATTCTTATTGTAGCTGCATATTATTATTAATTCTTATTGTCACCAAACTTGAACACAAAACAGTAGCCCTGCCTGACCGGTCACTGAAGGAGGGAAACGCCTCTTTCCTCTCATCAGCAGTGCAGACTGCACCCTCCTGAATGGATCGCTAATACACATTTTCTTACAGCTGTGAACACACAAGTTTAAGGTCATTACCTGACTGCCTACAGACTTTCATTATCTCTGCACTACAGAAGCAGCCAGGAGAGCTGCCATGTGAAGGCCTAGGCTCATTAGGAGCAGACAGCTAGCCTATCACCCAGCAGCCTTTGTAGATAACAAAGCACTGACAACTAGGAGCCTCCAGATGTTACAACACCAATGTACAGAATACGGCCAAGTTTGCACATGAAAAAAGTCACCAACTACTGCACTGCTGCTGGTGGCCAGGAGTGCTGACTCTGGAACAAGGCTGCTTGGAGAGTCTACCACCCCATGTGGCTGCAGAGATCTCCCAGCTTCCTGTGCTTCTGTGTGGGAAGGAGAAACAGAGTGCCCCTAACTTCTGCCTCAGGGAGCTGCTGGAGGATGAATGGAGTAAACAACAGGAGTATCTAAGGGACACCACTGTCTGTTCCACCAACTACTATCACGTCGGAGTGGCCGTGGAAGTAAGAGTCCTGCACTGCACAACTTAACTTATAATTACTGTACAATAGATCCGACTTGGCTCCTTAGGGCCTGTGATTTTGCTGATTCCTGCCAAGTAATGAGACTGCACAGTAAAATGTCTGACGTTTATAATCCCATTCCTTGTTAACTGGATGACTTTCTGTCACCTTTGCACTTACCTGAAGGATAAAATAGGTAAGTCTAAAAATGCATTTAGAAGGGATTTGATCTGTGAAGGATAAAATCTTCATCTATACATTTCTTGTAATCACTTATTTCATGAGAATGCACATGAAAGATATCTTTTTATAAAGGGATATACTTGCCTTTATAAAACTGAGGACCTAAATTATTAATGATGCTCATGAAAGACTTGATCTCACTGAGTCGCTACAGTTTTAGACTGATGTTCAACAAGTGGAAATTAAATTTTTTCCTAATTTGATTCAAAGCTATGGACTAAGTAATAATGTCATGATTATAACATAATAAAAGTATCTTCAAGAAGAAAAAGTGTTTTTATTGCAATAATGACATTGGCCAATCAGGAAACTTAGTATTTGAAAGGAATTGCACTAAATGATTCCCTTCTGACAAACATCACTGAGATGTGTATATGACAAGGACAGCGCTGACGCTAATGCTCTCCTAAAAGATCATCTCCAATACTTAACAGCCCCACTCTGCATGGTTTCCATGTCTCAAATCCATCTGTGTGCCAAATGTGCTGCAAGTCAACATTCAGAATGTCTGTGGTTAGTTCTGGATACATGCAGAGGGTCCGAAGTAGGAGACACTGGCTGAGGCAGACAGGGTAGGACTCCAACTTCTGGCTGCAGCTCTGTAAACGAGCTCCCATAGCTCCCATTTGAGGATCTAGTCAATGTAAGATTTTTCACGGGTTCTGTGCTTCTTGATGTTGCCATTTAAGAAGTCTCTCAGGACTAATACTGAAATGGCATTTGCTCCTAAGACACGGGAGAGAGGTTCTCATGTGCCTTGTGGAGGAAACACGCCCATTAGACAGTTTCATTCAGACATAAATCACAGTGCGGTGAAGTCACTGGGAACCAAACAAATAAACAATGTCTTAAAACAGATAAATGAAAAAGAAGGCCATGTGTTGTCATTGCTCATTTGACAGAACATGTCTTCAGGATCACAAGTTCACAGGGACGAATCTGTGTTTCCTGGAGGAACTACTGTTCTATATCTACAAACTCAAGGTGACTTTGCAGAAAAACACTGAGAACAACAAAACCAACTACACTGTGTTTGAGAACAACTCCAGGGAAGAATAGACCTAGAAAAGAGAAATTGGGCCCAGGGCCCGTGTAAATAATGCATGAAGGGGCAGAGAAACCAGTCAGAAAAACTTAAAAGCAGTCAATAACTAATCCTGAAACAGTGAATATAGGTGTGAGAAAAAAGAAAAGGTGGGTAGTAAAGAACTGGATGCCAACCTCAGAGCACAGGAAAAGCCTCAACTCCAGACAAAACCTCAAAGCCCCTCCCCCAGAGGCAGGCACTGCCCCTAAGGCCCCTCCCCCAGAGGCAGGCAGGCTCTCCTCCCAGAGCTCCTCCCCCAGAGGCAGGCAGGCTCTCCTCCCAGAGCTCCTCCCCCAGAGGCAGGCAGGCTCTTCCCCCAGAGCTCCACCCCCAGAGGCAGGCAGGCTCTCCTCCCAGAGCTCCTCCCCCAGAGGCAGGCAGCCTCTTCTCAGAACTGCTCTATGCCCTTGACTTTGAGACTTCACAACAAAACATCTACAACACAGAAAAAAGTTGACAGTGAAAAGCTTTTGATCATTAAAAGACATTAAAAACATGAAATCACAACTAAAACTGGAAAGAGATTATAAATATATATATAAAATACAAAGAATTACTTAAAAAAAGTTTAAAATCCAATGGGGAAAATGGATAAAAGACATGAACAAGTATTTAACAGGAGATGGCTCTCAATTGAATAATAAAATTATGGAAAAGATGCTTACCCCCTATAACCCAGACAAAAATGAAAACCTCAGTGATCTCACACACGCGTAAGCAAAAGTTTAAAACCCTAACAGCCTAAGTGCTGGGGGAAACGTTCTGCACTATAGAGAGATCACATATGGCTAGCATAAGAACACCTGGTACAGACACCTTACAGCAGACGACTTCTCTAGATAGCAAAACTGAAGAGAAATACATCTAGTCTTAATATGTTTGCCCAGGCTAGCCTGGAATTTGTGATCCTCCAGCCTCTAGCTCCAGCATGCTAAGATTACAGACATGCACCCCCAAGTCCTGCCAGCACACAATATTTGATCCATCTATTCCAGCTCTCAAAGTTTTAGAGGAACTGGAATATGTGGACCAAGAGACAAGGTAAGAATGCCTATAAACAGTACTTTGAATCTGCAAATATCCTGGAGCAAATGAACCTATTACAATATACACATAAAATGAAATGTTACACAGAAATGGAAATTAACATCTCATGAAGTAAGCTTCCTCATCAACATGGATACATTTTCAGAATAATGTTGATGACTTGGAAATTTAACTCTGGGTTCAGTCCCTAAAACTTTTATGTATGTGTGTGTGTGTGTGTGTGTATGTATGTGTGTGTAGTGTGTGTGTGTGGGTGCGCATGTATATATGTATACTGAAACATGGAAAAATAATTATCATTTCAAGTCACATACCTAAGTGATTAAAAAACAAACAAAAAACCCCTGGGGTTTAGGAGGATGGCTCAGTTAACAAAGTGTTTGCTATGTAAACATGAGGTTACCCAAGTTCCATCTTCAAAACACACACACATAGCACCGAGGAGGCAGAGACAGGAGGCTCTCCAGCCAGCCAATCTAGCTGAAGCAAGTTCTAGGTTCACAAAGAGACCTGTCTTAAACAAAACAAAAATAAGATGAAGATTGATCCAGAAAGGTACCCAACCCCTGGCCTCCAAACAAGCTTGAGTGTAGACACACACAGACCTGAGATGACTAACCAGAGAAGGGTAAAGCTGTGGCCATGCTCTGGGAGCTGCCCTTGGAGATGACAAGAAAAGGCTGGGGGCAGTCAGAGCTCTCCACTCGGCAGTCCACCTGACTGCTCTCTCACCAGTACAGCCCTCAGCATCACACCCACCACTGGCCTCAGTCCAACAGTCATGGACCTGGCTCAGACCTCAGCCAGGTTCCTCACTGGTACCTAACCTCCTGTGGTCTATTCAAACATAAGCCAGATATAGTCTTCAAAATGCTGATGGCTTCCTTCTCACTGAGAAGACGACTTAACTCTGATCCTGCAGTCCTCAAGGCTGTACCTGCTTAGGCTCCCTGAGCTCTGCTTTCTGCTTTTCTTCCAACCCCACTTCCTTCCTTCCACTTTTCTCCTTTTCCTTCTAAAGCTTGCCAAGCTCACTTCCCCATTTGCTGGTTCTCTGCCCAGTGCTTTATCTCTGTATCCAAGTGCCTCAAATTTAAACACAAATGTCACCTTCTCAGAGGCTGCCTCTGATCACAGTGCCAAACAGACACAGCACCACCACCTTCTCTCCCACTCTACAGGACATTTGCTGTGACCCTTTAGTCTCCTCCAGTGAGGCTGTGTCACCTTGCTTCATACCCACAGTGGAGCCTGGCACACACCATGCATTGAGTGTTTCAATGGAAGACTGAACTTTAAGTAGACACGATGCAGTCCTTGACAGTGAAATGAAATCATGTGGAATAGCCTGGGAAGAATTTGGGGGAAATCACCAGGAAGGCATTACTTTAAGAACAGTCTTAACACAGCCTGCAATAGTACTTCCAGCCACATTCCTAAGGATGGTTAGCAAGCACTACTTAAATCTCCTGGGGTCTAGGTCTCTCTTCCTCCCTCCCTCTCTTTCCTACTCCCTCCCCGAACCGTGTGTGTGTGTGTGTGTGTGTGTGTGTGTGTGTGTGTGTGTGTGTGTATTTAATCTACTTAGAGAAAAGCATTATACTTAAGAGGATGGACTTTAGTGGTTAAGAGTATGTACTACTACAAAGGACCTGTACCAGGATGCTCATGGCTATGTGACTTGTTCCAGGAGAATCCAATGCCCACTCTGGACACTCCAGGCATACTTCATTTAGTTCCAGTTCCTTCTGATCATTAGGTAATTTACACAAGTTACCTCTCTGTGCCTAAACCAACAGCAAAATGAAGTTATGCATTGCCGTTTCAGAGTTGTGAGCACTATGAAATAATGTTTGTGCAATGAACGTATCTAGTTAAGTGGTTGGCATATAGAGAAGAGTAGTTACTAATTGGTAACACAGAGGAGGGAAGTCATGACAAAGGTGCACCTAAGGTAAGTCAAATCACCAGAATCCTTACACACAACAGCTGGAACACAGCCAAAGTTAGCTCCGTGCCCACCAAGAAGTCAGGTGAACAGAGTTCAAACAGAAGGGTGGGAAAGCACTCCGAGAACACAGAGTGTGGCTAACCTCGATAAGGAGCGAGTCACACACAGTATGGCTACAAAGAAGCCATCAGAAACTCAGCTGATGGGGAAGGGAGGGAGCTGGTGCAAATGCAGAGGTGAATGATGGACGCAGGGAGAGAGGCTGACTGGAGCTGCTGCTGTTCTGTGTGCTGCAGTGGCTGCGATGTGCAGAGGGGAGGGGTCCGGAAGGTGGATACGGCTGTGCTCCCACCTCGGAGGGGCTATGTTCTTCAAGTTTACATTCTAGTTGCTGGGCAGTGGGAAAACAAGAGGAGGGGATTAAACATGCTACTTTGATAACAATCCTTTTAAAGACAGTAAAACATCCTAAGCCCTTAATCATTATATAGATCCTGGATCTGTTCACTGAAAGTGGAAAATATGATAAGCCCACATTCCTGAAACCAAACAAGCAATCCCAAGGCTAATGAAGACTGGGCTGGAATCTGGCCCCCTGATCAGCTTGACCAGGAGGATGTTGTTAAGCCACTTGACTTCACAATGGCAGAGGAAACCTGTGTTTACTGTGCCCATGTGCTGTGTAGCTTGTCATGACTATCTCATTAACTCTCACAACACTCATACAAGACACTATTAACCCCATTTGAGAGATCAGAAAACCCAAGCAAAACAAGGCCTGGGTCATTTGACCAGTGACTGACAGAGCCAGGATCCCAAGGGAGGCTGACTTCAAAGCCCTCAAATGAAACCAGCCTGTTGAAATAGGGCGTTGCTCAGGTCATTAAACATCATGTACTCAGAGATCATTTGTGTGTACCTGCTACAGTTTAAAGCATCATGCTAGGTTGGTGACTCTTAAATTTTACTGCGCAGAACAATCATGGGGCAGAGCACTAAGACATAAATGTCCCCGGCCTCAACCAGAGATTTCAGTTCAGGAAGCCCAGGATGGAATCAGAAACCCACTTTTTAATCCTAAGTTCTGTCGATATGATTTACCGGTTCTATGAACTATGCTGCGGAGCTGTGAGGCTCAAAGGAGTAAGACTCCTGACCTCGGGTAGTGCTGATACAATAATGCAAGCACAGTCTCACACAGAGAAGGGTCATAGGAAACCAAGTAAGAATGAACAGGATTTGACAAAGAAAGGGTCACCCCCCCTACAGGTGAAGGGAGCGGCAAGGGGAACGGTAATCTGGGTGGGACAAATATATATTTTGGGAAATGGAATGATGGCCAAAAAGAAAAGTAAGGAAAGCCGAAGAAGGCCCTGAATATCAACATTAACTGGCACTTTACTTAGTGCCAGCAAGGATCAGCTGATGGCTAATGGTTTTGGAAGAGAGAGGAGTGAGGGTCGCCGCATCTTCTCTAAGAGTTTCCTCAGGAAGCTGGGCAAGACCAGGTGGAATCAGAGTATCACAATCAAGACAGCTAGTCTACCACAGATCTAAGCCCCAAGAGAAAATTCAGGATGAGTAGTCTCAAAAGGCAGGAATGACGACTCCATGAGCCTGCATGTGGGGCACAGTTCAGGGGTATTTCTCACCTACTAAACCCAAATCGGAGCACTAGCAGCTCCAAGTTACTTTTCAGAACTTTTCCTGGAGCAGTGGTAGAGCGTTCGCCTGGCACGGGTGAGGCTCTGAGTATATTTCCTGGTCCAGTGGCAGGAGTGGAGCTGGATGTGTATGGGTGGCATCTCATACAGCTGGCCAGACTCAGAAATCTACAAAACCTCAGTTCACAAAATACAGTTCAGGAGTAAGATGTGAGTACCCAGGCCTGAGTAGCCCACATACATGTTACACCATTTAAATCTATAAGACAGACAGACACAGACACACACACACACACACACACACACACACAGACATACACAAAACACTATTTGGAGCAACACAATCTCATTTTAATCAGTATTCTAACAAGTATCAAGTGTACAATTTTCAAACTCTAATCAGTTTGGAAGCAAAAACCTACAAGGGCAGAAGAGCCTTCTATGGATTTGAGCGTCAAGGGAAGGAAGAAACTTTAAAAAGGACACAGGATCAAACCCAGCAAGTTCTCCAAAGTTGTTTATTCACGCATACAAATGATTCCAAGGGTTTTTGAAGTGGATGAGGGTCTTACCTAGCAAGCCCAACACTTACTACAAAACATTCTTTAAGACACGATATATTTAGCAGGTCAGAGAGACACTGGTTCACATGTGCCAACCCAATCCCCCTCAGCAGCAGCCACACAAGCCAACAATGAAGGCAGGGGGCCCACAGAGCACCGTCTGATGGTGCTCTGTGCTGGGGGTGCCATGCAGCACCTACTGAAGGTGGACTACACTGATGAGGTTTAACTCAGGCAACTTTTTCCAGGTGAGCATGCCTCTAGACTCCATCTTCATCCAGAACAAAAAGTAAGGCTGTTAAGGTTGTCTTATGTATACATCCTGTCACTGGCTACTAAAATGAGGTAACGTCCTGTGACATGCCACATCCCACAGCAACAGGCTGTTTTCCTCTATCTTGTGTGAATGTGCGTGTGTTTGTGGAGGTGCACACATGTGTATGAAGGCCAGTGATGAATGTAAGCTATGTTTTAAGACAGTCTCTCGCCAAACCTGCAGCTCACTGATTCAGCCCCTGGGATCTTGCTGTCTTGACTTGGCAACGTTAAAATAACCAGTGTACCACTGTAAACTGGTTCTCTAGGAAGGGGCAGGCATTGCAGGCTTCTGTGCTTGCATGGCAAGCCATTTACCTACTGAGCTACCTCCCAGCCCTTCATCTAGGATGTAAACACTGAAGAAAGGTCTTCATACGAGAAATTCAGGTTCTATCTAACTGAAGGTCACACATTTATAATTAAGTTTTCTCATATACCAACACATGAACTTTATTTATATCCTTATGCAGACAGCAAATCCACCATCTAAAAACTACCAGAGACCTTGACATGAAATCAAACAGCAGAAACGTAAATTGGTTTTTCTTCTTTTTAAAGGAATTGACTTTTATTTTTATGTGTATGTGTGTAGGTGTATCTGTCTGAGTATACGTTACATGTGTACGGGTACCCAGAGGCCAGAAGGTTTTGGATGCCCTCGGAGATGGAGCTACAAGCAGAGGACATGCGGAGCCCCTGACAGGGGTGCTGGGCACTAAGCTCTGGTCCTCTCTGAAAGAGCAGGTGCTCATTTAACTGCTGAGCCATCATTTCAGCCCCACAGGTCGGTGTATCTTTTTAATACTGGAACAGTAAAATAAAATGTCTGTTAAGTATAACTAAAACTGTTGTATTTCCCAGGCATGGCAAAAGACAGAAAACTCAAGATGAACTTGTGGCCAGCTGCATCAAAAATTAACCTCACAGGACTTGAGGAAATGGGTCAAGCACATATACTACCTAGTCAACTGAAGAATGCAGCTGCCTCTGCAAAGTGCATGGAATGCACTTGCCCTCCAGATGCTTACAACACATTGGACGCTGACTAACCAAAAAAAAATATGCCTAAAGATACCATTTTTCTAACCACAAATTGTGACCTATGAATCGATCTGCTGGAATTCAGTCAGCACTTTTTCTTTCCAATGACAGAAAACGGAACACATGACAGAAATAAGCAGAAGGTACCTAACAAGGGGACACAGTGCTATGTGAAGCCAGAGATGGTGTCTCACACCTTACACTCAGCACTGGGGAGGCTGGGACAGAAAAAGTGCCGTGAATAGCAGGCCAGCCTGGGCTACAATGAGAGCAACGCCAACTATATCAAGAGATTCTGTATCAGAACCTCACTACTTTGTAAAACCTTTCATTCATATACAGGTGTATGTACTAATTCATAATGTGTCTATTAGTGTGAGGTTTTTGGTTCTCTTAAGAAGTCATTAGAGAATTATAGTTAAAGTCAAAGGACCCAGGCTGACTAAACATCCTTAATCCGGACCCCAATCAAGCTCTCTGCTCAAGATAAGCCTATGGAATCCTGTCAAGAGCCACAAAGACAGAACACAACAGGGGTAAACCTAACCAAACCTGTGTTTGGCCCCAGGGCCTCCCCATCTTCCTCCCCAAACACACAAGATGGAACAACTGAAATCTATTCAAGAGTTCCTTGATACACAGGCCACACAAAAGCAGAGAGAAGGACAAGTCCCAGCCAAGCTCTTGGCTGGCCTTGAGGTCCTGCCAATTTCCTTACAGCACTAAGGCGGTGCCTACAAACTAGTGTAGCTAAGCAACCTCGGAGTGAGGCTCCTCCTCCCTCCCCTGGCTGTCAACAGTTCAACTCCTCCAATCAACTTCTCAACTACAACTTCTGCAATTGCTGCCTGTGTCCCTAAGGAAGACAAGAAATCCTCTTCCCTTCCCCAAATCCCAGACTGCCTTCCTGTTCCAGAAGTCTGTACTCGATTCATCTTATCACAGACCCTTTTGCACCATTCCCAAGAAGCCAGGATGGAGTCACCTGGCAGCCCCCAATCTTAATATGGCTTGGTGCAAATACATGCTCCCCGAATTCCTATCAAACTACAAGCTTTAAGCAGTCCTGAAAGACAGGCTTAGTGACCCAGGAGTATAGGAACAGCTGCTCTTTCCCACTAAGATACCAATACTTACAGATGGGGACACATCCCGAGGACCTGACATGCCCAGTTGTTTTCATCATTTTCCTGATTCAATGATTCAAAGCTAAGTTTCCCACCCAGGGAGCAGCTTCCATACCCCCAGGCCTCAAAGAAGCTGGGAGCGTATTGCTTGCTCCCACCGCCCAGCCTCTTTCCCCCCATCAGTGCTCTGTCCTCCCAGAGTCCCAGGCTTGGCCTCCTACCCTCACAGGTAGAGCTCGCCTCGGGCCTCCGGCCCCAGCGGAGCGGCGGCCGGGCTACACTCACCCCTCGGCCCGGGAGGCGGCGGCTTCTCGGGCTGCGCCTCCGCCCGCCCGGCCACCGCCGTCGCCGCTTGGCTTCCGGCCTGCTCCAGGCCGGCCCGGGACCAGCTCCGCTTCACCTCGACCCCCTCTCTGGCCGCCAGAGCCCAGTGTCCTGCATTGACCCGGAAGCAGCAGCTTTCCGGGGACCCCAACAACAACACGTGACCCCGCCGCACGTGTCACGTCCGCTGCGTGATTGGGAGGGGCCCGGAGGAGAAGAGCCTCCTAAAGCGAGCTGTGGTTGCCATAGCAACCGGGAATGGTGGGCTCCACCTGGAGTGGCTCAGAACTACACCCATCTGCTTGCTTTTCTTACCGGTGCACCAGGGGAGCACCTTCCAGGTCCAAAGATAGATCACTTGCAAGAGTAAGGTCCTTGGAGAATGGAGTCCTAGATGAACCCAGCCAAGCACACCTGCAATCTTAGCCTGACTCAGTGTGACCCTAAGTGCCTCACTACCTGTCCTGACTTCACAGGCCTATAAAAGGTCTTGTAAGATCTCCATACTTCATATACAACTAGGTGTGGGGGACATTTTGACCTTTGTTCTGTGCCCCCTCCAGTCCCGAGGTACCTGAAGCTCCCAACACTAACAATGTACAGCTTTCACCTATTGCATGTGCTTTACAGCCATAGCCAATAAATACACGAGACTTACGCACGCGCGCGCGCGCGCGCGCACACACACACACACACACACACACACACACACACACACACACACACACACACACACACACACACACACACCGCCCCTAAAGGACATACCTTGTAGAATTGAAAACTGAAGTTGGAAAGTCAAAATGATCCGCTTACGACCACCTACTTAGTCAAAATGGCCAGGCTGAGACTTGAAACCAGGTCAGGCTGGCTCCAACGAAACTATGCTTCACAGGTGGACTCAATCCAACAGCCTCACACCTGGCTGTTGGGTCATTTGCTTTTGTGCCCAAAGACTAGAGATGGTGCAGGCTGATCCTGAGGAAGAACCAGTCTTGCAAAGATATGTGAGTGGAAATCCAAAAGTTGAGGATATTTCTATGCACAGTATCGATGTGCTTTAGTGTAGTGTGTGTCCAAGAGGGTGTGGGGAGAGGCCGTGAGCATGCACATGTGTATATTGTTTCCTAGAGAGAGAAAACCAAAAAATTCTTTGGGTGAGTCAGAGTATAGTTGTACTGGCTGGTTTTGTGTGTCAACTTGACACAAGCTAGAGTTATCACAGAGAAAGGAACCTCAGGTGAGGAAATGCCTCCATGAGATCCAGCTGTAAGGCATTTTCTCAACCAGTGATCAAGGGAGGAGGGCCCAGCCCATTGTGGTGGTGCTATCCCTGAGCTGGTGGTCTTGGGTTTTATAGGAAAGCAGCCTGAGCAAACCAGGGGAAGCAAGCCATTGAGCAACATCCCTCCATGGTCTCTGCATCAGCTCCTCCTTCCTGACCTGTTTGAGTTCCAGTCCTGACTTCCTTTGGTGATGAACAGCAATGTGGAAGTGTAAGCTGAATAAACCCTTTCCTCCTCAACTTGGTTCTTGGCCATGATGTTTGTGCAGGAATAGAAACCTTGACTAACACAATAGCTTACCATCATCAGTCCCTGGGGACTTAAATTGGTTCTTTTGTTTTGTCTCGTTCCATAGGCAGGACTTAGGCTGGAGAAAGACCTGAGAAGGACCTGGTTAAGAAGCACATTCTGAGCATAGTGAGTCAGGCAGTAGACTTAGCGTACTCTTAGGTGGTTGCCTCCTGCCCAGGAAACCACTTTGCTGACACCTTAGAAAGTTAGGACTTTGAGGGACTAGAGTTATTGGCAGGACCACAGCTAAAAGCAGCCTCAGAGAGGAGAACTATTCAAAAAGCAGAGTGAACGGGAAGCAAGGGAGGATGGACAGGAGCAGGGGGACCACCCTCTGGATTCTTTGCTTACATACTAGGGGAAAATAAGAGCTGTAATTCATTACTACTAGCAAATACTGTTTCTATGGCTAGAAACACACACATAGACATTGAATGCAAGAGGCCCCTTAGAAAAAATTTGGAGATTAATGTTTCCACCCATCTCTTGTCCATCTCCTAGTGGCAGCTAGAGTCCTCTTTCTAAAACTCCAATCAGCCTGGATCACTCCCTGGGGCTTAAAACCCTTCCTGAAATTCCTGGAGGCTTTCCTGCACCTCAGGGTGAACCTGCAGTAGACAACGTGACTCTTGGACTTCCTTTCGATCAGTTGGCTTTCCCAGCCTCATCTCCCATTAATAGCTGCTCCATTCATTCAGTCCACTAGCTACTAGTTATATGTTGCCACTTAATTTTGTTTTAATTAGAATCAGGGAGTTGGCAGTATGTCTGGGTTGTTAGAGTGCTTTGCCAAAATATGCAAACACTGGGTTCAACCACTACACCTGGGTTATGAGGTGCTGCACAGCTAAATCGGCAGCCGCTGAGATTGTAGCAGGAGCAGGTATTCAAGGATTCCCAGACTGAGTTTGAGGCCAGCCTGGATGACATGACATACTGTCTCAAGATAAATTAATTAATTAAATCATTCATTAAACAAAATGAAGGACTAAGAATGTGGATCCGTTGTAAATGCTTTGCCCTGCTGTCCAAGGCTCTGGTAGAATTTCATACAGACAGACAGACAGACACAAGTCAAACTAAGGTTTCTTTAGTCACATGACACTGGTATCACTTGGAGTATTGCCTCTTACAGCTGCTGGCTGTCACATGGAATAGTTTACATCTGGGATCTCTTCACGAGTGGGTGGTGACTCACTAGCAAATCTCTACATATCTGGCTTTGTAGCAGTTCCTCTGATAAAGGATTTGGTTGAAACGTTTCTATTTTTATGAGATGAAAAAAATTGATCATGATCGCTTGTTCCATGAGTAAGCATTGTTGGAATCAGGAGCCAGGTCGATGCTGGTCTCTGAGGGCAGACTTTGTCTCGTGGTTTTCATCATCAATTTCCCACCATTCCTAAGGGTCACCATGTAAGGAAAAGGTAGATAGACATCGGGCCAAGATGAAAGGAAAGGCAACAAAAGGACAAGTATCTGGTCATTTGTATTAAGAATTGTGGATACTTTGATCATTTTGATTCATAAAACAGCAATTTCATAAGGTTCAACCTAATAAGGACACGTTTAGGCTGAGTTTGTGGTACAGGCCTGTGCTCAGAAGGCTAAAGACCAAAGAAAGGATTATTATTAGTTTGAGGCTAGCCTGGGCTATAGAATGACACAGGAAGAAAGGATGAACTGGAGGGAGGGAGGGAGGAAGGAGGGAAGGAAGGAGGGAAGAAAGAAGGGAGAGGAGAGAAAGAGGGAAGAAAAGAGAAGGCTTGGAGGAATTAAAGCTGCTTTAGTCCGTTCTCATTTGTGGTAGATAAAAATGGGATAAACAAAAGCAGAAGCTGTTCTAACAATGTATAACAATTCCTGGAGACATTGGTCTGGTTGACCAGTCGATGCTATGATTCTTCATCAAAGTGGTCCCCGATTCAGGATTTGCCATGTCCTAAGAGCAGTCTTAACCGCTCTGAGTTCTCAATGTGCCAGATGCTGCTGGAGGCATTTTACATCGATTATTCCTTTTAATCCTCACAGAGATCTCCTGCAGTACATCTGGTACTATCAGATCTATCAAGAGAGACTCGGCTTAGGCGATGCATCCAGCAACCTAGAGACAGTAAATGGGGATGCCAAATGGGTATTGAGGTCAGCCTGACACAGGAGTCTGAGTTCTTGATAGCCCTGTAACGTGGGGATATCAGCGGAGTGTGAAGCCTCAGCCAGATGTTTGCATATTCTTTTGATTCAGCAAATGCTTCTTTTGTAACCATTATGTATCTGCAGTTAGACTTAGCGAGGTGGCTTGAGGCAGGCAAATATGGATCGACAGGGATGCTACAGTGTCCTTAGAAAGATAACATGCATAAACAAAAGGTGCTGGGCTCAATAATGGAGTGAATGTACTTTTATTTGCTTGCTTTTATTGCTGTTTGTTTTGTGTTTCATTTTATTGAGGTATGGTCTTGCTCTGTGAACTGGGCTGGCTTCAACCTCATAGTCCTCCTGTGTCACTCAGCTTCCGACCTAGTGGGATTCCAGGTGTGTGTGGCAGCACACCTGGCAAGGATGTGAGATCTAAGGAGTAAGGGTGCCACACTTTCAGCCGAAGCCGTTCTTCCATGTGTGCAGCGGGATAATGCAATGTATCGGTGTGGAGGCGGGGATGTGGAGGGAAGAAAGCAGCTACTTGACTTGAAAGGATCATAAGTAGTTGGAAAAAATAGTTTTTAATATCTGCCCTGGTTTTTCCACTAGACAGGTATGTCTCTTAAACTCTTGGCCTTAGACTATTAACTACTGAATAACTTGAGTTGGATAAACCAGCATAAAACACCCAAAATGATATATAATAAAATGTATAGGTTGCACTGTATACATTGTATATATGTTTCTAGATTCATAAATCCCATCAAATTCACATAAATTCTTATTCATGGTTGGCACGTGTCTCTTTAAAAATTTTTAACTCTCGGGTTCTATATTTTATTTTTAAAAACGTAATTGATGTGAGGGCAGGAAATAAAAGGAAGAGAGGCAGAAGTTCAGAGTGAGCCTGAGCATCTAAGGTCCGCTATATCTAAAAAGCAGGGATGGGGAGGGTTGAGGCTACATTGCTCAGTGGTAGCACTTTTAGCATGCTTGGGACCCTAGGTTCAAACAAAGAAAACAAAGATGTCTGAGACTTTTCAGAGTGAAGCCTGTAGTGCCAACTTTCAGGAGCAAACAGAGACTGAGAAAGTCTTAACCTAGACAGCCAGAGCTAGAACTGATTAGGAAATATCAGCATTTCCTTAGTGGGCAGAAGATGGCTGGTTAAAAAAAAAAAAAAAAAAAACTGCTTGACATGCTTCCGTAGATCAGACACAAGAAAGGTAATTGCCAGCAAGGCCTCCACTTACTAAAGCAATAAATTGCTTGAAGCCTCACTAATCCCTCTTAATTTTTATTGGAACAAATAGGATGCAGAAAAGTAAACATACTTTATACAAGTGTGTCTCAGTGAAGGAACTTCTCTGTCCACGTTTTTACTACTAGCGCACATCACAGGACATTGTGACTTCCTCAGAGCCTCTCTGCCCAGCCCCTGCATGTTTCATTCTCCTCAGATTTAACTATTATTCTGATTTCTAATGTTGTAAGCTATGTGAATGGGATCAAGAGAGACAAATTCTTTGGCAATGCCATAGGGTTGTTTGTGTTGTTACCTGGAGCTATGGCTTATCCGCTTTTGTTCCTGTTAAACACTAGAGCTGATTTTTCTGTTTCCTGTTGGTGGACATATGAAATGTGGTCAGTCTGAGGCTTTTAGGTGGGATGATTTTGTGCTTGTCTCTCAATGAGTACATCTATATCCATTGCTTTAGGAAGAAAGTTTAAAACAAAAATTTAAATTTTTTAATGACCATATTAGAGAAAATTTAAAAGGTAACTTTGATGTTAAACATTCATTTTATTATATGTATATATATATCCACAAAATTCCATTTAAATATATTATTAATATGGAGATGACTCATTTAAATTCTTTTCATAGTAAGTCTTCAAAGTACTATATGCATTTTATGCTTTGGATAGTTCAGGACACATTTCAAGTGCCCAGAAAAAGATTAGTCAGTGGGCACAGTGACTGCTGTGCAAGCACAAGGATCTGAGTTCAAATCCCCAGCACCCATAAAAAAGCCAGGCACAGTGCCATGTGTCTGTTTCCCCAGTGTTGTGATAGGAAGTCAAAGGTATCCAGAGACAGGCCAATCCCACACACTCTCGAACTATCTAGCTTCAGGTTCAGTGAGAGACCCTGTTTCAAAAGTCAGGTGGGAAAATAAACATCCAGCATCAACTTCTGATCTCCATATGTACACAGGCTTGAACACACACATATATGCCACCCCATCTCCCACATGTTTTCTAATCCACTAAATGGAGGGTACATGTCTTAGTTACATTTTTATTCTCATGACAAAGCATGGTGACCAAGTTATTTTTTTTTAAAGTCATTTAACCTGGAGCTCTCAGTGCCAAAGGACAGCAGAGCCCCCATGGTAGGGAGCGGCAGCACTTGGGCAAGCAGAATGTTGGAGCAGCAGCCGAGAGCTTGGGTGTCCAGACAGTCACTGTGAGGCAGAGAGAAAGGCTAGCTAGAAATGATATGGGCTTTCAAACCTCAAAGCCCACCCCCAGTGAGACACCTCTGTTACAGTTTGGTTCTACCTCCCAGCCCAGAAATATTCTCAGAAATACATCTTAGACTCAAACTATATTTACAGATACCTTGGCCATATGGCTAGACTAAACTGGTCACATCTCCCTGGGCTAATTTCCTGCCTTGCTCTCTTCCAAAATTCTTTCTCCTCCTAAATGTCTCGCCTTCTCTTCTACCCTTTCCTATAGGCCATAGCTTTATTTGATCAACAGGTAATGCATCCATACAGTGCACAAGATATTCTCTCTCCACACCACCTCTGATAAGGCCACACTTCCTAATCCTTCTCAAACAGTTCCACCAAATGAACCTAGTATTCAAATTTGTGAGCCTATGAAGGCCATTCTCATTCAAACCATCACACTATGACTAAAAGCAAAATCACCAGTCCCTACTGTAGAATGTAGCACCAATGTCCATCACTAAAAGCAGCCTTCTCCTGTCATTTCTACATTGGGGACTGTCAGACTTTACTTTTAGCCCTCTGTCTTAGGTAGGGTTTTACTGCTGTGAACAGACACAATGACCAAGGCAACTCTTATAAGGATAGCTTTTCACTGGGCTGGCTTATAGGCTCAGAGTCCATTATCATCAAGGCTGGAGAATGGCAGCATCCAGGCAGGCTTGGTATGGGAGGAGCTGAGAGTTCTACATCTTCATCTGACGGCTGCCAAGAGAAGACTGGCTCCCACATGGTTAGGAGGAGAGTCTGATTGCCAGTCCCCACAGTGACAGACTTCCTCTAACAAGGTCATACCTACTCCAACAAGGCCATACCCCCCCCCCCATAGGACTGTTTAACTTTTCTACTTCTTCTTGAGTTGGTTTCTTTCTGAGGATTTGTTTGTAGGTCTACATTTCCAAATTTATTATTAAGTTCTTTTTTGATGACCCATCTGCACTGATTTTTATTCTACATAATGGGTGCTTGTGCCACACCCTTTACTCTGTTGGCCTCATGCAATTATATATTTTGTTACTACTTTCCTTCATCTGCTTGTTTAGTTGGTTTTGAAGCAGAGTTCCTTGTACTCAGCATGAAATGAAGGATAACCTTGGACATTACATTCTCCTCCCCCACTTCCTGCATGCTGAGATTACAGGCATATGCCACCACATCTGGCTTGGCTTTTTCTGTGGTTATTTGGCAAATTTTGCTATCTGTTTTTTGTCTTCCTTTCTGAAAGCTGTCTTAAAAATAATTTCTAAGGACAGTGCTGGTAGTGTGCCTGTGTTTTTCGATACGTTAGCACTTCTGTTATAATTCCGTTTCTGCTACCATTTCTTTAGTTTGTTAATCTGATAGATTAACATTAATTGATCTTTTTCAGTGTTGAATCAACCTTTTATATCTGTGACAGATATGGTATGGTATATGAATTTTACTATTAGGTTGGATGTCACACTGTGTCCTGCCTCAGTACCTGGGAGTCACAGGCATGCCACCAAGAGGGGGCAGGGAAAGGTCTGAAATGGGGTGTTCACAGTGGTTCCCAGTCTCCTTTCTGTGTCCTGGAGGCATCTACGTGCCTGGTGGAGAAAGTGAGCACATGGCCAGGACAAGTGGAATCTGGTCTGATTCAGAGAGGATGGGTTAGAGGGAGAGAAAGCATTTCTCAGGCGTCTTAGGCATAGCCCTTTAGTTGAAGGCCTTTCCCATAGCAACCTTTAATGAAGCAGCTCTCTGAGATGATCCTTGCTTATTCATATTTAAAGTGGATGTGGACACATACACTTTATTTGGGGTAAACCAGGCATTATATACCTCTTGCAGGAAGGAATACCCAGGAAGGGAATGTCATTGGCTGAAGGCTCAAAGCTATTTAGATACCTCATTAACATGGAGAAGAAATCCAGGTATTACACTGTGTTACTGAGTGTCCATGGTCCTCTCAGAGGGGGTCATGGTTATGTGTTCAAGAGCAGATACAGAGACAGGTGGGTAATGGCTCCACTCCTTCAGTCAGATCTCTGAGATTCTCAAGGTTTGAGCTCATTCAACCTTATCATTTCTTATGCCTGTCTGGTAACATAGTCCCACATGCCTTACAATTGAATTTGCCAAAATTCTGCTGGAAACATTTTCATCTAAGTTCACTAGCCATATTAATGTATAGTTTTCCTATATCTTGAGCAGTTTTTAGTATTAAGGTGATACTGACCTCATAGAATTACGGTATAATTTTTTTAAGTGCTTGTTACAATTTGCTAATAAACCATCTGGGATAGGTACTTTCTCTTTTCAGAAGGTGATTTAATATTGGCCCAACTTCTTTAATAGGCATATGCATATTCAGATCATCAGTTAATTATTCTATAAGTTTTTTTTAATAGGTTGTGTCTTTCAAGGAACTGGTTCATTTGATCAAGGTTATCAAATTTGTGGCCTATACTATTCATTTGTGGGACTGATTTCTGGTATTCTTTCATTTGTGGTATCATATTTACTTATG
Organism: Micromys minutus; assembly: GCF_963924665.1. Lineage (NCBI taxonomy): Eukaryota > Metazoa > Chordata > Mammalia > Rodentia > Muridae > Micromys > Micromys minutus. The sequence continues at coordinate 35,823,291 of NC_137985.1, forward strand.
ACTCACTTTTATTCTCAGTCTAGCTAGAGGCTTATGCTGCTGGTTTTGGCTGTTGGAGAAAGGTTCCCACCCATGTATCCGAGAGGGGGAGTAGCCTCAGACCCTCAGCCCTCCTGTTCTAAGTCTCAAGTGATTGTACACACAGTTCCGTTCTTTCTTAGTTTCCTACAAAGAAATTTAACCGACTGACTCTCGGTCATCTAATTATGCATTGGATGCTATAGATTCTCCTATTCACATCGCTTTTGCTGTATCCCACACATTTCTGATGCTTTTGCTTTTGTTTTTGGCTCAACATGATCTTTGACTGTGATTTATTCTTTGACCCTGGAATTATTTAGCAGGGTGGTAAGATCTGATAGTTTTATGTTACCTTAAATTTTGTTCAAAGCACAAGCTTGACAAGCTTTCTCAGGCCACAAGCAAAGTGTAGTCACCTTTGCTGTGCCACCTAATCCTCACATCCTGGGTCCTCAGGATGGTCAGTCCAGTCATCTGACTTATACAGTTCTCTCTTGTTCCATGCAAATGCAGCCTACCGGACTTGCTGCTCCCCAAGGCAAACAGACAAGCGACAGTGACTCCCTTTTCAGTCATGTTGGTCCCCCTCTAAAAGAAAATAATAAAGCCTGAGTGCTTTCTGTATACTCAACAATTAAAACTCCCCATAGAAAATCTGCTTAGGTAACATCCTGGTCTCCAAGAAAGGCTTGGACTCTCTCACATGCCCCTCTCTCCTGCTACAAGAGAGCTCTGGACTCTATCTTTAGCCCCTACTTCCTGTAAGGCAACCCCTTCTTTCTAAAATCTGTAAGCAATATGCTGCTTCTGTTATTCTACGTTTTGCTGCATTGCCTCTTCTGTGTCTGTACATCTGAACTAACCTCGCCTGCTCAGAGACCTCCCTAGAGCATGTCTATTTTGGTAGAAAGAAGCTAGATGCAAGCCAGGTAAAATGCACAAGGACATTTATCAATGGAAGTATGTTTGCCATGTGAACACCTGGTCACAAATTAGCCAAGGCTGCTCATCATGACAAAGAAGTGTCCTATGGACTCTCAGTGGGATGACTCAGCGGATTAAAGTGGTGTGGCACAAGCCCTGCAGCCTGGGTTTGAAGTTCAGAAAGCACATTGAAAAAGCCAGATGTGGTGATACACATCTGTAATCCCAGCACTCTGATAGTAAGATGGAAGATGGAGACAGGAGAATCAGCTGCTTATATACACAGTGTGGCAGCAGAAACAAAGACTCTGCCTAAAAACAAAATAGGAAAGATACCCAAAGGTTGCCCTTTGACCTTCACACTTATATCCCCTGGCACACATGAGCCCCCAGTTCAACACATAACTTTTTAATGTAGCTTATTAAAACCTTGCTGTAAACACCCATGGTCAAATCCCCTGGAGCCCTTTCAGGACATGGCTGAAATCTCCAGCCACTATCCAGATAAAGAGCTCAGTACCAAAGTAGAGATAGTCTGAGGAATGTTTTTTTTTTTTTTTTTTTTAATTTTTAAATATAAAGAACTCTATTTTTTAAGATGTAAAAATGTTATGTACAAGTGTTTCCCTGAGTGTATACTATACATACTACATGCCTTCCTAGTGCCTGCAAAGGCCAGAAGAGTGTGTCAGGTCCTGAACCTGGATGGCTGAATGGTTTTGAAGCTCATTCTGAGTACTGGTAATTGAGCCCAGATGCTCTGCAAAGGCATCAAGATCTTACCCACTGAGCCATGTCTCTGGTCCCCAGTATGGGGAAATCCTAAAGGGATTTTTAAAATTAAGTTCCAGTTTCTCAGTTTTTTTTTGTTTGTTTTGGTTTTTATGTTTGTTTTGTCTTTTCTTCAATGCATAGGAATCAAGCCTGGGGCCTCAGTCACATAAGGTAAGTGCTCTACTGCCGAACTACCTATTCCATCCCATAATTCTTATGTTTCTTAAAATGTGATCAAATAATACACTCCATAGGATTCCAGTCCTTTGAACATTGTGAAATTTTGCTTTATTCTGTGGTGAACATGGAATTAATTCTTTGTGAATAATGAACAAAGAATTTCTTCTTCATAATTGTTGAGTCCACTGTTTTTCATATGAGGAATTAGATCAAGTTCCATAATTGTGTGGTCCAATTGCATACATTATTAATCATTTTGACAACAAGTTGGTTTCATAGAAACTGCTACAAACAGATTGACTAATTATTTTATTGGTTCCTAAGAACTGTAGGTTGAAAATCCTCACTGTAACTATGAGGAAGAAAATCTATTTTTCCTTATAATTCTGACCAATTTGATTCATGTCTTTGAAGCTATAATTTACATAGTAAAAAGTGTATGGAAAAATTTAAACTCTTTTTGATAGATTAAAGCCTTCATTGAGACAAATCCCGCGTATCTCAGTTAACACTGTCTGTATATCCCTGAGGCCTATCTTGTCAGATATTAATTACTTCTTTTTGTAAAGCTTCTATTGCTATGTCTCATCCATGTCTAATAAAAAGGCACAGATGTCACTCATCTTTTAATTGAAGAATTTTATCCTTGTACATTTAATGTAAATACGTGTTTAGGTTTAAGTCCATGATTTCAACTATGCTTGTTTATTTCCCCTTCCTTCTGAGTAAGATATGTACTCCATTCCCCTCACCAACACCTTAAAAATTATATCCACTTCCACTCTTAGTGTTTAACAGAGATTGCAATATGCATTCTAGACATAATGAGCTCTAATGTTGCTTCGTATTATTGCCGTTTCCTCTGATGATGCAAAGGTTTTTCACCCCACTCATCTTCACCTGCGTTGTGTGCTAATACTGTGTTGTAACATAAATGTATCCAAGGCCATAAGAAGGTGTTAATAGTCCTTTAATGGTCAGTATTCATTTAAATGGACTCGTTATCAACTTAATTAGTTATTTCTTCTTTTTTATTGTGATAAAGCACATAAAACATACAATTTACCATCCAACCACTTAAAGTGTGCAATTATATGCCATTATGCACGCTTAGTACACCGTACCGCCACCTCTACCCTCCATTTCCAGGACTCCTCATTATTACAAATGAAAACTTGATACCGTTAAGCCACAGCTGCCCACCACCCTGCCTCCATTTCTGGAAACCCTTTCTAACCCTATGGGTTTGCCTAGTGCCTATATTTTATATAAGTAGACTAGTACCATCTTCATAGTTGTGTGCCTTGTTCATATTGCCTAAGATAATGTTTTCAAGGATAAAAGAATGACTTGAAGCTCCATTCACTTTTCAAGTAGAATGACATCCCAGCTGGGATATTCAGGAGTCCCTTGGCATATTTAAAGATTGGTTCCAGAACCCTTTTTGGCTATCCAGGTGACTCACATAAAATAGGATCACATTTGCATAAAGTATATGAACATATGATTATCTTTACCTCGTACTTTTATGTCATTTACAGATTACTTACAATGCCTAATACAATGTAAACATTATATAAAGAGGCCTTGTATTGTAATACTTTGGGAATATTATAAAAATAATAGTATTATTAAAAATAGAAAACAATGCATATGCATGCTCAGTACAGATATGTTAGTTTTCTACGTATTTTCAATCCTTGGTTGAATCCTTGCATAACCTGAGTTTGCCAGGGTTGGGAGGTAGGTCAACAGTCAACAGTCTGTTTCAAAACCTATTTCAACTCTTGTCCTGGGGATATGACTCATTGTAGAGTCTTTGCTCCATTTGGTTTATTTCTACATTTAAACTTTTGTGAATGACACTGTTCATAGTGACCAGCCAGTGCCTGAATTCCCCTTTAATTCTGCTGTAGATAGAAGCTGTGTCTCTCCAGAACTCATATAGTGAAATAACCCTCAAGGTGAGTATATTAGGAGACAGGGAAGCCATTCAGTTAAAACCAAAAGGTGGGACTCTGAGTGATCATGTTAGTGCCCTTACTAAAAAAAAAAAAAAATACCAGAGCTTGGTTTACACTCCCTCATTCACTCAGCAGAAAGACTTTAGGAAGAGAGAGACCGTCTGTAAGGCAGAAAACTCCAACTTTAAGGCTTCAAATTGATGAAAAAAATACCATTCTGTTGTTTGTTTGAGAGAAGGACTTGCCATGTATTACTGCCTGGTCTGGTACTCACTGAGTAGCCCATGTCATCCTCAAACTCACAGTAATCCTCCTGTCTCAGCTTCTGCAGTGATGAAGTACTACTACTCCTGGCTTGTTTTTTTTTTAAGCCATAGGGATCTTGGTAGTCCCTTATGGCTGTTTCTCATGACTGATACCACCTAGAGGGGAGGAATCACTGCACCAAGTGGATCAAACCACACTGTCTTCCACAATGGCCACAGTTTTGCTTGTTCACAATGTTTGTGTTTTCATTCTTCTAACAGTGCTTTGGTTCACCAAAGTTTTGTTGTTGTTGTTGTTTATGTATGTATGTATGTATGTATGTATGTATGCATTTATTTATTTATTTATTTATTTATTTATTTATTTATTTATTTATTTATGTCTATTTTGCCATCATTACCTGTGAAACTGTGGTATCAGTTTCAGAAAGGTTATTTCCAAATTGAACCCCATGAAGCCCCCCCCCCCCCGTGTCATTCTCTTAATGATTTCCTCCTAAGAAGTTTCCCTTCTTATCCAGATCTGATTCACTTAAAATACGTTTTGTGTTTGGTGTGGAGACGTGTTTGGCCTGACTCTTTCACATGTGGCTCCCCAGTTCTTCTGGCAATGTTGGTTGGAGATACAACCCTCTCCCCATTGCCTGGATTCAGACCCTTGCTGAAAATCATTAGAAGCTCTAGATTCCTTCATCTGGAGTCTAGCACAATCATTTTTCCCCCATTATTGTAGCATTGCACTAATATTTAAGATCAGAAAGTGTGATAGCAACAACTTTGTTCTTTATCTAGATTGCTTTGGCTATAGGGGCTCCCTTGAGATTTGATGTGAGTATTGGGTGGATTTATCTGGTTCTACAGAGTTATCGTTGGGATGTTAATGAATCACTTTGAGTACTATTGGTACCTCAACAGTATTAAGTTGTGCAATCCAATAATGCGGGATAGCTTTCCATTTGTGTCTCCTTTTTGGCTCTGTTGTAATTTTCAGCATATAAATTCTTTGCCTCCTAGGTTAAGTTTATTCCTAAGCATTTTACCCTTCTCAGTACGATTGTAATAGAGATTGCTTTCTCTGCTTCATTTTCTGCTATTCCTTCTTACAGTATAGCCATTCAACCAATCGTTTCCTTATTGCTGCTGTATCCTGTAATTTTACTAAAGCTCGTTTATTAGTTCCAATAGTTGAGATAGTAAATAGCTAGTGATCCATAAGTGTGGGATCTTACCACCCAGAAACAAACATTACTCTTTATAATGCAGATCCCTCTTGTACTGGCTGGTTTTGTGTTAACCTGACACAAACTGGAGCGATCACAGAGAAAGAAGCCTCTGTTGAGGAAAATGCCCCCATGAGATCCAGCTGTAAGGCATTTTCTCAACTAGTGATCAAGGGGGGAGGGCCCAGCCCATTGTGGGTAGTGCCATCCCTGGGCTGGTAGACCTGGGTTCTATGAGAAGGCAGGCTGAGCAAGCCAGGGGGGCAAGCCAGTAAGTGACATCCCTCCATGGCCTCTGCATCAGCTCCTGCTTCCTGGCCTGCTTGGGTTCCAGTCCTGACTTCCTTTGGTGATAAACAGCATTTGGAAGTGTAAGCTGAATAAACCCTTTCTTCCCCAACTTGCTTCTAGGTCTTGATACTTTGTGCAGGAACAGAAACCCTGACTAAGACACCTCTTCTTCCTCCCTTCTACCTAGTTGCTCTGGCCAAACTTCCTTCCAATACTACATAGATTTGAATGCACACAATTCCTTCTCCTCCTCCTCTTGATTATAGGAGGTTACTGGGTGTAACACTACCTATATGGTAGCTACCTTCACACTCCAGTTTGTTGAATGTTTAGGAATCATGAAAGAACATTTAATTTTGCCGAATTCTTTATATGTATCAATTGGCAATCATGCACCTTTCTCACTTCATTCTGCTAATGTAATATAATTTTGTTAATTGATCTACATATCTTAAAACATCCCTTCCTCCTGAGAAAAATTCCATCTGATCCTATTGTGTAAGATGGTAATGTTCTGGTGAATTAGTTGCTGGTATTCTGCTGAGAAGTCTTGCATCAATGTTCATAGGAGTAATAGTTTGTTTAGAGAGATGTGGGGGTTGGTAGACTCTTTGGCTCTGGTGTCAGTTAATGCTGATCTCATAGAATGAGTTAGGAAATGTGCCCTTATCTTCAGTGTTTTGGAAGAGTTTCAAAAGGATTGATATTGAACCGTGCATTACTTAAGGATGAGGAAATGTTTAGAAAATGTGCTTTGGGGTGACTTTGTCCTTGTGCAAACATAACAAACTGTACATACACAGACCTGAATGGTATTGATCAATCACTTGATGTGGCCTCTTGATGCAATAAAGAGGGAAATAAGCATGAAGTGCAGGAGGCTGCAGTCAGAGCCACACAGTCTGTTCTACAGTGAGCCTCTTTACAGCCACGGAGGGATACACTATAAATAATAATTACTAAGCAGGGTAAAGAAATAAACAGTCCCATTATAGTCATCTTCAGGATTATGGGCTGTACATATTTGAGTATGTGTTTGCATATGTGCCCATACTCATGTGTGTGTGCTTGGGTGTGTGAATGCACGTGGAGCCTAGAAGAAGACAACCTTTAGGTATTCTTCAAGAGCCACCTGCCTCAGCCTTTTTGAGACAAAATGTACCATTTTTCTGGAATTTGGTAATTAGGCTGAACTAGGCTGGCACTGAGCTCTGGGAATCCACTTGTTTCTCTACCTGTCTTTCCAGCTCTGAAACCACAGGACATCATACCACACCTATCTTTTTTATGTGGGCAGGGAGCTCAGGTCTGATGCTTTCATAGCAAACACTCTAGCAAACAAATGACATCCTAGCCCCTATTTATATTACTTTATATACCTGGCACCACAGCAGGTGGGTTAGCACCACTTTTCTAGAACAGCTACTTTGCCTATCCAGCCTTTCAGACTGCCATAGGCATGACGTCAGCTAAGCAATGAATTTCTTCAACATATAGTGACTAGAAGGCAAATGATGCCAGCTAGCTTTCCTTCGACAACGCCAATTTTCCTATTTCCCTTTGGGCTTCCAGAAGGGAATTCTTCACCCCAATTCAACTGGAAGCAGACAAAAGATCGTCATTCCAGTCCCTTATGTTGGGGCGGATGGTTCTGGTTATTTTATGAATTGTAAGTATGTTGCCATTTTAAGAACTACTTTACAAATGTTGTAGCTTTGGATAGGGAGGAGACTAGAGAGCTCAGACTCAGGGATTTCTACCTTTTCTTTCCTCTTGTTTATATCTCCTTCTTAGGCAAAGGAAAGGAGGTGGAAGAAAAAAATGGGGATATAGTAATATCAAAGAAATTAGAAAAATAGACAAATAGGGATACATTATCAAACTTACTATTAAACAAAATATTACATAGCCATGTCATACATTGGTAGAAATCTTCATAATAATGCAAAGTTAAAGTTATAATTTCTTACATTGGTACAGAATTTATTTTGATACAGATTTAAGGTTTCCATTGGTATGAATTTCTTATATTAATATGAAAATCTCAATTAATATTGTTACTCTTAGATAGGCATTGTACCTATGCAACACATTTAAGAATACAAAGAGTAGACCCAGTCATTCTACAACTGCTATTACAAACTGTTCTTAGATGATTAAACAATACAAGTTAAGGGCCAGATAGCAAACTCATGGTTCTGAGTTAATTATAAAAGGGTGTTTTTGAGATATTTAAATTAGAAATGGATGAAAGGAGTTAATGCTTAATAGTTCAGAAATTCTTTGTATAGATAGATAGTCTTCAAAGGCATCAGAAGTCCACAGGATATGACATTTCTGACCATTTATTAAAAATCATTTGACTAGAGACGTCTACACCTGACAGCATCCCTTTCTTAGATGCAAAGAAGAAATTAAACATAAATGGAGTTGCTCCAGTTGTGGTGAGACAACCACTAGGTAATAATTGCCTCAATTATTCTACAGACAAAAATGCTGTCCAAGAAAAGGACACACTATGCGGAATAGTTGACTGACTGCTCTGCCAAGACAGAGTAAACAGTCTCCATAATTCTATATTACAAAGGTCTGTCAGATGATTCTGGGCCAGAAGGCTGAAGGCTGCTGATGGTCCAACATTTTGAGGAATGAGAGACTGTCCAGGAAGTTAACTGTTTCTACAAATTAGTTAAGTTTTGGAAGCTATATTTTGTGTTCCCTAATTTTCAGATAATATTTAAGTCATTCTCAGATTTCTGATGGGGTTGAAGACTGGTTGTTGTCTCATAGCCAAACCAAGCTGTTTAGCACTGAGAAAGATGATACAGATTTAAAAGGATGGTTTTCAGATGACATACAATCTAAAACCAGGACATAATTCAGTTGTAGACTTGTAAGCCTTTTAAGTTAGCATAGATGGTATGAGTGCTTTATCTAAAGTGACAAAATTCATAGACTGGACATATCTTATAGTTTAGAAATTAAATAATTGTAATAATTGTGCTCAATTTATATCTGAGGGAAAAGAGCCTTTTAATTGGACAAAGGCAGGGAGATGCTGTGGATTGCCCTGGCTCTATTTGTATTTTGATGCTCATTCTGCTTCCTTAAGAGGGGCTTCCCTGATGAGGTATGAATTATGTACTCATATGATTTCATGTGAACCTTCTCCCCTTTTTACCCCTTTTAACTAGTTAAATAAAGGCTAGTGCCTGTGATTGAGCGATGGAAGGGAAAGGTGGGGCTGGAGGTTTTAGAGTGGGAGAGATAGGAAGAGAAGAGACAGAGGAAGAGGAGGTAGAAGGAAGATGGAACAGAACCATCTTGCCTGGAGGAGCTGTAAGTAACAAGGCATCTCATAGCTGAGGAATAGAATAGTATAGTGGTAGATCTGCCCAATCTAGACATACAACTTAGAAATATTATAACTGGGCTGGAGAGATGGCTCAGTGGTTAAGAGCACTGACTGCTCTTCTAGAGATCCTGAGTTCAATTCCCAGCAACCATATGGTGGCTCACAACCATCTGTAATGGGATCTGATGCCCTCTTCTGTTGTATCTGAATTCAGCTACAATATACTCACATACAATAAAATAAATTAAAAAAAAAAGAAATTTTATAACTGAGCCGTGGTTTCTATGAACAGGCTTATTGGGGTTTGGAGATTTACTGCAGTACCATCATGACTGTACCAAGATACAGTGTCATTAAAAGATAGAAATCTTCAGCTGCCTTATGTTGTGGGATCACTCTATATAAGCAATCTATCGTTAACCAAGGTGATGTTACAAGGTACACAACTATGTGTCTGCCATCCTAATGTTGCTTCGCTTACAAGACCAGATGCATTCAGTGTGGTACACATGAGTGCGCATGCGCACACACACACACACACACACACACACACACACACACACTATCAGGCCTTAAATAATGTTTTCTGCAGCTTTGTCTTCCCATCCCTATGATGCTATCAAAGAACAAAGCCTCTAAGCTCCCTGGTCTTCTCTCCAGGATTTAGCTGTCACTGAGGGAAAACACCTGCAGTGCCTGTCTAGGTTTCCATCTTCCTATGAATACTGCTGCTTTTCACTGCTTTGTTAATTATCAGTTACTTACATGCAGATTGCTTTTAAGTGAGAAGCATTGTTGGTTTCACTTCTTAAGAGGGCATGTCCATCAGGGTGGATAAGGGATGGTGGAGTTCAAGGCAATGGGAACACATACGTGAAGCTTAATCACCTCTCAACAGACCAGAAGGCAGAAAGACAAACAAAACAGAAAGTAGGACTGGGCTATTAAACCTCAGCAAGCCTTGCTCAGTACTCACTACTGTGAGGCTCCACCTCCTGAAGGTTTTGCAACATCTGGGGATGAGGCATCCTCACAGATGAACATATAGGGGCATCTCACATCAAACCACAGTATGCTGCTCCTGGCCCCTGTAGATTCATGGTCTGCTCATAATGCAAAACACACCCAGTCCAACTTCAAAAGCCCCTACAATCTTGACAGGCTCGACATATTCAAAGGCAATCTCTCAGTTGTTTTCCCATGAAACCCAAAAACCGAAGGTCCAACATCTGATACAATAGCACAGAGAAACACGTTCTCTTTCAAAAGGGAAGGGCGGGAGCATAGAAAAAAGGTCAGATGAAGTCAAGACAAAACGATGGCAGGTTAATCATCAAAACTTACTACTCCACACTCAGCATCTGGGGCTTGAAATGGCATTGATTAGGCTTCCTCTTGACAACTTTAGACACAGGCCATTTAGGAACTTGGTACAGGAAACCTGACCTTGATACTCGTTGCCTGATCTCAGCAGTTTTCTGGAGCCTTGGCCTTAAGCTCTTTAAGCACCCCCACTTTTTGCAATTCGCACCTTTACAAAACTAGCACGAGGTGTCTGGCTCCATGTTATTGAGCTAGCTCAAGCTGCAGGCTAGCCACTGTGGACCACAGCTCTAGTGGCCTCTGCATGCCTTCCTGCTAAACATTAGCAAAACACTTCCCTAGGAGGCCATTTTCCAGCAGGGGGTTATGCAGGCTCAATCTTTCCCCCAATCCTCCTTTCAATTGGAACTTTTTCAACTGAGTTTGCATTGTCACACACAACTTCTGAAGACCAAGGTCTTATTCTCAAGCTACTTTTCCTCAGTGCAAAATCCAGGCAGAGGCTTCTCCTAAATGCTACTAGCTTCTTTCACAATTATAACCATTTTGTCTATACCTACCCGCTCCTCTTATTCCTAGGCTCGAGATCTTTGGCTATTTCTGCATTCGTATCTTCAAGTTAAACTTCTCACATGATCGTTTCCTTACTGAACTTCATATTTCCCTATCTTTCTTCTATCACTATAAGTCTAGGCAAATGCAGTGGGCAGCAATCCCACAGCCTGAATGCTATGCTGTCTCTTAATTCTCCCACCCCCCTTTGGCAAACAAATTAGCTCACTGCTTTTGAATGTTAGCTCACTCGAGGTTGCAGGCTCTGGGCAGAGTGCACTGTTATTAGAACATAAGGTGCATAACCTCTGTTTTAGTTCCTAAGACAGTCTCTGTTTTTCTCTGAAAATCTTGCCAGCCTAGTCTTTACTGTCCACAAACCTATTCTGGATTTCTGAGTTCCCACCAGAATGCCCAAGGAGCTTACTTACAGCACTCTGGGGTTTCTCCAGCCTGCAGTCCAAACTCTACAACATCCCTCCCTCAAATCAACATCACTGGCCTACACACCACATGGTCAGGCTTATAGCAGCAACAACTTTATTCCTCCATATCAGTTTTCCATATCAGTTATTCCTCTTGCCATCATGACCAGAAAGCAGCTTAAATGAGACATTTGTGGATAGTCCCTTCATGGAGGTGTAAGCATGGTAGGGTTTGTTATAGTAGGACATGTGGTTAAGAATCCTAACGGCTCAGTAGATGAGAGACCCTTACAGATGAAATCTATTTTCCAGTTACTCTCAACTCTTTAAAAACGACAATTGTCAATCTGTTTAATGTTTGATAAATCTTCCTTTTCTAGTATTTTTTTAAGTCTCTAGGGAATATAATGAGAACTCAAGAGAGTTTTAGTAAGCCTAGAGTAGCTAAGTGTATATTGTTTTAGTTTTTCATGCACTCATGTAGCTTTTAAGGTATTTTATCATAACACATTAAAAGCTCAAACTGCTTATCTTCAGAAGGAGTTAATCATTTAAACACATATCTTTTAAAAAATTATAAATTTCTAGGATAGAAACATAACTCAGTGATAGAGCACTTGACTATCACGCACAATTTCCAGCCCTGCTAAAACAAAGCACAAATACTTCTATACCTGTAGGCTGATGATAACATTCTGTGTGTAGCCTCACGGCATTTCGAGGACACAGTATTGGGTTTAAAATAATGAAGCATAAATGGATAAAAGGAGGATACTGGAATACAATCAAACCAATGGTTACATATTTAAGGTAAGGTTTGAGAACTGTTTACAGGCCCCACTGAGAGTGCAGAGAAACACCTGTGCACACCAATGGGTTCTGAGTGACTCAGGAATTCAGCTGCTCAGCTAGCCTGCCACCCCACATTCACTGCAAACATTTAGCTCAGTAAAATTACATCACAGTAAACATTGCTTCCAAGCCAGGAATGTGTCCTAGGTAAGCCTGCCTTGCCATTAAGATGAAATATTGCACACAGCTGGCCATTTGTCTTGGAAAGTTTAGCTGTTCATCTACCTCGGGAGGTTTCACTGAACTCTGTGAATATGTCACTTTAAAAGATGGCACCAATTTTAAAATAACACCGAGAACAATTAAAGATATTGTGTGTGCTGTCCACTTAAAGGATCCAGACAAGCAACCATTTGAGAGCTAGGAAGCCAGTTCTCTCTGATATAACATTGTCCAGTCCTACATTATTTCTTTACTTACTTGGAGGGATGTTAGAGGTATTTTTCATCTTCCACGCACTCCCAGCTGGCTTCCTTAAGCGTGGCTCTCTTTGTGGTTATAAATGAAGTAAATAAAGGTTTTTCAAACCATTGAAAGGGAGAAAAAATGAGACAAAGAGAGGCTAGAGGGGGTCTTGTGGGACCAAGGAGCACTAGTCTATACAAGAGTGTGTAGAAAAGATGTTATCTCCATGCTGGAGGATCAGCCTGCCATTACTTTAAAGATCCTCCCTGAGTTAATGATGCTGTCCAGTCCCTCATTGCTTCTGGGATGCTCATCCACTAACCTAGCGATGGCTTTTACGATATATTCATGAACTGCTTGGTACTTTCTCCCATGACTGGTGGAGAAGTCTGTGTGCTCTCTACTTGAACCTGGATAGGCCGTGACTGCCTCAGTCAGTGCAGTAAAAGGCCAGGTAGAGCAGCCTTTTTCTCTGGGGCACCTGTGCTTAGAACTTAGTCACCATGCTGCACAGAAGCCCAGGGTGCCACAGAGAGAAGTCATGTGATGTTACAGCAGCCGAGACTGACATCCCAGGCTAAGTTCACCAAATTTACTAAGTTACCAAGTTGCTAAGTTACAGGTTAACATTACTGTGTTAACAACTGAGCTATATTGCAAAAGACCCCTGATACATTTCCAACTTTCAGAACTTCATCATCCCCATGTCTTTGAGTGCTCCCAGCTGAGGCCACAAATTGTACAGAGCCTAGACAAACCATTTCCACAGCTCTTCTCTGAACCCCTAGCCCACCCAGTCTATGAGTATAATTGAATGGCTGTTTTAGGCAATCCAAGTCTGAAGTAGTTTGTTGCACAGCAACCGAAAAACTGAGCCCACTCATGGTTGAAGGCTCAGATTGGTGCAGTCTGTTTCTTGGCTCGCCCTGTATTGTTCTTCCTATGCTGTCCCTGCCACACGCCTCTGTTCTATGTGCCCCACACCACAGTTTGCTCTTCTTACATGTTTATATCTGCATCCTCCCATCCCTGACTCTCTGCTGATGCCTCTCTTCTTCCTGAACATCAGTATTAGAAGACCTGGGGCTTAATACCATAGAGTCCACCCAGTAGCAGAATGATCAACCTCTCCGGAGATTCCTTACCAGAAAAGAGAAATATAAATCTGACCTACTCCTAGGCTGGAGATACAGCTTAGTAGCAGATTCTGGTCTTTCTTGTTGGTTTGTTTTTGCTTTTAGAGACAGGGATTCACCGCACAGCCCTGGCTGTCCTGGAACTCACTCTGTAGACCAGGCTGTCTTTGACCTCAAAGATCTGCCTGCCTCTACCTCCCATACACTGGGATCAAAGGTTTGTGTCACCATTGCCTGGCACAGAGAGTAGTTTTTAATGAGACATTGGGTTTGTCTTCTGCACTAGCCAGAAAAAGAAAAAAACAGGTAGGACCTAGTCATAAATTAAATGACTGAAGTATTTAAAGTATTCGGTGCCTGGCACATAGTAAACACTCCATAAATCTTAGCTATTATTACAAGTTCTTTCTATTCTCATGTCTATTGAGCATGAAAACTTAAGTTGAACCTTTTACTTGAATTTATATGTCAATATCTCCATGAAGACATCCCCACCTGCCAGGCAAAATTAAATTGTACCTTTGTTATGAACCTGTGCGGGTTAATTTTTGTTAACCAGACACAAACTAAAGATACTTGGGAAAAGGGAGCCTCAACCATGGCATTGCCTCCATCAGATGGCCTGGGGGACAAATTTCGGGAAATAATTTTGACTGACAATTAATGTGGAAGGGCTCAGTGTCCTCTGGGCAGGTGGCCCTTGGTTGTGTAAGAAAGTAGGCTGAGTGTGAACAGAGGAAGTGAGCAGCTTTTCCCTATGGTTCCTGCCTCTGTTCCTGCTGGCACTCCTGTCCTGACTCACTTCAGTGATGGACTGTGATCAGAATGTGTAGCCACAGCAACAGCAAGCAAATTAATCAGTAGCCAGATGTTCCTGTATTATAGCTTTGTTGTTTCCTCTTTTTTCCCTTCTTCCTACTATTCTTCCTCCTCTTTCTTCCTCCTCTTCTTTCTTCCTCTTCTCCCTCTTCCTCCTCCTCCTCTTCCTCCTTCTCTTCCTCCTATTCTTCCTTTTCTTCCTTCTCCTCCTTTTTCTTCTCCTTCCTCTCCTTTTGTCTCATTGTTATCCTGGAGGTCCAGGAACTCACTGTACAGACCAGGTTGGCCTCAAATTCACAGAGATCTGCTGGCTTCTGCCTCCAAGTGCAAGGATTAGAAGTGTGTTTCTTTCTAAGATGGACACTTACTATAATTTTTTGTCATTTATTGTATATGCAACACACACTAGAAACCACATTCTAATGAAAAAAGATTAAGACAATGTCCTCATAGAACTAACAAACGTCCTTTGCGTTTTTTGTTGTTGTTTGTGTGTGTGTATGTGTGTGTGTGTGTACCTGTGTGTATGCATATGTGTGTATGTGTGTGTGCTTGTTTATATGTACAATAAATATCACAATGGAGGAAATGATACAAAGATTGGTTATATAAGTGTGGTAGGACAAGACTCAAGAATTTGCAGAATTCTTTTTCCAAATACTTAGTCCCCTGTTAAGATTTCTGCTCAACAGCATAGTTGATGTTCTACAGTGAGCAGTGAAAACCATGTACGGAGCAAATGTAGCATTCATTACTTCTTTATTAACACCTTATTACCAGCCACCACCCTAAGTGTCATTCATTTGAAAATACCCTCAACCCCAGGGCCCTTTCCTTACTGATCATCTTTCAGAACAAACCATAAAACAGAGCAGGCTGGCCCAGCAGCTGTGGAGCTGATCACTGCTGGGGAGAGTCAGAGCTAATGGGCTACCCTCTAATTCCACCCCCAATTACAATGGTACACCCTTCATCTTCTTTCCTTCTGAGCTGACCTCAGATGTCACTGGAAAAAGTAGATGCTACCAGTGTGGGTTGTCTCATGTCCTTATGCCTGAAGTCTTCTATTTGGCACCTTTTGTCCTGCTACAATGAGGGTATGCCCCTTTGCATACACGGGCTCTGGACTTCTTATTCATTCCCATCTCCCTTTCAAGTTTTCTGTCTTTTCATGCTTCACCAATGTCTCCTCTGCCAGGTCACTCTGATCAGACAGTAAACCTGCGCTGCTGTTCCCATCTTAACTTCACAGTTTGGTCCTTTGTCATACCACTCTCCTTTCTCAACAAGCTTGTCTTACAGTCACTACCACGAGGTCACCTCCGTGGCTTCCCTACTGTCGTATCTTCCTTGCTGTATCCTCAGTTCTCTTCCAATCACTCTGTCTTGTGCAGATCACCAAGGAAGCCATCTCCTTTTATACTCTATGTTCATTCTGCCTTCTCCCACTTAACCCTTGCTCTGCCTCGGCCTTTACCCCACCATGTGTAAAATCTGTGGTCTTGTACTATTGGGAGGAAGTAGCACTTTAAAAAGCGAGGCCTAGGGCAAGGTCTCTGGGTCATTGTGACCCATTCTAGGGGTCAGTGTGACCCCGGTCTCCTCTTTGCTTCCCCCCCCCACTTTCTGTGAAGTTGTTTTACTCCACTGCACATTCCCACTGTGATAAGCTGCCTCACCGCAAGCCTAGGAATATCAAGGCTCAAAGACCACAAACCAAAATTAACCTTTAGTCTTTTAAAGTTCTTTCTCCTGGATATCTGTTATAGTGATAGAAATCTGACTACTTAGCCCTGTCTTCTTCACGGCCTCCACTGAGTTACCTGCCCTGGTTTTTCTTTCATGCTGCCTGTTGCTTCTTAGTTGGTGTAACCAAGTTCATCCTAGCTTGCCCTCTACCTCTTCCAAATATTGCAGCTCCTTAGTATTATGGGTTTTTTCTTTTAGATCCATTTTATTTTTATGTGTATGCATGCACATGCATGTAGGTACCCAAAGAGTCCAGAAGAGGGCCAAGGGTCTTCTGGAGCTGGAATCACAGGCAGTTGTGAGCTGCTGAGAACCAAACTCTGATCCTATGAAAGATCCATCTCTCCAGGCCAAGCATTCAATTCTTATCACCACTTTTTTCATTTATTTCTCTAACCCCTTCCAAGTTTATGTCATTTATTGCTGTGGGTTGATGTCATCTCAATGCCTGTGAATGCTCAATTGTCTGGGTCCCTAGTCTTACACACACAATTGACCCTTCAATACTCCCATTCAGTCAGTGCAGAGACATCTCAGGTTTTCCATGCTCCAAACTTCACTTTCAGTCTCTTCTTCAAACCCCTTCCAATCTGTCCTCTTTGTTTTAGTGAACGCCATCACTTCCCACCCCGATTTCTAAAGGTAGTAACACAGAATTCATTCTTGACTGTACCAAATGTTGTCTACCTCCAGAATACAACTAATTTCTGTCTCTTCAGATACTCGGCTCAGATTTGCCCTCTTTAAACAAATGTTTAGCAAACAAATAGGAAACACATTACCATGTTTGCCTACTTGAGAAACTCTGGGACAGGTTGCTGGGAGCTTTAAGATCTGAGAAGTTACTGTACTGCCAATAGGATTATAAAACACTAGAACCAAAGAATGCTAAAAACGGAGTGGGGGGAAACTTTTCTCAACACTTGGGATTGATGGAGAATTTACCAGGGGACAGATACGAACCAAAGGTCCTAAATCCTGTTAAGTCTCTGTATTTAGTTGAGTGGAAAGGAATGGTCTCATAGACAGGGCTCAGGTTCTCTAAGCTCCCTTCTGGACCTGGAAATAACTACCTTTCTCATCACTGTTGCAAACTATCTGGAGAAGCAACTTAAAGGATTATCTAGTCTCATTGTGTTAGACTTTAGCTCCTGCTTGCTCATGCCTGTGTTTAGGCAGAATATCATGGCAGCAGAGCCAGTAGTGGGAGAGGGGTCTGGTGATGAGAAAGGGGAAGGAAGGATGTAGTCGCTGTGTAAGACACCGTCTTATCTAAGGGTGGTGATTGCTGTAATGAAACACTATCCAAAGCAACTTGGGAGAGAAAACACACTTCTACATCACTATTCAACACTGAAGGAAGTCAGGACAGGAACTCAAACAGGGCCAGAACATGGAGGCAGGAGCTGATTCTGAGGCCATGGATAGCGCTGCTTACTGGCTTGCTCCTCATGGGTTCCTAGGCCACCTTTTTCCTACACTACAAGACCACCAGCTCAGGGGATGGCACCATACACAGTAGACTTGGCCTTCCCCATCAATCATTAATTTTTAAAAATGCCCATAGGTCTGCTGACAGCTAGATCTTACAGAGCCATTTTCTCAGTTGAGGTTCCCTCTTCTCAGATGACTATGGCTGTGCCAAGCTGACATAAAACTATCCAACTTATAAAAGCAAATATTTATTTAGGCTTATAGTTTCAGAAGGTTAGAGTCTGTGACTGCCATTCACAGTGGGGAGCACAGTAGCAAGAAAGCAGGCAATGTGCTGGAGCACTGGCTGAAAGCTCACATCTCAATCCATAAACCAGAAGGAAAGGGAGACCTGGGAATTACGGTGAGTCTTGAAACCTCAGGGCTAATCCCCGGTGACACACCTTCTCCAACATGATCACACTTCCTAATCCTTCCCAAACAGTTCCACCAACTAGGGACTAAGGATTAAAATACATAAGCCCATGGGACCCAATCCAGTAACTTACATCCTCCAGTTCCTTAAGTTTCTAGAATCCTCCAAAGATGGCAGTACAAACTAGGGGACCAAACTTCTAACACGTAGGTCTAAATACAGATCTTCACATCCAGACTATAAGAAGAACATTGTATAACTTTTCCCACAGAGTGTAAAGTCAAAGAGTAGAACGTGGTACCACTCTGGGGAGTATATTAAGAGAAGCATAGCATATGGAGAAGGAAGACAGCCGTGGGGACAACTAAGATAGGGTGGGTGCAGGAAACCACAAGCACAAATCTGTAGCGAGGCTTCAGAAGTCATTAACAAGGCAGAAAAGGAGGTCTAGAACAGGCTCATTTCCAAGCCTTCCATTTCCAGGTTCCTTTAGCACATTAGACATCAGACAGACAGACAGACAGACAGACAGACAGACACACACACACACACACACCAGCTTTTATCAAAATTGTCTAGGAAATGCCCTATTATCTTAACCCATTTGGAAAGTCAAGGTACCCATTTGCAATATACATGTCTCATGAAGTTCTGCAAAAGAGAAATGTTTGGCTTTACTTCATACATGTTCCAAATGTGTTTGGCATTGCAAATCTTTGTCATAGATACCTTTCAGCATGTGCCCTAGTTTGGATCCAGAACTTTCCTGAAGGCTCTACATGTTGGAGGCTTTGCCTTCACCTTGACATTGCTGAAAAGTGATGGAGACTTTTGGGGTAGAGCCTAACAGAAGGTGCTAGGGGATTAAAAGTGTTCTCTTAGTGCGTGTAGGTGTACTGGCTGATTTTGTGTGTCAAGTTGACACAAGCTGAAGTATCACAGAGAAAGGAGCCTCAGTTGAAGAAATGCCTCCATGAGATCCAGCTGTAAGGCATTTTCTCAATAAGTGATCAATGGGGGAGGGCCCAGTCCATTGTGGGTGGTGCCATCCCTGGGCTGGTAGACCTGGGTTCTATAAGAAAGCAGACTGAGCAAGCCAGGGGGAGCAAGGCAGTAAGTAACATCCCTCCATGGCCTCTGCATCAGCTCCTGTTTCCTGACCTGCTTGAGCTCCAGTCCTGACTTCCTTTGGTGATGAACAGCAATGTGGAAGTGTAAGCTGAATAAACCCTTTCCTCCCCAGCTTGCTTCTTGGTATGATGTTTTGTACAAGAGTAGAAACCCTGACTAAGACAGTGGGACTGTCAAATTCTTGTATTTTCCTTTTCTTTTTCACAGAGCTATCAAGTAAACTGTTTTTCCCCCAAACATTCCATGTACTGTGCCACTACAACTCCAGAGAACTGAGGCAGAAAACCTTCCCAGCTGGGCCAAAATAAACCTTTTCTTGTGTGTTTTGTTTCAGTAACAGAAATATAACTAACACAATGCCAAGTCTCTAAACCACTATTCCATAAAAACAGAGAAGATATTCAGGGATGCAGTGTTTCCTTAAACATGAACGAAGTCTCTGTGATCCTGGGGAGTTACTCACATGGGGTCTGCATGTCCCCAAGGGTGGCAGACCCTAACACACAACCATACTCAGAAACACATATGTTATATTTTATGGTTGTTATTTTTGATGCAAGTGGCTTAACTCTGTGTTCCTTGGCTATCCTTGGGTTTGTTCTCTACTTTGGGTTCTCTCAGCTGGGGTCACTGAATACAGTGGGGCAGTGTGCAGTCCCATGCTGGGCCATTGATGGTGATTTTAAAAAAAATGCTATCAATACTGGTAATTTTAGAAGCACCAGTTATCTATTTATTTTTAGATGTATTTATTTATGTGTGTATCTGTGTCTGTCCTGTGAGTGTATTTGTATGTGAATATGTGGGTCTGAGGGCTTCTGTGTGCATGGAAATCAGAAGAGTATTGGATGTTCTTGCCTCTTACTCTCCCACCTTTCCCTTGAGGCAAAACCTTTCCCTAAACCTGAGGCTACTACCTGTGGGCACCAGCAAAGCTCTACCTGTCTCTACCGACCTGAAGGCTGGGTTTATAGAAGTGTGTGGGTCTGCCACCTTCACCACATGCTGGGATCTAAACTCCACGCCTCCTGACTTCAGAGCAAGCACCTTTAATCACTAAGTGCTCATTTCTTATTCCCAAAAGTACAGAGGGACTCCAATAGGTGGGGCTGTGAAGAATAACTTTTCATTAGAAAAGGGGCTTTCTGATAAAAATAAAAGTTTGAAAATCAGCCATCCTTACAATGATTTTAACCTAGCAGATCACGATGGCTGATACATTTTGGAGTTTAATGTGTTCAGACACTGGAGCAAGTGCTTTAGAGAGTCTTCCTCAACCTGTCCCTGTAGTGTGGCTTTATGAAGCGGGTGCTGTTATCATCCTGATACTTCACTGTTGACAGAGATGGGACATGGCGACATAAGAACAGCAATTTGTCAAAAGCACACAACAGAAAGGGGTGGAAGACTGGCAAGATGGCTCGCAGGTTACGGGGTTTGCTGCCAAGTGTGATTCCAGGGACCCACAGGATGGGGTCTGACTCCTGCAAGTTATTCTCTGACTCCCACATGTCATGCATGTACATGAATGCATGCACACATATAAATAAATCAATAAATAAGTCAGAAAACCCATGAGCTATCCAGGGAGCTTTTAAAAAATTTTTTCTAGCAGAGAGAGCTGTCTCAGCCAGAGAGTTTTTAGAATAGCAAGAAAAGGCTGTTTAGACCAGAACACACACACACACACACACACACACACACACACACACACACACACAGAGAGAGAGAGAGAGAGAGAGAGAGAGAGAGAGAGAGAGAGAGAGAGAGAGAGAGAGGCAGAGACAGGGAGAGACAGACAGAGACAGTCATACCCAGAGAGAAAGAGCAAGAGAGAGGGAGAAATGGAGGGAGAGAGAGAGAAAGGGAGAGAAGGGAAGGGAGGAAGAGGGAGGGGGAGGAATGGGCAGGGAAGAAGGGGAAGGGAGGGTGAGAGAGAAGGAGGGGGGAAGAAAGGGGAAGGAGGGGAAGGGAGAGATGGAGGGAGGGAGAGAGGGAGGAAGGGAGGGAGGGAGAGAGAGAGAGAGACTGAGAGAGACAGAGAGCACAGTCTGGAAAGCTATCTTAGCAGAAGCTAGGCCACCAGCTTAGACACACAGTTTAATTTGGAGTCATTTGTCTTCACTGTTCCCAGATACCCCTTTCTTCAGGAACCCTGATCTAGCTGAGGCTGGCCCTTGGCAAACTGGGTCTGGGTGGCTGGCTCCAGTGCCCTTGCCTTAACTATGCAGCATGCAACCATCAGCAGAGCAAAGCCTACTGAGAGATACAAACTTCATGTCTGATACATTCAGGACAACTGAAGACTCCCATACCTTGTCTGATAGGAACCAGCATACAGATCCTCCCCACATGTTTCTGGAAACTTCTGTTGATCTCTCCTTTACAAGCCCAAACCTCTGCTTTCCTTTACAGTTGTTTTTGTGAACAGAAACCGACAACAAAGCATTTTAAGCAGAGTGAAGGTAAAAATAATGAACCTCGTCTGACCTTACCTTTCTTTTAGGCTCAAAAAGAACCACCTTTTCTGATCAAATCAAACCCACCCCAGCAGGCTCTCACTGGGTCCTGAGCAAACTGCCAAACCAGTCACGAAGCCAAACAGTCAAGGGGAAGGGGGCATCTGTCCTTTATCTCCAGAAGGCTACATGTAGATCTCTCTTTTGGTCCCATGTTAACCATTAGCTGAAACAGAAAATCTGTTTTTACAATAGCTATGACTAGGGCTGGTGAGTAGGTAAAAATGCTTGTCATACAAAGCTGGCGACCTGAGTTTGATCCCTGAAGCCCATTCTCCTACTATCCTGCCTCACCTCTACACACACTAATAAATAATGTCTACTTGGACATGAGTAGAGTTTTTTCCTGTGAGGCTTCTAGATGCAATAACAACTACCTGCAGACATTTATGCTGCAGTCTGTGTTATGAACAGTCCTTACAAGTATACGGTATTTAAAGTGCTCTGGAGCTAACAATGGGTTGTTTATAAACATTACATCATTTCATACATTCCATTTAAGAGACTTGAATGTCATATCCTTAGGGGTTGTGGACTTGATCATCCATGGATACTGAGAGACCACTTCATACATGATTGCAGACTAAAGCAGTTATCCACATCTTGGTTTTATATATGTGTATATATTGAAGAATGAATGTGTGTATATATATATATATTTTTTTTTTTCAAGAAAGAGTAAAAGCAGACATACCAGATAGACAAGGTGAAGTTCTTATGACTTCTCCATCAAAGTCTACTTGAGACACTTCATGCATAAAGATGACAATGATTGAAAAGTGTTGGTCCTTGACTTTCTGCCCCATAAATTATCTGTGGAGTGCTCAGACTAGTAGTGCTCCCATCCTTCCATGCACTGAAGAGATTTTTGCTTACACACAAACAGTGCTACCTTATCCCAGAGTCTCCCAGAAGGAAAATGGGGCAGAAAATTGCTTCCCCACACTGTTCTTCTTTCAGCGAGGTATTTCCAGGCTTCTCCAGCATTTCTCAAGCGGCACTTTCAGACCTCAGCTCCTGAGGTTTGGCACTGCAGTAAATGGTGCGGATGTGTGGAGGGATGCAGATGGGAAGGAACAACTTGACTACCTTTTAAAGGGCTGCATTTAAAAATCAACTTTACACTAGCCACTCTTTATTGAGTTAGCCCAGAACACCCATGACAGCCCCTTAATGCTTAATGCTCGCACATTAGTCTAGAGGGCTGTGTGACACATGTAGGCTTAAGCATCTATAGATGTGTGTTTTTGTGCCTTAAAGGGGAGGAAGGAGAAAAGCAAGAGCGGGGGCATCGATGGTTTCAGAGAGAAACATGCCTCTGGGGATGCTCAACGTATTTTACACATGGAGCACAAACTTGGCTCTCTGTATCAAAAAGGAAAATAACTTTGTTAGTTTACAGAGTCTGCAGGATAAAATCAATCGCTCAAGGAACATTAAGCCTTTTTTTTTTTTGTCATAAGATCACTGTGGTCTCTTGTGACGTGAGCTCCCTGCTCAATTTCTTCCTTTATAGGATAGCCAGTGAGTTTCCTGGTGTTCGTGTCAGCCAGCAACATCTCCTCATTCCTGAGGAGTAACTGCAGGGGTCTGGGAGAACACATGTGTGTCAGTCAGGCACAGACAATCAAGGCAGCTGAAGCCAGAATGTATTATACCAATAAAATGGGCTATGGGGACATGGGCTATGGGGACAGAGTTACATGTTGCCCCAGCTGCATCACAGGAAGCGTTTGGTCATCTCGAAAAGTTTTGGCTTTCTCTTCAGCGGTCACCCTAGCTATTAGAAGGAAGAACAGGAAGCGTTTGGTCATCTCAAAAAGTTTTGGCTTTCTCTTCAGCAGTCACCCTAGCTATTAGAAGGAAGAGAGAAAACAAAGTGAGGTGGGAGAGAAAGGCAGGGAAAAATCTTGGGTTATGGTGAGGAAGAAAACCCCTCACTCCGGAATCTGCTTTTGCCAGCATCAGAATGAGAACTCCAGCACTGTGGACAACCAGGGAGGACATTCTCCTTCCCCTCAGACCTACGACTTTCTAAGATACTCATTTACAGGGAGAGACATACCCTATGCCCCTTGAGCCCTAGTGGCCCTGGTTTCATCTGTTGGATTAAAACTCTGACCTATGTACTCTGAAACCATCTCATGGATCCTGCTTATCAAATGAGACAGAGGGAATAAAGTGTTTCTTAGCAACCTTTCAGGATTAAATTTGAGAACCAGTGGAAGGATCTATATGGCCAACACCAAGGCGACATATTGCTTACTTTTTCTTGAAGAAGCTACATCCAAGCTTCGGTGTGTGTAATGTTTCTCTACTCTTCCTTGGGAGCTCACTCCCCCATTTGGGCATGCTATACTTTCTAAGTACCTCTCTTTCTCTTACTCCTGTGCAGAACTTACCTTAAAATATATTTAATAAGACTTTTAACTCTGCTTTACCATATCAGCTAACTCTGAAATCCCTTTCAGCACTGAAGCTAAGAATCCTGGCTTTGGCCTGAATTAAGGTCCCTAATAGTCTAAGAGAAATTCCCAGGCCAGTAAATGTGGCCATGTGGAGTGGTCTTTGTTCCCCTCACCCATGGCTGGCAATAACAGTGAGGGAAGGAAGAGATAGAGATTAGAACCATTACATGAATATCTCACAGTACTGTGGCTCGGAAATGGTAAGGCTGAATTCCACACAGTTCTGACCCTGTACAAGCCACCTTGGTATTTCTACAATTTAATTACGATGGGTTTTCCCCCTGGCTTCCCGTAGTCACTTTCCATTTTGTATTACTTCCTTCCAAATGCCACACAGGACTAAAAATCATTTGGAAAAACAAATCAGTCTGTTGATCCTTTGAGTAGATTTAATACTCAAGTTGAGAACAAAAGCCAAACAGGTCTCCATCCTTTTACGCTGTTGGTAGCAACGGTGTAATCTGAGTTCCTGAAGAGCCCGGTCCAGATTTCTGTTGTCTAACACATTCTCATTAAAAGCAACTTATCTACATTCCTTTAAACAGGATCCTGCTCCTTTTATGCTTCAGGGTTTTGTTTTCCTGTGTGCATCTACTGGAGTTCACCGGTACACTCCAACTCTACGGTAGCTATCTGTGTTCCAGGGACTCCATATCTCAGCTATGGTAGATGAACCCAGACTGTGAGAATCTCCCTCAGGAGGAACCTTTTTCCTGGCATAAGACCAATAGTTCAGCCCATGCCAATAACTAACTGAGGCTTGTCCATATAATTAAGAACACTTGAGTGGCGGCACAGTTCACAGTGTAGAGCGGCTCAGTCTTGTCCATGTGGAAATAGGAAAAGCTGTTCTGCTCGTCACTGTGAATGATTATGTAGCACTATTTAAACCAGGGCATGGTGGCCCATGGCTATAACCCCAGCACTTGGGAAATGGAGACAGAAGGGTCAGAAGTTCAAGGCCACCTGTCCTACTTGACTCAAATATAATATCCATCTATTTCTTTCTGTAACTGGGAATAGAGCTTAGCAGCAGGAAAGCATTTGCTTATCATCAGGGGCAGGGTGATGGTGAGGGGTAGGTTCAATCAGCAACATTAAACAAAGCAAAACAAATGCTCTGTGTAGTTGCTATGTCTGCAATAAATGTTCTTGCTCAAACTTCCTTGTGAGTATTTACAAGCTTTCCAGAGTATACAATACAGCAGCAGGCTGAGAACTCACGGAGTATTGTTCACTATGGCCCATGACACAGATTATTAAATTCTTTCCCAGTGTACGCTCTTCACAGCAGGGTGTGCATTAGAGTGCCCTGCATCCCACATCCTTGTCAGTGCATCGTTCTACACAGTTATTTGCTCTTTCCGCTGTGTGTGAAGTGTTTCTTCATTGTAGTTTCAAATGTCTTTTGATGTTTAGAAAGCCAGTTGGCAACTCACTGAAAACGTAGCTTCTGTTGTAAGCGATGTGAACAATGGAGAAGAATGTGCTCAAGGGAGGTCCATTGACCACCGTGAAGAAAGCTGGTTATTATGACCAGGGCTTTTTACCACCGTGTTTACAAAAAGACTGATTTCTATTAGTGTTTTGACAGCTCTCATAAAAAATAAAATCCACTCATTCTATAGTTCTCACCTCCCATTATTCATGTTTATGGGTTTGGAACTACCCCTGAACAAATGTCAAGACAAACCCCCTCCTGAATGGGGAGGCATTTGCTGAGAAATGTGAAGGCTGGCTTTAGACAATGCACACTCTCAAAGATGTTTCTGGTTACTAGGGCAGGGCAGTGTGAGGCTCGAGGTTTGGTCAGTATGTTGCTAAACCTGGAAGATGGGTGGGGGCAGCTGGCAAAGAGGCCCTATGAAGATGAACCCTGCCCTTAAGTGCAACCACATCTCCTGAGAGAGCCCAACTAATTAATTGCATTTTAATCTGTGTGGATTTTCCCTTTGTTACTTCTGAACCCGTTAACTAAGCATCTCATTAATTTGATCTCTACTATAGGAAATAGAGAACCTGTTCTAAGTTCACTTGAAGCCAAATTACAAAGGAGCAGAAGGGATCCCAGAAACAAAGATGGCAGCAGCTATGATTTGTGCCAAGATTCCAAAAAGATGAATTATGAACCAAAATCCGGTTGTCAAATCCAGCCTGACATGTAGAGATATATGCCCTGTGTCAGCCAGCTTCCTATGACCACTACAAACATCTGAGATGGGTCAGTTTAAGAAGAGAAACTGGGAGATGGCCAGGTTGATGAAGCACTTGCTGTGTAAGAATGAGGGAGTGAGTTCAGAACCCCAGCACCAAGGAAAAAAGGGAGGATTCAGTAGTGCAATTCGAGCTCTGGGAGGGAGGAGACCAGGTGATCTATGGTACTTCCTGATTAAGTGACCTCCATGTTCAGCAAGAGACTTTGTCTTGAAAATGAAATTGGAAAAGGAGTGAGTCGTTTTTCAAATTGCTGCCACAAAATATCCAACGAGAAGCAACTTGAAGGAGGAAGCATTTATTTTGGCTCACAGTTTGAAGAGATACAGTCCACAAGGTCAGAAAAGGCATGGTGAGAAGCTGGTCACATTGTAACAACATTCAGGAAGTAGACAGAAATAGATTGTTATATTCAGTTCTTTTTCTCCCTTTTATTAAGTCTGGGCCCTGACCTAGCAGATGGTACTGTCAAGGTTTGGGTGAGCCTTCTCATTACAAGTGTGTATTCTAGACACTCCTAGAGATTTGTCTCCTACATGATTCCAGATACTTTCAAATTGAAAATATTAACTATAGTAGAGTTAATATCTGAGACAGACTCTGGTTTTAGTCTCTCTCTCTCTCTCTCTCTCTCTCTCTCTCTCTCTCTCTCTCTCTCTCACACACACACACACACACATACACATTTGCACACTCCCCTACAGATCAACAGGTGTGCATGCATACAACATATATAAAAAAGAAAAGGAAGTGATATGTTTTATTTGAGTTTACAATAATGGAGTCTGTGGAGATATGTCCCTGTTGCTTTTACATCCATGGTAAGACAACACACCTCAGTGTGTAGCTTGTTTTAGAGTAAAGCCATTCATCATTAGATAGTAAAACTCAGTATGACCCGGAAGTGGTAGTAAAGTTCAGTATGACCCGGAAGTGAAAGCAGAGATGGAAAGGAATACATTCCCACTATCTTCTAGCTTCCACCAGCTGTTGTAGTGCTAAGCAGAGGATCAACCCTTTGAGGAACAGTCTAGAATGCTAATTGCCATTTCAATTTTGCAAGCTTTTATTAAGAGATTTTATTGGGGTTCATTACATAGTCTTCCTTTCATAGGCTGATATAGTAGGGTAAGCTCTGGCTCACACAACTGTAAATAGTCCCTTTATTCTATTATTTGCAGTGCAAAGGCATGATGATGCCAAAGGAGAAGGACCTTTAAAATTTGGCAAAGATGAGCTCAAGTTCGGAGAAGCTTGTGACCTTGGACAAATTCCCTAACCCTCCAGTTCCTCAACTACATTATAAGGGTAATGAAGCTGCTTTACAGTTAATTGAATTATGTAGGAAAAATTACACAAAAGCTCTTAGTATAAGCCTGGAACACAAAGACACGAAACAGACACCAGATCCTTTCCTTCCCATCCCCGGTGCTCTGCAGCCAGCTTTCCCACAGCTCCAAGTACTCCCGTGACTCTCAGCTGGGGCCAGAAGCCCCTTGGGTAGGTCTCTGGGCAGCAGACCATGTGTGAATCCATCAAAGTTGACCTCTTCCTTGTCAAGTTTCCGACCTTATCTCTACTATTGGGTAACCACAGATCTATAATGATTAACTTAGCATTTTCTCTTTTTTAAACCCAAAGAAACGCTTGCTGGTATATTTTAAGTACCACCCCATTTTCAGTGGAAGAATGCAATATCTGGGGACAATGGCAAATTCAAGTGCTCAATTTAATTGATGTCCTCATTTACTCTTAGGGTAACTGCCTCTCCTTATAACCAGATGACACTTAGGACCTATCGATGGAATTATGAATATGTTTTACCCTCAGTGGCTCCCATAGATGGTCATCAGCACATCTTTCAGTTACCATTTCATATTTTCCCCAAGGGCAGTCCCTCTTCCTGAAAGAAAAATGCAGCCTCTGATGAAGAGTGTAGATGGGGTGTCAGCTCCTTTCCTTATACATGGGCACTCAGCAAGCTGGACACTTTCTTCCCTCAGGCAGGATCAGTTCAGGAAAGAGGAGATCAAACATGTTTAATCTCTCACCTTGCCCTTCTGTCTTTAGGGCACCAGGATCTGAGAAAAGTCCTGTTTTCTCTCTTTATAGTGAGTGTTCTTTTGCCATAGGTGGCTGCTGGCCGCTTAGGGCTATCACTCTGACATATTTCTCTAGTTCCGCATGAAGACTAAAATACTATATAAATCTTTTTCCAACACTCCTCAAACCATGTGAGTATTACCAAGCATGAAATTATCAATGAAAAACCTCAATTTTGAGGTGCCAATTCTTTGGAAAAAATAAGAAAGAACATGCCCCCCCGTTAGTGCTGAGATTGGCCTTTTATTTCCCCCTCAATAATTTAGTTATTGTGTGCTTCCTAATCTTTGGAGATTAAGCTGTGTTTTTCACCCAGACTCCAATTTTCTCATAAATCTCTTCATTTGGCTTAATTTAAATGTTTTGGCCAACTTCATGGTTTAATAATGAGAAGTAAAATTGGAGTCTTAATGACTCCTGAGAAAAGAATTTTCATTTCATCTGGAATTAAAAGAGCCGTTAAAGAGGGCGGACATTCCGTCAGACAAGCTGCTACTACCTCTGCTAGTGAGTGCCAAATGCAGCTAGATATTATTCCTTGCTTTACACCCAGGGTAATTCTCCAATCTGATGACTTGAAAATCCTTTCAAAACCATCCCTGCCTCCAGCCCCCTGCTCACTGTGCCCTATTGATCAGTGATGAACTCGGTATTGAGTGCAGGCCACCTGAGAAGCGCCCAGCTCCCCCATGTATCCCTCACGTGCTGGCCATCGGAGCCAAGGCAAATAACCCAGCTTCAGCAAAAGCTGTATAATGGGGACCCTGAGCCCTCAATTATCAGATAACTGGGCAGTACAGAGTACTATTTCAACGCCTCACCCAGAGAAGCCCTCATTTAAGAGAACTCTGAAAAGTTTTTAAAGCCCCCTTTTAGTAAGTTTACCACTAGAGAGAGATACCCACATCATGGCTACGGGGCTTCAGATTCCCTCTTATCCCAGAACTGAGAGGAAACACTAGCTGGGTAGTTCCCCTCATGGAGAAGGAGGCGCCCTGGATTCTTTGGCTTGTATAGAATATAGTGGGTCCTCTGAGACGGTTCATGGGAGACGGCCCGGCACCAGGCAGAAGAAAGGGAGCTGAGTTTGCTTGGAGTAGTTCATTCTGCTATGAATTCACTGGATGGGTAGAGAAAAGAATCTCACGTTCTTTAAGTATGCCCTTCACTTGTGTTCCAAGACACCCTTTTGTACATCATGCCCTGCTAAGCAAGGACTGTCCTGGGATTACCCACACTTTGTCCTGGGCTTGTCTTTCCTCATTGATTGTAAATGTCTCGGGAGCACGGAGCTTACTTTATAGTGTGTGTGATTGTGCATGCATTTGTCATTTGTGTGTGTGTGTGTGTGTGTGTGTGTGTGTGTGTGTGTGCGCACATGTTTGTTTGCATGTGTTTTTTCATGGATTGATTGGTAATTAAGTCCGAAAGTCATTCCTCATTCTTGCATTTGCATACACAGAAGAGTCTTGTTTCTTAGGGTCCTGGGGCTCCAGAGAAATGTACCCTTGCTTTCAATGACAACCACGCTGGGTAAATCTTATTTGTATATATTTACTCTAAGTAAGAACGTGCTGACTCAAAAACACTAATAAAATTACCAAAGAACAAAAATCACAACAATAATCATCTTAGGGTACTGACATCTAGATTTTTTTTTTAATCTGTCTTTTGTATGTTCCCTTCTAGATCTGTTGAATATGTGTGCTACTTAACTGGTTGGTTTTGTTTGTTTGTTTGCTTGTTCAAAGAATCTAACACATGGCTTAACTGGTACAACAGTGGGCGTTTCAGGAAACCAAGTTAAGATTCAGAGTCAAATGAGTGAAGTGATAAAGGGGTTTCTCAATGCTGACTGCTGTGTTTTCTGTATTAGTATCTAAGGTGGAAGCAGACACACAGAGGACCTCTGAGACCCAAGTCTGACTGCAGAACATGCTCTTACCGTCAAGTTTATTAGTAGACAGCATACCTCCTGCTATTGTGCCTCGTGCTGTCCCATCTTTTGTTACCTCTTCTATGATGCTGTGTGTTTCACATATATTCAGTTAGAGACGATGTCTCGTGTCGTGTGACTTCCCTGCATCATAGTTTGAACATAGATGGACCCTATATCTGATCCCATATGGATCCCAGAGTGGGATCCCAAAGTTGGACTTAAAGGACTTTTATGGAAAATAGTAATGACTTCATTTTGTTTGGCTTGATTTTGTGAGACCAGGTTTTCTCTGTAGCCCAGACTTAGAACTCTCTAACCTTCTGTGCACATGTTCCTCGTAGATGCTGGGTAGAAGCCAGAGAGCAACTTTGCCTGTCACTCTTTTGGTTCTTTACCTCATTTTGTTTTTTGTTTCCTTTTTGAGGTGGGGTCCCTCACTGGCTTGGAACCCATCAAGTAGGCTAGCCTGGCTGGCCAGTAAGCCCCAGAGATAGACTTGCTTTCCGTCTCCCCATCTCTGGGATTACACAGCTTCAGTAAGTTCCAGATCTAGGATTTTTCTCCACTTAGGATCAAACTAAGGCCCTTGCTTTGAGTCAGTACTGTGCTGACTGAGTTAGCTTCCCAGTCCTGTGGCTACTACTGCTGTCATAATTCTCTTTATATGACCATTGTCCTCATGCGGTCTACTAGCCTCCAATAAAGCTGACCTCCATCCAAACATAAGAGTCACCTATGAGATGAGCCGCACCTTGTGAAGTTGCTGGCCAAATGGGTCCCGTCAAACCTCCCAAACATCACAGACTATTGCCAAGTCAATTAGTTGCTCCCAGAATCTGACAGTAAGTTCCTATTGTTGGATAGGGACTTATGTCACCAAATACAAATCAAGCTGGGGCCCAGTCAGAAGCTTCACCCCCTGATGACTCGCATTCATGGCACTGGAAGGTAACCATGCATGCCACCAGAGAGAAAAGTCACCATCAGTTTAACCCAACTACCAATCCTGAAACCCACAAGAGAGACCTGTCTGCAAGAGACATGGCGCAAAACATTGGCACAAAAGTAAATAACCACTTTCTTAAAAACTTGTATTTAAGGTCCATTCTGTGAGGTGGAACCCATACTTGACACTGCTAAAGTGGCCAAGAACCCGAGACCAGACAGCTCCTAGGTCCTAGAAAAACACCCACTACTAATATTCTGCTAAATGAACACAGTGATCAAGTGACTCCTGATCTATGCCCATGGGTCAGAGCATCACCCAACCCTGAAGCGTCTTCTTGCAGCCGTCGGTAATTCACACAGAGACTCACAATCAGCCTGTGTGTAGACAGAGAGACACTGTGGAACACTCAGTCTCAAATGGGATGCTCCCAGCGAAGCTCTCTCCTCAAGTCTCAGGGATCTGTGTGGGAGAGTGGGCAGAAGGACCGTGAGAGCCACAGGAAACAGAATCTTCACAGCACAAGAGGACTGATTCGTGTTTGCACTCATGAATGCTGTGGTAGTAAGCACAAGACCTGTATAATCAAATCAGACAAAATGCCAGAACTGATAGGGAAGCGGACACATAGTCTGCCCCTGACCAAGAAGCTATTCCAATAGATACTTGCTGAGAAAGGGAAAATCAGTTTTCTCCAATGCAGTGTCACTGGGTGTATAAACCACACTCTAGAGCAGGACCCATACACAGGAGTAGTTGGCCAACCCAAAATGGATGTTATGATTTTTTTGTGTGTGTTTTTGTTTTATCTGGATAGTTTGTCTAATTGTTTATTTTCTTGAGTTTATTTATCTGTCTTTATTTTTATTTTAAATTCTTTTTTCTTTCTTTCTTTCTTTCTTTTTTTTTTTTTTTAAGAGAGAAAGGGTGTGAAATTTGGCAGAGAGGTAGGTGAGATCTTGGAGGAGCTGAGGGAAGAAAGAATATAATCAAAGTATTTGAAATAAAAAATACAAAAAAAAAAAAAAAAAAAAAGAGAGTTGCCTATCTTATAGTTAGTCTGTATCTGATTACATTAACTCACACTTTCTAGTGACAGGTGAACACATTGTTTTGTCCCCATGATCTTTCTTCTCTTGTCACCTCTGAGCAAAATGGTTTATCAACTCTAGCAACTGTAGCAGATAAAGTCTCCCACCTTTCCCGGCTGACCTCATTCATCTGCATACCTCTTGGCTGTACCCATGGGTGTCCCCCCTTCCCTACCAACATAAGCACAGCATTCAGTAAAAGTTTATTATTTCAAATGTATAGAGCTGCATATTTAGCCACAGAGGGTGGTCCTTAAGGGTCAGGAATGAAGCAACCAAGTTCTGGAGACTTTTCTAGATACTTCATTGAGATGGCAAATTTAGAGCTATAAAGGCCACATACAGTTGTCTTTGGATTTATTTTTCTCTGATCATTGAACCTGACTTTGTTACATTCGGTGTAGGATGGGGCTGTGGGGTATGTATTGGAGCCATGGGATGCTCACTTTAACTAAATAACTGTCTTGGTTGAGTTAGCATAGCTACACTCAAACCACAAACCTTCACTGTAATTAATAGTGAAAACCATTGTGAGAGACCTTAATACGATGGCATGTCTAACCCAATCCCATCTCTTCAGTGATACGTATTTGGAAGCATCACGGAGGAAAAAAATGCATCAAAAAACAAATGCAAAAATATCGGGGACAAGCAGGATTACAGAGTCAGAGAGATTTATCACCAGCAAAGAGCAGAAGTCCTAGCTGGTGAAGCCTTGAGCTAATGTGGCCCCTTGCCAAGTCTCTGTCCTTTCTGGAACAATCCACCCAGGTGAGCTCAGATGAAGTGAGGCTGAGGGACTGATCTCAATTCTGGGAAGAGCAAGGACTTTGCCTTTCACCCCGGAGTTGGAGCCTAGCCTTCTGGGCTGGCAGAACTCTGGGAGTGGCATTTTACTTTTAGAGGCTTTTGTTTCCCATCCTGGAAATAATAAGGTTTAACTCACCGGGGAGTGGGGGAGATGTTACTTGGAGAATTACAAGAACAAATACCGTTGCCTGTAGACCAGTGGGTGTGGCCTTTCTTCCATCTGAACACCAACACTTAATAAGAAAAGGGCATTTCCCTGAGCTTGCCAAAATGGGCCAGACCTTTCCTAACAAATGCTTCACATGCTAGGACTATAATTTGCTGTCCTTCAAACCACGATGCTATATTCACATTTTAAAGCAAACTACCAGGGTGAGTAGATCTTTTCCTTAAGAATACGAAGAAGGACTCCAGGTTAGTTTCAACTGTATTGGTAAAGAAGACTGTTTCTGAGCAAGTACCACCCTGATGGACTTCCATTAGAATAGACAGTCCACAACGCACAGTTTGATAATTATTTCATCTGGGAATATGTGTGTGTGTGTGTGTGTGTGTGTGTGTCACGAAGGGAGACAGGAACAAGCTGGCTGATTTTTCTCAGAGCAGGCTTAAGAGTCAGAAGACTGGATTCTTGTAGCCTGTGTGGAAGACAAGCAAACATTAGTAAGTAAACATCCCCTCTCACCCTTCAGATAGACCCCCTAGCCTCCTACAGGTATTATTATCTTGCTCTTCCGCAGGCCTCATGGCCAGGAAAATGAATGAAGTCACACTTTGGCTTGTTATTAATTATTAAGCTGCTCTTGGCTTGGCCACTATGAATCAAAGGCGCATTAGCATATCCCTGCCACTCACTTTCACGATGGTTACATTTTTATGTGTATTTGCTCGCTGTCAGATTTGACTCGTTCATTCATGCATTCATTCATAAGAAGCAAGCATGTGCCGGGAATCCTGTCCCCTGCAAAAGAACAAAAGGCTCATCTCTCCGTTCTCTTAAAGGCCTTGCCCAGAAAGGTGGGGGGAACGGGGACAGCACATATCATGCATAAGACAAGCAGGAAGCCTTAGGGGTCACAAAGGGAGGCTCAGGGTGTTCAAGAAGAGATGGCTCTCTCTATCTTAGATTCTCCCATTGGGGAAATAGCATTTAAGCCAAGGCTTAAATATGGGCAAACTTTGGCAATGCAAAGATGGCCCCACCAGCTGGTAGAAACTTCTGGAACAAAAGCAGAAGGAACAAAGGCATAACAAAATAAATGCAGTGTGACCTTTGGATAGAGTAGAAAGGAAGTGAGAAGCCGTCAGAGGCTGAAATCAACAAAAGCCTTGGGTGCCTTTAAACAACAGTAGCTTCAGCACCTCTGCTGCTCTGTCCCATTAAACACAAGACAGATGATCTGAATTTAAATGTCTCTGAATTCTGGCCTGTGTACCCAATAGGAACAGGTGGTCTTTACCGAGTCTGTTGCTGTGTTGGTTTGAAGTTGGTCTTCTGTGTGGACTGGGTGAAGCTATGAGTGAATCTGGAGTGGAGAGAGGTGCCCTGTCCCTCTCCTCACTGGCTGCTCGGTCACCCCAGAACATTCAGAAGGGAGGCTCACTCAAGCTGGAGGAATGGTGGGTGAGCTGCATTTGGTGAGGGTGGCAAGCAGTAGGTTTTAAAGTAGTCAGCTCAGGCATGGCCTCAGTCAACTGAGACTGGGAAAATACCTCTGCCCTATGCATCTGCATGTACATTGATTGAGCTTAGAAATAAATGACTCCAAAAGCTATTAAGTAAGAACTGAGCTGTTGAAAGTCAAAAGTTAGCCCAACTATGTCTCCCAGAAGCACAGGGTAAAGGTCTAAGTGCTAAGTGGCTGTCTTTCACCATTTATGAACTAGCATGTCTATGTGACGTTGCCACATACACTCACATACAAGCACTGCCCTCCAACTTTCTCACACACATGTATATTCCACATTGGTACACTGGCAACAACCTGTCTAGTCTGTGCTAATTGCCACACACACTGCACATTTACACATCACATATATACTACATGCTCTCACACCATTCCCACATACACTAAACACTCACATCACACCACATTCCTTACAAACCATACACATTACATGGATACCATCTGTACACGTGCACGTGTGCACACACACACATCAGATACTCACATATACCCTTTAAACTCACTGACAAAACCTATTCATCTATGCTAAATAGTTAACCACACACACCACACTCAAACCCCACCCACCTCATATACACATTACCACAAGACTACATGCAATTGCTAATGCATACACAGAATGCAAACATAACACATACACAACACTTCTACACACTTCATAGTCACGTACACCTTACAGACAGACACGGCGACAAAACCTTGATGGTTTTGGTAAACTTCTCTATATGACACACCCAGTGCATACACATGCATGCACACACACATTCACACTGCACACGGACACACATCAGTTTTTAGTTTATAGAAAACGGGGCGGGGGGTGAATCTGAAACACAGCTTTGTCTCCTGCAGAACTATTTTTATCCGATGCTTTCTGAGCGAGTTTGAAAATCCTGTCACGTGAAAGCCGGTGGGCACACACAGCCTCTGGGAAATGCTGGCCTGAGCCATTCGCCCACCTGTGACTTCACTGTTTTGGCAGTCACATTTCAGCAAGTTTCCATGATTTAAAAGACTTCTCAGTCCACTCAGTACGCTGGGATTACAGATGATGCGGAAACGGAAGTTACTCTTAATTTTAATGGAAAAACCACTGAGAATCTAATCAGAACAATCCAACTAGAATGACTTTCTAGGCAGACTCGGCGTGCTACGGATGGTTTCAAGGGCTGAAAGGCTTCACCGCTCAATGTCCGCTGTCTGTTAGAAATGTGAGGATTTTGTTCCACATTAGTTTCCTACTAACTTTCAGTTATGTATTCTTTACTCCTGTCCTTCAATTTTAAACAGATTGTCTTCATAAACAGGTCAGGGTCCGGTCCAGACGGCTGCTGAACGTAGCAGCATTGCACAGGGCGGGGCTGATGCTTCCACCTCTGATCCCACTAATACAATTTAAAGAAGCCTGGGAGGGAGATAGCAGTGAATATCTCCAAGTAACGGAGGCAGGCAGCCATAATGAGCATCACAGGAGAACCAGATTTCCCCCCAAAGCAGTGCCTCTGGTGGGAGCAAAGACAAGGGAACCACAGCAACCAACCCCAAGCCATCGTTTTATTCACCAGTTTGAATTACCCATGCTTCCCTCCCAGGGGCATGAAGCAAA
This sequence comes from Micromys minutus, assembly GCF_963924665.1. NCBI lineage: Eukaryota > Metazoa > Chordata > Mammalia > Rodentia > Muridae > Micromys > Micromys minutus. Next base: position 35,859,911 of record NC_137985.1, read on the forward strand.
GCCTTCATTTTCCAGCTTCAGTGTGAGCGTAGAAGTCAGAGCATCACCTCAGGTGGTGTCTCTTGTGTGCTGTCCAATTAAAAAATAATCTATTTTGACAGAATCTCTCATTGTCTCCCAGCTTACCAAGTAGGCCAGGGTGCAGCCATCTCTCAAATGGTGTTAGAGGTGGCCAAGATGTTTTTTGTGTGTATGAGTATTTTGCTTGCAAGCATGTCTGTTCACCATATGTGTACAGGTACCTGTGAAGGTCAGTGGAGGGCAGGGGATCCCTTAGAACTGGAGTTACAGGTGGTTGTTGGGACTGAGACTTAAGCCCAAATCCTCTGGGGCAGCAGAAAGTGTTTTCAACTGCTGAGCAATCTCTCCAGTGCCCCCAGCTTTTTGATATGAGTTCTGACTCTCAAACTCAGAGTTTGATATGGGTTCTGACTCTCACACTCCTTAAATTTCTCACCTACGGGAACATTTGCATGCACACAGTTAATCTATAGCCATATTCGATGCCCGGCTTCCTTATGCCCTTTCTTGGATCTTTCCCTGCCATTCCTGGTCAGTGGCTGTTTCCTCTTGTACAGCTTTCATAGAACTTCCTTTTCTCTCCTAGCACATATTCTGTAGTCTACCTCAAGGTGATGCCTGGGTTATCTCATCCACTCTTTGGATTTGGATACTCCAGTGAAATGTGACTAATCATGTTATAAACATAATGCCAGGATATCTCTCCCCTTGGTCTTAAATGCTAGTGAGGTTGTTGACCATTTGGTTCTAAGACTTGAAGGGCAACCACCAACTCCTCTGGAATTTCCCCCTCTATGGTCTTTTGGAAGCATGCCATCATTAAACTTTGAGGCACATCAGAGGACCACCAAGTTGCCTGCCCCTGGGGGTGGTCTCAGTTTAGTCCCGGTATGAACTAGCATCTCTCCGTGCCCTCTCCACCCTACCCCCCACCTCCGTGTGTGTATAGGGAGTTACCTTTCCTGAAAGGCAGAAGTCTTCAAAGCTGAAAGCTACTTAAGAGTTTGTTTTTCTCATGAGCAGGCCTCATAGGAAGCCCCAGCTTTCAGACACATCTTTCTGAAAGCAAGTCTTCTGTGCATTCTCCAAACAGGCCTCATTGTTATAACCTGAGAGCTGACAGTCAGCCAGGGAATCAGACCTTTCTTATCTTTCCCAGACTACTTCGCATTGCTGTGAACACCAGGGAGATGGGAGGACCACAGACTGTGCTCTCTCTCTCTGTCTCTCTCTGTCTCTCCCTCCCTCCCTCCTTCCTTCCCCCCCCGTCTCTCCCTCTTCCCCCCCCCTTCTCAAGCTACACCCATAACTCCATCCTGGCCCTGTATACCAATGGGAAGTCCTCTTTGGAATCTGAAAGAAAATTAAACTCCTTGGAATCCCAAACTAATAAACTTTCACAGAGCCGTCCCAGATGGACTGGCTAGCGTGATATTTCGGTCTCACCTAACCAATAAGAGGGCCACTTGGCAAGTTCCCAGCATGAATATTCTCATATGAGCATTGGGGTAGAGAAAGCCAAACGATTTTCCAACCTCTTTATGCTCAACTTACACCCCACCTGGGTTCTGAAGTAGAGATCTTGTGACGGTTGGGGCCCTGTAGAGCAATTAAAAGAAATAAAGCAAAGTATTATATTTTAATTGATGTAATCTTTGGGCTCCCAGTGGAATCTGAAGTGATATCTGGCTAGAGTTACCCTGGGTATCAGTAGATGACTATTCTGCGAAAGCGCATTTAGGAAGACAAAAAACCCCCACAAACCCGAACTCCATTAACATGCATATCCGTTTTGAGGGGTGTATGTGTGGAGGGGGGGAGTTGGCTCAGGCTCTCAGACCTGAAGATTGAAAGAAGCCACCTAGACTTCGCTGGGATCTGAACAAAGGGTGAAGGGGGTGGGAAGTGAAGAAGGTAGAAGAGAAGGAGGGGGGGGAGAAAGAGAGGAGGGCAGCAAAGAAAGGAGGAGAGGCAGCAGTAGGTGGAGGGTGAGATACAAAGTGGGCCCCTGATTTTATTCTCTTTTGGAGTTTTATACCTGGGCAATGAGCAGGGGCATCACACTGTCCAAACCCAAACACCTTGCACCCATCACTAACATTTCAGGGTTTGTTTTATTGTAAATATTCCAGTCGAAGAAAGATAAACAGACAAGAAAAAAAAACTGCTTTATATAGTACACAGAGTCAGATAGAAAACACAGGATGGGAAAGGAGGTCAAAGACCAATGAGTCAAACGTGGAGACAAACCAAGGACCAGAAACAGCTGGTCGCAGATTCACGCAGCAACTGGAGGAAGGCGCAGAGGTCCTGGGAGTTAAGGAAAGCTGCCTGGTGCTGTCAGTCTCCTCCTTACTCCACGCAGGGAAGGAAACGGACATCACAAATAATGCGGGGGAACATTTACTTCACTAATCCATTAAAAAAAGTTTCTATTGATCGAGATATCCTGCTCATAAAAACGAGTTTAAAAAACAAACCTTCCTGTCCAAGATGTGATCTGGCAGGAGGGATCCTGGAGTTGGAAGCATGAGAAAGGGCTGTGGGGTGGGTCAGTTGTGATACCATGGGGTGAGGCTGGGGGATTGCTGGCAGTCAGCTCGCAAATGTTCTTCCCGCCTAATCTGTATTTCTCTACAAGGAATGGCAAAAACAAAAAGTATATCTTAAAGTGTCTCACATAGCTTGCTGCCGCTGGATCGTTAAAGAGAAAAATGATAAAAGATTTGGAGTTACCAGCAAGGGGTCAGTTCAGGGCCAATAGGGCACCTCTTACGTGAATCAAGATAAATCAGGGTTACAACTTGGCCCCAGGATGGTGGCAGCTCTAACAAACTCTCCCAGCACAAAGAGGATGCCAACCTACACACAAGGCAGAACCAGGGAATTTAGCTCATCATCCTCAAAGGATGTCTTTATTTTAGTACATTCAGAACAGGAGCCATGGGAAATTAGCTCAGCTCAAGGTGGTGGTGCAGCAGGTGGGAGTTGGTGGCAGCTTCTCTCTCTCTCTCTCTCTCTCTCTCTCTCTCTCTCTCTCTTTCTCTCTCTCTCTCTCTCAGAATTTTCTAACTTACAATCAAAAATTGCATAGAATATGTTTTCCATCCGAAAACAACACTCTTCATGGAATTCTGGAGTGGTGAACTAAACAAAGACCAAGTAGCTCCTTGGCAGCCTTGACCCTCCCATTAGGAGGGCATTCCCATCATGCCTTGCAAACCTCCTACAGGCAGAGCGGTCGGTCCCCAGATACTTAGGAAAGTGTTGCCAACTCCCAGTCTGCAGCAGAGAGGCCAGACATTTCATCGTGAGTCATACAAAGAAAGCTCTGCCTACACTGAGCTCTGAACTTACGGTTCCAGACCTAGTTCCTCATTTAGTGATGGGCTTAAGACTCCATTCTCTCCCAGGAACTAGGCACATTGTTGGCTACTTAAGGTCTTTCTGCTTCATAAACACATGCATATATACTTGGGTACTAACACGTATGGGGACATGAACACACACACACACACACACACACACACAAATTCGCGTGCGTGCATACACACATGCACACACAGTTGCACCCAGATTTCATGTCTAGTACCAAAAAAAAAAAAAAAAAAAAAAAAAAAAAATCATCCAATCCTGTGGGCAGGGCTTCAGAGGCAGCTATGAACTTCAGCTAAAAACAGATGCAGTTGAAGACTCTATCACACTTGTGGGTGGGGCGGCCCTGTCCTGTCTCTTCTCTGAGTAGAACTTTTCAATGGAAGCCAGGACCACGGTGTGGGAAAATCACGCACACATACACACCCCCTTCTCCTTACACTGTACTCAGCATGCTTTATAGATTCTGTCTTCCTTCTGTTTTCAGAGATGAAAACGGAGAAAGCAAAAGAAAAGCCAGATTAACCTTAAGGGCCCCAGGCATTTCAAGGTATTTCCTGATTTGTTTGGGGGGTTTTTGTTTTGTTTGTTTGCATTTAAAAAGTTGGGTTGGTGGACTTTTATCCAAGGCTCTTTACGCTCCGGGAGACCACCAAATACCAAATGGGGGGGGGGGCAGAGTCAGCACCTGAAACCTTGTGTATCTGCAACTCCAAAACCTAAAATTAAAAAAGAAAGGAAGAGGTGTCAGACTTCCATCCCCAACCACACTCTTCCCAAAGCGAAACAGAAGCCAGAAGAGACAGAAGAAAAACAGGAGAGGAAAGAAAAGGACATTAACAAAAATATACAAATTCAGAAAGAAAAAAAAAAACTTCCCTGTTGAGTTTAATTTTTTTTTTTTCCTGTAAGAACTAGACCCAGGGTACAATGGCCCCTTCAGCTGATGACATCATCAATTTCTTGGACTGCTCTCTCAGCAGGGCCCCACTACCCAGAATCCATGTTATTTGAGTGTGAGGGAAAGGCCCTCTGTGAGGAGATGGGTCCGTGTGCCCAGGAGGGACAACATCTCTGTCACGCAGGTGCAAAGTCTCTCGGATAGGGCAGGATCCGCCCCCTGCTGGGGCATCAGGCTTTGTAAAGTCATTGGATCTTGAATCCGGAGAGAAGAAAGTTGTAACGTTAGCTCTCCCGCCTCCCCGCCTGGCTCCACAGTCCTTCGCCGCCCCTACTCGGGCTCGCTGCTGTTGGTGGTCTTGTCCCACTCCAGACTCTCCTCGCTGCGAGCTGGCGACGGCCGTGCCCGTAGACCCTGGAAGCGGCGGCATTCCGGGCACACGCGGATGTGCGTGCAGCCTCGGGCCACCAGGGCGGCTTCCTGAGCCAGTCTCTGCGCCAGCTGGTCTGGCTCCCCGGCGCCACAAAGCTTGCCATTGCTGAGCGTCATTGTGCCCCTGGGCCGGCGCTCCTCCGGGACCGGGGGCTGGGGTGGCAGGCCTCCAGAGCGCCGCCTCCGGGGATGGATATTGTCCTGGCACAGGATGATGTTGCGCAGCTCTGTCACCATCTCCTGACACACAGACACCTGGGGGAGACAGGAGAGGTCACAGAGAGCCACTCAGAACCATTCTCATGAGTCTCCTTGTATCTGTAGGCATGGAATGAGGGGACGGCCCCTCATCTCAAGTGGAAAGATAAAATGAAGGCTTCACTCTCACTCCTACTTAAGGCTCAAAAGTCCACCCCCACCCCACCCCTCAGCAGCCTTCATTCAACAGCCCTGCAGGATGACTCCTGATCTCTGACCACCTCCAAAGAGCAAAATTAGCATCTTGGGAAAGACAGGGTGCCATTTTGGCACATTCCCACTAACACCACTTCCTCCGATTTTGCTTAGCTTCTACCACTGAGAATTTCATCCGTTGACCTCAGGTAAATTTGGATCTTGAAACCTACTTAAAACAAACACTCTTTCCAACACTATGATTTGCTCATGAACATTTTTGTCTTTCATCCAGATTCTTGTGCCTTTTACCCATTATGCCCGATTGAGTTGTCTGAGCTGGAAAGGAACATTCTGGAAACAATGGGAGGAAGCAGCCTCCTATTCTTCCTTATTCTCTCTTTTATCTCCACCAACAGTTCTACCATGGCCAAAGCCATCACAAGCCTTGACTTCCTCATTACTGTCCTGAATGGAGTTACCAACGGTTGGAGATGATGCATCCTGAAAACCACTCTACGGCCCCCTAAGAGAAAATGCTTGGCTCCAGTTCTGTCTCAAAATGCAGATTATTCCAGATTTTAGAAAAGGCATTATAATGCACAAAGAATGTATTATTATGTTTAACACCCTGTGGGTCTAGGACAAACTTTATTTGAGCACATTGCTATTTCTACAGCAAGATGTTTGTGTGTTCACAATGATTGCAACAGAAATCGTACACATTAATTAGGCTTTGTGGAAGAATGTACTTGTATCAAACTTACAAAGGGCTTGGGACAGTCTAGCTTTTGGGGTAACCAAGAGATAAAGAATTATAAATGTGTGTTACTATTGTTGCTATTACTAATATTATAATAATACTATAACATTAACTTTGAGATATGTAGGTCAGATCCCAGGGAAAAAATATAGATGATGAAGCACAGATTAATGAGTGTCCCATTGAGAATTAGAACTTAAGCCTGTCTAACTCAGAATGGAAGCATATGTGGCTGAGTTCTTATCTCTGAGGTCACTCCTGGAACACAATGGCAGAAGAAGCCTCTTTCTTGTTCTATCTATGGGGCAAACACTGTACCATAGCCACACAGCCAGTACCACCTTCTCTTCGTCTTAGCCATCCGAGTGTTCTAGGAGTCGTTGAGTTTCAATGTGAGCCCAGATTCTGCCTAAGCTCTATGGAGAAACAGCCGTGCAAAGGATGATGCAGGTGTCACCTCAGAGAAGATGGCCGAAAAAGCTCTCAGCCCTGATTCTAGTCACATCACTGTCACTAACAGAGACTCTCGGCAAATCACTCAACCCCTGTGCTTCTAATAATTACTATGGCAACAACCCTCTTGCCACCTGCTTAATTCATTACATGTGACTAGAACATGACAACATTCATTTACCATCTAGAGTGGGTCAAACACTGATCTGCCACGGAAATACAGGGATAACAAGCAGTTCTTACATCCGAGTGCCTCCAGGTCTAGAGCCATTGTGGCGTGACGGCATATGAACACTTTGTGTTAGGGTTACATTGGTGCTCTGGTGTCAGAAAGAGGGTTGGTTCTGCTGGTCTAGAGTGAAAGGTAGGAGAAGAAATGGGGAAGGTTTCATAGGGAATGAAAGACACCCAATCAGGTCCATATGGAATACATAAGCGTCAGCAGAATTTAAGTTATGGACAAAGGGAGAGGGGACTTGAACTGGAAGCAGACATACCAGGGGGTCCATGAGCTCAGATGCTGAGCAAGGAAAAGGACAAGAGAGTCTGAGAATGACACGTTCCCTCTGGTTTGCTCTTTGCTGAAGGGGTCTGACCATGGGGCAAAGGCCCTTCATAGCAGGAGTGGAGAGAAGCCAGGCTGGAAAAGGGTCAAGGGCAGAGAGGGGGACAAGGAAGTAAGAAGTAATTCTGTAATCAAATGTCCTTAGCTCAGGAGAAGGATGGTGTAAGACAAGGCGATGGTGACATTGCTACTCCTTAAAAGGAGCAACTAGGGTACACTTGTGGGTTTTGGAGGGAGGGTCAACAGTCTTAGAGATGAGGAGTGGTAGGATCAGGTACAGGTACTGCGGGTGTAGGACCCCCAGCTATAACAGCATCAGCAACTGGCCTGATGCACACTTTTTAGGTGTTTAGACAGGAGCTGGCTAATCTTCATTCCTTGGGGGAAGTGGGTCACAGAATCAAGCTCTCTTGATGCAGAGCAGAGGGCAGAAGAACAAGCAGAGCACAGACAGCCAAGAGACTGGCAGGCAGTGATATTGTGTCCAAGTCTCCTAGGAGGTGACATCCCATAGATTTCCAGGGTGTTGTCCGTACAGTCGGGAGATATTTCCTCGGCAAAAGTTAAAGGAGGGGGCTTAAGGAATATCCAGAGCAGAGCTGATAGGCTAAGGCTTTGTTTTTAAAAGAAGTCTCATAATGCATGCCACATACAAGGATTGGTGCATCTTCTCTAGGGAGGGAGGGAGGGAGGGAGGGAGGGAGGGAGGGAGGGAGGACCAATGGAAGAAAGCATTGATTCTTCTCACACTTTCCTCAGATGCAAAGTAGATATTAACCTGGTCTTTAAGCCTCAGTGAGAGAATTAAATTTATTAAAAATCTCTAAGATGGAAAATGAAACTCTTGGTTCCTCAAGTTGGGATATCTCTGACGATTTTTGCACATATGGTAAAAACACAGTCAAGATGGAAGGTCTGAGGCCATACTTTACATGAGAAACCTGGTACTTTCTGATACACACTCCCATGATACTCTACTAAGGTCTGTTGTTCATAAAACATCTTTCCTCGATATTAGCTTGATGGCCGTGTCCAAGGAGAATCTGGAGTCCTTTCTGTGGTTACACAATCAATAGGTAACAGTGTATACTCATATCTTTTACTCTGGGGACTAATATTTTTTCTCACTATACCATCCTGTGTACCCTCTGGGAGCATCCCACAGGTCCTGTTTGAAATGCTTGCAGAAGCTCGCGAGTTTCACACTGCTGGGGCCAGTATGCCATTGGAAGTCTTTGGAGGCTTACCTCTGATGCTTCTGAGTGTCTGAGAGTCCATAAAAACTCCAGCATAGCCATAAAAATGGCCACTATTAAGCCACAAATAAGAACCACAAAGATTCCACCAATATTCTCCATTCCCAGGCCTAGAAGAGAGCAGTGAGAAGTAGCCATTACTTTGAGGGAGGGGACAACACACAACCAGAGACGGTCACCCATACTCACTCCTGGAAGAGAGTAAATCCATCCTTTGAAAGAGAAGCAGGTTGGTTGCAGTAAATTGGGGTAGGGAGATCTGGCTGTGAATGGAGGGGGTTTGAGAAACCACAAAACAGTCCTGGCCTGGGATCTGGGGACTGTCTTAACGGAGGGGTGTAGGCCCAATCTGATTTGGCACCAAAATACCTTAAGCTCTAAAACTTCTAGCTGATCTTCTTAACAGTGTGTTTTGGGATATAAGGAGATAAAAAGAATCATGTTCACTAGAGCCAGCATATTATAGGTTGGCGACCCTTACTCCAAAACTCTGAAACCTGAACCTTTTGAGCATATGCTTAAATAATTTTAGATTTCAGAGAAGTTTAGATGTTAGATTTCCAGGTCAGAGGATGCCTGGCCAGTCTCTACTCCAAAATCTCAAATCTTTAAACTGTGAAATAATTCTAGAGTTGGACATTTGGAAACAGGACTAACAAGTTATTAAACTTATTTGGAAAGTAAGGCTTTTTTTTTTTTTTTTTTTTTTTACCTCCACTGGACTAGTACACCCCAAACTTGACTGTTATTAGAAACTCCTGGAGTCCTTGACATAGAGATCTCTAGCCTTTCCCTAAGATCTACTGAATCAGTACTTCAGAAGATAGATTCTGTATTGTATTATCATTTCTTACATCTATTTATTGTGTGTCAGTGTGTGCAGTCATAGACTCACACATAGGTGCCACACATAGGTTCCACATATATGGAATTCAGAGGACAACCTTCAGGAGTAGGTCCTCTTCCTGTGCTGTGGAGGCTCTGAGACTCAAATGAAGGTCATCATACTACTCAAATGGCAGTAGTCACCCTCACCTACTGAGCCAGCTCACTGGCTCCAGAACTCTGCATCTGAAATAAGCTTTTCAAGTGATTTTTCCCCCAGTTAGACAGGCCTACAACCATTTCAATTTGTTATTTCTGGGAGTGTGGTGGTTTGGATGTACTTGGCCCTATTAGGGTAAGTGGCACTATTAGGAGATTGGAATAGATGTGGGCAGGTTGGAGGAAGTGTATTACTATGTAGGTGAGCTTTGAGGTCTCCTAGTGCCCAAGCTCCACGCAGTAAGGAAGATAGTCTCCACCTGGCTGGCTTTGGATCACGGTGTAGAACTCTTGGCTCCTCTAACACTAAGTCTACCTGTAGGATGCCATGCTTCCCACTATGATGATAATGGACTGAACCTCTGAACCTATAAGCCAGACCCAACCCCAATGAAATGTTTTCTTTGTAAGAGTTGCCTTGGTCACGGTGTCTCTTCATAGCAATGAAACCCTAACTAAGACAGGAAGTGTTTATGCATTTTTAAGTTCTTTAAAGTTGGGCCATAACTTCATTGCTTAGTAAGATATCTAAAGATATCTTGATACATATTTGTGGAATGATAGCGGCCATTTCGTTTGCAGCTTGGTGAGTTTAGCCACACAACTTGATGGTTTCTTTGCCTGTGGAGAAACTAAACTTAGACAAGTGTCAGAAACACGTGAGATGTTTGGTTGGATGGAGACTACAACAAGAGATCAAAAGCCTCTTCTAAGAAATTGGTGACTGAAAGGCTTAAGTCCTATTCTGTTGAGAATTATTTCAACTCTGATCTCTAGTTAAGTTGTCATGGGGTTATGCTGCAGTAGGGAAGAGCTAGTTAGAAAGGAAGGGGAATTGGAGGCTACCTGGCCATTTCAAGATACCTTGGGTTTCTCATCACCAAGAACCCAATGGGTGTCTGTTCTTTTCTTTTTTCTTTTTTTAAACAACACTGGCATCTCCTGCCCAGATGATGGTCTGCTTCCAGTGGACCTGAGGCTTCACACAAGCTATAATTTTAGCAGACTATGCACTCTGGACTGCAGAATCATGTGGTTAGCATTTCCAAATCTATACCAATCAATGCAGGGGCCTTTATCTCAATTAATTCAAGGCAAGGATCTTAAAACTAGGGGAGGAAACTACCTTGGGTTCATTTAAAACCAACCTCTCTCACCTGGGCCACTGGGCACAGAAGACATTTGAGTATAGCAATATTAGGATCCATGTGGATTGGGGGATGAGACATAAGGAGTCTCATAAGAAAGAAGGAATATGCCCAAGGGTCTGACTGAGGTTTGAAGGCTGGTGCTCCAGCTCATGGATAAGGAGTGGTAATAAGGAGGCCATTGTTATATCCCATGGCCCCTCAAAGCACTCCCTTCTCCAACCAGCCCAGTCAAGACTCTGGTGATAGTAAGGATGCCCAGGTAAAGCGAGTCCTTGGGTCAGGTTGGGACACTCCAAGATAACCCCATCACTTGAAGATAGATCTATCCCAAATGGAGAAGGCTATACCTCTTTCACCTCCTGTTTCTGGAAGAAAGTTGCTTCTCCTCTCTGGGCCTGTCACTTGTGTCCTGCTTGCCTTCTCTACTTCCCCAGCAGGTCCCTGAACCTCCCCATCTTCCCCTCTCTGCTGCCTCTCTTCAGTTCATGTCTTTCCCTTCTCAGATCCTCGACTGCTCCAATTTCATCCATGCAATTTCCCTCCTCACTCTTCTTTATCACTGTGAACCTTTGGACAGAGCTGTCAACATCAGCATCACTTTAAGACACTCTAAAACACATACATTTTGGGACTCCATATCATAAAAGTAGGTAGAAGAAAAATGCAACCAACATCTTACAACCAAATGCATTTAAAAGTTTTTTTTTTTTTCTTTTTTACTTCTGGTTTTACAGAGAAGAAAGAAAGAGTTAACTGGAAATTGGCTGTGATTTCTCAGCTTTCACTGCATAGAAGGGAATGTTTGTAAAATGAGAAAATCTAACCCCAAAATTGTGTCTAAATGAGATGCAGTTTTATGAATATTAAATTTAAAAATTAATGAAGTTGGAACAATGTTCCATTTTGGAGATATTTAATTAAACATGTCTTAATTTAATTTTGCAAGTTTTCTTTGTGCATTGGGAAGCCAATATTTTTCTTTTCAGACCTTAAACATAATTTTGAACACCTGAGAAGCTTTTAGGCCCTGAAGGAGAAAATGAATTTACTAATAAGGATTTACTTCTTCAGGTCCTAGTTAGTCCTTATATGCTGGTGGCACACACTGCCCTTGCATGTGATAGTGGCTTGCTCCTCTGAGATCACTGCCCATGTTTTGTTTTTTCAGCTCAGGGACGTTTCCCAGATGTGATCTTACACAGCCCTGCTTAGCACCGGATGCTGTCAATCTCAGCCCCTTTCTTGGCTCTTTATAAATCCACTGCTGCTGGCTTGATCTTGATCTCCTTCTCTCTATTCATCCCATTATCTTCCTGCTTCAAGTCTTCCCCAACGCTTGCCTGGACCTACTGCATCAACTTCAAAATGATGTCTCTGCACGTAGCCATTTTCTGTTCAACTCGGCCCTCCATAAAACTGAGCTTTTCAGAATGTAAGGCCTGTGACGTCATCGCTAGCGACACTGAACTGTTTGCATTTCCCAGCATGCCCTGGTGCTCCTGCCTGTGCCCTTTGACTCCTTTCAATGACTTCTGTGGCTTTGGGTCTGAAATATTACCCACAGGCTCGTGCATTTGAGCTCTTGGTCTCCAGCCAGTGGCATCATTTGCAAAAGGTTGGGATGCAGGGCGTAGCAGGCAGAAATGGGTCACTAGCAGACTAGGCCCCCTCTGGTTCTGACTAGCCTCTTGATGCTTCCTGGTGGGCCACCATGTGAATGTGTACCTCTTTAAATAGCTTAAAGCAGCAGTTCTGAACCTGTGAGCCATAACCTGGTTGACAAACCCCTATCTCCAAAAACATTGACATTACAATTCATAACAGAAGCGAAGTTACAGTTATGAGGCAGCAATGAAAATAGTTTCATGGTTGGGGGTCAGCACAGCATGCGGAACTGTATTAGAGGGTTACAGCATTAGGAAGACCGAGAAGCACTGTTTTAAAGCTTCAGCGGACCGAAATGTCCCTTCGCCTTCCCTCCACAGGGCGTCTGAATTTCTTGGAAACTGAAAATCAAATTAAAATCTTCCTCCCCACAGATGTGTCTGTCAGGTTATCTGCTAATAGATGGCAAAAAAATAACTCATCCAGGATTTCTACGAACACACACACACACACACACACACACACACACACACACTCACACCTGGCTAACCTCATGTATTATTTGCCACCTTATCTCAGTGACTTCTCTGATCATAGACAACTCGCTCAGCTCAGCTGCTTTTGTACCTCACTAATAACACAGTGTGCTTCATTCTAATTGTGTGAATACAACAACGTTTATGAACCTAGATTTGGGAAGAACCAGGACTTAGGTAACCTCTACCCCACAAGCATAGGCACATAGCAGGTGCTCTAGATAATAATAATAATAATAATAAAAAGACAAGAGAGTTGGCTGAGCAGTTGAAGCTCTTTGCTGTATGAGTAGGAAGGACTGAGTCCAGATACAAAGAATCCTACATCATTGACCCATGAATGTGGTCGCTTGCCTCTAACTCCAACCTTGAAAAGAACAAGCTGCCCAGCCTGGCTGGCAGTACCAGTAATCGTTGGGTTTGTTTGAGAGATATAATCTTAAGAAGAAAAGGTAGGAGATGATCAAGGAAGATTCTAGCTTAGTCTTGGAGTTTCCACATACACAAACAGGCAGGCACTCATGTACCTGTGCTCATGCGAACACATGAATACACACACACACACACACACACACACACACAATGAAGAAAAAGGAAAAAGATAACCCATATGTAGAGGCCCACAGTATACAAAACCCTGGATCTGCCTTGTGACCTCATCAAATGCTGTGTGTGGTGGTTATAAACAGCGGCAACTCTTCAGCGAAGGCTCCAGTCAGATAGATGGTCCAGACCTTCTGAAGGCAGCGGAGCACTGACATGGATAATCCATGACATAGATTCCCCATGTTAGATCAGTGGGGGAGGGGAAGAAAGTAACATGGGTCTGTACTAGGATGACTCTGACTCTGACTTGATCTAGACGTGCTTTCAGAAGGAGCCAGGGCTCGGATGCGATGCTGGTAGAGGCCACGAGCCACCAAACGGCCCAGTCCTTCTTCCCCAGCTCTTTAACTTTCACGGCCAACCTGTTAATCATGGGTGTTGGTTTCCAGCATGTCACATCCTGGCTGAGTGGCCTCTTTCCCCTCTTCAGAGTGAGGTTTGTATGTCAGCCCTGCCTTTAGGAAGTTATTGGAAAGTAGAAGCAAGAATAGATTGCTGGCAGGGGTGAGAGCTGAGAAACAGATGGGGCTGGGGAGGGGCGCATTCCGAGAGCTAGGCCGTTCTGTTTAACACTGTCATCAGTCATTCCCCTTGAAGTCTAATGCCTTCCACGGCACATGGCCATTCATCAGTTGGGGCTTGGGAGGGGTTCGCTCCAGCCTGCAAGATCCTGGCCGCCCCTACAGATGCCTTAGCACCTGCAAGAGGGACCAGAAAATCATCTCATCACTGCATCTGCCCCCTTCCGGTACACAGGACAGTGTGCAAGCCACCTAGACAGATGGCTTTAAAACTGGAGTTTCCTCCTGACACCCGGAGCCTGAGCCTCAGCTGGGCTTCAGCAATCAGCACACATTAGCTGAAATAGACTCAGACGCTCCTCGCAAATCCCTGGTTGGTGAAATACCAGCTCTGGTGTCACTCACAGATTGCCCACAAATACAAACACTTGCTCCCAATTGAAAATGCATGATTTTCTTTGTCTCTGGCATGCAGTTGGGGAACAGACATCATCAGGAGATACCGCAGCGGAGAGACTCGAATCCTACTCACCCACCTAATCCTTCTTCCCTTCGGCCTAGCTAAGAATCATTTATTAGATTCCGGTAGACTTAACGCCTAGCCCTTAAAACCAGCACTGAGTTACAAGTAACACTGTATCTGTCTGTACCTTACACAGGGTGCATGCCTTTCTCTTTTGGAACAAGGGTTTGTAGGTGGGTGAGGGGCAGCTACACCACGTGGATATAAAGTACAGATAAGTGTCATGATCTCAATAAGTGACGTCATATGCTCTCTTTGATGCTGGTGAGCAGATCTTTATGGTGCATTTTCCATGATCTGGACGCTGCACTAGGTGCTAAGCTCTGAGCAGTGTCAACCTCTCCAAGAGTATCTGATGCAAACATAGATTCTCGGATCGGTGCGGCTCTCCATCATTTTAGAACCACATCCCCTACAGCCATGTGGACGTATCAGACAGGGCCATCTCCATGGGATTCTATGTTGGAAGCAGCAGCCCCTCCTTTAGTGTGTATAGAATGACCTGCTTGGCCTTCCCAGTGATCATATTTGCATTGCTTGGCACTATGAAGAAGAAAGCTTGCCATTTCTGCTTGCCCTTGCAGCGACATCCTTCACTTAGACCTAGCAGATTCTGGAAAGGCAGTTGGAGAAAAACAAGGGAGAAGGATGGAGACGGGAAGATGCATTTGAGATATCTTGCAATTACAGGAGAGGCACTTCGTCATGTTCCATAATGCAAGCCCAGGCATCCCACTTCCCAAACCGTTCGCAATCTCCTCCAATCATTAGACAGGCTAGAAAAAGAGACCCACTGTTCGCTCTATATAAAAACATTAAAAAGACAGAGAACCCGGGCTGTCCAACTTTTCATCGCTAACGGGTAATTTCTAAATAAACCGGATGGCAACCTTATGTGCTGTAAAAATACGAAAGCTCCCTTTAAGAGTGTTTACTACGAGCAAGGTTCCATGCTAACAGTTTTAACTCTGCCCTTGAAGACTCTTTTAACTTTGACCTTGAAGTTGCCCTTGACAACTTGTGTCTCCATTTTTTTTTTTTTTTCTGGCAAGGCAAAAGCACAGAATTTAAATGCACTGCTCTGGGTTCCACACCCACATCGAGATTAAAAGCAGCCTTCACACTACCCCAGCTCTCCAGTCACTCTGTAATCCCTCCACCAGAGTAGGTGCTCATAGAATTTAACTGGCATCCTGAAAACTGTTTTCATTGCCCACAGCCTCCAAGGTGGCAGGCCTGAGGGATTCTACATGCAGGCTACAAGCTCACTTCAGGAACTCCTTCTCTCTTGCAGAACTCGATGTCAGATGTTTGAAGAGCTTAAACATGGCTCACTTTCCAGGCAGAGGGGAGTATGGTTTTCAGAATGGCTGCCTTTCTTGATTGCAGACTGTCCAGGTCACCATTTATCCCTGTTTCTGGTCCTGCTGTATTTTCTGACAATCCTCTGAGGCTTCTTCTCTGCCTCCCAGTGTTCAGTCTGATTAAGTTGGGGTAGGGAGGGGGTGCTTCCGTGAAGTATCTCTCTGGGTTGCTATCAAACTCCCAAGGAAAGACTGGTTCCCACCTTCAGAGCTTTCCTAAGAAACTAGAGAACGAGGCAGAGCCTCTCTTGGCCCTCTGAGAAGAAAGAGGGAGGGAAGCATCCCCAGAGCCCCCCCCCTTACTACCCACCCCACTCTTGCTAAGATGTCTCATGCTTTCATTCCCACTGCATCAGACAGCAAGCTTCCTGTTACCCAAGGGTTCCAAAAGTCAACGGTGCTGCCTCTTTGCCCTTCTTGAAAGGGGACCCTGATTTTCACAGCCTGATGGAGTATTTGTCTTCCTTTGAAGCCCTGATTATGAGCTCCTGTTTTTCAAGATAAAGGTATTTAATTTCCTTGGAGTTCACCCACCTCCTTTTGTCTAGCAATTGTTCTTCGAAGCCTTTGGTAATCCAATCCCCTTGCATGGGGATGCTGGCATCTGAGAATGGCTAGCAGGATTTTCTTTTTATAGGAGTACAGTGAGAAAATAAACAAATAAAATACATTTTTAAAAAAGAGAAAGAGGAGAAAAAAAAAAAAAAAAAACAAGCAAAATGAAAACAGCTTGGAGTAGAGCCTGGTCTTTTTTGTTTCCAGTCTTCCACGGGATCTGCCATCTTATTCCTCAGTGTTTGCAGGGAGGTAACTGGTTGCCAAGCGTCAGGAGGGGGGCAGAGGAAAGAGGTTATGATGAGAAGGGGGAAGGTTTACAAGATTCAAATAAGGCCCATTAAGAAGGCTCAAGACAGGAGGCATTACCTCAGTGTTAGGATCCTTCTTGGTCTTGGTGTCTGAGCTGTAATGCTGGATTAAAAGTAGGGTAAGCATCAGTTCCCTTTCTTTGAAATTTTGTGCATTTTAATAGGATAACAAAGCAGAAAAGGATTACATTAGGCTCCCGCTCGGTGTCTGGTACATTTTAATTGAGACCAAAGTGCCGGCAATTACTGTCAGTTTCAGAGGGTCTCTGGAAAAAAGACCCCCCCCCATCTCTCTGCTTGTTCCACAGTCCTCTCCTTTCTTTGGGTGCCCGTGAAAGCCAACCGGTGCAAATTATAAACAGAAAAATGACCGGAGAGCTGCTGGGGAAAGCAAATGAAAACTATTTGAGACACGAGGGGAAAAGCTCCCGTGACTCAACTCTTGGTGGCCATTTTAAAGACTTCAAGGAGGAGATCTTTTGGGTCATACTGCTCCCCCATGTCTGAATCCTCTGAGTGGTGAGTTAGAGGCAAAGATCGATACAATGGCTAATTATTGAGAGACAGAAACTCAGGCAAACCCCATATCTTAAACCAGTGCTTCCAGCACGGTCTGTGAGAAGTCATGAGGGGCCTTTGCATGAAGTCAGGAGGCTTGAGCATCTCTGGACAATTTGTCTGGGTTTCAGCCAAGGCAGGAGAGGGGCCACTGCATGAAGCTGGCCCAGGTTGCTACGGCTGAGCAGGCAGCCGACCTTGTGGTTTTCATGGAAATGCTCACAGCCTCCTCTGGATAGCCCTGACCTGGCACCTTGGCGCTTACTACTGTGCTCACCCTTGTGTTCCAAAGGGTGCTACAAAGGCAACTTAGTGTTGGCAGGTCAGTCGGGAGGACCCAAGTATCTCCTGAGGCACAGTAACCAGGGTAGGGTCATTCCACTGGTGGTTTTCCTTTTTGTCTGTCACTTCCTCCCTTTATGCCAGAGAACAGTTGGTTCCCACACACACCACAGAGAGCCCCCCCCCCCGTTCACCCCATTTTGTCTTTCTCTGGGGCCTGACTCCCATCTGTCTCTCTTCCCTCTGCCTCCATCCCTGATGTTCATAAACCTCTGTGGAATGGGGAAGGATTTCTAAAGCCAACCACTGCAGACACTGTTTCACCTTGCTGTGAATAAACTTAACTTCCACCTCAAACCTCAACTTCCACTCCTGTACAAAGCCCACCGACTTCTCAGTAGTGTTTGGTTTAAATTCAGGTAACATTCACGGGGTCTCCTCCGTGTCTTTTTCCCCTTTCGCTGGTGTACCTCTGAATGCAGGATGGGAAGCAACCATTGGGTTTCATAGAAAGTGGATGGGCATCTCCTCTACTCAGATTCCCAATATTCTTGTCCGGGAAAATTTAGGCCTTTCATTTTCTCTGCCCTCTGTCTCCTCCCATGGTGATACCTTGCTGTGGTTTGTCATATAATGCTGGAATTTTCCAAACTCTTGCAAGCCTCAGCTCATTCTGGGAGTGGCACCAGCAGTAGATGTCAGCCTGGCTCAGTCTCCTGGGCAGGGGTAGGCCACACTCCAACATGCCCCGTTTAGGCAGGCCATTCTTTTATCCGCCTTGCAGACTTGGTGGCGTTGAGTCTTTGTTTTGTTTACCCATTAACTTCCATCATCAATGTTATCATTTTCCTTCAGCACGAAACAAGGAAATGTCTGCATTTTGAAACACTTCTCTAGCAGACCCAGAGTCTGAGCCTTCAAAAGCATCATGTCTGCCAATGAGAGTGAACTGTTTAAATGGTGCCTGTCCCAAGGCAATAGCTGCCTTTTGGGATCAGAGATGCTCTCCAAATAATATCTGACACCACGCACAGGAGCGGCTTTTGCTGTTCCACGGCAGCTTGCTCTAGAACCTCCGACATCTACAGGCAGCTTCCTCAAACTGTGTTGAGCCAAGGCTTCAGCTGCCTCACACAGCCCCTGTGCATTGCCCTTCTTAGCTTCTGTATCCTTCCTTGTGCTGCTGATCTGTCTGCGATGCTCTCTTCACACTGTCCTTACCTGCTCAGGATCTGGGCATTTTCAAAATCTATTTTGTTATACCCAGTGTGTCCTGACATTTTGCTCTGCATTTCCCTGGTTTTTTTTTTTTCTTCCAGGGAGGGGGGTGATGTGACTGTCCCATCTGCACTCACTCCAGTCTTTCCCTGTAGTCTGGCCAGTACTGAAGCTGTTTGGTAATCTTTCCTGAAACTCAAGATCTTTCATGGTAAGTCTCTGTTGATTGGATGACTGACCGACTGGCTGACAGTTGGAAATGAGTCCTTTGCAGACAGAGAACAGAAGAGACCATGCTGGGATTCTGAGAGTAGCATGGCCCATGATCCAGAGCAGAGCAATAATGGTTGGGATGTCCTGGACCCTTCCTATGAACAGAACCTAGTACCTCCCAGCTCTGATTTACCTTCCCCGCAAATCTACAGAAATCTACTGGTTTATGTAGTGATCACAAATGCAAGTAAGTTCAGCAGCCTTAGCTGGATTTAAGGATTTGCAATGGGTGAAGCTGGGATTCAAATGAGATCTATCAATGTCTCCTGTTCACTCATGGCCATCTCAATGGGTGGCTCTGACCCTTGTGAAGGGAGAATCCCAAGAAATATATGGCTTTGCGACTTCCTAAAAGGGCAGTATTTCTTTTACATTATTTATAACTAGCCTCCTAGAGCCATATTCCTAAGATCTGGCCTTGCCAGATGGAAGCCTACCTATAAACATTTAGAAACACAGTGGCTCTCAGTGTCTTGTGGGGACAATCACTCATGCCAAGCAGAAAGGCAAGTGCTTGCTCTCCTTCATTCTGTTCCTTTCAAAGGGAGAGCATGCACAGGTAAATCTGTGGCATATTTTAGTGAGTCTACAAGTAGACTGTAAGGTGGCCAGATGATTTATTGTCTAAGTCAGGATATGTTGAGAATATGAGCTATGCATAAACAACCAGCAAGCATTAGTGAGTCTGTGCTAGGTGTGACCAGAGCTCACCTGTGTCTCCAGGGTGTTCAGGGACACTCTGCACTTCTTACTGTCTGTGGCTGCTTTGCGTTCAACCTAATGTAGTGTTCATTCTTTTATTTATCATCCATTTGTCCATCTGTTCATTCATTCGTCCATCTGTCCATCCACCCAACCATTCATCTGCCCAACCATTCATCCACCCAACCTTCCTTTCTTCCTCCCTTTCTTCCTCTTTTCCTTCCTCCCTCTTCCCCCTCCCTCCCTCCCTCCCTCCCTCCTTCCTTCCTTTCAAGGAAATATCCTATGCTGGCCTTGGGAAGACAAACCCCACCCTTATAAAATCTTCACTCTAATAAAAGTGGAAAGTGAACAGATAAAGAAGGGGCCACTGTGGGCCACTGTACAGCCTTGACAGGAAAAGGGTTGAGTAGGAAAGGAAGGAGTCCTCTCCGAGGCAGCCTGGAGAACAAACACCGCAGAGGAATAAACAGTTGCTCTGACTCTAGCGTAGATGCATGATGGGGGAGGCTTGGGGAGTAACAGAAATAAAGGAGAGAGTTGAAGGGGGCAGAGATCACTTTGGGCCTTGAGGCTCCAGGGAACCTGAAACTTATTCTGAGTGGGATAGGAAGCTGCTGAAGGGCTCATGAGAGGGATGCTGTGGTCTAATTTGCATCTGAAACAGGAATCACTCTGGCCACCGTCAAGACACATAAATGGAAAAAGGAGATCAACCACACAGGAGGGAAGGGAGAAGGACAGATGTGTCGACTTAAATGAGAATGTCCCCCATTGCATCTGTGCGCTTGGTGTCTAGTTGGTGATGCTTACTGGGGAAACTAAGGAAGTATGGCCTTACTGGGGAAAGTGTGTCACTGAAGGATGGGCCTTGAGGTTTCAAAGCCATGGGTCATTTCCAGTTTGCTCTCTCTTCTTGGTGCTTGCATTCAAGATGTGAGTCCCCAGTCACTTGTTCCTGACACCATGCCTTCATTTGATTTTTTATCACAGCAATAGAAAGAAACACTGTGTAGCTGTGGGCCAGGCTGGTAACGATGGCATTGTAATTTATGGAGTAGATTCAGATAACATTGCATCTCTGGGGTCTATGTGTGTGGGGACACTGGTGCCTATAGCAGAAATGACTCTGGGATAGTTCAGGTCCCTAGTAACTCAATCTAGGCTTTGGTGTCAAAGTATCTTACAAATAATTGTTTGGACTTTAGGCTGGAGAACAAGGCCATGTTGGTTCTCTCTAGTAGGGGAAAGACCCAAAGTGCTTACCTTTGGCTCTGTGGTCCTCCTCCTTGGGACATTTTCCCCCTTCCCACCACTTCCGCTTTAGAATCTCCAGTCGGTTGTTCTCCTGTAGTTGGAGAATGGCCAGGTCAAACTCATCCCGGAACACTGAGCCTATGGAGTCAAAAAAAAATCCAGGGCATGATGATGCTGTTCTTCAGACACATGACACTGCCCTTCCCAGTATCCTTTCTAGCCACTCTGTCACCCTGAACCTTGGGAGGGGCACAGCAGGTAGCACCTGTCTCCAAGACAACTCTTCTCTAGCTCCATCTTCTCTGCTAAAAGAAGGGTTTTCTAGTTTTCACAGCCTCCTCAGCTCCTCCACTTCCTTTCTGCCACATGACTAACACGGCCATCTTATGTCCAAAGACCCCAGCACCGGCTGAGTAATGGCTTCCCAGATATTTGTGTTACCCATCTCCCTGTTTAGCACCCTCACTTTCTAATTTAAAATAGTAGGCCTATCAGAACCCAACAACCTGCGCAATGACACTCAGGAAACTGGATGGAGACCTGCCTGTTAGCCTCTAGGAAGCCACCATGTGATTTCATGTGACACAAACCTCTCAGCAAATGTCCAACTTTCTACTTCACATCTATTCGTTTCTTGGACACTTGTGACTATTGCCACAGTACATACTTTACAAGTATTTACCATAACTAGTCATCAGTCACTGAAAGAAGAGTTAACAAAGCATCCTCTCATCCATCTGCATGGAGAAGCCAGTCACCAGATGTCCCCAAATTTCATAAGTTCAAAAGAGCCTACTGCCTTCCAATCACTTTGTGTCCCTATTCCCCCTTCTCCACCAAACAGAAGAATTCCTATCTACTGGATACAATTCTTTGAATTTTTTTTCCAGTAGAATATGGTCGAGGAGTTTTGGTTCTAGAATCCATGTCTTATCATTAAAAGGGGAGCTTAAATGAATTCAAGGAAAGCTAAATGTCCTGCAATAGGTAGAGGCCTATGATCATTAAGAAAGAGCTGTCAAGAGACTTGGGAAACTATTCAGTTGCCCACTTTGCTTTCCCAGTCCCTACAAAGATCCTGTGTAGACAGGCACATCTGAAAATGCCTATGATCTTCGGTAAGAGAAAGAAGCCTGAACACAGCAACGGGGGTTTTCACATTTAATGTGGGTAGGAATCACCTGGGATTCTGTTAAATGGGATCTGATTCAATGGGTTCAAGACAGGACACAAGAGTCTGTAATCCTGGTGAGCTTCAAGGCCGTACCCAGGCTGCTGGGTCAGAGACTGCAGGACTGCATGGTCGAGGCCTCCCTTCTTTAGGCACAATTATGCTGAGAGAGCCCACAACAAGCCTGCAGCCTTGAATGCATTTTTGTCATGGATGTTCATGCACAGTCATCTGTAGAACGGGCGTAATGCGCACTTGTAGTGAGCGAGTACACAAACAAGTTGCCCTGAAGATGTGGACAGATGTTAGACTAATACTATCTAGATTCTAAGACAGTATTCCACTGCTGCAAGTTACTTCCACCCAAACCCATAGTAGCCCTGGGGCTGCAATGAAGGCAGTTCTGTCCGATCCCTGGTTGCTTCCTCAACTCCAGAGTCATCCGATTCAGTTTCCATTTTTCCCTACTGGTTTTCTTCTTTTCCCTGGGTCCAACCACGTCACTCACTCTGTACTTACTCCCTTTCTTCCTACTGGAAAAATGGCATGGAACATAACCTCAGGGGATCTGAACTATGCCTCATAATTGGCTGTACAATGCATAAGTAGTTACATAACGTTCTCTGTCTCACTTAAGATAAGAACATGAGCCTCCCCACAGCACACCTCTATCCCATCTATCCTGTGCCTGCAAGCTGGGTGACTCATACCTCAGTACGGTCTGCTCTGGGAAGTCCTATGTTTGAAGAGAAGAATCCTAGGTTCAAGGCTTCCCTTTCTAGTTTATGACCTCGAACAATTCCTGTTCTCTATAGCACCTATATAGCCAAATCTACCTCTCACATGACACAATTAAGTGTGATAATACTCATAAAACGGTATCATGACATAGTCAAGTCAAAAGCCTTTCTCTTCATTTTTTCCCTTGGTGATAAATAAAATTTTCTAGAGCTGGTTTCTTTCACCTCAACTACGTGTGGTCAAGTTTCCTGCAAAAGGAAGCACTTGACATTTAGGCTAAACTTATTGAATCACTAAAGTATTACCAAGGTGCACCCCAAGTTCATTTCAGGATCTACCCCACCATCTTGAAAGAAAATGTCAGCCAGTATATTTTCTAAAGAGGCTTAAAATCTGTAATATTAATGGGCACTGAAAAAAATATCACCGTAAACAGAGTCTATGAAGGTTTGCCAGTGCACAGAGTAAAACTTCCAGTCACAACCACTGGTGTCAGACCTGATGGTGTTCAGAGAGTACTTTCATTATTGCGGGCTCATTTTTTTTCTTTTCTAACCAGTGTTCTAAGAAGCAATCTGCTTCTACCAAATAGCACAGGGAACTATGGGAATGATGAGGACAATGATATTCCCCAATGGAGTCTATATGTGAGACCCCTGGGAAGGTACACAACCAACTACAACCCTAACCCACACAGTGACTCGCTGAGTAGCTATGAGAAACTTAATTCTATTACTTGGATAACTGAGGCCCGGAGATGTTAAATCACCTCTCTGAGGTACCGTAGCCAAGTCTCCTTGACTCCAAGACCATTTTCATTATATACCAAGGTGTGAATGAACTCTGCAATTTATAACACTTCCAGTCAGGGATAGATCAATCCAAGGACACAATATGTGACTACAAGGTCTGCATGCCAAGGATCGGAGCTCTCACGTGTCTGATGTCTCTATATCTTGATTCTTGCCTGCCACCTTATTCAGGAACAGCCTTACATCAGGAGAGCTCAACACCCCGCATGGAATTACCCAGAGCTATGCTTAGATTCTCCACAATCACAACAGCTGAATGAATCTCCTGATTTCCTGGTAGTAGAGCTATCAGCAAAGTGAATGTCCTTTGAGAAGCCCAGCTGTGGCACCATTCTAGAAGCCAAGCATCTTAGAAGATAAGATGGCACCCAGTAAATGCACGGTACACTAGTGCCCATTCTCAATGACCCACACCAAGTAGGAGTACACAGAGTAGTGAACTCTACAGAGAGTTTAATGCTATCTCCTGTGACCTGGTTAGTGAACTACAATCAGCAGGGTGTGTTCATCTTAGCACTGAAGTGCTTTTTTCTTCTTGCGGTTAGTGGGATGTTAATCAGCAGAGACAGGGCCAACATGCCAAACTGAGAGACAAAGAGAACAAGACCTGAAGTCTCTGCTGGGGTTTCAGTACTCTCCTAGAGTTAGAATTAGTGAAATAAGTAGACAACTAGTTATTCAACTACTGATTGGGGAGCTGGAGAGATGGCTGAGTCAGTAAAGCACTTGCTGTGCAAACATAAGGACCTGGGTTCAGATCGTCAGCACCTATGTAGAAATGGAGCCATGGTGGCGCACACCTGTTGATTACAAGGAGGGACAGGAGGCAGAAATGGGAGGATCTTGGGGCTTAGTCCAGCCAAAGCAGTGAGCACCAGATTCAGTGAGAGATCCTGTCTCAAAAGCTATGACAGAACAACTGAGAAGACATCCAATATTAACCAATGACTTCCACGTGTGTGTGCATGTGGACACACACACAGAGACACATACATACACATATAGACACACACAGAATTACACACATTCAAACACACACAGACACTGACACATACAAATACAGATATACACACAATGCACAGATACACACATATACATATACACACAGACACATACACACACACATATGCACTTATTTCTGCTTAGAGGTACATGTGCAGTCAGGTGGTGGTAACTTAGTCCTTTAATTCCAACAACTCAGGAGGCAGAGGCAGGCAGATCTCTGAGTTCAAAGTCAATCTGGTCTACAGAGTTCCAAGACATCCAAGACTATTCAGAGAAACCCTGTCTTAAAAGAAAACAGAAAGAAAGAAAGAAAGAAAAAAGAAAGAAAGAAGGAAAGAGAGAAAGAAAAAAGGAAGGAAGGAAGAAAGGAAGCAAGAAAGGAAGGAAGGAAGGAAGGAAGGAAGGAAAGAAGGAAGGACAAATACATGTGCTTGCTTGATTTTTTTGTTTTATAGCCATAAGGAAGCCTACCTAAAGTTGTTCTCAAACCTGTTGGTTCTGGAAACGGGCTAATAGATTCTAGGCAGTATTCAGTGGCTTTGGCTCCCCTGACCCTGCCTGGAGGAAGCTATACCCAAAGGTTGTCGCTCTCCTGCATACCGACTGGCATGCCAATCCCATAGCCCTTGGTGTCCAGCAGGCCCCCGATCTGAGTGAGGTTGCAGTTCCGCTGACGGTAGTACTCGTTCATGGTGGACTCCAGCAGGAAGGCGTAGTTGGAATTCAACACCCTGGCAATCCCCTCCTCGGTGCTCTTCACAAACACACTCGGCTGTTTGGAGTACATGTAATTCCACATGCGCTGGTAGGTCTGGTACCGGGAGTTCTCGGGGAGAGCATCGGAAGGAAGCAAGGTTGGGAAATGAGAAAGGAAACATCGGCTTACAAAAGGAGGACATCAGAGAATCATGAGATGAGCCCTTCTGCTGCTGTACCCCACATCACCACCAAGCACCCCGGGTCACTGCCATTGCATAAGGGAGGAGAGACCTGTCCCTTTAATAGACGACCAGGAAAGGACTTGAGGTCCCGTAAGTTCTGCCTGCCAGTTGATCACCGGTTCTGTCTCAGCTACCCTCCAGAATTCCTTCAGGACCAACTTCCATATCAGGCAGAATTCAAATTCTGGTTATAATCCCTCATTGTCCCTCACTTTGGGACTAATAAAGAGACAGTCCTGAAGAAACAGTGTAGATATCTGCTACCTACCCTAAACTGGTGTATCAACTCCACAAGTCAACCAAGGCTGGCTGCTGTTTTACCAATAATAACAAGATAGAATTCTGGGGGCCCATCCAAACTCTATTTGTACAAAGCTTTCCCTGTCCCTATGCCAACAGGCACAGAGATTCCTATGGAAAACAGACAGCAGGCCTTGGGCCTCTCTCCTGTGAAAACAAGCTTCCTGCGTGTGAATTGGTTAGACACCACAAGCCCTCAGGGGGAAAATCTTCCCTGGAGCTCTAGAAGCACACAAAACCTGCTATTATGTGTGGCCTGTTTCTGTCAGCCCTGGTGATCAATCAGCTTGGCTGTCATTGAACACTATACGATGTCAGGGGCTTCTCCTAAGACAAGGTGATATCCCAAAGAACGCAAATGTGTCTGCTCCAGAGAACCCATCAGTCTAGGAGAAATGACCAGGACATCTTCATCTACATTTCTTAAACATTGGTCACAGGCACATTATTTTAACTAGTGTGCGCATGCACAGGTGCACGTGTTTATGTTTGTATGTAGGCATGCATGTACAGGTGAACTTGGGGTGTCTCCTTTCATATTCTCCACCTTTTTTTGATGCAGGGTCTCCTCACTGAGTCTGGGGCCCACTGACTGATTGACTCTACTGCTGACATGTGAGCTCTGGTTACCACTAGTTTTTGTCTCCACCCCATGTCCAGCACTGGGTTACAGGTATGCATGACCACACCCGCTTTCTATGCGAGTAGCTAGGAACCCAAACTCAAGTTTCCTTGCTTAGCATTTTACCCACGGAGCCACCCCACCCCCAGCCCCGCATTATTTTAATCTTGCTTTGTCTAAGTACTAACTATAAAATCCAACTCGCTTTTTAAAATTTAAATGAGCGTATCAGCTCCATCCAATGCAGTAAATGTAAACAAGACTGCAAGCTTGATCCACAGCACATAGCGCACATAAAACAAACACAGAACTATTATACATTTAGAAGGTTCCATTGCATTAGTTCTAAAACCATCTCAAGTATTACCAGCTGCTCATGCGCAACAATATGGGATAGGTTGAGATTCATACAAAATCCTCCTGAGACCTCCTTCTGGGGAAATTTTTTGGAACAGGAGAAAACTAGGCCCCAGGAAGACCTCTAAGGTAGATGCTCAAAAGAGGAAATGGGATGGGCAGAGTTGTTTTGATCTTGAATGCACATGTATCTCAGCTTCCTTCTGCCCTCCCCCAGGTGGTATTTACTTGGAAGAAGGTCATGCTGGAGCCTCCGTGAATCGTGCCGTACTCAATGGTGGTCTGGTCAGCCAGGTCATCCACAGACTCAATGGGCACTTCCATGCGCTGCACGGTCAGGAAGGCTGCCAGGTTGGCCGTGTATGATGAGATGATAATCAACGTGAATGCCCACCTATATAGGAAGACACCAGAGAGGCTTTGTTGCCCTGGCAGTCCCAGCAGGCTTAGGCTCCTGAGCCCAGTCCTGGAGAGAGCAAGTATCTTTCTTTGGAAGAGGTATCAGCTCAGTGTAGGGAGGGGAAGGATTCGGGATATACCATGTCAAGGGACATGAACCAAATCTGTGAATGTTACCTGGAAGATAATAATTGGCTGCCGGTTTTTTTTCTTATTTATGAAATGTAATTACTTGTCATTCAAAAGAGGTATGGTCCATACACACGATTGTCTGGGAACCATCAGAGATGAGCTAGTGAATGAAGTGAGGTCTTTGTGCGGATCTGCACACTGCCATGTTCTGAATACCTAACATGAGCAACATCCACCACTACCTCAGCTAATTCCTACAACTCGGGGAGGCGAATGCACTATCTGCCTGCTGCAGGAAGCACACAGAGGCTCTGAGAAGTACCTTGATAAATATGGATACGGTTGTACACAGCCACGTCTAACGACCATTACGGCTGGGAAGTTGAAATTGGAAAACCTCTGACAATGGACGAGCTGCTTCAGACTTACAAGCCTATTTTATGGAGTCCCTAGAATTTCATTTGAAATTTGAATAATTCTGCAATGCAGGCAGCATATATGCCAAACGGCAGTGTGTTCAGTCTGGTAGGTTAAGCAAGCTCTTCCCATCTGCTCATTAGGCTGGATCTACATCAGTAACCTCCTTGTGTGTTAGGGGCTCAGATCTAAACACCATGAATCAGGCTGAAGAATCACCAATTCTGGATCAGTGGCGTCTGTATTCACAAGGGCTTACCCAGTATGCAGACACTGATATGTTAACGCGTAGCATTTGTCATGGGACTCAGCAGCTGGCAGCTGCCAGGTGGATTTTCAAGACCAAGGAATCCCATTTTCCCTTTTGTAAGGTTACCAAGAACGCCAGCTGGATGTCTGCCTAGGGAGACACAACAGGCCCGTCCACTAGCTCAACAGATTCTTATATGCTAGACCACAAGGGAGGTGGACTGTTTTGGTTTTTGGATTGTTTGTTTGTTTCGCTGTTGTTCTGGTCAGCAATATGCTAGCAAGGAATGTCCTTGTTTTTTCTGGGTTTATTTACCTAATAAATGGAGATAATGGTACCTGCTCTACACATCTCTGTGTCCTGGCAACAGCAAATGAGGTCCTACGTCATTTGTGACCAGCAATCGAGAACAAACTAGATGAATACGAGAGCTAGAGAAATTTGGAGAGGCCCCCAGGCTGGCAAGGGGATAAAAATCATCTAGTTGCTTCCCTGATGCTACCTCAAGTAGTAGTGACCTCTAAGTGACAGACTTCCCTCCCTGCTCAGGACACACTCTCTGTACCCACTTCAGCTCTTTACACTGGGGCAAGCCTGGATACACTGAGGAGAAACAGAGTTAATGGACCTTGAATGTAGACATGGCCTCAGAGCTGTGTAGGAGCATCTCTCCAGCTCATGGCCACATTCTAGTGCTTGATATTTTCTGGGTGAAAAGTAGGTGTTTAGGGCCATGGTCATAAGGGCAAGATGTCATTCAGATCAAGTGATCCAGTTCAGGACAAGCTATCCCAAGGAGTTGATGGGGCTGTGCCCCTGTATCTGAGGACATTAACAGTTGGAAAGCCGACATTCTTCTGAGCCATGTGACATTTTCTTCTGCCCCTGGTCAGGGCAGGTCATGGTGGTCCTACCTTCTGATCCTTCACTCCCCCAGGGGTCTAACTAAACCTTGACTTTAATAATCTAAGAGGTCAAAGGGCAGAGACCCTTGCTGATAACTGTGGACAGGGGGCTAGTAAAGGTCTCTCATGGTGGCCCTTTGTTCCTCTCCCAGCATGCTCTGGAACACTGTGACTCAGTCATCTAAGGTCTCCGGAGGAATGCTTCCCTTGGCGCAGTGGAAAGTCTATGGTAGATGTACCAGGCAAAGAACACCGGCCCCAGGCACATCAGTGGTAAAGAGCACCCTTTGGAAGGAAAAACCCAAAGGAATGAAACGAATGGATGTTCCTCTTTCAAGGCTTCTGCCCAGCGTTCCTAGGCTTTGAGGATATTTTGTGACTGTCTCTGCTGAGATAGTATCCTCTTCTTGGGGACACAAATCCCAGTTCTGTATGTTAATCTACTCAGAAACTTCTTGGTAATGCCTGGGAACAGGCAAGCCTCTTGCCCAAGTGGCTTAAATCCTGCCATATTTGCCACATGTGGGCAAATTAAAGCTCTAGAGAGAAAGTGGTAGCATTGTCCCAGCTCCTAAAACAACTCTCGTATCTGTTTCTAGACCAACTGATGTGACCTAGGCCCCAGTAATCAAGGATGAAAACACCTCAACTCCTTTTCTTTTGGCTTAAAAATGGGCTGAGGAGGAAGCAGGGGGACTAAGGCTGTAATTTCTGAGAGTTACCCCAGTCAAACCTATTGTAGATTGCTAAGAGAAGATCCAATATGTGTGTTTTGCAAACTTGTCTCCCTAGGCTGCATATGTTCTTCATGACCCTAGTTTCTACATCACTTCTGTAGGTTTTCAAAGAACTTTCCTGTGTTGGATCTTTTGCCTGTTAGAGAATATAAGAGCTTGACCATTCCTGTAGCTCCTGAGATAGACAGGTCAGCCTCACAGCTGCTGGAGCTTTGCTGCATGAAGCCTTCAACTGGAAACCATAGGCTGTTGCCCAGGGAGTACTGGTTGATCAGAGGACAGAAGCTGGGAAAACTGGGAGGGGAGAGCAGCCAGCAGTCTTTTCCTGCAGGGACTTTACAGGATGCTTATGTGCATAAATCTGCATATGCTCTCTCTTGGTCAAGCCACTCAATCACAGTGATTTTTTTTAGGTCAAGAGGTAATTTTGCTATAAACCATTAAGGCTGTTTCTTCCTCTCTCTCTCTCTCTCTCTCTCTCTCTCTCTCTCTCTCTCTCTCTCTCTCTCACTCACTCACTCTCTCTCTCTCTCATTCTCCTTTCCTTCCTTCCTTCCTTCCTTCCTTCCTTCCTTCCTTCCTTCCTTCCTTCTTTCCTTCCTTTCTCTTGTCTTGGTTCTCCTCTGTACCCAGAGACAGGGCTAGGTGCTAGGCTAGAGTAGTAAAGAGTACCAAACCTTCATCCCCTCTTATCCCACCTCCCACATCTACACTGCCCATCATCCTCTGAATTTTAAGACAGCTGGTTCACTTCTAGAGTCTACCTGTCAAGACAAATCTGCTCTCCTTGCCATCAGAAAGAGCTAACTTGTTTCTCCATGTAGTGCTGGCTATCCTGGAACTCCCTCTGTAGACCAGGCTGGCTTCAAACTCAGCTCTGCCTGACTCTGTCTTCTGAGTGCTAGGACTGAGGGCATGCACCACCACCAGGCCTCAGGTCTCTATTTAGTCCAGTCCCCTGCTCTGCTGCCAGGCCTTACCAGACACCACTGACACAGCGGGTAGACAGAGCTCGAGGGGCGATGGTGGAACCTTGCTGCATGAAGCCTCCAACCGGAAACCAGAGGCTGTTGCCCAGGGAGTACTGGTTGACCAGGAGATTACACCGGCCCTGTGCACAAGGATGTGGACTGTACCACTCATAAGGAGTTAACCTGCAGGAGAGAAGACCATATTCCTGGGGTAAGGAGGGGTAGACATGGCTGCCGAAGAACAGTACAACTCATCTTCCTGGCTCTACCTGTGTAGCGGAGTCCAGTACTTCTCCTTGCTATGCTTGGATTCCTGGATTTCTTTTTCCTGTGGAAGGGGTGAGGTGGGTTGGACTCACTCCCTTCAATAGTTTGAGAAGCCGATGTTTCCCAAACAATTTGTATTGAATCCTTCAAAGAAATACGTTTCTCCCTTAAGTAAACTCAGGTGTTCAACCCCAATATTTAAAATGACTAAAAGTGATGGCTTTGTCGGAAAGGTGGCAGCATCAGGGCTGGGCAGCCTGGAAGGGCCCTGGCTTTTTCATGGTGAGTTCCCAAGGAAAAAAGGAAAAGTTTCTAGGGTCTCATAGGGCCACAGCTTAAACACTCTAACCCTAGATCCATATAGTTCTCAAACCCTGGCTATGTCAGACTTCCGGGAAGGCTTGTTTTAAAAAGCCCCCATGTGACAAGGCCTGTGAGCTGCGTGAGGACAAAAAACCTGTAAGGTCCCGAATGGTGTGAATGGCCCTAGGTCCACTTCCACACTGACAGCCACCAACTCCCTCTCACCAGATGCCCCGTCCTAAATCCCTTGGAGACCCAGAGGTGTCTGTATTAACCCTCCCCCACCTGCTGTGAGGCACCTCTGATGCTGATGATCTGACCTGGGCATGGCTGCCTGAAGTTTAACTTTTCTGCTTTAAAATCCCACCCGGAAGTACAGCATGTGAAGATGAAAGCACCACCTGTCGGAATGAAGAGGCACTGGGGCTTCAGAGTTCTCAATGTCCACGAGTGTCTGAAGGCTCCCAGGAGCCTCTGCACTCTGGAACCCGAGTGCAAACCGCTGCCTTGGAGCAGAATATCCCAGGTTTGCATAGCGTGCAAATACGCAGTCACATGATTAGCCTTTTCAGTGCCTTTTCTGTTTTTGTTCTTTGAGACAGGGTCTTGCTCTAGCCCAGGCTGGCATGGAGCTTACTTATTACCTAGCCCAGGTTAGACCCAAATGCATGGAAGTCCCTCTGCCTCAGCCTCCTACCATAATAGACTAACACATTTTCTTTTGTTGTTGTTATTATTATTTGCTAGTGCCAGATTTGGGACTGTGTGTGGGTGTGGTGGCCACCAAGGAGGGCGGGTGAGTCTCCCTTGTGTGTTTATACAGGAACAAAGCCCTAGGACCCTTTGCAGAGCTTTATCGGTGAATTGAAAGCTGTGTAAACTCCACTAGACCCAACTGTCCGCACGGCTCAGCCACAGGGGGCCAAAGAGGATCTCAGAGCAGCAGCGGAGCCTGGATCTGGAAGACAGCTTCGGAAACAGGGCGGCAGACAGCACTGCGAAGTGGAGAGCGGCAGAAGTGTCAGACAGCATGCGAGCTCCCGCACCTCACCAGCTGTCACTGACAACAGATGCTTGACAGTGGCGATGCCTATGGGACCCAGAGGGGTGGGTGGTGCACAAGAGCAAACTCCGTGCCTTTGAAGACTACTAGGTGGCCACAAAGGCCGTTTGATTCTGCCTTTGATTGCTATGAGAAGAGGCACACTGGGAACATGTAAGACTCAATACATCCCTGTTGCCTCTCTTGAATGGAAAGAGCATGGGTTCCCCAATCCATAGAGGGAACACAACCCAGGGAAGACCCCTCCCCCAGTGGGACAGAGCAGGGGCCAAAGGATCATCTGGCCCTGAGGTTGTGGTCTGGAGACAAGAAGTCACTTGCAACAGAGCCTCTGTTGGATTTCTAGCTCATTCTAAGCTATTCTTTGTTTCCACTCAATAGTCCCCCGTGGTAAACTGAGGGCTGAGCTGGTGGTGGGTGGAAGGTCTGTCTTGAAGTTCAGGCTACCTTAGCCTGATCAGGGGCAAACAACCCCCTCTATGTAGTACAGTCTTAGGAAGTTTACAGCTTAGGGATACCCTGGAGTTCTTCCATATGACCAGGAACAGTTCCTGGCTTCTGGGAGCAAAGGAAGGCTAATTTTCCCTGGCCCCTAACCCTGACCATTTCTCCCAAATCGTTACTGGGCACAAATGTACCCTCTTGTTGCTTGCTACCCTCTGTGGTTTTTGTTCTATGAGACAGCTGTGTTTTCAGTGGCAGAGCCAGTGGCCTCTGGTCCCCCCTCCCCTCACTCTCCCCCCAACTCTGTCTGGATTTGCAGGCTCCATTTCTTGTCATTCAGGACTTTAGGGCAGATCATGGCAAAGATAGATGCCAGGGTACCAAATGCACCATGTTTAATTAGAGCCATCTTCCTGTCACCCCTCCCTCTCCTCTCTTTCCCAAAGCTCCTATCCAAGTTGGGGTGGGTGGGAAGGATTCAGGAAGCCAGAATACAAAAGCAAATCCAGACAAGCAAACCTGTTTGTGCTGCGCATGGTAGGGAACACATGCATGGACAGATGGACGGGTAGTGTGAGGTTGACAGCTGGGCAGAGAGCATTTCAGGCCCCCAGTCCCCCTGCCATCTCTATTTGGCACCAAGGTCTTCTAAACCATCCTCTCCTCCTCCCACCCACCCCCCGCCCCATGCAGTTCCCAGAGTGGACACGAGGTGGCGGTGTGAGGACAGGGAAGGGAAGGGAAGAGTACCGAGCCACCAGGAAGAGGACACAGCTGACAGCCAGATAAGCTAGAAGCATGAAGAGCCAGACTCCTGGAGAAAAGGGGTCCAGAAAGGAGAAATAGCCCGGTCTGCGACCCTGAAAATAGAGATGAGAATGAGATTCACTATACATACTCAGTCAAAACGGCTTTGGGCAGGGCAGGGCATGAGCGTTGGCTTGGACCTAGCATTTTGGGGAGACTCTGGGTGATTCTAAGGATGCCAGGGATGATGGTGTAGCCAAGGCTATGCTGCTAAACATCTTGTGAGCTCTGATCTACAGAGAAAACAAACAGTAGTCTGGGCCTGCCTTTTCCTGGGATGACAGGGCTTTTTGCTGAGTAAATCTGCCAGCCCTTGACACCTGTGACATCACACTGCCCTGGGGCTCAGGAGAACCTGTGAAGTTGCAGTACCAGGGTCTGACCTCAGCATCCTCTCTGATATATGCATCTTTCTCCTGAAAGTGTTAATATGGCAGGTTTCCACAGCTTTTCTCTCTGCACTGTGCCCTTAGATAATGATGGAAACAAAGTCCAGAGGGGCCCCTCAGTCGATTATGTTCATTTTCCTAGTGAAGAAAGCAAAGCCCAGAAGATGCACCCAAAGTCACACCATGGCAAATGGAAGACTTAGAGACATATCTTCTAACTCAAAGTCGCCATCCTGTCCCCTCATACTAGAATGTGCTTGCAGCTCCTGAGGTTGGAGCTGGGAAGTGAAAATCAACATCAAGTTCCCACCAGGTCTCACAAGAAAAGCAGAATAGAATGTGGAAAATGGTGTCAAGGTGTCTGCTGACTATTCAGCTGTGCAAGTCCCCGATCCTGTCTGGCCTCAACTAGAGTGGGGCTAGATCAGACCCACTCTCTGAAAGCCGCAGGCTTGCCTCACTACCATAGTTTCATTTTTCATTAAAGAGAGCTCACATACACATCTACATTCCTATCTTTCTAAAGGAAACGAACACCCTAGATCAGAATGAATGTCTGGTCATGACTCCTTTGGGGGAACCAAATGACTCTTTCACAGGGGTTGCCTGAGACCATCAGGAAACACATGTATTTACATTACAATTCATAACAGTAGCAAAATTAGAGTTATGAAGCAGCTACAAAAATAATTTTATGGTGGGGAGGGTCACCGCAGCATGAAGAACTGTCTCACAGAGTTGCAGCATCAGGAAGTTTGAGAACCCCTGCTCTAGATGGTCTGAGCAATCGTTGCCTCTGAAGATGGGGTGTGCACTCTCCAGCCACGTTCCACTGTCAGCTTTATTTCTTCTGTTTACTACAAAAAAAGCCAGGCTAGATACTGTTTAAGGGACATTCGAAGCAGAAACGCTGTAAGTTTTACGATCTTACATCCACACCAGGACGTGTGTGGATGTAATTAGAAGTCAATATTACGTTCAGCCAATCTATGAGAAGGTCTGCTTTCACACTTAAATCACATCGGGAACAACAGCACCTACTATCTGTAATGCACCGTCTGCCCCCATAGCTTTCTGTGTGAGTGACCCCATGGTACCTGCATAGCCTCATTTCCCAGTGACTTCAGCTTTTCTGGGTGACTTCTCATTCCCTCTCAG
Source organism: Micromys minutus (assembly GCF_963924665.1). Lineage (NCBI taxonomy): Eukaryota > Metazoa > Chordata > Mammalia > Rodentia > Muridae > Micromys > Micromys minutus. The sequence continues at coordinate 35,894,767 of NC_137985.1, forward strand.
AGAACCATGAGAAACATCCTCAACACTCTAGGGAAGAATTTTACTTTCCCCTGGCACTAAAGGGACTTAGAGATGCTTTATTACTTGCCCTGTTACAGGCAGTCATTCTTGGGACCTGCAGTCTTTCATCAATGTGACCAGAACCTCTTAGGAGGCCTTTATGAAAATCATTTTCTTCCCCTGTATAGCACAGGTCAGGGAGAATCCAAGTGCATTTCCTCACAGTGCAGGGATGGTTGATGTTCACACAACGCTTGAGTCCAACAGACTGGATGGGAAAATGAACCTGAAGAAGAGGCAAAGGCTAGTAACTAAGGGAAAGGAACAAGAAGAGGAGGAGCAAGAGGGAGAGGAGCAGCATCAGGAGAAGGAGGAGGGGGAGGAGCAGCAGGAGGGGAAGGAAGAGGAGCAGCATCAGGAGGAAGAGAAGAAGAAGGAAGAAGAAGAGGAGGAGGGAGAGGAGGAGAAGGAGGAAGAAGAAAGGGACAGGATAGAGACTAGATCATGAGTATGTTTTCTCCCATCATTACATAAATCCTCTAACAAGAAACAAGGGGTTCAGGGGCATCAGAATCTGGGTCCCTGGTTGCTCATTCCAATGTCGACCAGAAGCATCTTATTTATCAGCCTAGCAGCCAGTGGCAGACAGAAAGATGCAGAGTGTGAAGAATCCACACAGATGATGCAGAACTCAAAGAAGATGGCCTCGCCTATGCTTCTACTGCAGCAGAAATCACTAGCTTGGTCCAACTCTCAGGGCCTCTTTTGGTTCCAGACTGCCTCTAGATAAATATACGAAAATCCTATTTGACCTGTTAAAACTGTTTTACTTTATGTCTTTCAAGGGTGAGACAGCCAGGAAGGGGAAAAAATCTTTCATTGCTGCTTTCTGAATTTGAAGCTCCATTAGACGTTCCATGTCAGAAATCTATACCTGATTTTATCACAAGCGGTGAACCCGAGGAAGATGGAAGGACTATTTAAAGCTGCCATATTTGGTTAGGAGTGATAAGAAAACACGCAGAGCTGTGAGAAAAACTCCCAGAGACTTGGGTTATACGATGTGATGCGGGACATCACACAAACAAGAAATGAGATGTAGACATGGCCTCGCTAGAAAGCTGTCTGTCACACTGGCAAAGCAGCCTCTGATTTCACCAATGATTGACACTGACCAGAAAGGTCTGGACAGTCATTGAAGATCTGGGTCTGGGTTTAGGCAGCACACTGTTGAGATACAGCAAAGGAAGCATGCTTCTTGCAAGATTCTGAAGGTCAACCAGTTTTCCTTTGTGGATGTTTTGATTGCCTCCTTCTTCCCAAGAAATGCCCCTGTCACTGGGACTTGGAACAAATTATGATCACATGCCGCAGGCATTTCTTCAAAATACTAGCCTCTTCTGAACTCAAGAGAAGAATGACAGTGACAGCGATTCTCCCGGAAACACTCGGTACCTCACTATGTGCTCTCGATTGCAATACCTGAGTTTCCATGTGGACAGAAGGAAGAACTGGGCCCCGGGGAAGCTGTGTCTCACTGAGATCACTGGCGATGGCTTTAATTTCTCTGGTAATCACTCATCAAGCTGTACCATCAGCACATCGCATGCTCCAGTCTCACGGCAGCGGCACCAAGTCTTGTTTGACTCTTAATGCTTGCAGCTCGCTCCAATACACTCCCTAATTAATCCTGGGCCTTCTACCCAGCGCCAAGAGAATCCCGATTTACTCGATCCTTCCCCGTTTACAGTACTCATAGATGTTATTTATCTATCCTCATCATCATTTGTTGTGACTCTGTTGTTTTATAGGCATTTGTATTGACTTATGCAATCAATATAACTGCTGACAGCAAGCGTGGCCAGTGCCTTTAGGTGAAGGCAAGCATTCTGAATGCGTACAAGTAATGTTTTATGTATCCATCTCTCTCCATACAGACATAGCCATAGATCCGTACTGTGGAGGTCAAGAACGGGCCAAGTCCTGCTGGTGAGATTGAAAATTAGAAGCGGTTCCCTTGGCTTTTGGACAATGCTTCAGTCTGACCCCAGCACAGTTGTCATCTTTGGCGATAAGAGGATTGGTCACCAACTAGCCCATGGTCCTGGTTTGTGGAGGTTGTTTAAATTGTATCATGGCAGTGGATCTTCTCCTGTGAAGTATGTCAGTACTGCCTTTTATTCTTAATCGTCTATGAATTCAGATCTCTGTGTGTTGGAAAATGATATTGTATAAAGAAAGTACTCTCCTTCCTGAAATCTGGGGTCAAATGCACGGGGACACCAGTGCCAGATAATGCATAATAAGTGGTAAAACAAAAATGCTGACTCAGGAGTCGAACTGCCCAGGTATATGGTGGTGTTCTAGTTAGCTACAAGCTCAATCATGAGGGGCTTCTTAATCCATGGATATTTACGTATTCTTTGTAACTTGGGGGTAACAACAAATCTGACGTTATAGAGTTATTTTGAAGACTGAAGATATAGTAAAGAATGTGTGTGTGTCCCAGTCCATGTTCCCACACATTTTTCTCTACCTAATGGCAGGCAGAAATAAAAGGAAGGATGGTGTGTGACAGGGGAGGGGTCTTCCTTTTATACCATACCGATACCTTCCCCTAATGGACCAGAAATGCTACTTTCTTTCCCATGGTGACACAGGATAAAGATATTTTAGGAGGAGGCAGCCATCTGGCCACTACAACTTCCCCTAATCCTTCAAGGTCCTGTGGTTGTAGCACGTGAAACAGAAGGGCTCTCCAGGGCTCTCAAGGGAGAGAGGGCAACCCAGCCTTCATCCTGAAAGGATGGATCTCAGAAACCAGTGATCTATTTGTTGTTGCTATTCCTTTGTTTTGCTAACCGAGACAAGTAATCTCAGCTGGACTTGAATTCACTGTGTAGCTCAAGCTGACTTCAAACTTAAGATCCTCTTGTCTCTGCCTAGTGAGTGTTGGGCTTATGGTACTGTGTTGTTATTCCTGCCTCTGATTCCAATCCTTAGAACTATGTTCCACTTCAGCTTTCACAAAGAAAGAAGCAGACAGGAGGCAGTTGCTCTTGGAACTGTGGAAGGGCAGGATGCCGTGCCTCGACACCATTCCCCTATACATGGCACCAGTGATGTCAACTCTTCTCCTCTCTGTGACCCATCTCTACAGCATGTCACTGACTAAGGGTTGCCATATGATCTGTGTCATGTGTTCTGTGTACTTTTGAGTGTCTACAGAATGTAATAGCATTTTACAGAGTAGTTTCTTGCTAAGACAGTCAACTCCTAGGAATGGATGGTGGTCAAGAGCACATCCTCTAGGGTTGAAAAGGGAAGGGAATAGCTTATCTGTAACTCAGCCTGAGAGAGGCAGAGGAAGTTATGTATGACTGTAAAAGCTCTGTGGTTAATCTGCGGTATGTGTCTTGTACAGTGAAGCCTAGCGTGCACTATGCTTTTAAGCACAAGAGGATGAAGTAAGCAAGCTACTACTTCTCTTCCTCACAAAACACCTAGTTAGTTGGTTGTCAATACATCTCACACCATGTGAGACAGTATGGACACATCATTCCTTACTTCTCTTCTTGGAGATCAGGCTTGGAGACACCCAAGTTCCCATTCTTGCGTTAACTTTGACTCACTGAGTAGTGAGTCCTAGGCAAGCCACTTACCATCTTTGGGCATCCTTTTATTTTCTTCTTCCATAAAAGCAAAACACCATGATACACATGAAAGATGAATATGATTGTTAGTAAAACAATGCTGATACAACATCCTGAGCTCCTGAGGGAGATGTGCTCCATGCACATATAGCCAATATTAATATGACTATCCAGGGATCCATATTTCTACTGGTGGGCTATGATATCAAGTTACTCAGCTTTAGGGACTTGGACACAATTCATTTTTGACCTCCTTAGAACAGATTGTTAAGTTAGAAGTGACTCACTGGCTGTCTTAGAGCTATTTTCTATGTTCCTAGACAGCCTTGCTGAGATGAAACAAACCGTCCTGGAAAACAGATAAAACATACAGCAAATGCTAGGTACTAACTCCATGTTGGCATTTATTTCTCTTTCACTCTTTAATAAATGCCTGTCTTCTTTACTCTCCTGTTGCTGTGAAGGAACACCACAAGCAAGGTACCACTTATTAAAAGGAAGCATTTTAGTTAGGGGTTTGATTATAGTTTCAGAGGGTTAGTCCATGATATTCATAGTGGGGAGCATGGTGGCATGCAGTAAGGCATGGTGCTGGAGTAGTAGCAAGAAAAGATAACCTGATTGGCAGAGAGAGAGAGAGAGAGAGAGAGAGAGAGAGAGAGAGAGAGAGAGAGAGAGAGAGAGAGAGACTGACTGGGACAGCATGGGTCTTTAAAACCTCAAGCCCACCTCTAGTGACACACCTCCTCCATCAAGGCCACACCCCTCATCCTTTTCAAACCGTTCTACTAGCTGAGGATCAAACATTTAACCACTGGAACCTGTGGAGGCCATTTTCATTCAAACCACCAGACATCTATTACCTTTTCTTTTATTGGTTTGTTTTTAGAGAAAAGACTCTAGCTGAGAGCAAAGGTAAGAAAGAGACCATGGGACTTCCCTATCCAGGAGTATCAGGCACTCAGGCTGGCTGGAGCTCTTGCACAGCTTCACAGATCTCACGGATGGAATCCTCAGATAAGAATGAGCCTTGAACAAGCATGTAACCAATGCATGTCCTTTATGTGGGAGGAATAGACATTCTACATCATGGGATGAGTAATTGACCCATTTGGGACCTGGAGACAGGAAACTTGGCTTCAGCACCGGCTATAGCACTCATGTCTAGGCTTATGGGTTCCGACCTCCTGATCCACACATTCAAACCCATCGCACCCATCTCTGGCACTGCTGCACTCAACCAGAGCCTGTGTGGAAGTGTCTCATAAATCAAAAGCTGTGCGTCAACATGCTATATCTTCGACATCAATCCAACCTCCCTGAAGAAGCCAACATGAAATTATTTAAATGAGATTTACCCATTTGGGGGTTAAATGGACCAAATGTTGAATCCCAGGTTGAGTTCTGGCACATTCCAATAATACCTTACTACAACAGGCAGGGAGTGCTTGAGGAATACAAAACTTACTTTAATATTAGTTTGAGCAAAACCATCATGAGGTAAATTGATGCAACGGGGGGAAAAAGACAGAAAGTCACAAGATATACTTTGTCAAATATGATATTTTTTTCCAGGCTGTTCTCTTCTCTTCTCACGCATAGTTGAGAATTCACAGTGCGCATCAATGCCTTACAACTCTTGAAAACAAAATCCCCTTGGAGATAGACTACTAGACTAAACACTGCACTTCTCATTAAAAAGAAACGAGTTAATTTGCCAGGGGACTCGTAAGCCTTGAACTCCATCCATATCCTGGCACATGACTACCAACTTTGAAGCTTCAAGGCCACCCCAGAGTCTAAAGGTCCAACCATGAGTGCATGGCGTAGAATCCCATCTGGTCCCGGCTCCTGATGGGACCTCAGATGAATGCCGTGATGGTGACTCTTCACTAGCAACTTGACTAGATTTGGAATCCCCACTATGTGACACAGCTCTGCAAATGTCTGTGAGGACATTTCTAGAGAAGTTTAGCTGAGGAGGGAATCCCTACCCTGAGTGTGGGCAGCAGCATCTCATGGGTGAGGTGGGTCTTAGATGACAATAGGAAAGACAAAAGGTACCAAAATCCATCCCTCTCTGTTTCTTGATTGGGAGTACAGTGTGATGAGCTGTCTCACATTTCTTATGCCAGGCTTACCCTGCTGTTACAGACTATATTCTCAAACCAGAAGCCAAAATAAGCCCTCCTTTCTCTTCTTGGTTGCTTTGTCAAGACTCTGTCACAGCAGGAAGAAAAGTAATGAATACAGATTCTGTGTTGTACTTAGAGTGTGTAGACATTGCCAGGGAAAACAATAAAGTCAGGGGGCAGGTATGGCCCTGCCCAGATGGATTATATAGCAGGCTGCCTAAGATATCTGACTTTACTTTATTTCTATTCTTGAGACCAATTTGGATAAAGAACAGAAATAAAAATGTAAATATTTTTATTGCATGCTAGCATATGGGACCTCCCTAGCACAAATTTTGTTTCTGGGGCTCAGTGTTTCCCGACTGAGAAGATGGTACCCACTGACACAGAGTCTCTGGATATGGCCTTCATTTTCCCCCTCTCATTCCCACTTTTATCTTCACGCCTATCAAGTAATACTATATGTTCAGAATCATCACATTTTCTACATCAGAAATCCTATCTAAAATTCTAGTCTGGCAAGACAGTAGCTTTTCTTTCTTCCTTTCTTCCTTCCTTCCTTCCTTCCTTCCTTTCTTTTGTTCTTTCTTTCCTCCTTCCTTCGTCTTCCTCTCTCTTTCTCCCTCCCTCCCTCCCTCCCTCCCTCCCTCCCTCCCTCCCTCCCCATTCTCTCTCTTTCTAAATTGAAGGCACACATTTATTACCAGAGAAGAGAAAACATACACACAAAGTCTGGATTCTTTCTCTTCATGCACTAGTTTTCCAATGAAGTCCAAATACCAACTAGGAAGATATTTATAAGCACAATCTTCCTAACATGGCCCTGTACTTTGGGGTGGGCTTCTTTTTATAGAAACAATATACTGCAAACTAAATATATTCCTATGGTTTTCAAGAAGCTTTATAGCAACTATGTATTAACAGAGAAGACTTTTTAATGCAAAATATTATAAAGGTGATACAACTGTGTGCCTCTTAAGTGTTTAATTATTTGATTTGAACAAGGAAATGAGGAGAAAAAAAAACAGTGGTGGAGACCAGCCTGGCTTTATGACTCTTTATACTCAGTCCATTCTACTTTCACGTCATCTCCAATTAGCTGACAGACATAAGTGACACGGTAGGATGGAAGCATCTGGGATGCTTGTGATCTGTGGCTAATAACTGTCCATTCCAGCATCAACAGCAGACAACCAGGATTAAGCCCAGAATTTTCACCATTATTTCTCAGTGAATGTTGATGATGACTGTGGTGTTTGGTTGTGATAGTAAGAGAATGGGAGACACTTTCCCATTGAGAAGACTCCAAGCTACTGCAGTAACAGCAGCTGATGTTAGAGAGAAGCAGAAAAAAATAAAGATTACCTAGAGTTTGAGCACTGTTGTGGGCGAGGAGAGGGGAGGCAGCTTAGGTCGCTGAATGGAAGTACTATTATCTAAGATGAGGCAGAGGAAGAGGAACCAGCTTGCTGAATGAGACTATTCAGAAACAGTCTCCAAATACCCCAGGTCAACAGATGCTCTGGCCAAGCTTGCTAATAGTCTTCTATGTCAGGAAGTTTTTCCTTAGATCTATCTTAAACCCATCCTATTGAAAGGAAGCCCGTTCCTACTGTCTTGTGGATTGTCTGTTCACCAACCAGGTGGAAGGGAGTAGCCATGTGTGAAATATATATACTGCTGGAGTTCAGAGAAGAGTCCTTGCTTAGAGTGGCATTATCTAGGGAAGGAGGTGAGGACAGGGAGGGAAGGGGAAGGATGAAGACAGAGCTTTTAGCTGAGGTGATGGGGAGGCACTAGAAACATCAGGAGACATGGTCATTTGGGTGCTAGGAATGAAGAGTTACAAAATGTGGGTCAACAGTAAACATCCCAAAGCCAGACTCCTTAGCTGGCTTGTCAATTGGCAGGAAGTGTTCAAATTTGGTCTTAGAGATGGCTGAACAGGAACTTATTTGGTGATGTAAGGAATAAAGAGAATATATCGTAATGGATGTTTAATGAGCTATGTGTGAAACAATTTGAAAAGTGTTGGGAATTCATAAATTGTTTCTGATAATCTTTAAGTTTTAGAAACATGTTAGCCACCACTTATTATTCTCGAGGGTGTGTGTGTGTGTGAGAGAGTGTGTGTGTACACTTGAAGTGTGCCTGTATGATGTGTCTGTACTGTGTATGTGTGATGTGTCTGTATTGTGTATTGTATAGTGTTTATGTGTGCATTTGTAGGTATATTTCTATGTGTCTGCATTATGCATGTGTGATGTGTGTGTAGTGTGTGCACTTGTAGTGTGTATGTGTGATGTGTCTGTACTGTGTATGTGTGATATGTATAGTGTGTGTTTTATATAGTATGTGTGTGGTATTTTGTGTGTTCATACATGTACTTGTGAAGGCCAGATGCACTATTGCATGTCTTCTCTTACCATGATTGTTTTGGGGACAGTCTCTCACTGGTCCTTGAACTCTGTTTCAACCATACTGGCTAGTCTGTGAGACTCTGTTTGCCTGTTTCCACCTCCACAGCACTGGAATGCAGATGCTGTCTTAGTCAGTGTTCTATTTCTGTGAAGAGACACCTTGACCATAACAAGCTAGAAAAGAAGCATTTACTTGGGAGCTTGCTTAAAGTTTCCTGGGGTTTGTCCATTACCATCACAGTGGGAAGGAGGCAGACATAGTGTTGGAACAGGAGTTGAGAGCTTTAAGGGTTGCACAGGCAGCAGGCAGAGAAAGAGACTCTGGGCCTGGCCCGGGCTTTTTAAACATCACCATCCTCCTTCACCAAAGCCAGGCTACCTAATCTTTCTCAAACCGCCCTACTCTCTGGCGACTAAGCATTCGAATATATGAGCCTTAGGAAGCATTTTTATTCAGACCACCGCATTACACCATTACACCAAGTGTCTCATGGGTCCAAGGGGATCTGAACTCAGGTCCTTAGGCCTACACACCAATCACTGTGCTCACTGAGCCATTCTGACAACTCTCCAGAGGCTTCTGCAGTTATGCTTAACTGGGATTCCACTATGCAATGCATACATTTAATACAAGGTACACAAGGAATACATCCGCATTTCGTGGTTCTGTTTTAAAAATGAGTAAGTAAATAACAACAGTTCTTGACTAGGCACTTATACTGAGTGAAGTACTCTGATGTTTGCATAGAGATTTGACTGCAGGCAGATGCTCACCTTTCGGTAACAATGACTCATTAGTCAGGTAACCTTATGGACATGGGAAGAAATAGATTCTAGATCATTATAAAGGAGAACAAATTAGCCATATCGTTTGCTCAAAGATAACCATCAATCAGAGAAAATTCACAAACCAGTAAACACCTATTTACTTAACCTTAATTTCATCACATCGGCACTATTGCTTTAAAGGCAGCATCTCCGTGTAGGTTCATACGGGGCTCTGGTGGCAGACTTTGCCTGGCAGATGCTAGCGTCCTGATACAGCTGCACGCATTCTTACTAGCTCTCCTTAGCTTCAGCCAATTTAGGAATGTTCTCTCACCAATTGAGTTTCTGGAACATTCTAAGCATAGTGCCTCACACGCAGAATGTACTCAGTAAATATTTGTTGAATAAATGCATAAACTGTCAGGTCTGCTCAGTGTAACTTGTTTGTGCCAGAACTCATATTTCACTCAGTTTTGCCTCATTATAAATTAGTTCTGAGCAGCTGTGTGGCACACTCGAGACTCCAAGGTAGGGCTGGAGAGAGGAGGAATTCCAGACCAGTCTGATAGACTGTGCTGGTCAGTTAGGGTTCTCCAGAGAAACAGAAATGATGGAAGACATCGGTATATACATATTTATGTATTTTAGAGCTATATCATATCACATCATATCATATCCCTGTAAGTCTTCTGTCTGTCTGTCTATACTTACCTATCTTCTGAATATCAATTTTCTGTATATTTATGTTGTGGTTTAAATAGAAATGCCCCCCCACACACACCCATAGGCTCACCGATTTAATGCTTGGCCATTAGGGAGTGGCATTACTTTAACAGATTAGGAGGTGTGACCCTGTTGGAGGAAGTGTGTCACTGAAAGTGGCCTTCAGGGTTTCAGAAGCTCAAACTAGGCCCATGACTTCGTTCATGCCTCTTGCCAATCTGGCTGTAGAACTCTCAGATAGCTCTCCAGCACCATGTCTGTTGGCATGCCAGCATGTTTCCTGCCATGGTGGTAACAGGCTAAACAGTAAGCCAGTCCCAATTAAGTATTTCCCTTTAAAAATGTTGCCATAGTCTTGGTGTCTCTACATAGCAACAAAACTTGGATTAAATAATTCTTTCATCTTCTTATCCTGTGAGTATATAAATATATCTATTTATCTATCTACCTATTATTATCATCTATTATCTATCGACCCATATATTCATCTGCCTATCTATCATATTTAGATAGATTTTTAAGGGATTAGCTCATATAACTGTAGGAGTTTGTAAATCCAAAAGATCAACAGGCTAAAATCTTAGGCATATCTCTGCTTTGGCCTGGGGTAAAATTCCTTCTTTAGAAAGCCTCATTTTTCCCCCATATGGCATTAAACTAATTGAAAAAGTTATATTCTTATATTCTTGGGGTTGGTTTATGACCCTTTCAAAATAGTGTTGAAACCTTAACGCTCAAGACTTGTATATGTGACTATGCAACCTTATTTGAAATTAGAGTCCTTGCCAGTGTTATGGAGAGTTAAGATAAAATCATACTGAATTAAGGTGATCCCTGTCACAATCCTTATAAAATGTGGAATCTGGACAGAAATACATGGACACAGGCTGAGTGGATTCAAAGGCAAAGGTTGAAAGGGGGTGCTTTATGGAAAAAAAGTTCTAGACAATTAATTACAGATGTTGCCAGGACTCTAAAAGACCTCTCTAAAAAACACGTGGACTAATGGTGAATCACACATCTGAAGAAGCTGTATTCTTGCAAGCTGACATACAAGACTTGATTTCCCAAGAAGTATTGCAAAAGGACCAACACAGCTGCAGATTTGTGAGGGAGGTGATAGAAAAGATTCAATTGATAATCTTATTTAGGATGCCCACAGGACTGGTGACTGAGGTATGGTACTGGACAGAATTGCCACTTGACATTGTGGTATACTGTGCAGAGCATCCCAGCTGTGTGTACCAGAGGGTAGAAACACCTAGGGTTGTGTGCCTCCAGCCCCAGTGCTGCCCATAGGTCAACAGTCAATGCCATGTTCCAACTCCCTCAGTATTAATTGAGAAATCAAGGCGATAGGCTAACTGTGTTTCTATAGCTGGCCAAAGCAGGGTAATATGTAAAAAATATGCATGTCTCCTTTTTTTTTTTTTTTTTGGAAGCCCCCTTGGAGTTCAAGAGATAGAAGCTAAAGATTATGTTCCTTGGAGAGAGGAAGCTAAAGATTATGGGGCTGGCTGGAAGTCAAAATCCTCACCTTGGACTGAGAGGCCTGAAGCTCAAGCCTTTCCCCAAGACAGCTGCAAGTGTGAGTCTGGTTTCCTGCTCTGTGAGATGGGGTTTTAGTACCCATCCACTTTCCCTTAGAGAACAGTCCAGAGGACCCAATGGGAAGGACTGAGTGTACCCTGCAGAAAGTTACCAAAGACCACACAGATGCTGGTGTTTGGCTGGCTCACCTGAAGTGAGCAAGGCTGAGCTCACACCTTGTTCTTTGGCTTATTAACATGTAATTAGCATGTATGATTTCCTAGCATGTGCCCTTGACCTATTTTCAAACAGATCATACCCGTGTCCTCGTTTCTAAAATAAGCACAACCCAACTGTGTTAGTTTCCTGGGATGGCCAAGACATAGTCCACAACCGAGAGGCTTACAATGACAGAACTGTGTCATCTCTCCCAGTTATTGAGGATAGAAGGCCCATTGATGTGACAGCAGAGCCTGGCTTTCTCTGAAGCCCCTAGGAGAAGGTTCTCATCTCTCCTAACCTGTGTGGTTGCCGGTGATCGCTGATGCTCGTTGGCATGGAGATGCCTCCCTGCAGTTTCTGTGTTTGATTCCTCATGGCCTTCTCCCCTGTGTATCTGTGCCCAAACCCCCCACCCCTCAAAAATTATCTTAAAGCAAAGTCTTACTGTTGGTATTCCTTCTACACTCCGCCCAACAGTTACCTAGCAACAGACAGGTAAGCCTGGCTTGCTATAAAAGGGACTGTTTGGCTTCTCCCCCTTTCTTACTCTCTGACCTCCTTTGCTCTTCCTGATTCCTTTCTCCCACTCTTCCCCTCCCCCCTCTTTCTACATGTTCTTCATGTTCCTGGTCGGCCTCTTCCCCCCCCTTCTCTCTCTCTCTCTCTCTCTCTCTCTCTCTCTCTCTCTCTGTGTGTGTGTGTGTGTGTGTGTATGCCTGTGTCCGCTTCTCTGCCCCCTCTCTTTCTCTACCTCCACTCCCTAACTCCCCTTCCATGTCTCCAAATAATTTCTATTTTATACTAGACCCTTTGTATGACTGGCATCTCATGGGAGAGGGATGCTTTAGCATAGCCCCACTGAAGTACCACACCATACCACAGAGCTCTATAAAACATATCCTTGGCTTTTAAAACCACAACACTTAACTATGTAAGTTTGACTGGCCTGGAATTTGCTAGGTAGAAAGGACTGGGCTTGAACTCACAGAAATGTCTCTGACTCTCTTCTGCTGGGATTAAAACATGACCCACCTCATTCAGCCAAATTCTCCCCCCCCACCCCCAAGACACTGGCTAGTTTATTAGCCAAGGATCTATCCAAATCCAGCATGACTTTATCTTACCTCCTTATCACACTGGCAAGAACTCTGTTTCCCAGTGAGGTCATTTGTATGGATCTTTGGAATTGGGTCTTCAACATGTACTTTGAAGAGGACACAATCCAACACCAAACCAGAGTCCACATCACAGATCCCTACAGGTTTCTGGGATGTAGATGCTCTCAGTAAGTGAGGGTTTTCATCACAATAGGGCAAGGGAGGATAGGGTCTTGGAGGATCACAGCCTCTTATCTCCACAAGGGGCAGAGCCATCAGCTGTATGGTTCTAATGGAGTCCTCACTGCCCTGTCTCTGTCTGTAACTCTTAACTCTCAACTCTTATCCCCTTTTCTGGCCATCTTTCCCAGCCAGGTAGGCCAGCAGAAAATGCATATCTCTGATAAGTCAAGCCTGCTGGACATGCTCTGTAGCTCAGTGACGTCTGTCCTGTAGAAACCTGTACAGAATGGCTTCAGATATCCTCTTTGATCCCTGGTGTAGTGGTGGGGGATTCAGATTGACAGGGAAGAGGGATAGTTCCACTGGCAAACTGTTGCTTCTCTTTCAAAGCAGCTTCTCTGTGAGTCAGGCTGAAGCTGCAGAGACACCCGGAGTTTCCTCCCCCAAGAGCCAGGCTGGAGGGCTTGTGAGCAGGGCTACAAGATTTTATCTTAACGCTTCCCAGGAAAGGACTCTCTTTCCAAGGAAGGCACATGTTTAGGTACCAGGGCTTAGGATTTCAGCATGTATTCTAAAGGGAAACAGTTTCTTCCTACACTAGAATCTACCTCACAGTGACTGGGACACAGAGGTACTCAGTAAATGAGAGCCATGGTCATAGTGACTCATGGTGTCAGGTTACATCTTGGAGAATGTGTGACAGTTAAATTATGACCACTGAAAGTGACTAGAATCCAGGGAAATCTATATGACAGCTGTACACATAGAAGTAGTTTAGGTGAAGGAAGGGAGGAAGAGTCTTCTGGTCTAATAATGGAGGCATGAAGGTTTCCATTATTGGCTGGCCACAGAGTGATGATCCATTTGATTGACGGCCCACAGCCAGAGTGACTCTTTCCTGATCTTTCTACCAGGCAAGACATTCAGATGTCAATGTGCATCTTTGGCTGACTACTGTCGTGTTTGTATATATTCATCATGATGCTTTCCATAGACAGGGAAAATAATCCTTTACAAAAGTAAGAGCAAACAAACAAGGAATGCAAACGGCCAGCTTTAGCAGGTGTAGGTCTGTCTGCTTTGTATTCTTCAGCACCAATAAGCAAGAGAGGGCAAAGCCCACAGTCCCACACTCTCAAAATGTCCAGAGTGAATACAGTGGACTTTGGAGGCAGAGGAGTCCTGAAAATGCTGGCTTTGGTCCTTGCCACCTGGAAGAGCATAACTGAAGCTAGTCACTGACACACTGTGTACCAAGTGACACTCTTGACCATCCCTGTTTAGAGACAGAAACCATCTTGGCTAGAAATCTCCCAAGTGGGACTTTTCCATCTCTTCTGTTTGTAAGTTCCTGCAGCTGATGGAGGGAAAACATAGCCCAATGCATTTGCATTTAAGTCTCAAAATCTAAATATTTCTGTGAGTCATTCATTATCACCATATAACTCGGTGTTTGCATGCACATAACTTTGATGGCATAAATGCTTGTAAAATAAGTCTCTTACCATATGAACTCTGTAAAGAATACTAATTCCCAGCGTCATGAATGGCTTGGAGAAATCAATCACTTTCTCACGTTCAGCTGTGATGGTGAGGCCCGCCACAGCCAGATCTGCTTTCTGAAAAGACACAGGGAGAAACTATCAGAGGAGGGAGGACCAGAGGCTGTCCCTGCTGAAAACAGTGTCACTCTGGTCAGGCTTCTTGGCTGTGAGGATCTAAACCATCACTCTCAGAAGGACCCATGTAGAAGCTGTGATCCATGTTTTCTTACTGGTAGACCTCTCTGAATTCATAGGTAATTTACAAGCATGAGAGAACACAATCAGATGGTTCAGATACAATCTCCAAACATTCCAGGAAAGAAGACCTTCTGGGCAAGCTTCCTCAATATTCTTCTTTGTCAGAAATTCTTCCTTGGATTTGATTTAAATCCATCCTGATAAAAAGCCCTTTTCTATTGTCCACAAGTCAATACCTGGGGCTGTGGAAAAGCCCAGAGCCAGATTCTAGCCTGTACTCTGCCTAAGTAAAGAACTGATCAAGCTTAGTCAGTGTGCTTCCCTAGGACTCCACTGTTTCATCCAAAAACCAACATGTGCAGTGAATAGAGTATTCAGTTCTCACAGCAATTCTAGAACATAACGCTCAAAACACAGCCTCTGCAGTCACGGATCTCATCCACACTACCCAACTGAACCAATTAAAATGTGAACTCCTGACTCTTCCCAGAGCCCAGGGTCACATTCTTTGTGGCTGCACATAGGATTCTGTGTTCATAGTGATTGATTCTAACCTATATCTTAATATTTAAGAGCAAAATTGTTAAGAGTCAGGTTTATTACCCAGACAATGTATTTCAAATATTTCCTCAAAAAAAAAAAAAAAAAAAAAAAAAAAATCAGGAAGGAAAGTGAAGTGTTCACAGGGCCGTTAGTCCTGAGTGGGTTTGGGTACCCGGAGCACGCATGCATGTACACACACATTTGATGACTGCCAAACCACTGTAAAGAAAGTAGGACACTGTTATTCTTTGGATGTGAACATCCCCCTTTCCCACAGGCTCCTGTGCTTGAACATAGGGTCTCTATTGGCTTAAGGAGGTTGCAGAACCTTTGGAGCCTAACTAGAAGACAAGGCCAGAATGGTAGAGCTTGTGGATTATAGTTTGGCGTCCAGGGACACACACACACTCTCTCTGTCTCTCTCTGTCTCTCTCTGTCTCTCTCTGTCTCTCTCTGTCTCTCTCTGTCTCCGTCTCTCTCTCTCTCTCTCTCTCTCTCTCTCTCTCTCTCTCCTTTCCCCCTCCCTCCCCCTCGTGTGTGTGTGTGTGTGTGTGTGTGTGTGTGTGTCTGTCTGTCTGTCTTTCTATTTCTCTGTGCTTCTGGTGCATGCCAGGGTCAGAGGCATCTGCTACCACATCTACCTCACCTTGATGGATTGCTTCTCTTAACTGTGAACCAAAACAAATCTCCCCCCCCCACCACCACCTTTAAGTTGTTGCTAGGCCTTTGGTTGCAGCAATAGATAGTATCTAATTCAGATGCTAGTGTGACTCGGGCTCAGGAAGAGTAAATCTATCAAGTTTCACTTTCAACATCTTTATGCCAGTCTCCCATCCTCAATTCATGCCCCAGCACAGGTTAGCAAACTTAGACCCTAATCAAGTAGAGCCATCTTTC
The DNA here is from genome assembly GCF_963924665.1 of Micromys minutus. Taxonomy (NCBI): domain Eukaryota; kingdom Metazoa; phylum Chordata; class Mammalia; order Rodentia; family Muridae; genus Micromys; species Micromys minutus. The sequence continues at coordinate 35,910,680 of NC_137985.1, forward strand.
AAAGAGGCTGGAGTGCAGACGGAGTGCGGATGAACGAGCATTTTAATGAAGAAGGGGAAAGTGAGTGGCTCATTCCATACTTCTGTGAAAGTGAATCAGCCCTTGGATGACAGAGTAGGGTTTCATTAGTAGATTGTCAGCATCTCTATCTGGGGGGCCTTTCAGAACCTCAGACTCTCAGTGACACTGAGCTGAATGCAGAACAACAAAGGCAGCCTCGGAGGCCTGCAGGAGCAAGGCTGCACCCGTGGGTGCGGGTGGGCTGCAGCCTGGGGCACAGCCCTGAGACCTGAGGGGAGAGGAGCATGAGTTGAAATAATTAGAATAAAGCAACTGAAGTAAACACTGAGACAACAAGAGGCTGGGAGATGGCTTGGCCGACCAAGTGCTTGCTATGCAAGCTTGCTGATCTGAGCTGGATCCCCGGTGCCCATGCTTAAAATTTGTTACTAGCGATGCCTACTTGTAATCTCAGTGCACCTGCAGCTATGCCCTCCTGTGTCCTTGGTGCTTACTGGCTGGCCAGCTTAGCCTAACTAGTGAGCTCTGAACTAATTGGGAACCCAGCCTCAAAATATCAGGGTGAATTACAGTTCTTGAGGAATGACTTGAAATTGATCTATACTTCACCTCCACACATAGACACACACACACACACACACACACACAAGAGGATTAAGATTGAGACTGGGAAAATGGCTCACTGGGTTAAGAGTGCTTGCTGTACGAGTGTGAGGGCCTACCTAGATTGAAATCCACAGCATCTACATAAAAAGCCAGGCATGCCTATAACTCTAGCACTGATGGGGTGGAGACATATGGATCCCAGGATCCCACTGAGCCAAAACATAAGCTTCCAGTTCAATGAGAGACCCTTTCTCAAGGCAATACGGAGAGAATGATGTAATAAGACACCAGTGTCCTCTTTTGTGCACACACTGTCACAGGCCACTGCATACTCATAAAACACACACACACACACACACACACACACACACAAGCACTCGCACATGCACGCACGCTAATTACAATTTTTAAAATGATTAAGTTGACAAAACAGGCAAGGAGCAAACATAGCATCTGTTCCTTTCTCTCCCGATTTCCTTTTCTCAGAACTCCAAATCAATTAGCCAAAGTAAATCGTGATGACCCCGGATTTCCTTTTTCCACACTCAGCTATTCTGTAAAAGGAACAAACTTCGGGTAACAATTTGGAAATCATTTTGCGAGTTTACTCATGTTGGCCAACAAAGACATTATGGATGCCAGAACAATCCATATGTCCATATGGACAGAGCGCTGGAAGTGGGCTACATCCTTCTCCTCTCCACCTGTGTAGGTGGAGACAGCATGCTCCCAGCACATGCAGGCCATTTCTTCTCCAAATTGGACCACACATAGAAAACCACCTTTCGGCTGGCAAAGCTGATTTGGCGCCTCTCACCCCATCTTTCTTTCCTTCCTCCTCAGGCTGAAATAAGTTGTGGAGGGGCTTGGGATGGGGGGAAAGGGAAGCAGCAGCAGCAGCAGCAGCAAGCTACAAGAAACAGGCAAGAGGTTTGGTGGCGGCTGTTTTTTATATTTAATTGACTCAGTATAGAAGAGTAATTATCTACCTTGGCTTCAGTGCACCCCGGGGTGCCAGCCACGATCACGTGGGATCAGATTATTCCAAAAGATGTGTGTTCATTTTCTTTTACCTTAGTTAAAAAGACATTAGGCTATAAAGCAACCTTCAGATGAGGAGATAATGTGCCATGAAGACACACTAACAAGCCAGGGGGCTGGGGCTCTATGACAGCTAGAGAGTCTAATGGTGGAGGCTGGGGGGGTGTAACATGGGTACATGGCAGCCTAGGGTCTTGTGGTGGGGTGAAAGGTTATGTTATCCATGGGAGGGAGCACTGGATGGGAGATTAGGGGATCAATCAGAATCTTGTCACAGCAGGTCCCCAACCTCCTTGTGATCCTGGCAAGCTTTTCTTCCACAGAAATGGGAAAGGGGTCTAGCCAGAGAGCTCCCTGGCTTTCCCAGCCACTGGTACCAGGTTTTCTGCCTTGGGTGAGGTCACGTGACTTCCTTTAACTGGTTTCCATTCTGCCCCAGGAGGCGATGGCAGGACGGAATGGTGTAGTTTGCATGAGGACAAGATGCCCAGGGCACAGTCTGGATCCCAGGCTGGGCAGCAACTGCAGGAAACTGGATCTGGAAAGGGTGAGAAGGAAACTGTGGGGCTCAGGCCTGACCCTGGGATCCTAGGGTTGGGAAAACAGATCAAGCCAAGAGTCAGGCTGAGTTCTGGGACAGGAAAAGAGAGCACAAATCCACCGTGTGATGGGGATGAAACACACACACACACACACACACACACACACACACACACACACACACACACACGAGGTGTTTAAACGCATCTCCCGTATCTCCCATGAGCATCAGGTCTCACCCTTTTGCTTAGGTTTGATTGAAAGTATTCTTTGAAAGCCTTTGTAGGCTGCCTCTGAGGGATGCCCCCTTTTATCTCCTGGATGTTGGTGGAATTTACAAGGCTGGGCCAGGCAGGAGCTGGCCTAGAGGTGACTTCTAAAACCACCACCCTTTGCCTCTTTGGAGTTAACAAGGGTCATGAAGGGGACCCCTGCTTGGTTTTAAAGCTCAAAGCACCCAGGCTGACCCACACTTCTCTAGGGATCTGGGCCTGGGCTGAGAGGGAAAGCATGTTCACACTAGGAATCCTGTCTGGTTCCTTGAGCCCACAGTCTCCCTCCCATCATCCCTGATGACAAGGACATCTGTTAGAGCCACAGAGCCTGGTCAACCCAAGTAGACAAAGCTGGTATAGTTACTTTGGTTGCCATTTTAAGACAGCCACTGCCCCACTTTGTATAAAATCCTCTCTCTTGCACCCAGTGGGGTCTCCTAGTGCCCTGACTTGCCTCCCCCACCTATGGTTTTCCCTGAGGCATGAACGGGGACAACCAGAAAGCTACCCCTAACTCATGGAGACTCAGTCATGTTCTCCAGACAAGTTTTATGGCTATGGTTTAATGTCTGCCTATGGAGAAAATTTGCAAATCAAGTGAGATGATTGCATGAAGAGGCTGTAAAAAAAAAAAACAGTAGGCTGCTGCTGTATCATATCTGAGTGTGTTGGCTGAGCCTTTAGTGTGGGGCAGGCCTGTCTGGACTCAGTCACTCTCTTGCTGTGTGACCTTGGACAGGTCATTTCACTTCTCTTAGCCTCAGTGTGCTCATCTGTCAAGTGGGGGTAATCGGAACCCACTTTCTACGGTAGGGGGAAGGTCAGCAAGAGGGTATTGGTGGGTTTTGTGCATGGGTCCAGTCCGCATCTGTTGGTGGGTGTTGGTGGTGATGGGGCTGCTGCTGATCTCGATCATAAGCTCACCTTAAAAGGCCTTGGAAACAAATCTGAGCTCATAGTGAGTGGCAGGCTTTCTAGTAGGTCCCTGACGACTTAACCCCTCCCCTCTTTCCACAGTGACCTTGTGCTTCCCTGTGTGGTCCATATGGGGACCCTCACAGACCTCACATCACCCCCACTCTTTGGGAATCTTTGGGGAAACAGATGCCAGTTGGAAAGTAGACATTCCCCATATCCTTTTCTGAACCTCTCTGAAAGAATAGGTGGTGTACCCGGCCCTCCCCCACCCTGCCCCAGCCCCTCCCCTACCCTGCCCCAGCCCCTCCCCCACCCTGCCCCAGCCCCTCCCCCACCCTGCCCCAGCCCCGCCTCCAGCCCTGCCTCCAGCACCTTACAAATTCTCTCAACTGTCTCTGACCAGCTTCTAGAACTTTCTTCCCTCTGACATTTTTACACAAGTCTCAGCTTCTGCCCCAGGAAGTCATGTGGCCCTGTACTTCAGCTCCCTATGCTTCTTTGAGCCCAGTCTGTTCCTTCTCTTTCCTTGACTCTGTCATTTTTATCTCCTATCTCTGGAAGGCTCTGGGAGGAAGCGATGCTCAGAGCAAGATGGTGCTGAGCATCACAAAAGCCCTCATTCCTTGGGTAGATTGTCTCTGAAGAGAACAGAGCACTTAAACCAGGGTCGGTAAGGTTGTAGAAAGGACTGACATTCTGTGTGAGGGAAGGGACTTTGAGACCAGTCCTCTCTTCGGCTACCACAAGCCTGTGTCAATCACAACAAACTGGGTTCAAGTTCAGCACCAGCCTGAGGAGGGAGGGGTTGATGACTGGATATTCACATGTTGATTATGTAACTGGATGAGTACTTGATGTGCTCAGGGGAACAATGGCTGGATACAGGCTGCACTGGCCGGAAGGACGGAGTGGGTGGGAGTCCCAGCAAACCTGCCTTTTTTTTTTTCAGGGTTGGTGTGGGGAGTGTGCAGGGCCTCTCAATATAATCCTGGCTGTCCTGGAACTTCCTTTTAGACCAGGCTGGCCTTGTGACTTTAGGAAGCCCTCATAGCTTCCCCATACCCACTTCCTTACCATGAGATAACAATGGCCAACTTGGGATCCTTTAAGGCTATGTGAGATTGTACATCCATGAATGAAGCACAGTGCTTAGCATATAGTGTAAATTTAACAAATGGTCATTAACATTGTTTTTTTTCTAAAAAAAATTACCATGACAATGAGGCTGTTGGGTTTTTATACACACACACACACACATATACACATACACACACACATATATATATAGACAAAGATCTCACTATGTATCATAGGCGGCCCTTGAACTCACAATCCTCTTGTCTCAGCCTCCTAGGTACTGGAATTACATCAGTGACCCTTCAAGTGTCCTTGTTTTGTGCTTTCTCTTGAGAAGTCTCCTGTGAGCTGGCTGCATAGTTTTAATCCCAGTGCTTGGGAAGCAGAGGCAGGTGGATCTCTTCCTGTCCAAGGCCAGCCTGGTCTACAAAGTGAGTTCCAGGTCTGCCAGGATTATATAGAGAGACCCTCTACATTCCCTCGGACCCCGCTGGGGAGGTGTGTGGGGAGCAGGAAAAGCAGGTTTGCTGGGACTCCCACCCACTCCGTCCATCCGGCCAGTGCAGCCAGTATCCAGCATTGTGCCCCCTCCCCAGCACATCAAGTACTCATCCAGTTACATAATCAATGTGTGAATAACCAGTCATCAACCCCTCCACCCTCAGGACCGCTCCAAGATTTCCCCGTCCCACACCATTCCTGCCCGTCTTTCCAGGAGCTAGCCCTCTCACCTCCCAGTCGCAGAAAGAGAGAAGGCAGAGCCGCTCTTGCTAGGCCCACTAGAGCAGTGTCTGGGCCCTTTTCAGCTCGGCTGCTGATGGGACCTTAACTTCTCATGTCTCCAGTTCTCCCCTGGCAAAGTGGGGACAATGACAATTCCTCCATTCATGGCCTCTAGGAAGTGGGACGTCCTTGCAGAGTACAGGCCAGGCCACAGTCACTGTGCAGATGGGGTCTCTGGCCGTTACTCTTGCCCTCAGGTTGCCACTCATAGGTCTTACTGTCCCAGGACTACAGTTTCTTGAAGCAGGCATTAACCTCTTTAAGATGGAACCGACACGGCAGAGTCACCCTTAGCACTAAGCCCAGAGAGGTTAGTCCTTTGTTCAAGCTCACACAGCTTAAGAAAACTAACTAACATCAGACACACATGCTCAAACCCTCACGATCGGAGACTCTGTCTTCTTACCGTTGCACTTTCCCTGGTCAGTGTTCTACAAGCGGGCACATAATCAGCCTCTAAGGACAACTAATATAGTTCAGGGGCAGGTGGGCACCTCCTAAACACGGGCTACGCTCAAGCTCTTTCTTGCCTACAGTTGAACCAGGCTGGTTTCTTACAAATGGCTGGTATGGGAGGGACTTCTAGTTTTTTTCAGGAAACCCGTATATGCATGATTCTGACCAGACCCAAGTCCTGGTTCATCAGGCCAAGGGACTTGAAGCCTCAGTTTCTCCACTAGAGGGCGCACACCCCACTCCCTAATCATGAACCCCTAACACCCAGGATAGCATTAGCAGGGGACCCAGGTCCTTATTGGTCAGAGCAATTGTCAGCAGGGTGCTAATTGCACTTCTGAAAGGGATGGGAGTAGGCAGGTCTGGGCTAAGCCAGGAGCCAACCACAAGGCCTGCTCTGTGGCTAAGCTTCCTCTCACTTCCCACCCCAGGGCTCTCCCTGCCAAGTCTCTGCTGCTCAGCCAGGTAAATTAGCAAAGCCTCTCTACCCATTCCTGCGGAGAAAGTGCACACTTCTGTCAATCTATTCACCCGCAGGCCTTTCTCCCACCATTGCCATCTATGCAGATGTCCAGGCAACTGGAGTCTAGAAGCAGGGAGGAAAGGGCTCTGAAGGAGCCAGGGACTTCATGCCACGGCTGGTTCTTGTGTGCCCGGGGAAGTCATCACTTAGACACCATGATAACATGTTCTCCTGCTTGCATCATTAGGAGGGATGCCCACTCAGCCCACCAGGGGTGGTCAGGGAAGCTGTTTAGCAGTCACATGGCATCTGCAAAATGTTTGGTGTCCTTGCCCAGTGAGTAGACGGGAGCTCATCCCTTCGCTGTTCCTTTGTTTTAGAACCAATAAATATATGAGGTGGAGAATAAGGGAATATAATCGTGTCTAGTTTTAGTCACATGTATATAGGGTCTCTCTCTCTCTCTCTCTCTCTCTCTCTCTCTCTCTCTCTCTCTCTCTGTGTGTGTGTGTATGTGTGTGTGTGTCTGTCTCTGCCTGCCTGCCTGCTTGCCTGCCTGCCTGTCTGTCTGTCTGTCTGTCTCTCTCTCTCTCTCTCTCTCTCTCTCTCTCTCTCTCTCTCTCTCACACACACACACACACAATCTATGTTCAGTTTGCTCACCTGTACAGCTACCTTCCCAGCCTCCTCCCTAAGCCTGCTCCTCCTAAGCTTCCATTTAGAGAAAGCCCCAGCCACCCTTTGCAAGGTTATTCACTGGGCCTAGCCTATCACAGTGATGCCAGGGAAGCAGATGCCAGAGACACATTAGCATTCGTCGGGGGAGTGGCAATGTCATCCCTAGGTCCAAGTCGTCTCTGGTGCTATTTCTCGAGGTGACAGTCTATTCTCAGGGTTGGATGGATTCCCTTAGAGTTAAATTAAAATCCCCATGAAATATTTACTTGGCTGGGCACAGGGCTCAGTTACTGGCCTGTGAAGACAGATCGAAAGAAAGATTGCAGGCTGTGGGGAGAAGGGGCTAGCTCATTGTTTGAGGGTGAAGCCATAGGGTACAGGGTCTGAGCTGGGTCAGGGGGCTGGGAAGACGGTGTTAATTTTTGCTGTCTCCTGACAGGTTTCTGTTCACTGTGCTCCTTCCTGCCCTTTGTGGTCAGATAGACATGCTCGTAAACCAAAGTCCTGCCAGCACACGGTGCTGCACTCAAAGTAAACATCTGTTTTCTCTGAGCACTTCGTTCTCTGTGTCCCTCTGTCTATCTCTCTCAGTATGTTTTTTTTTTTCTCTCTCTCTTCATGATGTATGATGTATGTGTGTGTGTGTGTGTGTGTGTGTGTGTGTGTGTGTGAGTACAGGCTTATGAGTGGCGTGGCAAGTGTGTGGAGGTCAGAGGACAGCTTTGGGGGCCTTTCCTTGCCTTCCAAATCGAGAGACAGGGTCTCTGTGCAGGTTAGTTTTTGCCAAGTTGATATAAAACTAGTCAAACCTGGATAAAGGGGATATCAGCTGAGGAATTGCCTGCATCAGATTGCCCTATGGCAAGTCTGTGAGGGCATTTTCTTGGTCGTTAATGATGTAGGAGGGCCCAGCCCACTATGGGCAGTGTCATTCCTCAGCAAATCAGTCCAGGCTGTTTATGAAAGTCAGCTGAACGCAAACCGTGAAGTGAGCCAGTAAGCACCCCTTCATGGTCTCTGCTTCAGTTCCTGCATCTAGGTTTCTGCTTTAAGTTCCCACTCAAACTTCCCTCCATGCTCGGTTGTAACCTGGGAGTTGTAAGTGGAAATAAACCCTTCTCTCCTAAAGTTCCTTTATGGTCATGGTGTTTATCACAGCAACAGAGAGTTAACTAGCATGGTCTCTTCACTGTTCACTGCTCTGTGTGAACCCTTCTACCTAGCCTTCAAGCTTCCAGAATTTTCCTGTCTCTGCCTCCCATCCTACCATAGGGATACTGGTACTACAGATATACCCTACCATAGCAACGTTATGTGAGTTCTAGGGGGGAATCAAACCCGGGTCTTCCTGCTTGCATGGCAAGCACTTTACCATGCTGAGGCATCTCTCTAGCCTTTGCTGGATACCCATGTGATGGGCCACTCCCAGTCCCTTTGGACTTCCTGCTTCTTATTTGTTAGATGAGAACCATGATCTAAAATTATTTCATTAGTGTCTCAGGCTACCAGAATGTTGATCATGAAAAGTGAGAGTTCCAGGAGGCAAGGGACCCTTACCTGTCATTCATAATCTTGGCCACGTCTACAGAAGTGTCTCTCCTTTGGTCAGCAACCAGGAAGCACTTGCTGAGTGGATGTGATCAGGGGACAGATGGGTGGACACCTGAAGAGGAGCCCAAGCACCGAGTCTCTCTCAGTTCCCAATGAAAGCAACTTCAGCAAAGTTACTGGCTCTGGATAGAACCTCTAGGCTCTAGATACTAGCCACGTAACAGATGTCTGTTACTTGGCATTTCTGTGCCTCAGTTTCCCCATGTGGAAAACAGAAGCAGTGATCATATATAGTCTATGGATATACTGTAAAGTTCAAAGCAAGGAGCGCATAGAAAGCAGCCAGGACATGAACTCAGACATGCCACAGGAGAGAGCTCCCAGGACCTGTTCATAGCTTAAAGCGTTAACTTCAATTTCATTTATTAAATGGATTTCTTTAGAAAATTCGATGTAGATTCTGAAGAGTGCGAAGAAATCTCATGATTGGAAAATCAATACTTATTTATATACACCTCACATTGTTGATGTCATAGTTGTGTGGAAAGGAAACAGCCTCCAGAGTTTGGGTCTCGGCAGTGGCTTCCTCACACCACCACCATGACCGCTGTCACCGTATCTGGCTTTCTGAAGAATGGCCCCAATTCACACAGCTCAGGGAATGAAAGTAGAAGCCTCTTTGAGGTTTCAGGAGAACACATTTGTTTCTTTTTACTTTTTCTTCTTCCCTCTATCACCCTTCCCTCCCTCCCCTACTTTCCTTCCTTTCTTTCCAGACAGGGTTTTATTTAACCCAACCTAGCCTCGAACTTGCTACGTAGCTAAAGATGGCTTCACATCCTGACCCTCCTTCCTCCACCTCCCAAGTGTCAGGATTACAGTGTGTGGTGCCACACTCAGTTTATGTTGTGTTTGGGAAAGGACTCAGAGGCTCCTGTGTGCTGGGCAAGGGCTCTTCCATCTGACCTACAACCACAGCCCACAACTAAATGCCCATTACTGGTATGTTAATCTCTAACAAGGATATGTACTTACAGACACTAAATCCCCACCTCCGGGCACTCCACTTTTGCTGGTGTCCCAGCTCTGCTTGTTAGGGTCTAGGAGACGGTGGTGGTCCTGGCTGGGGGCACGGCTGGGGAGGCTGACATGGGGCAAGTCTCACAGGCCCCATCAGGACTGCAGCCTTTCCTTTGAGTTGAGCCTTTCCTAAACTAGCTGTGTGTGCCTCTCCTGTCACCCCATTATGGGACCCAGGCTTGCTCAGGGCGGGAGTGAAGCATGCCCAGGTAAGCTCCTTCAGGCGCCTCTGGTGATCTAGGGCCCAGACAGGATGGCAGTTTGTGGTACCATAGTTCACCTCCTATTTGTCAGGCCTGTAATTAGGAGTGGTGCGATTCACAGGCTTGTTATTAGGATTGTTTTCCTTAGGTGAAACAAAGTATCCAACTGCCTTAGAAACCATCCAGAGACCTCCCCCCGGGGCTCCTCTAAAGACTGTGGTGGTTCCTGGGGGACCTTCTTTTCTTTCAATTACTTCCTGAGCAGCCTTTCTCAGAGACAGGCTCCTGAGCCGCCCATCTCATCAGGAGGGAACAACTGGTGTGACCAGCCTGTCACAAATGCAGGGTCTCCCTGGTGTTCATTTCAAATTGGTCCTTGCGCAAGCAGAGGCACTGTGGAAGGCAGCGAACAGCTCCCAAACCTTTTCTACCCCCAACGTCTTGGGAGGAAGAGCATACAGACACTGTGGTAAATCCTTTTCTCTCTTTCTGGATGAGCAAATGGGTTTGTTCCCTTCAGAGAGATGCCTCACCTTGTTGACAAACAAACCGACAAAGAAAAGCAAGTAAGAAACCCACGCAGAGACGACATTCTCAGGTTGTATTTGAGCCCCGTGACTACCTCTACACTCATGGGTGACCTATTTAGAGGAAGAAGGAGGAGACTCCCATGCATGGCTGTGTGGTCATGTGACATTGGGACAGTGGCCACGTTTGAGATGGAAAAGCAGAAAGGGTAAGGAGCTGAGAAGGGGACCTTTGAGGTGTTTATAATGACAGTGATCACATAGACATGTCCCCTTTTCATAATTCCTCACACTGATCCATAGCTTGTACAATCCTCTGTAAACCTAAATGGGCAATATTTTAAAGATTTGTTTGTTTTTGTATGAATGTCTCTGTGGGCACTCACATGTGTGTGCAGGCAGGTACACAAGCCTGAGCACGTGTGCAAAGCCCAGAAAAGTCTTGAGTGTCTTCTCCTACCGCACCCCACCCTATTCCTTTGAGGCAGAATCTCTCTCTTTCTCTCATCCTGGGAAACCAACAAGCCCAATGACACACCAATGTCTCTGTCCCACTTGAAGATGGGCTGATAGGTTTTTATGGGGGATCCAACTTGTATTCAAGGTGCTGAGATCTGAATTCTGGTCTTCATTATCGGGGTTGTAGATGTTCTTAACTCTGATCCAATTCTCCAACCCCATCTTTTTTTTAATTAACAGGTTTGACCAAATAAAACAGAGACAAATGTGACATGGAACACAGCCCTGAGATAAGAGCTAGTGAGACGAATGAGGACCACGGAGGTGTCCCTAAATGTGCCACACCCTCCCCTGTTGACTTCCCAGGGGTGGGGAAAGGTAAATTCAGGTATGGTTTATTTCTGCATGACTTCTGAAGCAAAAAGAGGCAAAGTGAACAACTGGAATTTTAACTGGGTCTGGGTGTGCAGCTGGATGGAATCAGCCCGGATTCTGCATCTGCTCTAAACAACTGAACGGACTGTGCGAAGCCCTGAGGAGACTAGTTTGTGCTATGAGCATCCAGCAGAGCCTGCAGGGGAGACGAGGTCTGGGCTCTCCCAGAGGAGTTGCAGTCATCACAGCCTCAGAACCCACTGTCTCCATCTGAGTGGAGTCTTCTGAGAAACAGAAGAGAAGAGATGGAGATGCCCACAGCAGCTTGGGTGAACCAGCCCCTAGTCCTACCTGGCAATAGGCCAGAGGGCTGTCAGATCCCTGGTGTCAGTCACTTAGCCTCTGTAAGCATGAATGGTAACACTTCTTTCCTTCTTCCCAGGGTTGCTGTGAGAATTGAAGAAGGGAATAGACAAGGCCCAGCATGGATAATTGTTCAATAAGCTTCATTGCTCTTCCTGAGATACAGGTTTCGATTCAGGAATCCCACTTCCTTCCTTTGACCATTCCTGTTAGTGCCAAGGAATAGGGCCTCGGCTTCGGGCCACTCCTATGGGGGTTTCCAAGGCCAAGTGGTTAAGAGTGGCCCGATTCTTTATTTCCTCCTGCCCTTCTGACTCCCTTTTAATATTGGCAAGACTGACCCTGGGTGCACGCATGCCTACTGTCCCGGCTGACCACATACACCCTTGGCTGTGCTCTCCCATCTGTGCCCTCGCTGGCAGCCACATTCCACTGCAGTCTGAGACAGGGCAGGTTGCTCAGTCTGTCTCCTGGATTTGAGTAGGAACTTGCCTAGCAGAAGCCAATCACGCTTTTCCTAGCAGCTCAAACTCATTGACCTGACTGCATGCTGCCTTCTCTGGGGACGTAGCCTTTTTTCTTTCTTTATTTTTCCCTGCCTGGATAGCAAATGCATGTGCAGATGGAGGCCAAGGCACGAGGCTTGGTATGTAAGGCCTCAGTAAGACAAGAAACAATCCCTAGTCTTGTGGGATGGGAGGTGACTGCTTTTATAGGTGTCACTGCCACTGGTGCCACCAATCCATGTCTGACTTCATGCTGGTGTGTGTGTGTATGTGTGTGTGTGTGCCACCAGGTGTTTCTTACAAGCACAGGACAGCAAGAAAAATAGCGTATGGTTCTGACTCCTGGACCATATCATCATTCTAGCCTGAACCCATGAGCCAACAGGACCAAGCCAGAACGAAAAAGCAAGCAGAACATCCATCAGCAGCCCTGGCAAGGATGGGGGAAGGAACGCATTTGGGATTCACGGGGAAGTGAGAGATGGGCAGGAACTACCTGCTGGACAGAGAAGGGGGCCACTGTTGCAGGTTTGATGGCTGTGGTCCCTCCCATTGGGCAAGAGAAACCTGGTATATGTGAGTGTTCTGACAGCAGCCAGTCAGAACTGGGCCACACGGGACTGGCCTGGAAGGTTTTATATCTGCCTCTGGTCCTGGTCCAAGCTCGCTGCATCCCGAACTGTCAGGATGTGAGAGGTTTTTCTACATTCTCCTGCTGCTATTCAGCCTGTCCATAATCCTTTCACCACCACAACAAACTAAAATAAATCCTCCTTCAGGGCATTCTGTCAGGGACTTTGTCACAGTACTCAATGAATGCAACCACTTGTCCAAGTCCACATGGCTCCTAGCTGCTGGAGATGGATGGGTGGCTTGAAGGGAACAGTGTAAGGGGTGGCAAGCACAGTCTTCCCACCTCACCACCACCTCATGATGAGGGTTTCTGGATAGAGCTGGGGCCCGTGCTCCTAGCTTCCTGGCCTTCCTTGCTCACCTTGCCCGCTTGCTGCATTCATGCCATCTACTTCCCATCACCGGATCTACAGCATCCCTTTGAGCGTACCATGCTGGTCCTCTCTGCCACCCAAAACAGGGAGCAGGAGGAAGCCTGGAGTCTTCACCCGCCTTCCTTGCTCTCAACTTACAACCAAGCACAGTTCATTCTAAGTTTGGGATGCCTGTTAAATTCACTGCTACCGTGATTCTTTCCCAAGCCATCTATCCAATTGACCAGTCCTGGGCACCAGGGGTTTCTCGAGCTGAGTTAGACAGGGAACCAGCAGTTCTCACCCACATCACAATCACTCCAGAGACCCATTAACTTGCAGGCTGATGCCCTTACTCCAAGACTCTCATTCAGAAAGTCTAGACAAGGCATGAGAATTGGGATGTCTAGCAAGGACAAGATGGTATCACTGCATCTGATACATGGGCCACAGTTTGAGAACCTCTGCTCTAGAGTTCATTCCTACATCAAGTCCTGTTGATCCTTGGTTAAGAAGCTCTAGTGTCTCTCTACTACCTTCAGGACACAGTCCTATCTCCTGGCTGTGATCTACAGAGGCTCTAGCAGGCTGCTTCTTCAGCACCACACCAAGCTATTGATATCCCTTCAACCAATGATGGAGGCACACTGTATTCTTTATGGACGGTGAATGCGTTCTGTATTTCAGACCCTGCCCACTTTCCTCTGCTTAAAACTGATTCCCTCTTGTTGCTTGTCAAACTCTTACTTCTCTGTCAAGTTCCAAGCTGACAATAAAGTCAGTCAGAAGGACCCTAGTATGTGAGAATGACCATCGTGGACTTTGGCATCTGTGAGGTTGGGCTTTGAATTCAAGATCAATTCATGTGACTTGGAGGTAAACTCTCTGGTAAGCAAAAATTAACCTCAGGTTCTTTGTCGTGAAATATGGATAATAATATTTATATTGCAAGATTGTTTGTAGAGAGGAAATGATTCATAAAGAATACCCGCAGGTACTAGGTGTTCAATAAACAATAGCTACGATTTTCATTAGCTCTGCTCTAAAGTCTTGCCTGGCTCCTACAGCTTAATGAGTTCCTCTCTTCTCTGCTCCCATAAATTTGGTACGTGAAGCCACTTTGCATATCTCTCATGCTATGGCTTCGTGTTATATACTGAGCCCCACTCCCCATGGAATCGGGGCAGTAATATGAATATTAAAGAGTAGAGTTTCCCAGCAGACTTTAGGGCATCAGGCTTCACTAGCTGTTGGCACTTTCATGGGAGGAAAATCTACTACACATGGAGGGTTTGATGGGTGAGCCTAGAGCACTGGCTAGGTTGGGGGCCATGCTTATTCCTTGGACAACACACAACCTGCACCACTGTACTTCAGATTCTATGTCTACAGAATGTGAACTCTGTGAGATTCAGCCTGAAGCCACAACCAAGACTGGGCCAGTACATCTAGGGGAGGTACTGTTGACCTGCCGAGCATGGACATAGATAAGCAGGCTCAGCAGGGGCCTAGTTGTAGGGGTCACATTCTCCTTGGGAAGGAGAAGAGTCCAAGGACCAGGCTCAGGAACCTCTGAGACAGGCCGAGGGAGCAAGCAGAAGCAAAATTCTGAAGCCTGGGTGTTGAATGAGAATGGCTTTAGGGACAAAGGCAGAGGCTAAGTCCCTGTTTGCTGAGCAGAGCTCTCTCAAAAACACATGTGACCTCAGTCTAGACCTACAACACAGGAGATTCTACATCCAGGTGACATACTCACCTCTGTCACAGGGGTATGGGACTGGGGTCCAAGTATCCTTAGAAGAAGTCATGACGCTACTGTCCCTAACTGTCCACAGGAGACAGTTTCTTGCTCAAGCCCCAGGTCAATCCTCTGCTGTCCATCTCTCTGTGTAGCTGCAAGCCATCCCTTAGAAAGTTTGGGGACCTTAATTAACACATTCTCATTTCCTCCACAGACCTCTTCCTCCCCTTAACAGCTGGTACTCAGTGGGGAAGGCAGAAATGATCCCAGTGAAGTGACTCTTCTGATACATTTCCCAGGTGCCCCTGGGGTTTGGAGAAGTTCCCAGTCTGAAATAGCTGAGATAGCTCCAAACCTAAGTGAAACGTGCCCACTTCAGATTTCTCCAATCAACACCTTCAGTGGGAAAGAAGCAATGCTCGGATCTAAAGACCCACAGGTGAGGCCTTCCCTCAAACCTGCAGCTGCCTTTTTTAGGCCTCACTCTCCACAGTCCCAAGGCCCTGCCTACTTTCTAGGAGGTCAGGAATCAAGCCGTGTGTATTCTCTGGTGGCATAAAGATATCATGTTCATAACTCTCTAACTTTAGGCTCTCCTAGCAGGGTCTTACACCTGTATGTGTTTTGTGTACATGTTGAATATTTTGCCTACCTCCACTTCACCTCTCCCATAGCTTCCAAATATGAGACTCCCCCATCTGATCTCCAAGACCCTACCACAGAGACAGATGCATCAGAGGTGTCAAATCAGTCTGCTGACTGATCTCAGAAAGCTCGTGCCTGACCCTTGGCCTCACAGCTGGTTGCTATAGACCTGCCAGTGAGTGTTCACCCTAGAATGCCAAAGGAGGACTTGTCCCATGACACCTGGCACTTTGTCTTGCCAACCTAGTGCTGCGCTGTGTTTCATGTCCCACATCCATTACATAAGGAAGTCAACATGCACAGAGTGACCATACTTTCCCTCAAGGAGCTGCCAGACAAGTCAGGTGGCTTTCTGCTTTTACTCTTGCATTGTGCTATGATATACTTTGGTCTTCCCATCACTTACCCTTTAGGGGAACTTGTATAAAAGCTGGGGTGTGCCCTTTCCTTCCCCACTGGAAAATTCCCAGAGAAAAGGTATCAGGTTTTAAGACCCAGTGCTTCCAGACTAGGTCCACTGAGGCGCCATTGCCTCTGCCGATAATGGCATGTGCACCTATGCACAAAATTGGGGAGGGGTGTATGGGTATGCTACTCATAACAAAACCACTTATGAGGCTTGACTTCTTATTACTGTGACAAAGTAAATTCCTGACATGGGTGACTTATGGGAAGGAAGTTTCCTTTGGCTTACAGTTCCAGAGACCAGAGTCTGTCATGGTTGGAAAGGTTAGTGGCAGGAATGTGAGGCTGTTACTTCTCACCTCCAGGAATCAGAGACTGAGACCATAAGCAACATCCACTTATCATCTTCAAAACCCCACCCCTAACAATACTTCTTCCAGTTAGACCCCACAACCCAATGTTCTACCACCTCCCAGGACCACACCACCAGCTGAGCATTAAGAATTCAAACACATCAGCCCATTGAAGGGCCACATTTTATATTCAAACCACAATACCCCACTTTCTAGATACAGGCACAAGTGTAAATCAAATGTCACTCTCAAACAGACACCCGAGAGCTTCCTTGCTTCTGATCCTGGACCAGCTGATTCTTCCCCATCCTAACATGCAGATGTAGAGTATCTCCACCCAAGACATTTTCTGTCACAATCACCCACACTCATGTCCCCATAGTACAGTGGGAAGAACGTGAGCCTGGGGACTGAAGAGGGTAATGGTCTAAGCCCTGATCATACAACAGATGTCTGGGTATGGGTTAGTTCCAGAACTTCCCAAGTTTCTATGTCCCCATTATGAAACAGAGTAATAATCCCCTATCTTATAGCTACCTGTGATAAACGGAACAGAGTCTGGAACCCTTACTTGGCATTTGGAGATACCAGCCCCTCCCCCCTCGTCTTTTCTTCGATGCTTAGCTTTGGCCTTGGGAGAGATGTGACCAGATATCTGGGGCAGACATGACCCAACTCTATTCTGTGACAATGTCAAGGGAAACCAGAGGGAAGAAAAGCTCTGGAAACTCATGGATGAACTTCCATGAAAACCAGGGGACAGAGAGTGTTATTGGACCCCCCAGCCATGGCGGGCTGTGGCTCTGGAGGCCCCACAGAATGAAACCCTCACTCCTCATGGCAGGAGAGCTGAGAGTGCCTGTGAAGGCTTGCAGCTACGTGGCCATTCAGAAGAAATCGAGAGGCCAAGCAGACTTGAAGGGCTTTTATTGGCTTTTAGTCAAGCACACCTAAAAGGACCTGAATACCCCCAAACAGCCTTTAGAGAACCCAGATGGGAGATTACAATTCAGGGGAGCCTGGATGGTGGAGGGAAAGGGAAGGTACTTGTGACCAAAGATGTAGTTCATGTCCTGGCCCTTTAACTCCTCAGCCTGTGGATAACAAATCAAGCAGAAGCAATGTGGCCTGCCTTTCTTCCCAGGCGACCATGGTTTGCAAACAGAATCACTTCCCACACACAATTAGGAAACATTCCAGAAAGGGTTTTCTGGGCCAGCCAGCCTGTTCCTCTTTTCTAGAGAAGCAGGACAACTTTAACTCATGCTTACAAATTGATGTGAGATGCAAACCTTCCAGTTTACTAGGTTGTAGATCTAAGTGTTAAAATCCCCCTATTCTGTCCATCACTCCTGGGCATTCTCACATTGCCCCATTCAGGTTCATGCCACCTTACTGGGTGATTGGCATCTGTCTAATGAAATGGTGTGTATATGGTATCCACCCTCTCCCCTGCTGAGCAACCCCTGGACCAAAGTCAAGCAGCCATTCCTCTCTGAATACAATAAAGATTGCCCAGTCTTCAGTGAGTAGCACCCACCGTTGTCCGAACACAGCTTACATATTCAAACACAAGAACCCATCCCGACTGGCTCCTGAAAACAGCCTTCCTCTCTGGCTCTTCTTATGCCCGGTTATGGTTGTCCAGAGCCAAGAGCATGGTACTAAATGAATCTCAGCATCCAGAAGGTTCTTTTTTACAAAGATGGTCCTTCGTGACCTTTCCAGGATCCCCCTCCTCGCTGAGAAGAGTGTACTCCAAGACATCCATCAAATGCCTGAAACGGAACAGACCCAAGCTCTATGATGTCTTATCATCTTCGCTAAGCATCTGCCACACACTACGTCTGTAACTTCTGCAGCATGAGGTACAAGAACACAACTACCCTTCATTTTTTTTCTCCCTCCTTCACAGTCACACAGACAGGGTATTCATTCTTACTGCAGATCTTAGCAACACGGAATGCAATTTTTTTTTCCTTATTAAGTTGAGAGTTCTACCCATTCACCTATGGAAAGTATTTTATGAAAGGCCTTATCTTTGACACATCTGAATTGCCAGTATTACTACTTTTGTGCTTTGGGGACATTATTAAGTAAAATGATGACAGCAGCTCAAATACCAGTATTGCCATATTTGATTGACAGTTACTGACTAAGGGGTGGATAGCATATACAGTGTGGATACACTGGGTGGGTGGGGAACATATACAGTGTGGATACACTGGGTGGGTGGGGAACATATACAGTGTGGATACACTGGGTGGGTGGGGAGCATATGCAGTGTGGATACACTGGGTGGGTGGGGAGCATATACAGTGTGGATATACTGGGTGGGTGGGGAGCATATATAATGTAGATACACTGGGCAAGAGGACAATTTATCTCATCATGCTACTCATAATGACACACAAGTTGAAATTTACAAACAATTCATTTCTGGAATTTTGCCTTTTGTATTTGCAGGTCCATGGTTCACAATGGGTATCTGAAAACACAGCAAATGGAACTTCAGATGAGCAGAGACACTTCTACTGTGCTGAGCTAGCTTCACCTTTGTGTGCCCTTCCCGGAGCCACCACCACAACTGGGTCATACTCTTCCAGACCTATCACTACCCAGGTGAGTGTGTTTAAGTTCTTCAACTGTTTTGTGACAGTTTCCTTGTCTGGACATTTGGTTATTGTGGGGATTTGGTTAAGGTCAGTTGAGCATTGAAAACAAATAGCACCTGGTGGGTCTGGGGAGATGTTTGGTGGGTTTGCCATGCAATCTTGACTATCTGAGAATCCATGTCAAAAGTCAGACAACAGCATGGTATCTGTAATCCCAGTGTACCTCCACAGAGAGGAGGGAGGTGGAGACAGGAGACCACCTGAAAGCTCACAGGCATGTAAGCTTTGGAGATGCAGCAATGAACAAGAAAAACCCTGTCTCAAACAGTTTCATTTTAGGTAAAAACTGACACACACACACACACACACACACACACACACACACACACACACACGCTGGCTGACACATGCATGCACACACAGCACCAAAAATAAAATTCGAATTAGTGAACTGAAGGCGCGGTTAAGTGGTAGAGTGTGTGCTTAACAAGTATGAGGTTCATTCCCCAACACCACCGGAAACATGTAATGTGTTGGCCTTTGTCATCCTGTACCCTTCTTACAGCTGTTATTAATATATCACATGTCACACTGTACAGTAATTCTTGGTTTTCTCGTCTAACTCTTTGAATGGATTCCAAACCTTTTACAGGTAATCCCTCATATTTAAGCAGTTCTTGACAGGAAGTAGGCATTTTGATGAATGAGTGAAGTGTGGAGTTATAATTCAAGGCCACCTCTGCCCGACTGTTGAGAGCAAACCTTCACGAGGAGGGCGATACAAAATACCCCCTCACCACATCATGGCTGCCTCGGGGGAGGGGAGGTAAAGAACGCATGGTATACTCATCTGGGGGCCCTGGATCAATCTCTCTCTGTTAAAGAATGCTGAGTACCATTCTATGACCTATTTGCAGTTAAAATAGTCTCTGGCTTCAAGGTGGAAAGTGATCTCAGGGGACTATTTGAATTTTCTTTCAGTTCAGCAAAATGTCTCTGGCCAATCTTCCCAGTGGATTGAGGCCACGGACAGACACCTCTCCGGGTCTCTGGCAAAGTCCCTTCCCAGGAGAGGAGATGGAACAAGGCATTTCAGCTTCATTTACACTTAATTCGTCAAAATGTCATTGGTAAGAGCTATTTGATGTCCCGGGCTTATGAGCCTTGAATCTAAGCCTTGAAAAGCTCTTTTCTCTTTGAACCTAAATGTGCCATTCTGCCAACATGGGGCTGCATGCCAACGGGGTGCTTTGCTCTGAACCGTGAAGCTAGATGGGGTGCTCCCTCTGATGAATGTGCCTACCTTTCCCCAAGCAGGGCCTGAGGATGGCTGACTAGGGCAAAACAAATCCAAACTCAGAGTTCTCCAAACATTCACCCTCCCGCTCCTCAGACTTAGTCCCAGTAGGGTGCTGGCCCTCTGGCCTACTTCTGTGAGTCCCTGTTCTTTCATTCCCAATACACTCTCAACACTAGTGGCATCTACATGAAAGGCATGCTGGGATGATTTTCACACATATTCAGGATGTGCTAGAATGCCCTTCTCCAACTAATGCACCATGTGCCCCGGCAATACTTTGTGCAAGGAAGGGATGATGAACCAGAATTCTAAGACCATCGCCAGAGATGACCCTGTCTCTCCATCTCATTTAGCTGCCCAGGTAGCTGCTATGGTCTTTTCTTTATAAATCTTGAGATCCTGTAGAGCCCCAACCCTTCTGTGAGGGTGTCCTTTGATATCATGCCATCTCTCTTGCTGCCGAAGTTTCAACTGCATTGACCTAACTTTTTGTCGAGGGTGATGTGGAAGACATCTTTGTCCATAGACATCCGACACCACATCCCTTCAGCTTGGTGTGTGCCAAAATGGCCTCCAAACACCTTCCTGGGCCAGTTCACTTCTGCTTATCCTTGAGTTTGTTCTGTCCCAGGGAATTTCTTGACATCCCTCCTGAAAGGTGACTCTACAGCAGCCACATTTCGGTGACTCACCAAAGGCCCTAGGTGGAGATCAGCAGGGGTGACTTGGATGGGGCCCTGTCTCTGTGGCATTCTCAACTGCCTCATGTCTGCTCTTGCTGACCTTCAGTCTTCAATGTAGGTGCCTGGGTTCCATCACTGAGACTTCCTGGGGCTGCTGAGACATATGGATGTGCAGAATCCCTTGGTGTCTAAGCCTTCAGGACTCCTCAGCTTCAGGCAGTGGGAGCTGGGACTGAGAACGGACGCTCTCCCAGCTGTGTACTGCTTGCTGAGTAACAGTTCCTTCTGGCCTTGAAGACTGAAGCACCTGCTGCGACCCAGAGCCATGGGTGGCTGTTTTTCTAACACTCTTACACGTGTTTGTTCCCGTCCTGCCAGGCAATCCTTACTCCCTCCTCATGCTTCCTTGCAATAACACTCTTGGTTGTGTGTGTGTGTGTGTGTGTGTGTGTGTGTGTGTGTGTGTGTGTGTATAACTTTTCACAAAAGGTTCCATCCAGATGAACACGGTTGCAGTGAGGCAGCAAGGGCAGAATAACCAACTTTAGGACACATATCTTTGTTTACACCCAGATGACACCAAGATCTGTGCTCTCCCAGATCATGAACACTGATGATTAAATTAAATTAAACAGCCCAGGCTGTGAACTTACTACCTGCACCAATTAACTTGACTTCTCTGAGCCTCCACTTCCTCATCTGTGTAAGAGACTGATTTGATCTGATTACCTAAGGTCTCCTCCAGTGTGGATGTTCAGTAGCCCCAACAGTGTCATGGGGAATACTGTACTACTAGCTTCTGTTTTTGGTACTGCTTGGGGGGGAAGTATCTTTGAGGATGGAACTGGGCCTAGATCTCCTGTATCCTCAAGGAGCTTTGGTAGAGCCTGGGGAAAATGATGTCTGACATCCCCCATTTCTGTCCAGGGACAGTCCCAGTGACATCCAGACACCTTGCTCCATGAAAAGCTCTTTCTGTCTTATCCAG
The DNA here is from genome assembly GCF_963924665.1 of Micromys minutus. Classification (NCBI taxonomy): domain Eukaryota; kingdom Metazoa; phylum Chordata; class Mammalia; order Rodentia; family Muridae; genus Micromys; species Micromys minutus. Next base: position 35,932,318 of record NC_137985.1, read on the forward strand.
ACAGTCACTCCTCATGCTCCAGAGTGTAAGCAGAACATCTCCCCAGGGAAGGTAGCACTCACCAGGGTCCCCACTTCTCTAGACCAGATCTATTCCCTTTAGATGTTCTCTCAAAATTTCATATACTCTGCCTCCCTTAAACTTAACATAGTCCACAGTTATGTACAAACGTGGTTAGTCACAACTTCCTGCCCCACTCCCTAGCTATAGGAGTTACACAGGCACAGTCTATACTTGTGGTCTCGTGTATCTCCAATGTCTAGAAGAGTGGAAAGAATTAAGTAAGTGCTCATTGAGTTAATGGACTAGTTACATAATACCATGTCCCTGTGTTCTGATGAGATCAACACAGCGCTGTGTTTGTTGGCAGACAAGTTGGGGTGAATTTTAAGATCCTTGTCTGATTGCCCAAGTCACTCAGTATGTAGACGCATACCTTTGCATCCCAGCATCTTCTCCCTCTCTGCAGCCCATGTCATAGCTCATTAGGGGGCTAATAAGGAGATGGCTGTTCAGTGACTTTTCCATCCCTGAAGTCTTCCTGCCAGACACCAGGCAGCGGGGGGGGGGGGGGAGTGGGGGGGGATGGAGGGACACTAAAGAGCTGGGATCAAGGTGACCAAGGACATAGATGAGGGGCAAAGAAAGGGCTCAGGTGCTGAAGACACTGCTGTCTGGGCTGCCTGGCCTGGTCTGGCCTCAGCATCCTCCTCAATTAGCTCTTAAACATCTCTTTCACAGCTCTCATTTACATAGACCTCTTTGTAGTCACTGACAGTAACTACTGCTTCAACAATCTAAGTAGTATTTATAGCTTCAAAGAACAGGGATTAAAAAAAATGTTATCTTATAACCTACATTTGGCACATAGAAAGGATGAAAATCTTACTATAGTTGTAGAGGTCTCATCTTGGAGATAGTTGTCCTGAGAAATGAGCCATTAGGTGATATATGTGTAAACATCATAGAGTTCATAAAGACACCTATGACGTCACTAGGCAATATAATCTTATGAGACCATCTTCATATGTAGCATGCAAGCTAAGACAGCTATGATATCACCAGACAGTATAACCTTATGAGGCCATCATCACAGATGAAAACACCTCGCTGTGTAGCACATGATTAGCACTCAGTGAGAAAAGGAATCTGGGCTTGAGTCTCAGCACTATCTAACACAGTGTAACTTAACAAGCCATTATGTCTGAGTCCTTCAGACTGCTCATACGTAATACAGACAGCAATCATCCAAGGAGATGGGAGATACTGTACTGAGAGCCCAGGACCATCAGCCTGTCCTGGGAGGCCATGGAAGCTGCTTCTGCCCTTGAAATCACAGAGAGGAAATGAGGGTTCAAGCTTACATAAGGGCCAAGACATGAATTGTCTGTATTCTGTCCTCTTTACCTGTCCTGGTCATTGAAACTCAACTGGAGAAACATGGATAGTGAATTAGCAACGGCACCATTAACTTCTACAGTTGTTGATTTTGTCTACAAGGAAACCAATATTTTTTCCCCAGAAGATTTTTTTTTTTTTTTTTTTTTTTTTTTGCCATTGCTTTAACCTGATGGAAGACTGGCATTCTAAAGCGACCTGGAATCTAATCAAGTCACCCATTTTCCCTGAAAACTGACAGCACATGCTGGTGCACCTTGGCTCTTGGTCTGTAAGCAGACAATAATGGGGAAAAGAACACAAGAAGTAACAAGTGAGCCATCACCGTGACCCACATCTCTGACACTTCAGTCCTAGCTCCTGATGTTGCCACCTTTCCCTTTACTCCTCCCACACATCCAAGCCAGCTGGAGTACGTAGGTGTCCTCTGCTCTCCAGGGCCTGTTCAAGCCGGACCCACCCATGAGCACCAAAACCATCAGAGCAAACAACTAAAACACAGGCATCGTCTGAAACAGAAACTGAAGTTCAAATCCAACTTACTCCAGTGCCTGGTAGAACCCTGGGATAGGAATCGTAGGAATCCTTTTCACCGTTTAGCTCACTAGAGATTTCTAGAATAGGTAAGTATGACTGACCAAGTACATGAAGCAGAGAGCTGTTACCATGCCCCAGCACCCTCCCACCCCCCACATAAATACAGACCACTAGACTCCTTACCCGAGCGATCAGCTCCCCAACCATGCCAGTCCAGGTGCCGTTGGCCTCAGGTACGCCATAAACACCGTCCCCAACGAGGCGGATCTTGTAGTTGAACCGTAGGATCTCAGCCAACTCCTTGAGCATGTCCACACAGAATCCCTCGTATCGGTCATTGCCTTCCATCTCCTGGTGGTTCCCCTTCAGCATTAAGTATGGGTTTTCCTGAAGCAAAACTGGGCAGCTGTCAGTCTCATCTTAGCCTTGGCATTGCAGCCGTGCGGGGTGGGGAGGGCTGAGCACAGGAGGTTAGGGACTTGAGGGGACAGGAGGAAGGATGTCGCTCAAGTAACAGGCAGCCTTAGAAGTGGTGATTGGCTGCCCTCTTCTACCCACTCCCCAAAGTACTCCTTCAGGGCATTTTCTTATCAGGAACCCATGTGAGTCCCATCGCACAGGGCCAAGATATGCTATTAGAAGTCATCATCTGGCTCCACCCACCACCCCAGACTCCTGGGCCCATTTTTTCCTTTCATGCACATGCCTATTGCTAAGGAATGCAAAGATACTTCCAAGATAGCAGGCTAAGTAAAAATACAGATATGGTGAATGGATAAAGAAAACTATGATGCACTCATGGGGATATTACTCAGCCAGGAAGCAGAATAAATTCGTGTCAAAAAGAAAGGAGGGGGGAGCTAGAAATTGAGGTTATAGGGTTAAGAAATAACTCCAACTCAAAAAGAAACGCATATATTGTTTTAAAAGAAAAATTAGGTTTCCTATACAAGCCTTTAATCCCAGCACTTAGGAGGCAGAGGCAGGCCGATCTCTGTAAGGTCAGGGTCCACTTGTTCTACATAGCAAGATCCTGTATAAAAGTTTTAAAAGACCATGCACATGAACAAGCAGCTGTTCTGCAAGGCAAAGAGCGCTGGGAAGCAGGCAGGCCACTCTGGCAGCTGTTTAGAGACAATGCCACAGAGCTTTACACAGGGTCTCAGCAGAGAGATGTGAAAACATTGGTAGACAAAAAGGTGAGGGTTGGGCCATTCTGGGCCAGGAAAAGACATGCTCAGATACAATTCCATGTGAGAAGCTTGTGGCCCATGGTGGGTCTCCAATGTAAGTGGCCCATGGTTACGTCCAAAGGGTTAGGAGGAGAAAGAGAGATGAAAAAGGCTAAACATAGGTTCAGATGTGGGATGAGGCAATTGTGTGTCAGATGAGATGTAATGGAGGAGCATCTTGGGTTTTGAAGACATAAAACTGTGATTTTTTTTTTAAAGTACTAAGTGCTGACAAGGAGCATGCAGGGTAAGGCAGGTTTTGTCATGTGACTGAGTCCTGAGTGCATGTGGCTCAGGCCAGACTGGAAAAAGGTAGAAGAATGTAAAGTCATAGGAGGTCAGCTCCATGCCTGGCTGTGCATCAGGAGCAGAGAAGACCGGTCCTAAGATCCTTGCAATCTGTATCAAAGACTGGTGATGGTGTCACATTGGCCATGGTGGCTAGGCAGGAAAGAAGATCAAAGGCATACTGGAGTTGAAATGACAGTAGTTTACAGGGGGGTGGGGTGGGAGGGGTGAAACCAATGGAGATTAAACATCTGATGAGGGCAAGACAGTGACTGGTTTGGAAGCATGGAGAATGTGGAGCATTATGAGAAAGAACTACTGTGGGGCAGGCTAAGAGTGATGGAGAACCAAATCATCAAGGGAACCTAATTTTAGGAAGGATAGAGAGAGAAGAGTATCCATGTAGCACAGCAGTACCAGCAACCAGAGGCTGACAACGAGGAATGAAGGAGTCTGAAAGTTCATGGGAAGAAGACAGAAGAAGGACAATATGGCTGTTCCCACTCAGAAAGGAGCACAGATGTGTGCTGTTGCTGGGTCTTGGTCTCAAGACCTTAACAAGCAGGTATGGAAGGTATGTGGGACTACAAGAATCTGGGCATAAATAAATCAAGGAATGTATGGTCAACTAGAGAAGGTGGGAGGTGGATGCATCAGGTAACCTCACAAAGATTCCCATCTACCTTAAAGTCACACCTCTCTGTGCCCAAGAATGTGCCATCTGCGATGCCCTGCTGTATCTTTAGACAGTGTGGCGATGGCCTTCTTTTAAGAGGTGAGGGGACAGGGATCATATAATGACAAGTGACAGGGAATTCTGCAAAGTGGGGAGGTTGGAGAAAGCAGGACAGAAGGGGGTCACCTGTGGACCCAGATCTGAGGAAGCACCGGGTGGAGACAAAGCTGGGAAGAGGCCTTGGGTCTGGTGCTCACTGATGTCAAGCCCAGGAAAGGTTCAATGCATGTGCCCAGTGCATGGTTCGGCAAGACTGCACAGGGGCCGGGCAGGACTGGTAGGGAAAGAGATGCACATGGGGATTATGGAGGCCCCACCCCAGAAACCGCTGAGCATACCAGCAGAGAAATATGTGCAGTGCTGAGCTGCTCTGCTCAAGCCAGAGGGAGCTTCTACACAGAGCGGTGGGGGGCCAGACAGACCAGAGATCTGAGGTGGGGGTGGGGGGACAGTTTGAGCATCATGAATATGAAATGTTGTGTGTCCCATCAGGAGCAGGTTGTAAGTCAGGGGTGTGGGTTCTGAGTTGAAAGTGGCATGGGGCTCGACTTGTGATGGAGTCCAGGGTTATGACAATGGGATAAGTTAGTCTCCTTGCCTACCACACAGGCTTTCCCCCACTCATAAACCTCTCCATGCCCCATTCATCTCCATCTGGTCCCGGCCAAACTAACTCATGCCGACCTTGGAGTCACGTTGCTTCTAACACCAATGCATTTATCAGAATTACCCCCTAGGCTCAGGCAAAGGTGTCTGTGAAAATCATTCAATGGTTCCTCTTCACACCCTGAGGCTGTGTGGCTCTAGGTGTAGCATAAGTGGGACTTGAGGTCATCGCTTCCCTCATTGCCCCCCCCCTCCAACCTGCTGATTATGAATGAGAAGGGCCTCTTGGCCTTGTAGATTGCCAGAGGTTGTTTGTTTGTTTGTTTTGTTTTAGTCTAAGAAATGTTGTGAATTTCTCCTTTTGTTTACTCTACTCTAAAGTTCACTTGGAAACCACTGTCCTGTTCAAAGGAAATGTCTACAATGCTGAACTTGGAGGGAAGAGAGTGTTGGGCACCTGATGGATCAGCAAGCCTGGGACTCATGGGCTCTTTGGCAAATGAGGGAGGCCAAGTGCTGGCTCATCCCCATAGGTGACACTTCAGCTATGCGTTTAACATGGGACCCCGCACAGAAAATGTGTTCTGAAGTGGGAGCTGTGGCTGATCCCAATTGTCCCTGACAGTCGTGAGGTGACATGGCTTTGTCCTGGATTATGGGATGATCGTTCAGGATTACCACTTGCTGGATCACACAGGGCTTGAATTAGCACCTACCTTGTTCCTAGTAAAATTTTCTAGTTTGTACGGGCCACTTCAACCACATCTGCACCAGAAACAGACTCTGGTGTCCTTTGAACTAACTTCACATAGATCTTGCCATTACTGCCTTCTCAACTTCTGTGATGATCTGAACATATAAACACGTGCACGTGCACGCGTTTACACACACACTAGCAATTTCCCTGACTAAGAACATGACCTTCTGGCTTCAATATAGCAGAAGCCTCTAGCTTAATCAGACTCCAGATATGAGGAGGCAAGAAGCACATCCTAGCAGGTTCCTTGCTTCCTGCCCCGACTTTGTTCAGCTTTTAAAGCATTTCTCAAAATTCCTCCCTCCAATTCTGTTCAAAGGTATTTCCACACTCAGACTCTAATTGTTAAATTCTATCTGTGTCAGGCACCCCAATAGTTGAGGCACTTCCATTCACTAAGGGGATGGGAGGAGTCCATGAGATAGGTCTGACTGTCAGAGGGGTGTAGAGAAAGCCAGGGGCAGAAAAGGCAGGAGTCACAAGGGGAGATTACAGAAAAAAGAAAACCTTTGAGCTGGGAAAAGGCTTCCAGAGGGGAGGGAACAGCCTCCCATCATGGAGTTATGGGGAAGTGGGGAATCCTGGGTCACAAGGATGCATGGGGTAATGCTTGATAAGGTGGTTATTTAGCATGATGGGCTTAGAACCCAAAAACAAAGAGGAAATGACTGGACAATTGTGAGTGCCATGGGGAGACAGACTTAGCCAATGGAAGGGGAACCTGGGAGGACTCCACCGGTGAGTGGGAACAAAAGGGTTCAGGAACAAGCTAAACTCGGGGCATGGGCTGTGAGACTGATAGAAGGGAAGAGAAAGGATAGAAAACTGAATGGAGGGAGGGCCCAGCAGTCATGCCCTGTCCTAACGTCTCTCCAAAACAACCACAGCTTAGTTAGGTTGTTCCCAGTTCTCAGCTGGATGTGGGCTAAGCACTGCCTGCCATTCTAAGTGGTTTAGGTGAGCTGAGTAGGAGCTGGGAACTAGGGAGCCTGGGAATGGGGAGCCAGACATGTGTTTCCTTCCTTCTCTCCAGCTGGTTCTTGGCAATGGGATGGGGTGCAGAGGTGGGTATTCTTTCCTGTGCCTCACCTCTCTCTGCTTAGATGCCACCCCTGTAAGGAGGCCCCTCTGGCCACCTGGAAATTGGAGCTGCCTATTGTTGCTCCCAGACTACCTTCTCATGCACAGTTTGACTAGGGGTTAAGCATCCGTAACTCAAATGCCAAACCTGAGCTACTTCAAAGTCTAAAACATTTTGAGTGCTAACAGGACCCTTCCAGGTGTTCCAGAGTACGGGATTTCTTATTAGGGATGTTCAACTAGCAATGTCTCTGAAAATATTCCCAAACCCTCAGATAAGGGAGACTCAATATTTGTTGACATTTTATTACCTGCCTTATATACTACGCCAGAAGAGAAAAATCCTGACAGGCAGGGATTTTTGTGTTTGGTTCATTGATGTTTCCCGAGTACCTTGAAGAGTGCCCAGCATATAGAAGTGCCCAACAAATGCTCCTTGGATGAACAAATGAAAACAGTCAGTGTCTTATCTCCAAACGGAGTAGAGAAGGAATGGCAGAGTGTACAGGATCCTAAGCGCTGTGGACTCATGATTCTGGATTATTCTTTCCCTTCCCAACTCACACCCATTCTCAGGGAAGCCTGTGTTTTCCAGCATTTTCTAAGCACCTAACGACACTCTTCTTTGTTCTCGTGTTCCTCTGCAGCTGCTTCCTGTTTTTCATGTCCATCACAAATAATGCTTTTTCAGGTTTTGCTGTTCTCCCCATGGACATCACATCTCAGGCCTCTAGCTTCCCACCTCTTCCTTGTTTCTTGCCCACTCTGTTTATGATAGATCAGTACTCCCAGCCCAGTCTTCCTGGGCCTCAGGAGTTCCTGAAGGTCATATTGGAGAACTATAGGTTTCTTTTATTTTCTCACAAAAAAAGGGGACCAAGAGAAATAGACATGTTTGAAGACCGTGCACATCTATCTAGTAGGGGTTAGATTGAGCAGCTAGCTTGCTATACATTGCCTTGCTCAGGGCTGAAAGAATATCAGCGTGAGGATACTAGTTAGGATAGTAGTTATCCGTCCCTAGTGAGATGCTGTGTGTGGTGGGGAAATACCTTTTTGATTAGTTAATATCAGAGTGGGGAAGAACGAAGCAATTATTGTTTAACTTCTAGTTGGCTTAATTGACAGATCTTTTGAAACATGAGGTCTTCAGGGCGAGCGGTGATGGTAAGACCTTGGCTGTGTGTAGCGGACTTAGCCCATCTGCTCAACGATAACCCCTTTGATGATACAGGCCAATACATACTCATCTTTGGCTTTTGTAAGTAAGCAGAGTGCCAGGCACACAACAGGGGGTAGAGTTGGAAGGTGGACTTGGTCATTACTGAATAGAAATAAATCAAGTGGAAAGGCAGATGGTCGGTCAACTTATGGGTTCATTGAGAACTCTCTTGTCACTGTCTGGAAGTGAAGGAAAGAACACAGAAGCCCACAGACATTTAGGTGTCCACTTAAGGCTCAGTGGGGGGCATGGGCAGGGCTGGTTTTGGATATAGCTGCTACCAAGCAAAGTGGGCTGCTGGTAAAGAGGAAATCATCTCAGAGGACTGGATCCAGCTTGTCACACCTATGCTGGAAGGTCCCATTTCTAAGGTTTCTAAACAGCTCCCCTATCCAACCAGATATCCTGGGAGAGGCATCTACACACTGTGGACGCCCCCCTCCACCCCAGCTGCTCAGCGGCTCATCAGATATCATTTCCATACGAAACAGCAACTAGAGCGCAGTTACACTGTCATAAATTGGCCTCTGCGCTGTGATTAGCATTTCCATCTTCTGTTCCCAGGAAAGCCCAAGAGCAAGGGCTCTGGGAGGAGGCACCCTCAGCAGCGTCAGCTGGAGGCCCGAGAAAACCCGCTTACCAGGATGGTGGTGACGACCAGGGTGGTGTTGAAGAGACTGTCAGAGATGTTGGAGGTGTAGAGGCGGCTGTCCATGCTGAGGCCCTCTGCCACATGCCACTGGCCAATCTGAGGAGACCAAGGAGGAGAGGATGGGAAGGCTTGAGGAAGGGACAACTGGGCTGCAGGTTGCTGAACTTGAGAGCAGCAGAGGACAGTGTTCTGCTGTGGGTAGACCCCAAGAGGAAAGGATGGGAGAGATATAGAGGAGCAACAGGCTAAACCAGAAGTAGGGGGCATGATACAAGGTTGAGGGTCTTGAGGGAAGGGAGACGTCAGAGTGAAGAAAGAAAGGATCAAAGAATTGAGAGAGATGAGGAAAAATAGAGAAATTAGGTAGGAGTATAACATGGCTTAGAGAACTTCTGACAGAAGAAGGGGCAGGACAGAGGGACAGGGCATTGTTTTATTGTCACGGCTCTTTTGCATTGGCCTACCCTGGGTAAGCCTAGTTATCTAGGTAAGAATGAGAATGGCGGCATGAACACCTGTACACTTAAAAATCGCTTAAGAAAAAAAAAATAGCGGTGGCTCATGTCTGTACTTGCAAGATCAAGGCAGAGGAATTGCTTTAAGTTTGAAGCTAACCTGGGCTACCTGGTGAGTTCAAGGATAGCCTGGGCTACGTAGTGAGATTCTATCTCAATAAGCAAACAGAAGTCATGAATAAGAGGATAGATGCAAGGTGAAAAGAAACTGGTACATGGTAGGCCTTCAGTGAGTGGTTACCTGGGGCTGGGACGGTATCTTAGTGGTAGAGTGCTTCTTGCCTGGGAGATGATACCCTAGGCTCAATTCTTGGTACTGGAAAGCCTCGATGAAATCATATTGCGACAGGAGCAACAACCTAAATGCTTTTTGTATGGTTAAGCATATGGCTAAATGAATAAGTCAGAAGGGGTAAAAATCAGGTCGTAGTCTCTTTAATCTTAATCTCCTAGCCTCACTATGAAGCTCCTCCAGAGCTTTGGCTCTTCCAGCTCTGAAGAGAAATAGAAATGGAAATGTTCCTCTCCCTTCTCAGGACCCACAGATCATGTATGTACCAGTTTGACACCACAGTTCCCACTCTAACCAGGAGCATGAAACCCACTGTGCAACCTCAGTGATGTGTCTGAGCCCCAAGCTTCCTTCTGTGCCAAATGAGAATAATAACAGAAGCTTCTGGTGGGTGGGGTGTTAGGATTTCACCTGACACTCCATAAACATTATTTCCCCATCCATTTCTTTACTGTGTTTTTAAATTGTGCTCTATTTGTTTTATTTTTATCTTATCGTGGTTTAAAAAACATTTACACAGAGGACTGGGGAGATGGCTCTATTGCTGAAATGCTTGCTGTACAAGAATGGGGCTCTGAGTCCAGATTCCCTGCATCCATGTTAAAACATAAAAAGCCAGGCACAGCAGTGTTGCGCCTTTAATCATAGCCCTAGGAAGGCTGAGGTGGGAGGATCTCGGAGGCTTGCTGGCCAGCCAGTCAAGACAAATTGGCAAGCTCCGGGTTCAGTGAGCGTCCCTGTATCAAAACAAAATCACATGAAAAGAGCTAGAAAAAGACATCCTAAGTGGATATCTGGCCTTCACATATGTACACACCCACAAATACGGATATGCAAACGCACACACATAAGCATATGCATGCACACGTTACATGCACAAATAAGATATATTCTCTTAATCATGATTGCCTGACTTCAAGCTTGTGGCGATCCTCCTGCCTTGACTTTGCAAGTAGTGACATGAGCCATCATGCTCTCTTAACCAATTTTTGAGTCTAAATTTATATTACTGTGGACTACTCCATCACCCTGGCAATCTCCAGGGAGTCTGATGGAACAAAACACTGTTCCATTATATATATAATTACATAAACGTATTATAAACAAACAATACAGAATGCAAGGATATAAAGGTCTATGAATAATGCATAATATACAATACACATATATTTGATCCCATATAAATCTAATGGCTATACTCCAGACAAATCACTTCTGTTGCTGAGTAGTTAGGGTTTACATCCATGAAAGGTAGCTGATGGCTCACTGCACACTCAAAGATGTACATGGCCCCCTCTCCTAGGCACCAGCAGCAGCTTCCTTGAAAAACTCCCTCAAGTCCTGACCTTGTTCCTGCTTCTCTTCCCTGGACATAGGCTATGAGTTTGTCCTCAGATGTTCCAACAAAAATTAAGGCTTAGCTCCCCCTATCCTTACTCCATGGAACAAGAGGGCTCAGAGTCACAGTAAGGAAAAACCAGCAACCTGCCTTTATGCATTTGAGAAGGTAGGGCATGAAGAGAAAAGGCCCTGGACCACCTTGGGCCACCAACTAGGATTTCTGATGGCCTTTCAGGACTTCAAATGAACTCATGACAGGGGAACCTTACTGGTGTCAAAGGGTAGATAAGCCAAAGGTCCTTTTTTTAAAGGACGCTACCAAAAAAGAGGAGCAGCTTTCTCCGCCTCTGCTTGGCTCTATGAACACTATGTGCTTTGTTTCTATACAATAAGAGATCTCACCCAGCTTCTCTGAGAGCCCACAGCCTGATCCTCAACCCTGTGCTTCTAAACCCCAAATGAATCTTCCCATGGAAGCCACAGAGCTCTGCTTTCTTAGCCTTTTAGCTGCGTATTTACTTCCTGGTGGGTCTCCCCCACCAGCATTTTGCATGCTCAGACCCCAGAACCTTGCTCCTGGTGGTGGAAGCAGAGAAAGCCATGGTCTCCTATCAGCACTTTATTCTTGCTGACCAAGCATGGGCACAGCACAGATGAGCTCCCCTGGGGCTTCTGGAGCTCCTACTGCCTGGAAAAGGGACATGTCAGGTGACATCACTGTCCAATTCCTGGCCCCTCTTCTCTCAGGGACAAGGTTGAGAAGATGATTGTGCTGTGAGATTTCTAATCTGGGGGGTGTGTGGGTAATAATTACAGAACCCTTGCTGTGACACACACACACACACACACACACACACACATATATATAATGTGTATGTATATTTATAATATGTATATATATAATGTGTATGTGTATATATATAATATGTATATATATATAATGTGTATGTGTATATATATATATATATATATATATATATATATATATATAATGTATATATATATACCATCCTACCACCTCTTTGAGGTCTCCCATCATAGTTTGGAGGTGTCATGGTGTTTCTGTTTTATTAATAAAGAAATGTGCTCAGATGAGCTTAATGGCTCCTCTCCCAAGGCCACAGCTGCCAGCTGTGACACAGGTTCGAATCTAGAGTTGAATCCTAAGTCTCTGATCTTTCCCAACTCTGTTGATGTCTTTTAATGAGGACAGTAGTGTTTTGTTTGTTTCTTTGCTTTTTTTTTTTCTATTGGAGCAAATCAGACTAACCAGGAAGTGGCCTCAAGAACCCCTCAAACCCCCCCCCCCCCAGTATAAACCTCAGGAGCATAACTTTTTTCTCCCTGGTCCCAACACTCCATAAATCTAATAGGAACCTCTCTCTCTTCCTAGGGGCTGTTTTCCTGTCTTTGAAACTTGTATAATTGGTTCCCAGTGGTCTGCCAGGTTGGGAAAAACTCTACTTGGACAAGAAGAACATAAAACCAAGTAGGCGAGGTACCAGCATTTGGATGTTTGAGACAAGACTGAACATCTCTGTAGGCTGTTGTTACCTGGACTTCCACCTCACACCAGCCAGGCCACCTGCTCAAAGCAGCTGCAGTCCTTAGCCACACTCTAGCAACAAATGAGGTTCCTATAACATCCATGGGTGGAATATTTTCCATAGCCAGATATGACAACCTCAGCAATGGACCCTCCAAGACTTCATCCCCAGGGACCTGGCAAATAGACTAATTAGCCCTGAGCTCCAGTCAAGAAATAAGTCTCCCACCCACTCTCATGTTAGCCTCCAGAAATTAATAGACCCATCAGCTCCAACAAAGTGGCGTGGTAGCTATTAGCCGGAGCAGTTTAATTGCAGAAAGACAGTGGGAAGGGAAAAGCTGGTAGAGCCAGGTGCCCTGGGATACAGGCTAATTGCCCAACCTACTGGGTACCATCCATGCCACACATGTGTAGGGATGGGGAGGAGATGTCACTCTCCAAGCACAAGATTTGTGCCTCTAACTGCAGCCAAATCCCTTTGCTCCACCTCCATGACACTTGCCCCCTCCCAAGTCTTTCGAAAGACCCAGCTGGTTCCTCCTCCCCCACAGGCTTCCCTTCACTTCAGATTACGCCTCTGCCTCTTGTTTACTTGCTCTGCTTTTCCATCATTTTAGAGGGTCCGGGGGCTGAACTGGAAGGAGGGCGGAAGGGAACACACACATCTGGGTGGGGCCACAGCTAGCTCCTATTCTACAGCATCACAATTCAAGGAGAGAGACGTCTGTGACCCGGGCTGATGTGGTCCCTCCTACCCACAGCTGATATGCAGAGATGATGCTGGATTTCAGTCCTATCTGGACCTTGAGCACACAACACCATCTGTACCCTCCAGAAGGAGGCACCCATGTCGGAGACCTTCCTTCTACCCTGGCTTCTCTGCTTATGAACAGTGTGACCACATGTAGGTTACTTGGGCCTCGGAGTCTCTTTTCCCATCTATAAGATGGGGATTAAACTTGCTGCCTCAAAGGGATTTTAAGATTAGTTCAAGCATTGCGTTAGTCAGCATCCATTCGAGTGCCATTGTTGGGGCCAAAAGGCAGTCTCTTCTGTGTTCTCAAAGAGCTTCACACTTCGATTGTAGCTTATTAGACAGAGTAGGCATGTGTCAACCACTTCTGTTTTCAGACCCGTAGTGCCACCACATGAAACTTCGTCAGGAAGTTGAGGGACAGGACCTGGACTGTAAGCAGCCCTGCAAGCTGTTCTGACACAAAGAACAACTGAGTGATAAACAGAACCCTGGGACCAACTAGGACACTGACTCACAGATGTGGGGCGCAGGCCACACCAGTGACAGGAGGCATTTCAAAACCGGAAATAAGAGGCCCCGATTCTTAGATTCTACCAACTTCTGTGGTGTAAATATTTCCAGTCAACATCATGTTTCATACAGCTCACAGAGCCAGGGAGACATGTACAGTGGGCCCTCTGCAGCTGAAGCAAGCCGGTTTTACCTGCCAACAGGCTTCAGGCTGTGTGCTTAGGTGCTTAGTAAGCTCATCTCTCTATCAGTAAACAGATTCAAGTCCTGCTAAGCCAATGCATCCAAGTTACGGGATGGATAAGAAGAAAAGTTATGATGCTAAATAAGACCCACCTAATAATGCTTGATTGCAACCTCAGCTGTGAGAACAAGTGTATATACATCCCAGTTCTCAGGTTGCTGAGGCGAGAATTGTTGAGAAGGCTATCCTGGAGTGCATTGTAAGTTCAAGGCCAGCATGGACTATTGATTGAGACCTCCATCTCAATTTCAAAACAAACAAACAAATAAATGTATAATCTTTCCAAATTCTGACTCCATCCAAGGCCATTGAAGGAAACATATTTTGATGGAGATGCTTGGCCAAACATGAAAACTTGGGCAAATATAACTAACATGGAATGGAATTACCCATGCATAGAAAGTATCATTTAACCCAAATCCCCTAGGGATATAGATCAATATAAATTAATAATTTTCTTGCTCCTTTAGGCACCAAATTCTGCAGGTCTCAATTATGTATTCAAAAATACTTATTTCCTTCTTAAGGAAACTACAGGTTCTTCTGGTGCCTAAACTGAATGGGCTTTACCTTAAAGTGTGGTACAATCATTGGGAAGCTGGTGTAGATATCACGATGGGGATCTATTGCTGCCCTGGGATTCCTGCTGTGTGCTGGCTGCTCACATTTCCTTGCCATTGTAAAGGGATCAATTTAAAGCTAGGTGTGTGATTCTTTCCCCATGGTCGGCTGCTGTTTCTAGCTTCTAGCAGAACAACTGATTCTGAGGCCCTGTCCTCCCAGAGCTGAACTGGGCTTAGCATCCCTGGAAGGACTACTGACCTAGAGGAAGGAAAGATTAAACAAGAAACAAGAAAAGCTATGGGGGGTGTGGAGCATGGACCCTGTGGCTTAGATAGAAGCTCTCCACAGTCCACGACTATCACTGAATGCACATTAGACACTGGGGTTTGGTCTGCCGTGGCCATCAGAGAAGTGGTTGTCCAGAGCCTGACTACGGGCATTGGAACTGCTCTTTGTCTTGCTTTCCCCCCATCCTAAAGGCCCGGCTCAGTGTCTCACTTCTCAGAACTGAAAGGCTGTTACTTGGAGTCGGGAGACCTAACTATGCTAGTGCCTAGTGCTGTGACCCCAGGACCCTGTAAGCCTCTGTGCCTTTGCTGAAGCTTTTGAGGTCTGGAAGACATCATGAGCCTCTCTGTCCTGGTTCTTACAGGGCAGCAGCCAGCCACACCTCCCAGAATCTCTCCATGAGTCAGGGCAGCCTCTGCTTAGAAACTGTATAGTTCTTTCCCATTTTGGTTCAGATGCAGAGACAAGAACCCATACTGCATACAATGTGTTGGACCTACAAGACCCCATGTGCCTGCTCACCATCATGTTTTTCTCTCATGCCCTGCATGTGCCATTCCTGGCCTAGAATTTTTGCCTGACTCCAACTTTCTTTCAGCTGGGGGGGGGGTGGGGAGTGGCAAATCATGGCTTATGAGCTTAATCCAACCACTGTTTATTTGTGCAAATAAAGTTTTATTGGCATACACCTTGGTCTGTTCACTTCTGTGTACCCTGTGGGTGCTTTCACTTACAAGGACAGAGTTGCAACAGGAATGCTGGGATGCCTGCAAAGGCCAAGCATCTGCCCCTCTAGATGGCAGAAAATGCTTGCTCACCCTCATCCACTTGACAACCATTTCCTTTAAGCCTCTTTGCTTGAAGACCACTTCTTCCAGAAAGCCTGCCTTCTCTTCCATTAGCCTTCTGAGCATCTGTCCACTGGACGTTGCTGACTGCCTGTCTGTCTTACTATGGCATAAGCCTCATAGGAACAAAGAGAGCAGTTTGGTTAGCCTGCCCTCTTATACCCGGGCCTTGGCTCATTGCCTTGTGTCTCATAGATGCTCAATTAAATATAGCTGAACAAATGCACCAGAAACTTCATCTCATTTCACCCTCAGCAAATCTACAAGGGGCAGACCATTTTTTATATTCATTTTAAAGATTTTTTTTTAAAGCCCTGCACACCAGCAAGGTTAGGTAATTAAATCCTTCACGGTCACAGTCCGATAAGCACCACAATGGAGATTCAAACAGACTTTCTCCATCACCAGGACCCATGCTCCTAACCATTATCTGGTTAGAAAGGGTCAAGACTGTAACCATGGGAACTGGCTTAGCACAGTGCCTGGCATTGGCAGAACCTGCATAAACCTCGACAAGTCCCTCCCCATCTCTGCCCAACGCTCTCCTTCTCGACTGTCAAGTAGGAGCCCTCAGGACCTTTTCTGGAGGGTTAGGATCTCAGAAAAATCATCCTCCTGATGACGAGCATCCCTTGCTGCCGCTGGGAGCGCTGAGGACGCATGCCCTCCTGCCTGAAGGTGCTGGGGGGGGGGGTGTCTGTGTCTTTAGGCGACTTTGTTCTTTTTTGAGTAGGTAAAAGGGGATTGATTTTTACACCCCAAGGGACTTGCTCACATCGTTGTCCACACCCACAGAGGTGCACACAACACTAGAGCATTGAATAGTTTGTGCACATTTAGACAGCTGCTCTTTGAACTCGGCACCATTGGGACCCGGCTTCTACGGGGGCTGATGAAACTCTTAAGTCCTGCTCCAGAGTCAGAGGCTTCAAATACTTATTGATCTCTGCTTGCTGGGCCCTGGCCCATGTGGTTTCCTTTCATACATTTCCTTGCTTCTGTGTAGCAGCCCTGTCACCATTCATACCTGAGAAATGCAGGCTCATTGGTCCTTTAGAAACAGCAAAAAATGCTCCAAGTGTGCACATATGAGGTTAATGGTGAATAAATTAGCCAACCCAAAACTCAGAAATCACAAGCAATTTGCTGAGCATCAACAGCCGATAGGGATCAAACTAAGACTTGAACTCAGATCCTATTTATCACTTTACTGATCGGCTTAGGATAGGTGTAGGCTATATTGATCTTGGAGCCTGCCCCCTCACCCCCGTGCCTCTTCGGACAATGTGAGCTTGTTTGTTGACTATAGTCCTGAATGGAGTCAACTGAAAGAACCCACATGAGCTCACTCATCTGTGAAATGGAAGTGAACAACAGAATCTACAGCTGGAGACTAGAGTGAGCCTCAAGAACCCAAGCATTACAGCTGGTGCTGGTAGGAAGTCCTGGAAATTTTAAGCCATGAAGCCAAGTAGGAGGCTCAGCTACCTCCTCACACTGTCTTTAACATTTTGACCATGGTCATGAAGTTTACAGCTTTGCACCAACTCACGTCCCCTGCCTTGACAGACCAAACTAGGCCCAAAGCAGCAGGTCTGAAACATGGTTTCAGTGCTGTGAGCTCAAATGGCCCCATTGTCTTCAGACATCGATTGGCTTGGGTTCTCATTGTAGTAACTGCAAGCTGGTCGGTAAGATATGACGCAGTGTTCTTGGTAGGCAGCTGAAGGCATTTGCTGAGCAATAAGCCATGCGTGAGTAGACAGCATGTGACTGTCCACATAAGGGGACAGCAGGTGAGCAGGAGTCAGGGGATCTGGGTTCAGGTTCCTCTTTGCCAGTCATTTACTCTGTAGCCTGTGGAAGTCAATTTTGCTACCTACCTAATTTCCCTGCCCTTCTCCACTTCTGAGGATCATCTGAGGTAGTCACAGGTGTGACAGAGTCAAGGCCAATCAAATGCAAGTTCTTTACAGTCCAGTTCTTCTCTGTCTAGGATCACCCGAAGTTTTTAATCAGAATCCTTTTTTTAAATTACAGTTCTGAATTCTAAGTTGAAGTTCACCATCTGAAGGATGCTTATGATAAAATAATGTGCAACCGTGAGAGCCTAGAGTAGTGACTCTTAATCTGAATCTCAACCCGCTTGGTGGTCACATACAGAATATCCTGAATATCAGCTATTTACATTATAGTTGATAACAGTAGCAAAATAACAGTTATGAAGTAGCAATAAAATAATTTTATGGTTGGGGTTACCACAACATGAGGAGTTGCATTAAAGGGTTGCAGCATTAGGAAGGTTGAGACCCACTGGCTTAAAGTTTCTCCATATGGGATGGAGACATGGCACTCAGGTGTGGGAGAACACTAAGGCAAGAGAACCCAGGGATGATCTGAGATGGGTTAGAATTTCACAGACTTGGTGGAACAGATGTCCAGTTTGATAGATAAGCTTAAGGGGCTGGGAGATAGCTTATCTCAGCAAACAGGAAGATGTGGGTTTTCATCTATATCCTTGCTTTTAAAAAAAAATCCCAGCTGGAGAGATGGCTCAGTGGTTAAGAACACTGACTGCTCTTCCAGAGGTCCCGAGTTCAAATCCCAGCAACCACATGGTGACTCTCAACAATCTGTCATGGGATCAGATGCCCTTTTCTTGTGTGTGTGAAGACAGCTACAGTGTGCTTATATGCATAAAATAATTCTTTAAAAAAGATCCCACGGTGGCAGCCCATGCTTGTAATAGGGTGCCACCCGGGAATCAGAGACACACGGATTGTGCTGCTCAGGTAGTCTAGACTAATGTGATCCCCAAGTCTCAGTGAGAAATTCCACTCTTACCCAAAGGACAACAGTACCTGAAGAATGATACTTGAAGTTGACCTTTGGATTCCACACATACATGCACATGCCTGTATGTACACTCACACACACACACACACACACACACACACACACACACACATACATACACACACACACACACAAAACCACCAGCTCAAATTATTAATAATATTAGCCTCCATCATGAGCACCTGGCATAAAGGAGTAATGCTCATTAGTTTTAAACTCAGTGTCTCTACTCACATAACAGCTTATATGACAGAAGAGCAGCTTGGGGTCACGAGCAACCCCCCCCCCCCAAACTGAGGACTGGAATGACCTGGGGAACATAGGGAGTTGACGAAGTCCACCAGAGGTTTTAGTTGCTCAGCCATAGAATACACCTTGATATGCACTGACACACCAGAGTGCAGAATGCTGCAAAAAACTCTAGAATTCTGGGACAGTGGCAGCATCCAATGAAAACAAAAGATCAAACACTAGTGCAGGGTGAGCTAGTAAGATTCAGGATAATGCACTATGCTGGAGTTTTCTAACATTTCCACTCAGTTTGTCTCATGCAGTGTCTTATTGGAAGTTGGCTACAATCCATTTGTGAGTTATGAAATCAATTGAGTGGACCAACACCTGCATTTAAAAAGTGAGATCTCTATATGGAGTGGAGAAGGGGGAATTCATAAACAGAGGTAATGAATACTGCATATGAGTTTCAGTTATGCATAGAGGTATGCATGCTTCCTGAATAACTCCCTCCATGCAAATTATATTCCAAATATGCAAACATGCACTATCTGGAGTTAGCAGAGTTTACCCCTTCACTATTACCAGTACCTAGCACAGTATGTCGATGACAAGCAATGTTTAATATGTATAGTGTTGATACCCACAGACTCCTTATCTTGATCACTCCTTGTAATTAAAGACTATTAGACATTTGTGAATCAGCACTTTGGGATATTCCTTCCATGCCACAACTCTAGACTAAACATTTTGTTATCTTGTACTTTGAGGTGGTTCTGCTATCATCCCCATCTTAGAGATAAGTGATCACATCTTGAAAGAACAATGTAGGCTGACTTCTTCCAACTCAAAGGATTATATGTGTAGTTTTCCCAAATGCCTTGGGACTGAACCTGGAAGGGAGACAAGGAGAGGAAGATGGCCCAAGAGAGGCCATAGGGGGTCAGTGGAATGCAGCTGTCTGCTCACAAAGGTGAAGCAGGTGGCCATTTAAAACGAGTAATAACAGAATAAAACCTCTCCATTCTAAACAAGACTTACTTGAGGTAAGGTAATCAGGGACAAATGGAAGAGGTGTGAAGACTCAGGAAACACAAGCAAGGATAAAAGGCATGGCCTTTTGGAGAAAGGACACCAGTCTCCAATAAGAAAGGACTTCATAACTGGAAGGGCTTCCCAAGATGGAATATGCTGTAACTAAAGGTAGTGAGTTCTCTGAGATGGGGCATTTAAGTAAGACTCCTCCTCATGAGGAAGTGTTTGCAGTAGACCAGTTAGAGAACTGGTCTACCAGGCTATCATGATGCCATCTATCCCTCACCAGGAATGTAGAATATATGTTCTATTTCTACACCAGGACAACCAGGAGGAAGGCAAGGCCTTGGGGCAAGTAGGGACCTTGGTCATAGCAAGCAAGCAAAAGAGCAGGACTATGGAGTGGCAAATGTGGTGGAAAAGCCCTGTAGGAAAATTCAGAAATTCCTGTTGGCTCATTCCTGCTCTTGTCTCCTGGTTGAGTCTCTCTATGGCTGATTCTCATTATTTGTTGTTCCTCTGACTTATATAAAGCTGCCACACACATTCAAGTAGGGACAAGCGGACCTCTGCTCCCAGGACAATTAAGTAAAGTTCCTGTGAGCCTCTGCCAGAGCATTCACATAGACCTGCCGATATGTAGCCTTATTAACTTATGTGCATCTCTGTCACACCTAATACAGATTGTTGATTCACTGGTTTGCACATCAGCATCATAGGTCAAGCTTGTGTTCTCACAGAGCACACCACAATGTTTCTCATGCATAGGAACATGGGATGGCATGTCAGTGTTGCATTGTAGGAGTTAGCTTAAACGGAAAAATTACAAGGGGAAATACACACACATACACACACACACACACACACACACACACACACTAGCACTCAATAGTCCATGAAAAAGACACTTGTTGACAATCTTAGCACCGAAACAACACAGCAGAACATTGCCACGTTCAAGCGCAGCTGGAGATGCACACATTGACTGAGTCAAATTTTTGCCTCTCCACATGTCTGCAAAATGTTTCAAGTATCAATATGGGGTTTGCAAAAAGATTTCACCAAGCATTCAAACGTGCAAATACAGATCTCGCAAATAATGAGAACCAATTAGACCTGTCCATGCTGGGTTGTTTGGCTGTCACCAAGATGTGCTCAGATTTCCAGTCATGATCTCCAGCTACTGGGGTGTAACATGGGATTTGGTCACTACCCTTTCTGCCCAGAAGCCCCAACCTTGGCTGTTCTTGAAGAATGTAGTGATAAGTATTTTATTCAGTTTCTGTGGTGTACAGGAAACCTGTGCTGTCTCTGATGACAGTGACAAATGACACCCCTATGATTCTCACCCAGATTTAATGGACTCCCCAACTATCATGGCTTTAGTCCATAGAAGAATTAGAAGGATGCCTGGGTTGCCTATCTGTTTGGACAAGTTTATAGGTTTCTTTTGGCTGTATCCTAATGTCCTCTATTTTAAAAAATAAATATTCTCCTCCTCTTCCTCTTCTTTCTTCAGGACAGGATCACTAGCCTAGGCTCCCTGTGTAACTAAGAATGACTTTGAACTTCTGGTCCTCCTGACCTTCCACATGTTAGCAATGCAGGCATGTGCCTCTATGCCTGTTTATGCGAAACTAAAGATGAAAACCAGGGCTTTTATGCATAGCAAGCAAACACTCTCTCAATTGTAATCTCCAGATACTTCCCCCACCCCTTTTTTTCTGAGATAGTCTTAACCTATAGCCCAGGTTAGCTTTGAACTTGCTTTGCATCTCAGGGAAGCTTCAAGGTCATAGTCCTCTAGCCTTACTTCCCAAGTGCTACAATTATAAGTATAGGTCACCATGCTTGGCTTTCACTTCTACTATAACCACCCAGGCTTCTTCCAGATCATTTGGGGATGACCTCCTGGTCTTTCTCACATTGATACATAACAAGGACATGGCAGAGTCAGCAGATGGGAAGAGGCCCTCACTCGTCTTTCTTTGCCTCCCAGAAGACTGGAGGCATGTCAACAGGAGCTGCTGAGCAATCAGAGAGCTCAACCATGCACAAGACTTTCTGTCTATGAAAACATGACGGGCCATACCTGCTTCATTTGTTCAACTCAACAGGTAAGAAGTGCCATGGGAAGGCAGTGGCACTGATGTCTTACCTCTGAGCTCTGATTCCCTGGTCCCCACTGAATTAATGCTTTCAATGAAGCATTTAGATGTAGGAAGCTGGTCAACCTCCATTTTGGTGCTGAAATCAAGATAGCCCTGTGGCTTCTGAGCTCTCAGCCTGCGGTTAAGAATGGCCTGTCCCTACCCCTAGCTGGGTGCAGTGCAGTCTTGGCTCTAGAAAAGAGCTTTTGCATTTTCACATCTATCCACAGTCACCAAATTGGGGCTGAAGGTCAGAGAGTAAGCCAAAGGCATTTGGAGAAAAGTCCAAGATTAGCAACAGAAGAAGAGAGAGAGGTCAGAGACAGCTAGCAAAACTGATTTCAGCTAGACATGCCTGCCTGGCATGGGCTAGTACTCATAAGCCATCTTCCAGGGTTCTGTGACTCCAATAGGAACAGCCCCGCATGTTGAGCCTTCCCTTTCAAAGCCTGTGCCCTTCTCTCTGCCCTGAACCAGGCCAGAATGTCTAGAACATTTAGGGAATAGGACAAAGACAGCGAGGGATATAGTTAGGCATTGCCATGTGAGACAACAGAATTAAACATGGCACAGTGTAGTAGTCGAACCCTGAAAGTAGCAATGTACAACAGCTCATCCTGTCCGCAGTGATTTTATCCCACTCTAGGAGCAGAGATCATGATGTTCTAAACTTTACCAAGGAGGAAAGTGGGAAGTTAAGTTAGGAACAAGTCGTGTGGGAATCAGCCCCGAGTCTATATTAGCACATATTGCCTGCCTCCTTGGGTAAGCTCCCTACCCCTCCACAATCCACCTTTCTTCTTCCTCCGGGGCTCAACTGCCTTCCCCCCCCCCCATGCCTGCTCCTGGCCTTGGCTTGCTTTCCATTTGGGGGAGCTGGCTGCCGCAGGCTGTTCCATGCTACTGAATTAGCAAATCTCCCTCTTCCTGCTCCCCCTTGCATGAGCTGGCTGAAGGGGCGCAGGAAGTGTCTCCTGGAGCTGGCAGACTTCCCCAGGCTGATCTCAGGGAAAAAAAGCGTGATCGGGCATATGACAAGAAATAGATTTCAAATGCAGCACTTCAAAATCCCGCTCCTCTGCCCAAAACCAGCCCCCTGTTCAAAATTGTAAGCACCTCTTAATTTGTTTGCTGGCTGATGTGTGAGTACCCTTGTAAGCTTCTGTAACTGCTGAATTGTTCAGCAGAGCCAATAAGCAGGAGTCCCTGTGCTTTGGGGGAAAAAATTAGATGTGCAGGGACCAGAGAGGCTGGAAAAGACAGGTCCTTTAAGATACAGCCCTCAAAGCCAGCTCATCTGTTCCTGGCCTTTCCTCCTTCTGGCAGCCAGAGGAACCGGCAGGATATCTCTCCTGGAGGAAGGCAGGAGAGCCTGTTCCAGAATACAGAACCTGGGCGAGAGTCAGTGTTTCCAAGGGCTTTTAAATTAAAACATGGAAACGTTGTTACCTGTAAGAGGCTTGGCACATGAAATTCCCTTGAATTAAAAAAAAAGCAAGTAGCTTTAGAAACCACCCAGGACTGGGGGCTCAGATGTCCCTGTTGGCACTAAGCTCCCTGAGACCCAGAGGGCACACTTGTATGGCTCCTGTAGAGTCACCTCCCTGGGCCCTGTGAGTCTTGAGGCTCTCATCTACTGCCACACCCTGCTCCCTGTTGTGAATGGGCCCAGCACACAAGCCCCACTCCTGAGAGGACAGTGAGAGGAGGACCTTTGGCCAAGGGAGGACACTGACAGAGCAGGGATGGCGGTGACAGCCTTCTGGGTTCATTTCATGTCAGAAATGAGGTAGGCACGGGTGTGACTCTGAGGCAGCCTATATACATCCAAGGCCTCCATCATCCATGACTGGGGTAGAGAGCAGAATAGGAAAGGAGAAGAGAGAAGACTCACCAGAAGGACCACACCCTTTACTCTGCTAGCAAATAGGATCACTAAGGGCTTTCAAACCTGATGAAACTTCCATAAGATGCTGCCTTTCTAGAGAGCTGGCCTAACTGACCAGCACCCCTAAGACCTGATGCTGTTCCAAGAGACAAGAGATGGCAACACTATCTCAAACCCCACACCAAACCCCTCTCTCTCTTGGCTTCTTAATTTAAAAGAAGTGAGTGACTTTTCAGTCACCTTCAAAGCATCCCCAAGCCATCCCACCCACCCACCCATGAGGATCTGCAGCCCTGAGTTTCCTCATCAAAGGCAGAGCTGGCTCTGGGGGATTGCAACCCATGCAAGCTCCCCAGCTGGCCTGTTCTCACAGGTTTGTCCCCCAGCTGGGGAGCTGGCACTCAAGACTGCTGATTTCCAGCAATCAAACCCAGCTCCAGCGCCCTGAGCCAGGTCTCAGCAAAGACTGCTTCAAAGGATCTGCATATTTATGGTAAACTCCTTCCTCGAAATTGAAAATGTATTAGACAGTGACAATCACAGGATTCTCAGAGCTGCCTCTCCCACTGGCAAGCGATCTGAGCAATGGCTGTTCACTTGAGGACAGGAAAGATTTGACTGTCACAGAGGCAGCCCAGAGTAAGAGAGATTGGGAAAGATAGACCTGGGCAGGACCTCTCTATAAGACTATGACACCCTCCATATTGTTTCTTGGGGGCTACATGAAGTGCAGACTCACTGACAGGAAGTACGTAGAAGACTTTTCTGTTGTTCTATATTTGATTGGTTTTGAAGTGGGGGGTTGGGGGGTCAGGAGGTGGGGAAGGTTGCAAACCCAACCAGCAGGTCCGCTCCGATTATCTTCAGAGGAGAAACCACTTCCCAGTGGCTTCTGCAGCTAATGGCTATAGTAAGAATTGCTGCCACTTCTGTGCTGGTCCCCAGGAATGCTGCAGAGCCAGGACTGCAGCTGCCAACACAGGAGGATCCCTGACTTCCCAGGAGAGGGTCGAACCTGCCTTTGCATGGGCTGTTCTCAACAAAGATGGCAGCTGGAGAGGAAGTAAAGAAAGCCTGAGTTTTGTGGCAGAGAGTGGGGTCCTGCATGATCTTCAGAAAACCGGCTTTGAGGTTCCTTCTAAAAACTCTGGGTCGTAGAGCCCCCAGTTGCAAGAGTGCCTTGGATAAGCCATCTCATCCATCCCCCTTTCTTTGTTTAGAAAAGTGTTGAAATCATTCCTGAATTTTGAGCTTGTTTCTGCTTTGGAAAATAAGGCTATTTGCCCACAATTATACTTCTCCTGGCTCTCATCAGTTCACCCTGTTGGTCTTTCCATCTCTATAGAAACAAAGTCAAATGGACCAGCTGTCCCAGGAAAAGCTGGGGTGGGTCTGGTCTCTATGGAAAGTGTACACACAAAGGATAGAGTATATATCACTGGGGATGTCAGCAAGTAGAGGAACTAAATGACCCCAAGGCCCAGGGCTCAGAAGAAATGGAACATTTGAAAAATAAATTCCAGTAAGCCAGATAATGTGGGAAACTGTAGATTCAGTCTGAGGTGACTGATAGATCCCCCATGGTCTCAGTGCATCCAGTCCCCAGCCTTGTGTGTTGAAGAGCACCAATAGCCCCTGTTTCTTCTTTGGTGAGAGAGTAGTAAGCCATGTTCTGTTGGGAACAGGTACAGCCCACTGCTCAGCGAAGGGTAAAATAAGTGGTATATAATCAGAGTACTCTAAGGCAATCACAGGCTGCAATTTCAGCCCCCTAAGATCTCGAGCTCTTAAGTGGAGTGCGGCTCTTTTATCCAGCATTCCCAGCCTATGACAAAGAGTAGATCTTACAGGAAAATGTTAGGCTAATTCGGGAATGGAAAAATGAAGGAGTGCAGTAAAAGCAATCTGTTTTTACATATCTGAGGAGCCGACAAAGAAAGGGAAGTAGACTATTCTGGAATGTTCCATAGTGCAGAGTTAGGAGGCAGAGTTTGACCAGTTACCTGGAAGGGTCTGAATGTTATCTCTAAAGGGATTGCTAATTCTCCAGCCCAGATGGGCTCACAGACAGGTTGAGTGTCTCTTTCATGTCCCAACACAAACCATTCTTGCAGTGGATTAGAAGACTAACTAAGAAGCTTAAAGGTATTCCCTGTCCCCATATTCTGGTTAAACGTAATGGAAAGGCTCTGGGCTCTAAGGAAGCTCGACCCAAAACTGAGCTCTTGAGCCTGCCATTTTCCACCTAGATGAAGATGGATATATTTCTTTATCTCTCTGTCTTAATTTTTCCACCTACAAGATGACAGAACAGCTTTCATGCCAGGCTGATAAAAGAATATAAAAATTTAAATTATATATGTACACCACCCAGCACAGTACATCATGTAGGCGACAATAAATGTGGGCTATTATTATGATGTCAGGAGCGCCAGCTTTGCACATAAGTATAGCCATTCAAACACAGTGCCAGGAAGAGCTATTTTCAATCATCTTCCGATCCTGTGAGACCAAATATGAGGGGTTACTATACTCGGAAAGAAAACTGAGCCCACCCTGCTTGGGATACACAGCGAACCAATGGGGAAGAGGCAGATCTGTATCTTTAGTTAGGGATGTCAAACCCCAAAGGCTTAATTAGACCCTGTTAAGCCATTTCCGATATTTGGATGAAAGGTATGCTCATCTTATTACAACACTAACAACGTTGCTCAAGGGATGCTTGCAGTTGTCTTTGATCTTCAGACTAAGTTAAATGAAGGAAATTAGGGGTCTCCTTCTTTTCCATCTAGTTTCTTTCAAGGATATTTTTTCCCCAGACAGGAAGGGAAACAACACTATTGTAACACCCCTCAGCACATCTATGAGGGACAGCGAGAACAAACACTATGGTTTGAGACACAGAGGGAAAGACTCAGGCAGTGCGATCAACTCTTCTGCCTATAAATAATGGGGAGATGGCTCAGAATGTCCCCTACAGGACAACATAAGAAGTCCATTCCTCCAAATGTGCTGGAGTGGGAGCTCCCAAGATGGCAAAAACTCTCCATGCAGAATCAAAATAGTAATGTTTTAAAATGGGGAAAAAAAACTATCAACAACTAAGTCTGAATTCTGAAAGACTATTTTTAAAATGGTAAAAAATCCTTTAATCAGCCAGCGGTAGGGAATATGGTAGTTGGTTCAGACATTTTACCAATTATAGACCACTGGGTCCCTGCGTGGTGCTTTCTAACTAATCAAACCCAGCTCTTAATAGTAGTTTTCCCAGATAGGAGAGAAAGAACAGAACCAAAGCCACATGAAAAGATGTCATTACTGAAGAAAGCCCATCCCAGCAGGGTGTCAGAGTCAATAGTGGTAGCAATGGACCAGAGGCAGAGGCTTGGAATGGGAGCTTCAGGTACCCAAGAGCAGAAAGGGGAACCAGGAGTAGAAGAGGAGAGATTTTAGAGTTAGATGAACTTGTGTATAAATTCCAGTCCTTCCAGGTTCTTGAAGACAGAGGTGTGTGTGTGTGTGTGTGTGTGTGTGTGTGTGTGTGTGGTATGCATATGAGTCTATAGCTATCTGTATCCCTATGCACACATTTGAATACTAGAGAAAAACACCAGGGCCTTCCTCTAGTGATCTCTGCTTGACTGCCTTAAGATAGAGGCAGAAACTGAAGTCACTTTCACATTACAGTGAGGCCGACCAGCTAGGAAGCTCTGCCTCCGTCCTCCAGTCTAGGGTTACAGGCTTACAGACACACCTAGCTTTTTAATGTGGGTGCCATGGATTTGAACTCAGGTCTGTAGAACCGCTGAGCTTGAAGTTTCTTACTGGTCTACCTCTGAGGGTCATCCTCGGGATGAGGCCAGATCTTCACAAAGCACCAAAGCTACACAGATGGTTCACATAAGATGTCTCTCCAGCTCCTGTCACTTCCTTTCCCACACCAGCATCACCTTGGAAGGAACTGGAGAATATCAGAGCAGAGGTACTGACATTCCTCCTGTCCTGGGAGAGAAGCCTAATTAATTATCCCTCTTTGAACCACTTCTTCACCCTGCAATAAGCAGGGAAGGACACCCGGCAAGAGGCAAAGATTGGGTGGTGATTGGGATGGGACCTGGGGACTGGCGCCAGAAAGCTGCATCTGTGCACGAGACACATCATACACGGTTTCCAGTTGGTGCTCGCGGCACCTGAACCAGACAGAAAAGCAGCAGGACAGTCTTCAGACTTGCTACAAAGCCGAGGTCATAAAGAAGATTCTCACCATCCACTTTCTAAGTCCAGTCAGGACTGAGTGTTGCTTAGGGTAGCTGAAGGTCAAAATGACAGTCGTCTTAATGGTCACTTGCATGGCAGATTCCATTCAATGTTAGCTCAAAACAATGGGGTAGGACACAGAGAGGCCAAACCAACAAAACAACTCTGTTCATAGGACACTCTCTTATTAGCACAGTATTTACTAAAGGTTAGCCTGTGATCACCCCATCACTCTAATCACCTAGGTGGGTGCTAGCTAAACCAACAGATTCCTTAGTACACAGTGTTTTTATTAAATGAAAATGCAGGGCTGTGGAGCCTGAGAATGAACCTTATAGAGCAAGCTCAGGGTTTCACCCTTGACTTGTGTTTGAGAAGCCTACTGCTTACCACTAGTGGGCGCTGCTGCAGCAGAGGTAGCTACCCCATGAAGAAAGCCCCAAGGCAGACTGACTACTGGGTCCTGGCCAGGCTGGGCTGGAAATGGTACCTTGGGGCAGGGCTGATGATGGTGACTTTGTTCCATGTTTATTGTAAAATATGTATTTAAAAAATTCATTACTGAAAAACATTTTTAACAGAAAAAAAGTTCTGCATTTCCAATGCGTTTCTGAAAGTCATCTTCAAGGGGTTCTTTCTCACCAATGAACTTAATAAGTGTGCATTGATTTTATTGGTGTGTAATAGTGATTGGATAGGGGTGCATGTTTAGTGCTCAGTTCTATGCAGTTCTGCTGCATTGGTCTGGTGGTATTGGGAATAAAGCAAAACAAACAAACAACCCCCCCCAAAAAACAAACAAAAATAATAATAAAATAAAAAAGCCACTCTACTACTGACTTTAGCCTCCTGCCTCTCCCCCTTCATATAGGTTTAATATTGATTTCTATAAGTTTTTAAAAGATTTATTTAATTATGAACTTCATATGTATGAATGATGAATATACTATTTGCATATACACCCTGCATCTGTAGACCAGAAGAGGACATCAGATCTCATTACAGATGGTTGTGAGCCATCATGTGGTTGCTGGGAATTGAACTCAGGACCTCTGCAAGAGCAGCCAGTGTTCTAAACCACTGAGCCATCTCTCCAGTCCTGACTTCTATCAGTTTTGGAAAGCATAACAATTGTTGTTAGTTCTTTGAGAAATTCATACACTGTGATTTGATTGTATTCACCCCCAGCTTCCCCCCAATGCCAGCCTGACTGACAGTTGGCACAGAAGCAGAATGAAGGTAGAAAGAGGCATTGTGCCCCATCAGCTATCTGTCAACCAGAGAGTGGAC
This sequence comes from Micromys minutus, assembly GCF_963924665.1. Taxonomy (NCBI): domain Eukaryota; kingdom Metazoa; phylum Chordata; class Mammalia; order Rodentia; family Muridae; genus Micromys; species Micromys minutus. Next base: position 35,961,441 of record NC_137985.1, read on the forward strand.
CAAGAGATGGAGAATACCATGAAGGAGGCTCAGTAAGTGGGCTCTTTCCTGTATCCTTATAGGGAAGCACCGAGGTCCAGGAGAGGTTGGCAAAGGCTGGTCCAGGGCTCTCTGGGCTAAGCCTGGAGCTGCCTGAGCAGCCTGTTCTAACCATTTCTCCAACGCTATGCTCTCCACACTGGGACTCCTTACCCAGTAGTTGTATTTTTCTCAGAGAACTTAGCAAGCTGGCATAATGTTACATATGCGGGTTTGTTTTTTTTTTTTTTTGCCTGTCATCTGTCCCTTGCTAGAGCATATGTTACACAAAAGCAGATCTTTCTCATCTTAAACCAGTACCTAGAAGGGAGATAGCGGTACTCAACAGGTATCAACTTGAAAGAGTGAATGAATGCTCTCTGCTCAGATCCCCCAAGAAGACTGGGGCTCAGGGAAAAGTCTCCCTGACAATTTTTCTAGAGACTGGCAGCCTACTCATTCAGGGATGATGAGCCATGGGGCATGATTTGAGTTTAATAGTCTCCAATTGCAGCTCTCATTCTCTCTGTTTTTTCCCCCCACATCCCTTACTCTCACCAGACTGTGAGTTCTCAGTATAAAGGCTGCATCTGCTTTCCCCAGACCCAGCATGATGTCTGACACACAGCAGATGCTGCATAAAAGACCTGTCATGTAAATGAAGGAACCACCCCATGATTCCAGCTACCCACCTGACCATGCCTCTATCTGAGGAGATGTGGGAAGTGCCACCATCCCATGCAGCTCCCATGTAGAGATGGAGATGCTGCTGACCTTCAGCATCGGGCCTTGGAGGCCATCTCCCCTTTCCTGAGATCTTTCCTTCTCCTCTGTTCTCTTTCTAGAAGAGTAGCCCTCCAGAATGTCACTGATTCCCTAGAAAGAGCTCTCTGGGGCCCATGTAAGGTCAAGGGTCCCCTCGTAGATGGAGAGATGGTATGGAAAGAGACAGACGAGATAGGTTTCTATGTTGTGGGGTTCTGTGAGGGTCACCCTGGATACCTGTTGGCAAGATCTGTTCCTAGGTCCTATCCTGGGCCTCCCTTCCCAGACCCCAGAGGGATAGAATCTAAAACGATACATTTAGCACTTTCTAAGTTTTATACATCATTTGCCATAGGCAGGGCAAACATGGATCCCAAACCAGTTCTGCTATGACTTAATTGTTCAAGGTCAAATCAGTTATAAGACTCACAAAGATTCATAAAAAGTACCCATTTGGGAGATAGAAAGAGAAATAACTCAGAAAAACATTTTATCTACAGACATGAGCACTTGCATTCTGATGCCCAATATACACATAAAGAGCTGGCATGGTGATGTAGGGTTATAATCTCAACATGGGAGAGGTGGAAACCAGAGGGTCCTTAGGTCTCGCTGGCCAGCCAGTCTAGCTAAATTAGCATGCTCTGGTTCAATAAGAAAACTTATCTCAAAAAATAAGGTGGGGTGCTCTAGAAGTGGATATTCAATACCAACTTCATATGTGCCCATACATGTATATACATAGAAGTACACATATGAACATATACATGAACATGTACACCTCATACAAAGTACCTACTTTTATCAAAAGTGTCTACTTTGTGGGCTTATACAAGCACATGTGTGCTATACTTAGTGTGGCAGAAGGCTCACTGTAAGTGTTCATATGTGAGAGTAGCTACCACAGTGGTGTTGATATTGAAGATAAAGATATGTGTTCTTCCTAATTCGCTGGAAGGGTAGCTATTCAAGCTCTATGGTGGCAAGTTCCCTCATCCAGCCACTGTGACAGTCAGGAGATCTTTAATATATGCCTGCTTCCTACTGTAATTGGTGTCTGGCTCAGTTTTCCCAACCTTTCCTGCATCGGAGATGCCTCAGGGATGGAAATCAGAGAGATGTTTAGAGAGACGTGGAGTGGTTATCCCCTACAAAGAGCCATATCAGCCCACATGGGGCCCACCCTTTACCTTAGCAATGGTACCTTTGGAGTCCAGCAGGGTTTCCAGGCTTGGGGGACATCCCCTAACACTTGCCATTGCTCCCAGAAAAAGAACAATCTGATATTGTAGAGAATCTGTGCACTCATGTTTAAGTGCCAGCCCCGAATCGCCCCCCCCTCTACAGGGCACATGGCTGGCAGAGCCCACATGGGCTGATCTGGAACCAGAAAGGACATGGCAACTGCAGTTCAGAAGCCCAGATCAGAATGGATGTAGCCTGTTATTCGGGGAGACACTTGCTATCCGGAGGCCATTAGAACCAGAGATAGAGAAAAGGGCAGAGAGGAGACATCCACCACGTTGGCAGCATAGGTAGGCTTACCTGCCGAAACCCATTCTTGGTGAACTGTAGGATTTTCAAGGCATAGTTGGACCTCTGGCCTTTGCTGTTGAATTCAATGTGGCCGGTAAGACCTTCCAATTCTACCTGTCCAAGAGAGAGTGAGTTACAGCACCAAGCAGGCCCCACAGAGCTGGCCCCAAGTAACTTGCTACTTCATGCTACTCATGGTGTCCAGAGAAACCTCTTTCATTCACTCTGAAGCCACAGAATCTGAGGACAGGAAGAGGGGGCCCACAAACCAACTCTGTAACCACTAGGAGTCACCACATTGACTTGAGGTCAAATTCAGCTCTCCCTGTAGGTGTGGGAAGAGGAGGGAGGAGGTTGCTAGAATTTTCCTTTTTTAGGGAATCTGCTGACCCTTGGGCCTTCAGGAAGCTGGGGTATTACTGACTCACTGCAAAAAAATCTAAGACCCTCCACACCTTCTCTCTCTAATGAAAGATGTCTTCTCAGTGAAAGAAAACAACTAGAGAGAGAACTCTGGGAAATCCAAGCATCAAGCTGGAAGTCTGCAGGCTGAATGTCCCAAGGGATCCTCTCTTCCAGCATCACGGTCCCCTCCCAGCTTTGCTGATCTGTGCAGGAGCTACCACTGGGCAGGGGCCACGATGCAGCCTAGAATCCACAACTCCTTTCTAGCTTAAGATCCAAAAACTATTGTCTTGGCCATGTTTTCCTGTCAAAGTGTTAAGAATTGGGAACAAATTAACCTATGGCCTGCTCAGTTCAGGTGATGTGACACAGCCAGGGCTGTGACCCACCAGGGTAGCCCTGTATCAAGCATCCCACCCCTGAGACTGGCCATGACCAAGCCTTCAGCCGCTCCTCACCATGCGCAGGTAGTTCATGAGGCTGGTGCCATGCTGCCAGATCTGGGCTGAGCCACAGGACAGGGGCTTCACGCCAATCTCCTGGCTCCGATTCAGTTCCTGTACTGCTGTCACCACAGCATACACAGCGTCAAACAGCAGGGCTGAGGACAACTGAGAGAAGGAGAGAGAGAGGGGAGGGGAGAGAAAGCACACAAAGGCATATAAAGGGGCCTGTTCGCTGCCCTCTGCCTACCCTGTCCCTGGTCTCATCCACATCTGCCAGTGGTCCAAGCCTGCTATCAAGGGTTTTGCAGTCCACATCCTACTGACAAAGGCTGCTCTGGCTTGAAGCATCAAGATACATATTTGAACTCCAAATTCATACTCTCTCTCTCTCTCCCTCCCTCTGTCTCTGTCCCTTCCTTCCTCTTTCCCTCCCTCCCCTCTGTCCTTCAGAAATAGCAACTTCCATTGCTGTCAGGAATACATCCACAGGATGGGAGGTAAGTTTGCTAATCTCAAGAGAAGGGAAGAAACTTGGCTAGTCTTCTCAACCTTGCCCCCTCTACGAGGCTCAGGCATAGGTTACTTCTCCCAGAAGTTACCTATGAAACTGTTTCTTCTGGTAAGTTCCTACAGCTACACCGTAGCCACACCGTTCCATGTGATGTATATGTAGGAAATACACTGGTAAGTTTAAGGTCTAAAATTGAGTGACGTTTCATTCCTATAACAGATGACGGTGGGTACAAAGGAAGGAGCAGGGCACTAATCAGGGAAACAGTCAAGATGTGGGGTGATCTGGAACTACATAAGTCTCTGGGGGTTCTAAGTAGAGAGATATTTAGTTGGGCAACAGAGAAAGTATCTTATGGAAGAAGCCACAATGGAACCGAGAACAGACAGGTCTGAACAGGTATGGCATTGGACATGGTGGTGGAGAGGAAACAGGCAGCTCAGAGGATGTGACCACAGGAGCAAAGGTTAGGAGATGAAATTGAGGACCATGACTGGAGGCACTGGAGGGAATAATGACTCAGTGTATGGGCAAGGTCCATCCCAGGTGGACCTCAAGTTTACAACAGGGATAGAGATACTCTAAGGAGACAATTGAGCCTCTCTCTTTGGCTATCAGATTACTGAAACAATGGCCTCTAAGAAATTGGAATTTTCTCTAAGACTCTCATGCTAGGAGAAGAATGATGGAGCCTGGTGTCAGCCAGAGGAGGAACATGTCTCCTAGGAAGAGATTTCAAAGTTTGACAACTTGTCATATTGCCTCTCAGTTGAGCACGGATCCTGGACAGAGGAGATGGGCGGGACCACACCCGGACCAGGACTGCTTAGTCACGCATGTCTCTGTCTACTTAAAGCCAAACCTCAGGTCAGGACTCCTGGATAGACATGAAGGCAGGTTATTGGCCTTCTCTGTTTCTCTTCCCAGTGTGGTCACATCCAGTACATTTCCCTTTTTTTTTTCTCCATTTTTACTCGTCTGCTTAATTGGTCTGCAGAGGGTGGGTGACAGGACCTAGCTCATTAGAGATCTAGGCTGTGACCCTCGCAACTCTGGAAACAATGGAGGGAGGTCAGTGTAGCTGTATTTATGTTTTTGTCTTTCCCATTAAGTAACTTCCTTAGGACAAGAGACATGTGGGACCTTTGTGTCTGTGGGCCACTGGCACTTGGCATAAGACCTGGCATGTGGTTGGCCCCAAAGAGATGTCTCTTCTTAATAGTTTTCAGTTTTATTTTATGTAAATAGGTGTCTTGACTGCATATATGTCTGTGGACCCTGTGTGTACAATGCCTAAGAAGTCCAGAAGAGGTTTTCAGATGCCCTGGAACTGGAATTACAGATATTTCCAAGCCACCATATGGGTGTTGGGAACTGAATCTCAGTCCCCTAGATGAGCAGCCAGGTGCTTTGAACCTCTAGGCCAGCTCTCTATCCCCCAAGAGATCGCTTGATTTGGATTTAGTCTTGGCTGCCATCTGCCTAATGAGTCAAGTCAATGTTTGTAGTCTTTGTGGTGGGAAAGGCCAGGAGGTGGGGGTGGAGGGTCTTGGTGGCTAGAGAGAGTAGAAACACAGCTGACTTGCCCCTGGTGATTGTTCCATCCTGTCAGAGCTGTAAATACACAACGCTTGTACACGAAATAAAGTCCTGTTTAATGTGGTCAGTTTTGTTCACAGGGCTGGGAAAAGCCCAGAAAGGCAGGAAAAACTCTGGAGGAACAATACTGAGGAGTCAGGGAGCTAGGGTTCCAGGTGGCTAGGGTACCAGGTGGCTAGGGTACCAGGTGGCTAGGGTACCAGGTGGCTAGGGTACCAGGTGGCTAGGGTTCCAGGGAGCTAGGGTGCCAGGGAGCTAGGGTGCCAGGGGGATAGGGTGCCAGGGGGATAGGCTAGTTTCTCCATGGTTGAATGGTGTCCGGCTGTGGCAACCAGTTCTTTCTCTGCCCAGTCCTCTTGCTCATCGGCAGACAGCTTTGGGAGGAAGAATATGTAATGTGTGTGGTAGAGTTCTTAACCCTGCCTTCTTTCCAGCCAGCCTCCAGGACACTGCCCCTCCAGTCATTGGTCACACAGCATAAGATAGATGGCAAGGGGAAGAGGGAAGAACTTGAAAGCCTAGTTCTACTCCAGCCCCTCCTTTGGATGTTGAGTGTCCCTGGGCACCTCACTGAACCTTAGGCAGGAACAGCTCATATCCATAAAAGAGTCAGCATCTGGTCGCACGAACCTCAAAGGTCATCAGTGACAGGGGTGAGCATTTCTGCAGGTAGAGCCACACAAACTCACATCCACAGAGTTAGCAGTGCTCAGGGGGCAGGCATTAGGGAACAGGAGGAACAGAATGTCACAAGGCCAGAAAGCAGACCGGACAGATCTACTTGGCCATATAAGCAGCGGTCTCTAGTAGGCATGGAGTATGCGAGGAGGATGTGCTGACGTCGGGGAGTCTTTCCAAACACAGTGTCAGGGAAGGGCAGCCCACCATCGAGTTCACCTGCACTGCAAAGGCACTTAGCCAGTGTGGCTCCTCTTCCTTCCCCTCACTCTTTTCCCCCTTCTCTACCCATTTCCTCCATCTTCCCTCCCTCTCTCCCTTCCATTTATTGCTGCTTCTTTCTACTTCTATAGGTAGCGGGTCTTATCTATGTACGTCAACATCTCTGCAGCCTACAGATATATCCAGAAAAACCACTGTATCCTCACTGCCTCCATCATGTCTCCCATCTTCCCAACTCCATCTGACTTCCTCTGTTCACCTTGGCCTTGGATCTACCTGTGACCTGAGGTCTTGGCAGACAAGGGTATCTAACTCCCAATGCCCAGTTCCAATAAAAGAGTGGAAAGTCTTCGGCCCTGCAGAATTGGCAACTTCTGCTCTGAGCCCCCTCTTGAGCCACTGCTTCCTGATCTCCTCTACCCACTGCCCTTGTCCTCTCACCAAGCTCCTTCTTCAAGGGAGTGAAGGCTCATCTGCGTAGCACATGCTGTGCTTCCACAAGTCTATAGCTGTCCTTTACCCTGCTCCTCTTCCCTCCCCCACCCCCTACCCATTGTAGTTTCCCAAGAACACGTGTATCTTTCTTGCTGGCCAATGGCCGCTCACATTCCTTGCTGAAAGGATGTATAGAAAGGGTAGATGCTGCAGATGCCCTTGCTAGCTCAGACCAGCATCTGCCTGAGAGTAGACTATTGTTGTGAGCTTATTGCTCACAGCTTCCAGTCTGGCTACTTATGTGGCACAGTAAACCAATTCTGATCCACCTTCTCGCTTGTTTTATATAGTTCATCTCCCTATCTGGGGGTCCTCCAAATCGCAGGGCTTCGGCTGCAAGGGGCTCTACAGATCCATTGCTCCAACTCCTGTGTCCAGCGAAGAAAAGACTCAAGGAGTTCTTCCCCATGGACACACAATCAGCCCATGCAGGGCCAGGGTTAGCCTTGGCTTGTTTTGTTTCATTGCCTTTGTCCTTCCCAGTTTATTCTTTTGTAAAGAGTTGTTTTATTTTCAATTATGTGTATTTGGAGAGAGAGGCATGTGTTTGTGAGTGCAAGTGACCACAGAGAACCAGGTCTCTGTAAGCCTACATGTGGGTGCTAGGAACCGAATTCTTGCAGGAGCAGCAAGGGCTTTGAACTTCTGAGACATTGCACCCAAGATTTATTGGTGTGCCTAGTGTTGGGATTCTGTAAACCCCACCCCTCAGTTACCTAGCAACAGCCAGGTATACCCCACTCCTCAATTACCCAACAGTAGCCAGGTATGCTCCGCCCCAGTGACCTGACACTATAAAAGGGGCTGCTTGCCCCTTCCTCTCTCTCTTGGCCCCTCTTGCCTCCTGGCTCTCTTGCTCTCCCACCTCTATCCCTCCTCTTCCCCTTTTTTTCCCCCCTCTCTCTCCACGTGCTCATGCCCAGCCTCTACTCCTCTACTCCTTTATTCCTCTCCCCTTCTCTCTCTGCCTCTACCACCCTCTTAACTCTCCCATGACCTGAATAAACTCTATTCTGCATTATACTATTGTGTGGCTGGCCCCTCAGAGGGAAGGGATTCCCAACATGGACCCCCTCAGAGGCATCCCCCTTACCCCCAGGCCTTGCTGCACCTCCATGGGCCATATGCACCCCACTCTCTTCATCCTTCCCCTAACATTGGTGCCGAAACCCGGGAACGTCATCTTTTCCTTACACCTAGTCTTCCGTATAACCTGGGGCAATCTTTTAAACATGGACACCTTCTTGATAATAAATGGGAAGTCAGAACATTCAGGCCAGATCTGAAGGCCAGGAGGTTGAAGACCATAGGAAGGGAGACCTAGGGTCAATTCACCCTGATTCCTGGTGCCTGGGACACTACCCGGTCTAAACCCTAGCCTCATTGGTTCCTGTCCCTGAGCTAGTTATGTTGTGAAGCATTATCCAGTGTTGCTCACCTAAACCCCATGCATCTGCTTCCTCCCATTTTGTCCTCCCTCTCTCAGAGTGGTCATCAACATCTGGCTCAGCTGTGCCTGGGCCAACTGAGTCACCTATCCCCTGCCAATAGATAACACAAAGTAGACTAGATTGGACCCATGAGCCTGAGTGCAGGACTGGAGTTAGAGTCTCCTGCTCAGGGCATATCTATCTCATAGAAGAGTCTGTCTGTCTTCTTTCTCTAAATAGTACTGTTTCTAGATGTAAAACCCGGATCCACTGCAGTTGACTTAGCTCTAGGCTGAGCATGGAGGTGGTCTGGACCTTTCCTCTCAAGTATTGCTCTGCTGTGTGACACCACACTGCATTTTAACTGGGTTCCTGCCACTAAGCACTGAGAGCATCCCAATCAGTACAGAGGACCCAGGGATCTCTCTTCTCCCAAAGTAGTATTACTCAGGGTCCCAAGAGAGGTCTTTAAACCATCCTATCTTGAGGTCCCTTCCTCTTCTGGGAGCTGTGCATTGGTTTCTTGGGAACCAGGCATGATTTCAGAGGAAGCTGGCCACACCATCATCTCCCTTCCTGCCATACGATTGCTGCACTCTCACTGGGGTAATTTCCTTAGCTGATGTGATTTTCTATCTCTCTCTACCTCCCTCGCTCTCATATATATATATATATATATATATATATATATATATATATATATATATATATTACATTTATATCTATATCTATCTGTGTTACACAAATACATGTGCTCAGATATATGTGTACACATGTATATGCACAAGTGTATGTGTTCTTTCTCTATGTGTTACAAATGTGTATTGTGTACATGTATATCCACAAGTGTATGTATGAGTACATGTGTACCTGTCTTCCTCTATCCCTCTCTTCCTTCTTTTTTGAGGCAGGGGTGTCTCTCGCTGAGCCTGGGACTCACCAATTGGCCAGACTAGCTGTCCATCAAGTTCTAGTACTCTTCTTGCCTCCATCTCCCCAATAGTGGGGTTACTTGTGGGCAGCACCAGCTTAGCTTTTATGTGGGATATAAACTTGGGTTCTTTTGCTTGCATAGCAAGCACTTTGCCCAAACATCTATCTCCCTAGTCCCAGCTGGTGTTCTTATTAGTATGTTTGACAAATGCTGGGAGGTCAGTGTGTGCCTGCTCCCAATGTCCTTTTCCATCTCCAACTCCAGGGCCTTCATGATCGCTTGGATCCTTCTTGTAATTACAGTTCAAGCTGGGGACATTGTGGCAGGGACCAAGTGGGTGGAAAATTGTCAGGGTTCCTATCTCATCTCTACTACCTACATTCAGCCTTCAGAGAGTGACATAGGTCAAGTGTCCCCAAGAGCACTGCACTTTCTGTCTTCTCTGAAGCTGAGCCTGGACTATTTCAAGTTAACTCCCTGTACCCTGGAGCACACCGTACCCCCAGGACAGTCCCCCTTGGGCCCTTTATCCATTGCCAGATGACCCTCTCCTATAGGCTCCTGGTCATCTACCTAGGGTACTCACCCCATCATTCTCCCTCCTGAGAACTTACTTCCTCTGTTTCCCCCTCTAACTAGTCTTCCAGATATGCCAATCTCTTTTCTTCTGATTAGTTTTTTCAGATCTCAACTGTCAGGGAATAAGACTGTGATTTCTACCTTCCGGTCGGTGCCCTTGTGCTCAGCTCTCTATTCCAATCCATCTCTTCATTCACCCTGCCGTCTTCTTTCTCTGCTATTATTGACTAATTCTCTTCTGGAGAGCATCTGGGCCACAGCCAGTTAAAAGTGGCTTCTGTCACAAGAGGCTTTGTCCCTGTCTCTACTTCTGGGTCCACTTGGGAAGGGAAGACAGACATTTCTGCTGTTCCCTCTCCTTCTTTTCTACTTCTTTCTCCTCCCAGGATCGATCCATTCATTCTTCTGAGGCTGCCTGCCTGTGTGGGTGAGTGCCTGCCTTTTGGTTTTGTCTCTGCTTAGGCTGTCCCTGTCTCTTCTAAATATTAAATCCCTGCAACTGGCTCGATCCTCATTTAAAATCCTCTCTTCTTTCTTGGCAGCAACAGGCTGGTTGGCAAGGAACTCTCTATTCTCTTGTTTTTATATTTTCATTTAGTTCTTCATTGTTATTTTCTTTTGAGCTGCTTTGCAAATTGTTTCAGGGAATGAAAGACTGTATAAATTAAGATGAATCAATTCTGACTCAGGGAGTTGTGGCTGGGTTACTTTCCTCAAATGAAAACAAGAATACCTTCTAGTCACACACCTATAACACATCATCCCCAAAGCAGCAAGGACTGGATTCCTGGGATCTTCCTAGATACCCATTTGTTGAACCCCTGTAAGCTTAAACTCTGGCCCTTAAAATAATATCAGGGCAGGGACCATTAAGATCTCATGGACTAGTTCTTACAATCTGGATTGTATTCAGTGAAATAAACACTTAATTACAAACATCTGCTTTAGCCTAAATTCTAATTACTTAATCTAGCCATCTGTAATTTTAATGATTTCCCACGATTTTTGTTCTTTGCGGCATGATTAATGGGAATGGCATATGAATCTAGTGGGCATGTATGTCCCTTCCCAGCACTCCCTCTGCGCTGGCTTTGTCTCCAGCAGGAAGCGCATCTGTGGCACACCACTGGCCACCTGGAAGCTTCTTGGCCAGGGTAGGCACACTGAGCTTTCTCCTAGGTATCTTTAGCTCAGTCCCACCTTTGAAACTAGTGTCCTCACTTGGGGGTTCCCACCTGGGATTGTGGGAAGGATGGGGAAGCAGGCAGCTTTTCATACAAGTCTAAAAAGGAAAAAAGAGGGAGTCAAGAATTTAATGCTGCATAGGAAAGAGAGAAAAACAGGAAGTTAAAGGGAGAGAGGAATAAAGAGACTAGATAGGAAATGGAAGAGAAGATGAAGAAAGGGTAGTGGTCTGAGAAGAGGAAGGGTTGAGGCATCCCACAGAGGGAGGAGCTTTTGTAGCATTTCCAAAATCCAGCAAAGAAGAAAGCCCATGCCACGATTTCCTAGAAGCTACTTACTCCCTCATCTTCTGGCTTGCTGCCCTGAGGAGATGGGCTGTTTGTGGTGAGAATTTCTTGGCCTCCAGAGGGGCAGGAAGAGGCAGCCCTTGAAAAGGTAAGCTGCAGAAGTGAGAAGGCTTAGAGAGATATGCAGCTATTGTCCCTGCTGCCAGCTTCCTTCCTGGCTCTTGAGGTGACTGACTGGTTTAACACCTTCCTTTCTCTCAGAGGCCTTTGCAGAGAGAAGATGGCTGTGAAGTTCCCTAGAGGGAGAAGCTGGTCTAGGCTTCGGACCTGTCTGTGTTGAAAGGAGGATCTTAGAGATCCTCACCTGTTTCCTCCACTCTTCTGGGCCTGTTTACTCATTGTCAGGAAGGGACAGCCATCTTTGAACTGTTACTGGGATGCCGTGAAAAAGGAAAAAGGCCACAGCAGGTGCAGTGCTTAGGCAGGAGTAAATCTAGGTAAGAACAGGGAACCTTCATGCCAACAAGAAAGCCAAAGGGACTGGAAGGGGACTACAGGAAGAAGAGGACCTATGACATCACATGGAGACTGACCTGAGTCTAAGGCTCATCTTGTTTGCACTCCAGCAGAACACTGTCTGCCACCCAGATCTGTTCCAACATTGCTGGGACCAGAAGACCCTGCAGCTGGCTAGGAAAGTGACACAGGGAACAGCGGCCATAGGTGGCTTTCATGTGGCAGGAAGGTTTCAGGTCAAGAGTGAGACAGAACATGCTCCTACTCTGGGAACCGGACCCTTCTCCCCATCCAGGTCTCGTACATAAGGCATTCATGACAGGTCTCACAGCACTTCATAACAGGATGCTCTGAGGAGCATTAGTATGCTGTATTATTGTGTAAATATCCCAGAGTGCACTTACACAAACAAAGATGATCATGAAGTGAAAACACTGCTGGTCATGTGGTCCTGGGTTGACCAAATCATTGTGATTTAGCTTTTGACTGGGTTTGCATGAGACTTTCTAAAAGGCCTTCTCTGATCTCTGCCTGATCTCTCTGCATCAGTAAACCTCCGGAACTGTACTCCCAGAGGTAGATGGGCTCACACTTCCTGACATGATGCATCTTGGAGACCACTGACTTTGGATCTGCCTCATTGTATGTAGTATTCCATTGACCACAGAGCATGTTGGGGCCCAATGGTACCCAAGAGGACACTTACCGCAGGGCCGGTGAAGGGCACATGGTCACAGTTCTCCTGCCAGGATTGGTTGAGGCTCTGGGAGAACTCTTGGAAGAAAGCATGGGACTGGTTGAAAATGGAAAATCCTAAGATGTTGACTCTATCATCCACAAGGCTGTCCATTCTCTGGAGGGAGAACTCCTGGGAAGATGGGGCAATTAGAAAGAGAGAACACAGTTAGGGTGGAGGAAAGAAGGAAAGAACATGATGGAGCACACCAGGGTCTGTGAGCCAGCGCAGGACATATGAGGCACCCCACAGGATGCTCAGCATACAGACTAGCTAACAGTGTTCTGTAATCTGTAGTGCTGGGTTCAGGGAGAAAAGAGAATTCAGTAGATTAGTTCCTAAGCAGGCTAAGCACAAGATGCACTGGGTGAAGAAAGAACCATGAACTATGTGTGGCCGGGGGAGGGAGACCACATCCTTAGCAGGTCATCTAGAAGCCAGGCCTGAAGGATGTGAAGGCATTTTTTTTTTTTTTTTTTTTTTTTTTTGCATAGAGAATGTGGATAGACAAGGGTTATTCCCTCCAGAAATCATCACGCAAAGACACTGAGGGGAGAAAGAATGTGGCCATTCGCTGGACTGCCCATTGCACTTTGATGAAGACATGAGCTCCTCATGGTATGGTTCTACCACCAAAACCCCTCCAGAGGTCTTTCTCAAAATGGACCACCACCAACATACCACCTGAGTCTGAGTATGCCTGTTTCTGAGTCCAGGGCTTTGGGTAGAATAATCACTAGGTCCTTATATCTCATGAACACCAAAGTTTCAGAAGCAATGAATGGATATACAAGATGCATGAAGCCTGGGGAGAATAGAGGATAAAGATAGAGTCCAAGGGCCTGAGTGTGAGGGAGTATCCCAGACTATGGAGCCAGAGTCCTGACCTTTAACTGAGGGTGACTGTTAGCCAAGGAATGTCAGAATCAAGTTTTCTTTCTAAACACATCAGCCGGCAGGTGTGCAGGCAAGGTTGCATCTTCGCAATCATTGTGGTTTCATTCATTTCATAAATATGCAAGCCTCTCTCACATGCTAGACACTGTTCTATGCAGAAAAGGCACACATAGAGGATGTCCTTGCTACACTCAAGGGCCTTACAGGAGCTGAAGAGACAGAGAGCAAGGAGACAAGCACACTATTACTCTGGACAGCTATGGGTGTGGGAACAGGGGCTACTGCAGTCAGAGAACTGGGGCATCTGAGGCAGTGACATATAGAAAGTTCAAAGGTCGTCCAGTCATCCGTGCAGTGATGGTTAATCAGGATCAGCTTGACAGGATCTCCAGTCACCTAAGAAATAAGTGCCTGGCTGTATCTGTGGGGAATTACTTTATATTAGCCTCTGGGTATGCCTAGGAAGGCTGTCTTGATTAGGTTAATTGGTGTAGGAAGATACACATTCAAAGTAGGTGGCTCTGGACTGCATAAGAAGGCGACAGATAGCTGAACATAAGAATTCACTGCTCTCGGCTTCTTAATTATGGATGCAGTGTGATCGGCCTCCTCAATCTCATACCTCCATTGCTTACATCCAGTTATGGTGGACCTTCAATCATGAGCTGTGGATTGAAGTTAAGGTGATACATGATTGGACAGTGAAGAGGTAGGTGGAGAAAAGGTAGGAAAATGGAAGAGGAGCAGAGATTGCAGGGAGAATCAATATGGAGCTGGAGAAAGCAGACCTAGATCCTGGTGGCCACAATTGAGATAAGTAGCTAAAATGAAAGCTTGATCTCATAATTTGACTTTGTCATATTTCATCCCAACAATATGCAAGGTGACTAAGACACATGGTTTTCACTACATCATCTTAACCCTGAACTTCCTCTGGCCCCATACAAGCAAACCATGTAAAAGCATTGGGCTTACTCAGCTCACTGGGTCCATTCCCACAAAACTACCTTCAGATCAGGCCATCTTCTCAGACTGGAGCTACACCCATCACATGCACATTCTGAATACCTTTATATACAGCTCCCTAGCCCATGGGCACACAGTGTTTACAGGCACTAGAAATGACCTATCTATCAGTTGTTATGATGAGACAGATGGCAGGTGCCTTAGGCTTACACTCTGCCCAGGTAGACACACTGCTTTCTTTTAGGTAGTCTCCTTTTCTAACAGCTTTGCTCTCCTCACCCCCGGTACACACACTCTCTCTCTCTCTCTCTCTCTCTCTCTCTCTCTCTCTCTCTCTCTCTCTCTCTCTCTCTCTCTCATGTATCTTGTCCCCACCTATAGCCGCCAGCAGGACCTCAGGCTGCAGCCCTGAGCTCATCCATCCAGATCCCAGCCTTGCCAGCTTCAGTTTGCACACTGGAGTTACAAAGACTTCTTTGGAGCCACTGACCCCACAGAGTGCACTTGGATGAGGATGAAGTGTGTTTTGGATTCTGCTACTTTTCCCGTTAGGGGATCACAGGCGTGCCAGAGAATGCATTGATTCATAAGCTGGTGTTATGTCCCATCTCTCTCTAACAGGGCAGCTGCCCAGTCACAGTAGGCTAACAGCAGGCACAAGGGGGCAGATGGCTAATGAGAAGGAATGTATCTGGCAAGGATGAGGTGACCGAGGCACAGGGCCAGGCTGTTGTTGGGAAACCAAGGATCTTTGCTGGCTATGGATGGTGAAGGCTAGGAACATTCTCTTGTGCTGGATTTTTTTATCAGTGTGGGCATACATAGACCCTACATGCCCATCCACATGTACAGTCTGAGAGATGAAGGCACTGATATCTTGTATATCCATATTCACAATGGTACTAAGGAGTACAGACTAGACAACAGCTTCCAGGTCAGATCCAGCTTCCTTACCACACAGGATATGTGACCTTGAGCAAGGTCTTTAACTTTTCGGGCCTTTACAGCCACACTGTAAAGTAGGAGGGATGCTATTGGAAGTTTTCTGTGAGAGCATGGCCCATCGAACTAACTAAGTAGGGTTCACGTGGGCTCACAGAGACTGAAGTGGTGAACATAGGACCTGCATGGATCTGCAGTAGGTTCTCTGTGTATGTTATGCCTATTGGTTTGGTATTCTTGTAGGGCTCCTAACATTGGGAATGAGTATCTCTGACGATTTAATCTGTTCTTGGGACCATTTTCCTCCTATAGAGCTGCCTTGTCCAGTCTCGATATGAAGGCTTATTGTATCTTGTTTTGTCCTGTTTGGCTGTCATCTTAGAGGTCTGTTCTAAGATGAAAGGGGGTGTATCGGGGGGAGGGAAGGGATTGAGGGTAGAGTGGGAGAGGTGGAAGGAGAGAAAACTGTAGTCAGGAGGTATTGTATGAGCAAAACATGTATTTTCAATAAAAATTTTTATTTTTTATTATGTCCAAAAAAACAACCGAGGTACCCAAGAGATGTACCTGTGGGTTGAAGGCACTTGCCACAAAGCCCAATAGCCAGAGTTTGAATCCCTGGACCCGTGTGGTAGTAGGAGAGAAGCAACTCAAGACAGTTTGTTCTCTGGTCCATCTGTAGAAACATATGCCATGATGTACGCTCACCCACCACCTCCGCATCCCTACCCACACCATTCAATAAATACATGAGGAAAGAAGAAACAAGCCAGGTACAAAGCAAGGCTCAGCAGCAGCACCTGGCAAATGAGAAAAACTAGAGGACAGTAGTTACTGAATATGCCCGTGGGCTCGAAGCAGCATCTGACCCTCCCCTTCCTTAGTTCTACCTGGAAGCAGGAGGGAGGAAGTATGTTCTAGGCAGAGTAAGGGTGAAAGGGTTAATTGCAGACACTCCAAGGCAGTTCCCCCAGAAGCCAGCCAGTCTGTCTTCCTGTCTTTCAATGCCTAGCTTCTTATCCCCTGACTACATTCTATTTCCTAGTTTCAAAGGCCTCTTAAGATAAAACGATTTCGGGGGCTTCCTTGGTGACTCATGCTATATACGATGACTTGTGGGAGAGCTTGCAAAAGGACAAGAAAGAGGTGGCGGGCTCTTTTACTGCAATTTCCAAGATGCACAGAATTTCACTCTGCCAGCATCTGGACTGTTGGAATGTGTGTGTGTGTGTGTGTGTGTGTGTGTGTGTGTGTGTGAACTTAGAATCTCCCACTGCTTGTGAAACAAACTTTCTGAGAGAGTTCAGGAAACTGGTGACAGCTACCCATTTTCATACCATGAAAACCTTCTTAGACAGTATTTCCAGAAGCCTCTTCCTGCAGACATTAGCTTCCCAGGAAAAGTGGACAGAAATTTCACTAAAACAAGGTTGCATGCTCAGATAATGTTAAAGACAGTCAGTTATTCTTTCTGGCTCTTTAAGATTCATAGCACACCCCTGCACGCTGAAGGCTGAAAGAAGTCCTGCAGTGGAGCTGGCTTAATTTTGTTTAATCTCAAAATTTTCAAACACATTGACTACAGAATGTATCTTCTCCCCCCACCCCCCACCCCCGCTTCAAATCTGTGTCTTACAGTCCCATTCTGCAGAACACAATTTGGGTCCTGCTACCTTAAACACATTCAGAGAAACATTATAAACCCCAAATCAGGTGGAGGAGATGCCAAGCCAAGCCAGATATTCCATAAAATTAACAAAATTCAGGTTTAGAAGGGAAGTAGCTTTAACTGTGCCTAGTCAACCCAGGGACAGGCCAAGTTTTGTCAATTGCAACTGTGAGTGTAAGAGCTCTTAATGAACCATTGATTCTGCCTATGTCTGACTTCAAAGTCAAGATCATCTCCTAGGCCAAACAACTCTTCAATTTACATTCCTAGGCCAAATATGCATACTAGTCTCTGGTACCCAAGCTCTAGACGGAAGATGTAGCCTCAGCTCTCTCCTTTTGAAACTCTATGCCTAGTTCACTGCTGATTCTGCTAAATCTGTCTCCCAGATCTCTCTGGAATTTATCCCTTCCTTTCCAGCCCCACTAGCGTAGGCCCTCATCCACTCATTTTGTGAGGGCAGTATATTTAATGCAGATCTCATAGCTGATGTTGAGAGACAAAGTCACTGTATTGCACAGCCTCATGAACGTGGCCAGCTTCTGCAGGGAGGTAGTCAGGGGTTACTGCTAGCCCTAGGAAAACCTCTCTTTGGAGGCATCTGCTTTGGGGTCATTTGTCACATGTGTCCATGTGTCACACTGACAGGCAGTAAGGAAGACAGTGTGACGTCATGAAGCCTAGCAGGCTCCCGCTGGCCCTTGAACCTTGCTGGCTCTTTTTAACTTTATTTTATTGAGACAGGGTCTCACCATGCAGCACTGGCAGTTCTAGAGCTCACTATGTAGACCAGGCTGACCTTGAATTTACAGAGATTCACCTGCTTCTGCCTCCTGGCTAGTGGAATTGCACCGCCACCACACTTGGCTCAATTTATTTTCACATTTAGTGTGTGTGTATGTGTGTGTATGTGTGCGTGTGTGTGTGTGTCACAGCATGTGTGTGTGTGTCACGGTATGTGTGTGAGGTTAGAGGACAACTTGCAGGAGTGAGTTAACTCCTCCTACCATGTGGGCTCCAGGGATCAAAATCCTGGCAGGCTTGATGGCAAATACTTTCATTTCTGTGCTGGCCCATCTCATCAGCCTGGGCATCTCTTGATGCCAGGGCCACAGGCAACCGATAAGGTGACGTATGTCAGGACCACAGAGCCACTGGAATCCTTCCCAGTTTAGTACCTGGACCCAGCTGGGTTTCTGACTGTCCCTCCATTCCAGAACAGTTCTCAACTCCCTTCTCAGCAGGATTCTCTGCCACTCTCACAAGCCTTGGCCTTTGGTTCCCACTGCACCACATTCAGCCTCAGCTCCTAACCAGCTGGGAGAGGAGGTGACAGCCCTGTGTCACCTAACCTATAGGAATTTCTTAAACGCCCATTTATTTTTGAGTATGTTCACACCTGCTAACATTGGTGTGGCTCTACTCGGCAAGTAAGGTCCTTGGAGTTACTTTGGGTTCCTCCCACCACACTAGCTGAGGTGTGGTAGTGGTGGGGAGTTCCACACATTTCCACTTAGAGAAAGAATAAGCCAAGTGCCCAGAGGTGTTTTTCCCAAAAGAGAGAAACGGGATCCTATTTCATTCCTACTGCACACTCTGCGATAGGCAAGGCCACCGGGACATTGCAGTCACACAGGTCTCCTCCCAGAGGTAGTTAATGACTGACAACTTAAAACGCTGTCACCCCAGGAGTCCAAGAACACCAAAGACTCCAATTTCCTAACTTGTTATTACCAAGCAGGGAGGATGGAAGGAATCCGGAAATGGCATCACCCCTCAACTTAAACTCAGTATCCTCCCACCCCACCCGGCTCCTCTTCCTTGCTGTCCTATCACCATTACCCACCAATCTTCCGAGCTAGAATTTGGAAGTCGCCCCCTGCTTCCTTCATTCTCCCACCAGCCACAGCACCCCTCTGCAAGCCCGTGTGCATTCATAGGCTTCTACCCGAGACCGTTTTCCCTTTGTCCCACCCCTTGGCTCTGTTGTCTGCCCTCCACCTCTACCAACCATCTTCATCTCGCTTCTGGTCCTCACCATCTCGTGCCTACCTTTCCTCTGGTCTTGTCATTTACCAACTTCCCTTGTCTTGTTTTTGCTGGAGGGATGTTTGTGGGATATAAATTTTATAGTGAACATGCAACACCACCACCTGCCCATGTTGCACACAAGATACAGTTAGACCCCCCCACAAGTCTTGACACGATTCACCCCCACCTTTTATGCAGTTCCCCACCTTGACCTCCGTCAAATGCAGTTTGGAACAGGGCCACTCGATACCTCTATTGTCTTATTAGAGCTTTTGATCACACAAGTCTGTAAAGAGCTACCACCCTGTGCCAGGTTGGCTACTGAAGCACACGAACTTATCCTACATCCACTTGGTGAATCAAACATGAAAGACGTCAGCCCCGGTGGCTGACTAGGTTTCAGAAGGGAACACCCGCCACCTCATCTGGGCAATCAGGGCCTTGGTACTTCCCCAAACCCTTCTTTATAGCCAATGTTTATTCACTTCTCTTCAGGACCTGACTGACACAGGGAAGAAGCCAGGCCCCTGACCTCTCTCTCACAAATCCCACCTTCACCTTCCTCAGCAAGGCCCTACAGCTAGCAGAAGTTTGGAGTCCCCTGGGCATCTTAGCATCCCCTC
Source organism: Micromys minutus (assembly GCF_963924665.1). Classification (NCBI taxonomy): domain Eukaryota; kingdom Metazoa; phylum Chordata; class Mammalia; order Rodentia; family Muridae; genus Micromys; species Micromys minutus. Next base: position 35,980,911 of record NC_137985.1, read on the forward strand.
TCTCCTTTCCCTCCCTCCAGAGGCCACCTAACTGTGGTCCCTGCCAGTCTATTTATCTGCATCAAAGCCTGTGCTCTCTGCAGGCTGGAAGATTGCTTTTTGTATAATAGGTCTTTGAAGACAGTGGCAGCTGGGAGGCTAATTCATACCTGTCAGTAAGTCCTATTTAATGGAAGATTTGGCCCCAAACCTCCCAGCTCTCCTGGATTCTTTTCCCTGCATGTTTCCTATTCATTTACTCCCGTGACCTGAGCACACATATCTATTCTTCCCAGGAACCTAGTCCCTTTTTGGCTTTGCTTTCCCAGTGTGACCCTGCAAACAGGACTTCACAGGCAGAGTACATTCTGTCTGGCTCATTGCGCTGTCCCTAGCTCTGTACCCCAGGCTTGTGCTCAGTGAGTGTTCAGGGTACACTCATTAAATGAATTAATGTTCTCCTGGAAACACACCCTCGGCGTGTAACTGCTTTAACAAAGACTTCCATCATTTGCTTCCATGAAGAGGAAGACAGAGGCCAGGTGGAAAGCCCGCCTTCCTCCTCTGCAGCAGCTGCGACTGTCTTGGTTTTGTGTTGAGAATACTGCTCTGTCTTCAGGTGCTAAATTAGTAGTTGTTAACTATGTTGTTAGCTGTACAGCTTAAAACTTCCGTGTGTGGAACAGACATAAAAAATGGTGGCCACCTCGTGTTCCTGTCTATGGGCTAAGGAGAGTTTCTGCTTTCATGAAGACTTGCTTCACATATCAGTCTCTGCATCTGAGGTCCTCTGCACTTACGACTGCTAGTGAGACCTCTTACCTTCATATCAGAAGGCCAGGATCTCCTTCCCCAGGTCCCAGTGCATTACTCCATGCATTCAGGTATATAAGTATATAGAAGCATGCCTAAGGCACCTCCCCTCTCACCATGGGCATAGTGGTCTGGGAAGATGAGTGATGCTGTCAATCAATGGTTTCTACCTCTTTACTGACTCTGCTTGCCCCACCCCTGCAGCAGGTTCCACAAGAGGAGGGCAGCTTGTTGACTATGATGTGTTCCAGGCCACTAGGTCCTCAAAGGTGTTTCAACATCAGGCAGAAGCATCCACAGCGGAGGCCCATAGGTAGGGGAGGGATGGGAAGCAAGACAGGAAGAAGCTAAGGCGCAAGTTTGTAAGGGGCTTCGGGACTGGTGGTCAGGAGTTTGGGCTTTACTCTAGGGAATTGGGGAACCCCCAGAGGATCTTTAACTTTCCTTCAAGACAAAAGCCAGGCTTCAGTATTTGCAAGAGGTGTCACAAGGTGAAGTTTCTGACAGGATGACAGGTTCCCTGTTACCCCCGGGCTGTGCACGCAGACTGCCAGCAACTGGGAAGCAGCACGCAGGATGCCTCCAACGGTGATTAATTGAGCTGTAGATGCCTTTGACACTGAGTGGAGGATGGAGAAGCTGGATTGCTTAATAATAACAGTACTTGCTACTCCTAATGGTGCTTGTAATACAATAGCACTTAGAATGTAATAATAATAATAATATGATTTGCCATGGTGTGTTTTCATCTCATTCTTGCTCTGCCCAAACAGACATTAATCCCAAACACTCTTCTCAGCAGAACCTGAATTCCTCAGGGCAGAAAGCACCTCTAGTAGCTATGGAAGTCTCAGAAGACCTCAGTTTCTCCCTTTACTTTGCTCAAGAACCCCACTTACATACCATCAGAGACCCAGGGAGACACCCTGCCCAAAGCCAGGCGCTCCCAGATACATGCAGACAGGGAATGGACTGATTTCCTGCCACAACTGTCTGCAGTGACACTTCCTGGTTCCCTGGCTACCTCTTGTGTTCTCTAGCCCTTCTTGATGGTCATGGGGAAAGTACATGAATCAGTTGATTTACAGTTAGTGTGCACTGTAGGTAGGGTCTAAGTACTGACACTTAGTACTCCCCACATTCCTGCATACACAAGAGTGTCACACACACACACACACACACACACACACACACACAAACACACACACACACACACACACACACACACACACACACACTCACATGCTCAGGCCATCCCTACAACTGGGACTATGGAGAACTCTGCTTTTGTAACTAGTTTATACCATGTGGTAAACTTTATCCACCTTACCCACAAGTGCTTTAAAAGCAGTCGGATGGAAGACAGAAAGTCAAAGAGATCTAATAGGTAAGGAGTGGGGGACGGGGCTAGAGTGATGTCTCCTGCTCGTGAGATGCAGCAGCCCATGGACAAAGGCTGCTCTAGATGTTTGGAGCTCACTCAAGCCGAGCGGCAGAAGGAAACAGAGATGTCATCCGTCTAGCCTCAATAAAGTGAATTGGCCAGTGACAGGCATGAATTGGGAAGAGGGTCCTGGGCTGCAGGTGACAACAAAATCTGTGAAAATCTTGATTGTCACAGCCTGAGAAGAGTCCCATCATGTTAAGCCAAACTGATGACCTGCACGGGCAGCTAACATTGTGATCACTTGTATGATGATAGGAAATTGATACTGTGCACCAATGTCAAACAACAGGAGAAGACAAGAGATTGGCAGGGGAGAAATGGCAAATCCTCTCACACACCACGTGACCGGAAGACAGGCAGGATTCAACCTTCGCTGAGCCTCACTTTTCTGCTTTACAGAACCACAACTCTACCTTGCAGGGTCACTGTTGCTGCTTAAAGATCTTGAATATAGGGCCTGGGAAGATAGCTCTGTCAGCAAAAGGCTTGACATGCCTTGCATGGAGACCTGAGTTTGATCCCTGGGACCTACCCAAAACTCTGGGCAAGGTGACATGCCGTCATAATCGCGTTGCTGGGAAAAGGGTGGTAGATGGAACCCTAGAATTTGACAACCAGCCAGCAGAACTTACTCAGTGAGCTCCGGGCCAGGGAGATCATCTGAGAAAACAAGGTGGATGATGCCTGTGGAGCACCTCAAAGGACAACCTCTAGTGACTGTGCTTATACACATGTTTGTCCCTTTACATACAAAGATCAAGTGCTTGGAGTGACATCTAGCACCCCACTACACCCAGAGCCAGAGAGAGCTCTTGCTACTGCTCCAGCTTGTGAAAATGGGTAGATTTTTATTAATACATCTTCTTGAGGGTAGACAACATTGCTAGCTCAACAGACAGTAGAGGTGGTGACATGACTCTCTCTAAATTAGTAGGACTTGTGCCTGTTTAAGAACTCCGTGACAGGAGTCAGCACCACCTCCCTCTCTCCTAAGCCTCATCAGACAGATGTTCTGGACAGTCAGAGGGGACATTCCTGTTATGTTTCCGGAGATACTGAGCCAGAGACATCCACAGAGCCCGCTTCTTACTTCAGTTTGATTTATTTTCTACGAGCAGCCTGGTGCACCCAGGAACAAGCTGACTTGCGCTCAGGAGAAACTCAAAAGTGTGTGCCAGAGCTGAAAGCAAAGACAGGCATGAGTTCTATCTTTTATTAAATAAATGAAACACAAGTACTTCTAACTCAGGTCTGGGAGCCCCAAGGGGACTGATCTTTGCTCTCACCCTGTTTGTTCAACATCAACAAAGGTGTTTGCCTAATAATTGGGTCTTCTGAACCGCCACAATGCTTCTATGCCTCCACCCCAAGCCACCCCAAGCCAGGGCACTTTATAGAAGGCTATTCCAGAAGCTACCGCAGGTACTGTTCTTACACATCCCTGTTCCACCTGGACTGAACCCTCCTAAATCCTACAGATACACCTGCCTTGCCTTGGTAACCAGATGGCACAGGCATAGTCAGTGTAGTGCCATTGTGAGGCCATGGGCTAGACTCTTCCTTCCACATCAGCTCTGAGGAGGATGAAGGCATAACTGGCTCACATCCATTCTCCACGATTCTGTAGACCTGGGGCTAGTGCTGCATTTTCTTTGGAGATAACTCGCCTCATGCCTCATTCTCCCTTCACTGGACATTCACGGACCTTCCTAAACTCTCACCATGAGGAGAACACACATGGAGGGACAAAGCAGAGTATCTTGGGCACAGCAGGTTTTTAGCCTGCCACGTAGCTTGGGACAACTGGCTGTCTTCACTCATCGAGGGACGGGTCCCACCTCTGAGGTTTTCATCTCTCTCCCTGGAAAGGCCTGTGAGCAGCCACAGGAAAGCAGTTCCTTCATTCAAATGCCCCCCCCGAGCATGTGGCATTGTAGATAGGTGTGCCCACTGACTTCTGCTGCCAAGGCTTCCACAGTTCCCTGGCAATGTTGCTCCTCTTTCTTCAAGTCTCAGGGTTAGCAGTTCCCATGGCCAGGGCCAAGGGCAGAACCCTTGAGCAGAGTTCTCCTCACAGACATTTCTGAGTGTCTGGAAGCCTGCTTTGAAGGAAGCGGGGCTGTACCAGCTTCGAGACCAGTCAAACCCCATCCCTTCCCATGCGTGTGCCTTGAGGCAGTTCACAATTCTGACCTGTTTAGGACAGTCACACTCATCTCTCTGGATGAGGACAATTGTCTCACTGTTGTCCGATGAATAATCTTCTGCTTCTGATTGTGACTATTGGTCTGGGACATCCTTTTATGATAAACTACCATCAAGAGAATGGTGCTAATTTAGGCCTACTGGGGTGGGGGGTGTTCGAGCTTTTCCTATTTCCCTGCCTCACACAGGACAGGCTACCCTTGTGAAAGAGTATGAAGTCTCAAAGAAAATTCAAAGGACAAAAAGCAAAACTTGAAACATTAGTTAATGCCCCTGGAACCTCCTTCTGACTCTCCCTACCACTGCTCTTTACAAACACGCCCACACTTTCCAACGGTGACTCAGAGCACACTTGCGAGGAGGATCCTCGCCGAACACCATGCTGGAGTCACACCTCCTCCTAAAGAGGCTGTTAGGCTGTGTGGGCCCAGCAGACATCTGTCTCTGGGGTACCTGCCACCTCTCAGGCATGCATTCAGGGGGAAGGGGGTAGGGGTGGGGGAGACGTTCAGAGCTCAGACAGACTCATGGGGGAGCTTTTACTTCATTATTCTACCCAGAGCTGATATAAATCTGCATTTATTCACCAAAGTATACTGGAATATGCAGAATGTCTCTCCTAAAGGGCTCGATAAAGCTGAAATATGTGTGGACTCTTAATAATTTTACAATAAACTACACTTTAGAATCAATTGCTCTGGCACCCAGAAAGTTGGCCGACTGATGGATTGTAGTTCTGGCTGGCTGGCTGGCTGGCTGGTTGGTGTATATGTGTGTGTGTGTGTGTGTGTGTGTGTGTGTGTGTGTGTGTGTGTGTGTTTGTGTGTGTGTGTTTATGTGTGTGTATGTGTGTGTGTGTGTGTTTGTGTGTGTGTGTTGTACTCTTTCAATGAAAGTGTGAACAATCTGCAAAAAAAAAAAATCAGACATAGTAGAAACTGTAGTTCTAACTAGGTGAGCCTAATTTTGAAATTTTTTTTCTAATGAGAGGTCTGGAGTTGAGAAAGCCAGAGGCAGACATCAGAAAATGATATCTCCAGGTGGATATAGTCAATGGGGGGAGAAAGGGTTGGGGACAGCGAGAAGGCAAGATTCACCAGCCATCAACTGAGGATTAGAAGCCTCCTCACTGCTACTCATGAAGCACCATTATCTTACTTTGCCAACGGGTCTGTGATGATTAATCTCGATTGACAGTTTGATGGGATTAGAATCGTGTAGGAGAAAAGCCCTGGGGCATGCCTGTGAGGGTGTTTCCGGGGAACTTGAACTGAGGAGAGAAGATCCGCTCTGAATGGGGACAGCACGTTCCCCTGTACCCAGTTCTGGGCTGAATGAAAATGGGAAAGGGGTTGGAACACCATTTCAAGTTCACATCTCTCTGCTTCCTGATTATAAGTGGAATGTGACCAGCCCTTCATGTTTTCCTGTCCCTATCCAATATACCTTCCTGCCATGGTGGACTCTCTCTTGTCAAATTTCACCCAAATAAAACCTTCCTTCCTTCTTTCTTTTCCTCCCGTCTTCCCTCCCTTCCTCCCTCCCTCCCTTCCTCCTTCCCTCCTTCCCTTCCTTCCTCCGTCTTTCTCTTCCTCCTTCCTTCCCTCCTTTTCTCTCCCTTCCCTCCCTCCCTTCTTCCCTCCTTCCTTCCTTCCTTTCTTTCTACCTACCTTCCTTCTTTCCTTCCTTTACTCCCTCCCTCCTTCCTTCTTTCTTTCCTTCCTACTTTGACCAGACATCTTGTCATAGAAACAAGAAAAGTAACAACTATGAAGTCCTATAGGTAAAGCAGTGGCCACATGAACATCTAGCATAAGGCAGGCACAGAGTAAAAGCCACACTCCCTATGCTCTGAGGCCCTGCCTGCCTCTATGATACAAAGCACTGCTACCACCACTGTCGTCATACTCCTCCTGTGCCCAGCATGTGTGTGGGGGACTCCTCTAAAAGTGACCTTTCAGTTCTGAAAAAATGGGATTTGTTCTGAAGACCCTTGGGCTCTTAGTTTACAAGTCGGGTACCAGGTTTAGGCCTCATGAAGCCATGTGACCACAGATCACCAGGGCACAGTATGGTCAGCAGTACCTCTTGATGACAGAGAAGTGCCCCACCCCTACCCCACCCCCACCTCAATCAATCATGGCTAGCCTTGAATTCCATTTTCCTTTTGACACACTATTCTTAGCTCTAACCTGACCTCAGGTTTTGACATCTCCCACCCTCTGCGGAGTTCCAAACTCTGCGTCTTGGATCCTGAATAAACCACCTCATCGGTCCCTCATACCCTTTGGTTCAAGTCTACCCAGGCTGGAATGAGAGGAAGAGCACTCGAGATTCAGCAGTTACCCGTGACTATGTGGGCTACATATGTGCAGAGGCATCCTAGGGATAGGGAAGCGATTCCCAGGCTGGACTGCAGCCAACCAACCCCCCCCCCCTGGGCTCCTTTTAGCTGGAGAGCTTTTGAGAGGATGAACTGAATTCATTTTGGATGTAAGGAGATGAGCCAGAACTCCCATGCCCAGAACTCAAGAATGTGAAGAAATAATCCATTCGCCCACTAGATAAACATTGGTTGAGTATCTATTATGCTCCTGTGAGCCACTAGGTTTACAGAGATGGAGGAGACAGACTTGGTCTGGACTTTATGAAGCTTAGAGCCTGGGCAGGGCTAACTGTGAGCAAGGCTGGCAAGCTGCCTCAATGGGTGAGAGTACTTACTGTGTTTGGACCTGAGTTTAAATATGTGTGCATGCATAAGCTGAACATGACCACTATGCCTGAACCTCGGTGTTTAGATGTTGAGATAGCTAGATCCTGGGAGCTAGCTGGCCAGCCAGCCTAGCAGAAATGGAAGCTTCCGTTTTAGTGAGGGAGACCTAGAGCAAAAGACCAAGATATCAGATGTCTTTCTCTGGCATGCACATGTGATTGTGAGTGTATGCATCCGTGAGTGTGTGTGTGTGTATGTGTGTGCTTGTGTGTGTGTGCATGTGTATACATGTGTGCATTATTAGTGTGTGTATGTGCATGTATGCATGTGTGTTTGTGTGGGTACAAGTGTATATGTTTGTGTGTGTTTAACTAAGTTGGAAGAGCCTACAGCATGAGCATACCACACACACACTGTTAAAGTGACAACACACTCAACCTGGTGATGTGTCAGGAAGACTTCGGTGGAAAAGTGCCATTTAAAGAATACCTGGAAGATGGACAGGGCCGGCTCGCCATAGAAAGGAGTGAAAGATTGGGATAAAGGCATTCACCCTTTCTCCAGAAACTAATTGCCTTTTCTCTCTGTCTGCCCTGGTTCCCCTTCCAGTAATAATTTTAGCAATTTCAATTACTTATGGCTAATCTTGCTGATAAGCCTTTGGAAAATAAATACAAACTCAAGTCTGCTTGGCAGTAAAAGGAACCAAGGGGAGGAAGGCCAGCCGAGCATACCTTTTTTGCTGAAGGAGGGAGTGCCTGGGACGTGGAAGGGTGATTACTGCAGGGCTTGCTAAGACCTGGCTATAATTGTGACAGAAAAGACCTAAGCAGGCTCTGCTAAACAGGCGGGCCACATGGGGCCTCCATTGAGTGTGTCGTTCTCCCCAATTTCCAGAAAAACAGTTCTATCCCCAGGACATTGTGAATTGGATTGCCCCCAAACAACGCACAGAGAAACAAGTCCAAAGCTTAGAAAGACCCTCAGAGATCACCTTGTGCAAAACCATAATAAACAGACAGAGAACTAAGCTCAGCAAGAGGGAATGGCTTGTGTAGACAACAGAATGACTAAGCGGGGCGGTTAAGAGCTAACTGCCTGGCTTTATGATCTGGCTCCACTACAAGCAAGAGACCAAAGCATTGTCAGCCTCGGCTCTTGTCAATGGGAACGACGGAGCTGTTTCTGCTGGAGCTGATGTGAGGCTTACGTGGGAAAATGACCACGGCGTAGTGTTTACAGGGCCCTGTACAGAAAAGTCATTCAACAGACAGCAAGTACAGCCATCGTTGTCACCCAGCGTCAGGGATTAGCTGTTGATGTTCAGGTGGCTTCACTGCCAGCCCAGTGCCTTGACTCCTCCTCCTGCCAAAATTATCTCCCCTTTGCTTCTCTCTAGATTCCCCCAGGGGACAAGTCTGGGGAGCTACTGCTTTCATATGCACCCCATAGTGGTAGCAGAGAGATGGTGGTAGTGACAGAGATCCGGGCTACCTGTGAGGCTAGAGGATGCCCAGGCTCCTCATACTCACATTTTCCACCTTATTGGCATCTCATGAGACTTTTGACTTAACTCCTAGATCTCTGCAATTCTTGCCAAAAAGATGGTAGCTCCCTCCTATGGGCACATCGCCTGCCTGAGCTCTCTGACAGTAGATTAGGGTGATCTTATCTTTCCTATTAGGAAGTGATTGCAGCTCTTGCTGTGTTCATTAACAGCTGGAGAACCCATCCAGATTTATTAGCTCTAACCTAGCTTTCTCCTTCACCTCTTCTTTTCAACCCGTCAGCCACAATACCAGATAGAGCTTTGCCCAGAGCCCCAATTCTTCATGTCCTGTATCTAACCTGCTGTGTCTTGGGAAACAAAGGTTTCTCCAACCACGGTGAGGCAGGCTGGAGGACAGAGACTTTATTCCATTCCACTCAGCAGACAAATAAAGTATATTTTGGGTGCACCCCATCCAGGCAGGCACATTCTAAGCCCCCAGCAATCTTGGTTACTGGGGATCCAACAGGTGCTAATACCCACTCTTAGGATCAGTTCTCATCTAAACAGACAAGCCAAGGTCCTGGTGTCAATTGCTCTTGCAGCATACACAAAAGAGAAGCACAGTATCCGTTAGTAATTCAATAATGTGGTAGAGATTACTTGCTAACAACCAAACCTATTTCCTCTTCTGCCTAGGCACAAAACTAAACTACATTTCCCAGACACCTTGGCAGTGATGTGCAGTCATGTAATGAGATCTAGCCAATGGAATTGTAAGAAGGGATCTGCAGCACTTCAAGGCTTGTCTCTTAAATTTCTCTGTGTGTGAGCCTCCATGGTTTCCCCCACTCTGGGCTTTATGAGATACATTTATAAGCTAGAAGATGCCTGGTACCCTAAGTGACCTTATTTGAGGCTATTTCTATCAGGGCTACCCTTGTTGAACTTCCGGTAAGAAATGTACAGTCTGCCTTCTATATCTGTGGGTTCTGCACCATGGATACATCCAATAGATGACTGAAAATAGTCAGGGAACATGAGGTCTGTGCTGAGCAAGCACAGATACCTTCTCACTGTTCCCTAAATCTTTCCAAATAATAACCGCTAGCATTTACATTATAGTAAGTATTCATCTAGAGACCATTTAAAGTATGTGGAAGAGAATACCACAATCATTTAAAGGAGGAACTTGAACATATGCATCATTTTTTTTTAATTCAGAAAGGGTCCTAGAACCCATCCCTTGCCGTAGTAAGAGACCGCATGTTTGCCTGTGCACAGTGAAACTGTGGGCCTTGTGGGTTGGTTAGCTGTAGCAGTTAGCTCTGCTTAGCAGCCACATTGCCGCCAACAGCTATTTTCAAATGTCTACTAAGAGCTTTTAGGGATAGGCATTACCCCTATTCACATCTTACCAATGGGAAAATCAAAGTCCCAAGAGCCCCAGGTCCATGCAAGTCACTGCACCCCCCAGAAACAGGCTTCTCACCTGTCCTGAACGTCCATCAGGGTTGGGCTCTTAAACACAAGCTGCCTTCTCTTACTACAAAGATTCTTCATTAGAAGGACCCTCAACTACACCCGTGGGGGTCTTGACTTTCCCAATCTGCAAACTCTAACGAGAAAGAAGTCTATCTGAGCATTTCTCACCCACCAGAGAGGCTTGTACTAAGAGATGAAAATTAAGAAATACTGGCTTGGTTGTAGGGAAACTCCACCTCCTGTGCATTGCTGTCGGGATTGAAGCATGGTGCAGTCATTCTAGAGAAAGGTTTGGTGATTTTTCAATAAATTAAAATGTGATGACCGTCTAGTACAGCAAGTTCTCTTGTTAGGTGCATAACCCAGGAGGAGTGAAAGCAGAAAGTGAAAGAGATATTTACACATGCATGCTCTTGAGACTATTAGCCACAACACCAGACACTGATGAGTCTGATGTGCAGAATGAGATATATATACACCATGCTATATTATTCAGCTTGAAGAAGGATGAGACTTAAAGATGCCATCTACATAAAACAAGCCAGACACAAACGGATAAATATTGTATAACTTCATTTCCATGAAGCACGCAGTCATATTAAGTAAAAGATGTAGAAGTGGGTTTTGTGGCCAGCAGCTGTCTGGGAGGAGGAGGGGATCAGGATGCCTGTGTAACAAGAGCAGTGTTTCAGTTTGGGAAGATGGAAGAGGTAGACATGGAGGGTGAAGATGATGGTCAGCAATGCGAACATGCCTAATGCCACTGAAAGACACACCAAACTAAGCTGGTAAGCTTTATGGTGGGTATTTCTATCATAATAGAATTTTTGTTAAGACAAAGGAGATGATATTCTGATATGTGGCAAGATACGGATATACCTAGAAAACATCACAATAGTGCAATAAGCCAGACACCAACTAAGTCAAATTGTATAAGGTCCCTGGATGAGAAACAAGAAGAACTGCATTCACACAGAAGAAAGAAGAGAGGTTGCCAGGGTAGAAGAAACTGGAGTTGTTGGTTTTGTGTTTCCTTGGGTCTTAGAAATGGTGCTGATGGTTTATATATGGGAATGTGTTGACATCACTGAACTGTAAACTTAAGTGCTTAAAATGGAAAATTTAATGTTATATAGACTTACACACACACACACACACACACAGCAGTGACAATGAAGAAAGCAAGCATATAAGAGAAAGAAGGAAGGTTGATTGAGTGACTTCTGCACCAGGGCAGGAACCAGCTCTCTGTGTGTATGTGTTGCCTTATGGCTTTGCACAGTGATTGTCTTTGCCCTGCTTTGCCCCTTTCTCAGCCCATGATCTCCCTCTTCAGCCCAATGCTTACCTATTTTGCTGGCCAGGCCTCACTTCCTCCTATTAGCTTCCATTATACTGACCTCTGGCCATGCACACCTCTGGCTTTCTATGACTTCTCGTGTTTTGTAATTTGAACCCCATGAGCCAACCCCCTGTCCCAGGGCTCCCACATCACCTGGGTGCCAGTTCCATCTCCTGATCGAAGACCTGCTCTCCTGGAACTGATGTGTGCCTCATTACAATCATAAATGGGGGCAAGAAGTTGCTTTGCTGATTGATTGTACCACCAAATATGAGCACCCCTAAATCTATCTAGAAAAAAAATAAGAGAATTAATGTTCTCTTGTGCACTGTGACTGCATACTTTTATTCTGGCCAGAGCGGGGACATTGACTGAAACGCAGGTCTATATTCTGCTGCTGAAGTGTCTCTCATTACCTTACACCTTCTTGTCCCCCAGCCACCAAGTTAGGTTTCTTTGGATTCAGCAGCCTGGCTTTTAAGCCATAGAGTTTGCTGGGCTCTGCCAGACCCAAGAGCAGCCTCATTTTTTTCCCTGACTCAGCAACACTTCCTGCATCAATCTTCCCTGTCACTCAAACTTTAAAGTTGGCATGCACACTCTCCCCAGTGCCCAGGCCCTGACTGAGAAAGAAACTATGCTTTGTGTAGCATGAACAAGGTTCAGTGGATTGATGGCTTAATGTTTAATTTATGATTGGTCATTTTGTCCTAAACTCTTGCTATAGGTCATCAACAGATCGAACCCAGAGCTGTCAGTTTAATTCATTTATTGCAGATGCCCTATGTCAATCAGTGTTCTTAACACCTGGCTGGGACTGGGATGTGGGGACCTGGTCAATACTCAGTAATTATTGGCATAGATACAAACAACCTGAAATGGAAAGCATGCTCATGCATATAATAACCGACCATTCACTAGAAATAAAGGAAACAATATTTTGGGAATCATTCTCCGGGGAGCAAAATGTTTCCTGTTCCTGTGAACCTACAAGAAGTAAAGCCAAGACTCTCTAACATAATAGCTCCCCTTTATTAAACTCTTATTGTGAGCTGATTGCTCTTCTGAGCTAGGTACAGGGCCCACTGACCAAAGAGGTCACCAGAGCTCAGGCAGGTTAAGTAGTCGGTACAGCAGGTAGCTCCTCAGGCTAGAGGCTAAGGGCCTGTCTATTGCATGCCCAGGTCTGTGTCTTTTCCAGTTCTCTATCCTGGTTTTCAAGAGGCAGACCTGAGACCTTACATCACTGTTGCAAAAGTGAGAGAGAGGGGACAAGATGGGGTTTCCCGAGGGCCCGAGAGGGAGTGAGAAAGAAGAAAACGCCTGCGACTTGTGTGGTTGAGGGAGCTTCAGAGTATGTTGGAGCTCCTCCTACACTACAGAGCCCTTCTGCACTGCTTCCAAACACTGAAAGCTCCAGTCAGCAAGTCTGGCCCCCAAACTACATTTTACCCCTACTGAATCCTCTTCCTGCTGGAAAAACTATGTACTGGAAAGCAGCCTTCAGAACATTCTCCCACTGATGGATTGCTGCAGCGTTCCTGCTTCTGTTTCTTGACTGTTTCCCAAGCAGCATCACTCCAATGGTGAGATTGGTGAGATCTTTGCTTTCTGCTTGAAATCCCACAGGCAGGCCTGAGTCCTGATGGTTTCAGGTGCAAAGAACTCTGGCTGAGGCAGAGCACAGAGTTATTTTCACCCAGTGCCCACCAACAAGGAGGAAAGCATGAAAAAGCCACATGGTTCCTTAGGGACTCAGGAGGCTTTGTCACAGACCATTCAGAAAAGTCCATGGTAAGGTTCTCTTATCTCTAAACAGGGCCCTGAGAGTCTGTGAGGCTTTCCTAAAGTCACCCAGAGAAGACAATGTACTATGAAGATTTGGTATCCTAGCCTCCTGACTTGAGAGTAAATTTCTCTTACTAGAGAACATCGTCACCCTCCAAGAAGAGAGCAGGGTGATAAACAGTATGGCCCATGGCAGATCGGAAGTTGTTCTCCTACAAACCCAAGCCAGCACCCCAATCTATTTCTGACCAGTGCTGGGGAACTATTCCCTTCTGTTTGCTTAGTGGCTTGGTGATATGGAGATGCCCAGCTCCATCCTTAGCTACTGCCGCTGTCTGACGCAAGGTGCCTCCGTGGCCGGCTAGTACAGTGCAGGCAGCCTCACCCCATCCACCCGCCTTTCTTCCCTCCTCTCTCGGTCCACACCCCCACCACAGTCTCAGACAAAAAAAGCAGAACTGTACTTTAATCTCTCTCCTCTCCTGCCAACTTGCCCAGGCTGCCCCAGATACCCCCTCACCTTAAGCAAACCCATCTGCATTGCCATGGGAATAGCCTAATCCTCTTCTCCACTTTTACATGTTAATTTTTTGGATTCACAGCTGCAGTGTTAGATAGAAGGGGAAAAAAAGGCAAACAAAGGAGTTTTTTTTTCTATTTTGCATTTTGAGGGGAGTGAGGGGGACTTCTGGGGTTCTGGTGACATTCTATTTCTGGATGTACAGGCTGCTTACACAGGTGTGCTCACTTGGAGATGGCGCTTTGCTCTGTGAATATACATTATGCATGGTGTTCTGCATGCACACCAGACTTGAATAAATGGTTCCATGGGCTAGGCATGGTGGCAGACACCTGTAACTCCAGCCCTCAGGAGGCTGAGGTAGAAAGATTACCATTAGTTCTGAGGTCACCCTGTGCTACAAGTAAAAAACAGTTATAGTAAACCACAATGTTAGGTATAGGCCGGAAGTTTGAGGAACCAGCCATGTACTCTCAAGTGCAAACCAATGACTTCCTTGAATGGATGGAGGGAAACCCCATACCAGAAGGAAGAGATTGGTTCATTCTGGGTTAGCAATTCCAAGGCAGCCCCAAAGCGGGAGCTGTCCACGGTACCGATGGTCAATCCAGACCTGTTTCTTTAAACAAGCATCTCTTAAATACTGCAGGACCATGAAAGAGAGTTGTCCCAGTTCCCAGAAGGGAGACTGCATGACCTTCTAAACCATCCTATGCACACTGTCAGCAAAGTCTTTACTAACAAGCCACCTTTCTCTTTGTAAGGTTGAAGCATCCAAGCTGTGAGGCTGAATTCTGTTTATTAGCAAGCATCTTACAGCTCACTGGTTATTTTCAAAGAAGGGTGTCAACAGAATGGTGGATAAAAACAAGTGATCTCACAACCCTAGGAATTCATGAGTTTAAAGGCCCTTGCTGTTTTCTGGGCATGCCACGAATCATCTGAGGGTATAGTCTCTTATCCTGGAGCAGTCTTCCTTTCCTTGGGTGTATAGAAGGACCCTACCTTACTTCAACAGCTTTCTTCAATGAAGTTGCTCTTTATTGCCCTAGGATGAGCATGTAGTCTGCGCCCAATTCTAGAAGTAGAATTCTCTATATTTTACTGTCTGAATTTTTTTTTGGTTTTTACAAAGCATGCTACGCTCCTTGCTATGACGGTGATGGGCTGAACCTCTGAAACCAGGCAGCCCCAATTAATGTTTGCCTCTATGAGAGTTGCCTTGCAATAGGAATACTAACCAAGACACAGTATACAAGAAATACTCAGGAGCACATCTGAGAGCACATCTGGATGAAGGGGCTATCTAGTATCATTATTTGGGTGTGAAATACCCCTTACAGGCTCTGTGTTTGAATGCTTGTTTCCCAGCCAATGACATTTGGGGAAGTATGCAGTCCTGGGAAGGTAGGCATCTAGCTGAATGAAGACGCTCAATGAAGACGCTCACTGAGGGCTGAGCCTTATAGATTACAGCCTGATTCCAGTTCCAGCCCCATCCCACTATGTCCATATTTAAAAATGGGGTATGTTTCAAACTCCCAAGTTTCCAGCCTGACTCCCAGACATGCCTTAACCAACATGATGGGACTGTCCCCTCAAACTGTGAGTCAAAAGAAATCCTTCCTCCGGCATGCTGCTTCTTGTCAGGTATTTAGTCACAGCACTGAGAAAAGTCATGACTACCCCGAGTCAAGTGACTTGTAAAATAAAACAAACTTCTCTGGATGCTGATCGGTAATAGTACGCAGAAGAACAACAAAACATTGTCCAGCCTGCGAGCTGAGAAAATCAAGGGCCAGCTAAACCATGAAGCCTGAACAGCAGTCAAGATGCAAAAGCCCAGGTGGGACCCCAGGGCTCTTGACCATAAGTACATGCTGCCTTAGAAGGTCATTTGTGGTGCCACTTTTCTCAAACTCTAAAGTTAGGGAGGTGGGACACAGTGGCTGCTAAGGTTTAGCAGTGGGAGGAAGGGTATGACAGGTGGAACTCACGAGCAGAGGCCTAAGGAAAGCCGCACTGGGACCCACGATGGACAAATATATATAGCTACCTTTGTGACTTCTTAGATATCTCCGCATGATTCCTACATAAAAGTTACACATTTTAAGAGATCAGATTTTTAATTACATGTCTTTGTGTGCTAGTGTGAGCATGTAAGTGCAGATGCCTGCAGAGTCCGAAGGGGACATTGGATCCCTTGGAGCTGGAGTTATAGGTGGTTGGGAGCCATTCATGAGGATAGAAAGAACCAAACTTGGGTCCTTGCAAAACCAGTAGGTGCTCTTAACCACTGAGCCATGACTTCAGCTCTGATTATTTATTTTAATGCTTGTTTGCTTAGTTTCTAACTGTTTTTGAGCTGACTATAAACATAAATAAATACTATATCCATATATATTTACACCCATATATAATTTTCATGTTCGTTCGTTTGTTTGTTTTGAAACAGAGTTTCCCTGTGTATCTCTGATTGTCCTGGAACTTACTCTGTAGACCAGGCTGGCCTTGAACTCAGAGATCCACCTGCCTCTGCATCCCTAGTGGTGGGATAAAAGACCTATGCCACCACCAGCCAGCATTTTCACAGTTCTTAATGCTTTACAATTTCAAAATGGTTCCACGTGTTAAATTCTGTAATTTAAACACAGCCCAGTGATGTAGCTATTCATGTCCATATCTGATGAATCAGCACACCACACACAGCTCAATGCTTTGTTGAAGGGCACATGGCTGTTATTTTGGCTCAGCTAAAACTTAAACCTAATCCAATAAAGTTCTAGTGTGCTCATCCGTAAAATAAGAGGTCTATCTAAGATGACCCACGGAGACACATATGGTTACAACACCATCAGACATGCATACTTCTTGTGCCCTAGTTTTCCTCCTTCTGAGTTATCATTGTGGCTGGGGGGTTGTGGTGGGGGGATGACACTCTACTGCAGACCAGAAACTGTACCCACTGAGGAGGCTCACCCATCACCCAGCTGCCCTGAGGAATCACTGCTATAAAACCACTGGCGGAGGAGATGAACGTAAGAGCCTCCAAATCCCCATTCTCGTGGGGCGAGAAGTGTTGGCATGTGCGTCCCACAGGCTTATGGATGTTGTGTCTTCAGGATGCTTAGACACTATGTTGGCTTTTGCTCTTTCTGCCTCCTTTCCCCACAAACCATCTTCCAGATATCATCTCATCAGGACCCTCTAGCCCTGGCCACTGACAACAGGATGCTAAGGAGGAGGACTGTGGAAATGTCTTACCAGGTTGGTGAAGATATATGTGTAGTAGGCAGACACCATTCCCAGTTCAGCTGCCTGCAAATGCAAAGAGAAGGAGATCAGGGAAAAGATGGTCACTGGAAGCACAGGACACCACCTCTACCATTTATCTGCCACCCCCCAAACCCTCAGCACAAAGTGGAGAGGAACACCTTGGCTGGTTCTCAAGTGGCCGTGGAAGCTACAGGATGAAAGGCGGAAACTTCAGCCTCTAGAGAATGTTTTATCCACCTCCCTCCAGGTGACATTCACATATCTGGTGTTCTTATGTATAACACATGGCCACAAATGGGAATAAGTATTACAGAAAGCAGACTGGATTTAAGGGAAATGAAGAAAATAAGGAGACATACTAGAATAACCTTCATGACTCCTAACAATGACACTGGCTAAGTTTTACCCACTATTAGGTCTGTGGTAGGTACTCTAAAGCCTTCTGATGGGTTAACCGAAGGGAGACAAGCACTGTTTTTCCTCTTCAACTCCCATTTTTCAGCAGAAGAAACTGGCACAACAATAACCAAGTCACTTGCATGAGATCACGTGGAGCGTAAATACCACAGCATGTAATCAAACCAAACCACACTGCCCCGCCCCCCACCCAGGACCACAAGCTTAATGGAAGTGCACCTACAGCGCTCTTGGGGACTGTGATGAGGAGTGAAACCTGCATTTCTCAGGATGTATACAAGGCCCGAGCAGGCTGTATCTGCAGCCATGTAGAGATCAAATGAGCCATTTGCAAACCCGATTCTTTTATTCCTGCTAAGGAACAAGTTGGCCATGACATGTTTCACCTTGATCACCATGCAGTAATGCCATCCCACAGCTGAGAAATGTGGTCGTGGAAGAGCCTCCCTTTTGTCTGCTCTCTGTAGCCATCACAAACACCCCTGACCAACCTTCCCTGTCAGTGTGCCTGGCTTTGAAAGTGACAGGTGCTATAGAAATTGACAAGGAGATCATGTAAGTAACGAGCCTGGCTCTCTCCAGGGCCCTCATCCCTCCTGACAGTCCCTTAGATTTTCATATATATCCTGCAGCCCCAGGGCCATTGGGAGATGGCTCTTGTCATAACTATTGTGGAGAAGGAAAGAAGAAACAAGACCAGGATAATTGCATTTTCCTCTTTCTTTCACAAGAACTCAAATAACTTTGCGAGCATTCTTAACTTTGAATCTCCCCAGCTGCTTGAGATTCAGGATGCACTGACACCACCATTGTCCCAGTGGGCACCTGAAAGGCTTGGTGACAAGATGAAGATGGAGTGGGGCTGCCGCGGAGTGCAAAGTTTCCATCAGGCTCCTCCCTTTAACATTTCCTTCCCCATTCTCAAGACAATGATAAGGCAGGAGGCCACCCTCTATTCACACCTTACTGTGCCCATTCACATCTTTCCTATGAGAGCACCAACTGCCTGGAACACTAGACCCATGTTACTACTGCAGACACATCCAGCCAGGAGCAGGCTAAGGGGCATAGTCAGTAGTTAAAATCCATTTTGTGAAACCTGCTTTCCTAGAGATAAAACACAAGAGATTCTTGCTTTTTAAGACATGAATTCTGGGTAAATATGGAGTTCATTGCTGAAACAGCCACTCAATAAAGTAGGGGATTACTGTGCAAAGCCTCCTCAAATCAAGAAGCTGCCAAGAGCTGCCAACCAGAGCATGGCTCCCAAGTGCATACCAGGGCCCCAGAAAGCCCGGTAAGCCCTAGGAGATGAATGAGGAGCCTTGTGGAAGACTGAGGATAGAGGCCAGGCTTGCTGGAAATACTGCCTGCATATGACTATGAAGATGTCAGGTGGGAAGCAAGGAAACAGGCTTCCCCCAAAAACTTCCCTGTTCATCAATTAGTTTGGCTGTAAAGATCCAAGAGTGTAAGTAAGAGGGGAGAGGAGAACCAGGTACACTGAAACTATTAGATGAGAAAGTAGGGAAAACCTTAGAACACATAGGCACAGGAGAAAATTTCCTGAACAGAACACTAATGGCTCGTGCTCTAAGGTCAAAGATTGACAAATGGGACTTAATGAGATTGCAGAGTTTCTGTAAGGCTAAGGACACTGTCAAGAAAACAAAACGGCAGCCAACAGAGTGGGAAAAGATCTTTATCAACCCCACATCAGATAGAGGTCTAATATCCAAGGTACACAAAGATCTCAAGAAGCTAGACACCAGAGAATCAAACAACCCTATTAAAAATGGGGTACAGAGCTAAACAAAAAGTTCTCAATTGAGGAATATGGAATGGCTGAGAAGCATCTAAGGAAGTGCTCGACATCCTTAGCCATTAGGAAAATGCAAATCAAAACAACCCTGAGATTCCACCTCACACCAGTCAGATTGGCCAAGATCCAAAACTTAGATGACAGCAGATGCTAGTGAGGATGTGGAGAAAGAGGAACACTTCTCTACTGTTGGTGGGGTTGTAAACTGGTACAACCACTCTGGAAATCAGTCTGGTGATTCCTCAGAAAATTGGACATAGTACTACCTGAAGATCCAGTTATTCCACTTCTGAGCATATACTCCAGAGACACCCCAATATACAACAAAGACACATGCACCACAATGTTCATAGCAGCTCTATTTATAATAGCCAGAAGCTAGAAAGAACCCAGATGTCCTTCAATAGATGAGTGGATACAAAAATTGTGGTACATGTACACAATGGAGTACTACTCAGCTATCAGAAACAATGAGTT